>NC_143193.1:23665000-24357500 GCF_051530095.1 Phoenix dactylifera | reverse complement strand
AACCCAATTTGATTTGGCTCATTAAATCAGCCTAATTGCAATCCAATTGCAATCAATTCCACTTAATTCTTCTTCCATTAACTCACTAACACTTAGTGGATTAATTCAATCACCAATCATATTGATGATTGATTTCTATTATGATTCCAAATCACAATTATGATAGTCTGACTAATTAAATCCTCTATGTGTGTGACCTCGTAGGTTTTATTCTGACTGGTAGTGAGAAATATTGAGATCTCCATCTCAATATCACTGAAACTCCTTTCAGTGGACTGAAACGATTTCAGTTCTACTCTTAGGGTTCATTGATCACTAAGTGAATGTCTTCGAGTCTCACAATCCGCTAGTGACACCTAGCAGTATGTGGTTGCAACCCAGCAGAATGAAATATCTGAATCTCTTGGTGTAGTTAGCGTATGATACAGTCCCTCTATCATGGATCCCGAGTGATGGAGGTTATGGATATCTCGTCAAACCCCATCGTCTGTCATATTTCAAATTTATACGACTTCCAGTTTGAGATATGGAAAACTCTTTTTTCAAAATACCTGGCTAGGAATTTATCGAACTCAGTCTCATAAATCACATAGGATCACTCCTAATCTATCAAGATCGATAGATCCCATCTAGATGCAATCCTATTCCAAAATGAACCTACTGCAGCCAATTTGCACTACAAGGATCCGAATAACTAGGGCCCAAGTTTACATGCTCGTCAAACTACAGCAACCTCATAGTGAATAGCTGAGGCATCGTAGGTCAAAGGACCAGTCATACAACTGTAGCATAAGTAGTCACTGACGAGTGGATAGACATCCATGTGACTACTATCTTTGATCACGCTCAGTACCTTGTTCTCTAACAAGTACTTGCATAATCACTCCAGTGTCTCTACACCGTAGACTCGAGACTCGTCCATCTAACTAAGTGATCTGTGCACTAATCTCAGCGGATCGATCACCGTCCCTCGTGATGGATCCATCGATCAGGAGCATTTAAAAATTAATCCCTAATGACACATGCCTCAAATTCTCAACTCCTTGAAATTATGTGTCATCATCTATTAATTTCTTGGACAATTCATGGACACATACAAACATGAATGAAAAATAAATTGTCCAATCTTATTTATTAATAAGTATCAAATTATAAATTTATGCTCCAGATTACAAATATGTGTCAGCCACGTTGGCTTTTAGGGCATACTTCTAACAATCTCCAACTTGCACTTGTTAGAATCCGCCCATGCCGCAGAAAATTTTTTAAAAAATTCAGACGCAGCGGAAGAGGCATGTGCGGTATCAACCGTTCATCGCATGAATGTTGTTCAAAAACCATTCGTAGTTAGATAAGGATTAAAAACTTTTGAAACATTAGAAAGATCAGATCTTCACCTTTGTGCAGGTAGATGATTACCGCATACTGATGATCGTGATTTTGGAAGAAGGTTCGCTTGAAGTTGTTCAAGTGTCCGGCCTCTACGGGTATCCACACAAAGCAGAGGACCAATCCTAACGCTCCAATCTTCCTGGGATGCCAGCTCCCTTGCAGAGATATGTTTTGATGGCTGATCACCTCTCTTTCTTTCAACTCTTGAATGCTAGAGGGAGGAGGAAGAAGAAGAAGAAGATCAAGGAAGAAGATCACCAGGCCTTGCAGCCTTTTTCCTTTGCTTGTGTTGGAACCCAAAACAAGAGAGGATGGAGGGGCCGCCAAGAGCTTTCTTTTCCCTTCTTTGCTTGCGGCTGAAGACCAAGGAGAAGTAGGAGGAGGCCACGGCTGGAAGAAGGGGACTTCAATGCCCTAGGTCAGCCCCTTCGTCTCCTCTTAAATAGCATGTGGAGCTCCTACTTTGTAGGAGCTCCTTGATTAACTTCCAAGAGGGGCGCCGGCCCCTCTTGTTGTGCCGCACCAAAGAACAAAAGGAGGAGGGCCGTGAGCCCCTTCCTCTTGTGTTGCCCTAGTCCTCCTCTAAGGAGGATTAGGATGCCCCTATTTGGTTTAGTCCTAATCCAATTAGGGTTTAACCAAATCATGAATCAATCGGGTTCAATCTATGCTAGTCCTAATCCAATTAGAACTTGAATGAACCATGACTCAATTGAACTCTTCAATCCTAACCCAATTAGGAGTCATGTTGATTCATGAGATTAATAATTAATTAGAACTTAAGAAATCCTAATCCAATTAGGACTTATTTAATTTTAGTCCTAATCCAATTTGGACTCTAATTTGAATCCGAAGTCTTAATCCGATTAGGACTCTGGGAATCCTACTCCAAGTAGGAATTCAAATTTAATTCAAAACTCCTAATCTAATTAGGATTGTAGGAATCCTACTCCAAGTAGGAATCCCAGTCCTACTCCAAATAGGATTCTCAGTCCTAATCCAATTAGGACTCTAAGAATCCTACTCGAAGTAGGATTTGTGTTTAAGTCCAATTAATTAATTTCATTGTTCCTTCTTCAACTGATTATCAATTGAATTGATTACTTGTGATTCCTAATCACGATTCAACCATCGGATCGGTCAATGCCTCTAGTGTGTGTGACCCCATAGGTTCAATTCTGACTGGTAGTGAGATATATTGTGATCTCTATCACAATATCATTGAAAATTTCTTTCAATACGTCGGAACGATTCCAACTCTACTCATTAGGGTTTATCGATCATCGAGACAATCCCTATGAGTCCCACCATCCACCAGTGACACCTAGCAGCATGTAGTGGCTACCCAGCAAAATTGAATGGTGAACCTCTAGGTGCAGTTATCGTATAATACAGTCCTTCTATCGTGGATCTCTACAGGGCGGAGGTCATGGACAACTCGTCAAACCCCATCGCCTGTCATATGTCAAGATTTATTCGACTTAAGCTCAAGAGTGGAAAACTCTTTCTCCACTATACAATCTACCCCGGCCGAGGTCTTACGAACTCAATCTTATAAATCATATAGGATCTCTCCCTATCTATCAAGGTCGATAGATTCCTTATAGGTGCATACCCTACTCCTACAGTGAACCTACTGCAGCAAATCTACACTGCATGGACCCATATGGCTAGAGACCATGTATATGTGCAGTCAAACTACAATAACCTCACTGTGAGTAGCCGAAGCATCGTAGGTCAAAGGACCAGTCACACTACTACAACATCAAGCAAGTCACTGACGAGTGGATAAACATCCAAGTGACTTCTTGTCTTGGTCACGCTCAGTACCCTTGTTCTTAACAAGCACCTGCACTATTACTTCAGTGTCACCACACTGTGGACTCGAGTCTCGTCCATGCATAAGGAAAGCAATGTGTGTACTGATCGGATCGATCACCGTCCTCGTGATGATCCATTGATCAGGAGCATTCAGAAATTAATCACCAATGATGCATGGCTCAAATTCTTAACTCTTAAGAATATGCATCATCATCTTATTAATTCTTGAACGATTCATAGACACATAAACAATATGAATAAAAAAGATGCCTTTTATTTATTCAATAATAAATAGTCAAGTACAAAATTATGTTCCTAGAATTAACAATGTGTCAGCCAGATTGGCTTCTAGGACATACATCTAACAATCTCCCACTTGCACTAAAGCCAATTGGTCATATATCTTAGTCCCATCTTCTCAAGGTGGGCTTCAGTCTTTTGCTGACTCAGCTGCTTAGTGAATGGGTCTGCCACGTTGTTCGTGGAGTCTACTCTCTGCACCTCGACATACTTCTTCTCAACATAGTCGTGTATGAGGTGGAAGCGCCGCTCTATGTGCTTGGACTTCTGATGAGACCTTGGCTCCTTAGCAAGAGCTATGGCGCCATTATTATCGCAGTAGAGTGTTATGGCATCTGATGTCATCACGTCCAACTCTGCAATGAATTTCTTGAACCAGAAGCCTTCTTTAGCAGCTTCAGAGGCGGCGATGTATTCAGCTTCCATAGTAGAATCAGCAATGATCGGTTGTTTAGAACTTTTCCAATTCACCGTACCACCATTGCACAAGAACACATATCCAGATGTTGACTTCCTATCATCGACATCAGTCATGAAATATAAATCTGTGTACCCTTCTACCTTTAACTCTGATGATCCTCCAAAGACCAAGAATAAATCTTTAGTTCCTCTTAAGTATTTAAGAATATTCTTCACAGCTGTCCAGTGTTCTTCACCTGGATTTGACTGATATTTGCTTGTGACACTCACAGCCAGGGCTATATCAGGTCGTGTACATAGCATGGCCTACATGAGGCTCCCTATTGCCGATGCATAAGGGATCTTGCTCATGCGTTGAATCTCTTCAGATGTGTTGGGGCACATCTTCTTGGAGAGATGAATTCCATGCCTTAGGGGTAAGAGACCCCTTTTAGAGGTTTCCATGCTGAACCTTTTCAGCACTTCCCCTATGTACATCTTCTGTGATAGGCCAAGCATCCTTTTAGATCTATCTCTATAGACCTTTATCCCCAAAATATAGGATGCTTCCCCAAGGTCTTTCATGGAGAACTCTTTTGACAACCAGACCTTGACCGAGGTTAGCATAGAAATATCATTCCCTATCAGGAGGATGTCGTCCACGTACAGTACGAGAAACACGACAGCACTTCCACTAACCTTCTTATAGACACACGGTTCCTCTTCGTTCTTGATGAAATCAAACGTTTTGATTGCATCATTGAAACGAGTGTTCCAACTCCGAGATGCTTGCTTTAGTCCATAAATGGACCTTTGCAGCTTGCAGACCTTGTGATCTCCATCACTGGAAGTGAAACCCAAGGGCTGCTCCATGTAGATGTCTTCATCAAGATATCCATTTAGGAAAGCTGTTTTCACATCCATCTGCCAAATTTTATAATCATGAAATGCTGCAATGGCAAGCAATGTTCGGATGGATTTCAGCATGGCTACAGGTGAAAAGGTTTTCTGATAGTCAATGCCTTCACGCTGACTATACCCTTTTGCCACCAGCCTTGCCTTATAGGTCTCTACCTTTCCATCCGAACCTATCTTTCTTTTGTAGATCCATTTGCATCCAATAGGTACAATACCTTCTGGTGGATCCACTAAAGTCCAGACTTGGTTGGAATGCATGGAGTCTAACTCTGACTTCATAGCTTCCAACCATTTCTCGGAATCGATATCTGATATCGCCTCGTTGTAGGTTTTGGGATCCTCTATGTGTTCCCTATCTCCAATGAGGAACATTTTCTTAGTATCCTCTTCAAGCATACCTAAGTATCTATCAGGAGGATGGGAGACCCTACTAGATTTGCGAGGTGGAGGAACAACATGTACTGGCTCTATATGAATGGGTTCTATAGGATCCATGACTCGTTGCTTTTCAGAGACTTTCTCTTCAAGCTCAATTTTCCTCCCACTGCCTCTATCAAGGATAAACTGGTTTTTCAAGAAGATGGCTTGTCGGCTCACAAATATATTGTGATCCTCTGAGACGTAAAAATTGTATCCTAATGATTTTTTAGGATATCCTATAAAATGAGCAATTATGGTCCTAGCCTCTAGTTTGTCCGTCTGTAGTCGCTTGACATGGGCCGGACATCCCCAAATCTTGAGATGACCAAGACTTGGTTTCTTACCATGCCATATCTCATACGGTGTGGTAGGAACGGATTTAGAGGAAACTCTATTCAGTAGATAAATTGCGGTAAGTAAGGCATCTCCCCAAAAAAACATAGGTAAATTAGTGAAGCTCATCATGGACCGGACCATATCCAATAGAGTCCGATTTCTCCTCTCTGACACCCCATTGAGTTGAGGTATACCTGGAGGAGTCCATTATGAGACTATGCCATTCTCTTTGAGATAGTCCCGAAATTCCCCACTAAGGTATTCTCCTCCTCGATCTAATCGAAGAGCCTTAAGGGGTTTTCCAGTTTGTTTTTCTACTTCATTTCTGAACCCTTTGAACTTTTCAAAAGATTTAGATTTGTGTCTCATAAGATACACATACCCATATCGTGAATAATCATCGGTAAAGGTAATGAAGTACGAATAACGTCCCCTGGCTTGCACATCGAATGGGCCACACACATCTGTGTGTACCAGGGTAAGTATTTCAGTAGTCCTCTCCCCATGTCCTACAAAGGGCAATCTAGCCATTTTTTCTTGAAGACAGGACTCGCAAACTGGATATGACTCGGAAGTTAATGAGCCGAGAAGCCCATCTTTATCCATTTTGTTCATTCTGTCTTCTCCAATATGGCCAAGTCTGAGGTGCCACAAATATTTTTGGTTTATCTCATCCCTGGATCTCTTGGATCCTTTGGCACTCACTTCCTGCTCAGACACATTTACAGATACATCCATATGCAAATGATAGAGACTGTCAATCATAAAACCACGTACGACTATTTTATTTCTGAAATAAATAGAACAGCAGTCTTTGTCAAATATAAAAACATGACCTTCCTGTGCTAGACATGAAACAGAAATCAAATTTCTGCTAGCAACAGGTACATAATAGCAGTCTCTAAGTAATAAACTAAAACCAGACGGTAGTCACAGATGGTAGGTGCCCACAGCCACAGCAGCAACTTTTGTCCCGTTGCCAACCTGAAGGGTTACCGCACCTTCCGCCAGCCTTCTACTTTCCTTTAGACCCTGCATAGTAGTGCACAAGTGAGCACTAGAACCAGAATCTATAACCCAACTAGAAGTAGAAGAAACCGTTAGATTAGTTTCAATTACGAGCAAGTCTATACCTTCTGAAGGTGTGTCAGCTTTCTTGTTCTTCAGGCTCTCGAGGTATGAAAGACAGTTCCTCTTCCAGTGGCCGTCGACATTGCATTGGAAACATTTTTCTTTGTTATTAGTCTTTTTCTTTTGAACTTCCTTCTTTGGCTTCTTGTCTTTCTTCTGTTTTCTTGCAGGCTTCTTTTTCTTCCAAGTAGACTTTCTCTTGGAACCAGAAGTCAGCTCAGCAGCAAGGACATTGCCCTTTGAACCTTTCAAGGCTCCCTCAGCAGTTACCAACATGTTTAACAGTTCAGTCTTAGTGCATTCAATCTTATTCATGTGGTAGTTTACTATAAACTGTCCAAATAAATCAGGAAGGGATTGAAGGATCAAATCTACTTGCAATTCCTTGTGCATGTTCATACCGAGCTTCTCAAGCTCCTCCAGGTCCTTGATCATAGTCAGACCGTGATCATGGACAGACTGCCCCTCGTGCATCTTTAATTTGAAGAGCCTCTTGGACACTTCAAAACGAGTTGTGCGACTCTGCTCACCATACAACTCTTGCAGGTGTGCCAGTATGTCCCTAGCAGTCTTCATATTCTCATGCTGGCATTGGAGTTCATTGGACATGGATGCCATGATATAGCACTTGAACCTAATGTCATCGTCTGTCCACTTTTCATGCGTCGCACGCTGATCAGTAGTCGGACATGCTGGTAATGTGGGGATGTCATTGTCGAGCACATAGCCTATTTTCTCGCAACTTAGAACAATTTTGAGATTTCTAAGCCAGTCTCTGTAATTGGTACCGGTCAATCGGTTGGTCTCAAGAATACGGGTCAAAGGGTTTGAGGCTGACATTATGATCTGCAGAGAGTAAAGATTCTAGTTAGACTTTTGTACTTGATCCTAATCTGTTTTAGGGTCTTTTAGAACAAATGTACCTCCCACTATTTTCTCGAATTCCTCACACTTCCCTGGTAGGAAAACGGAAAACTTACACGACTAGAATTTCTAGTGGGTACTGCGGTCCCACCGATTTACATGCTACCTCACCTTACAGTTATTGGTGACACATAAATAGATGAGTGTACAACTCTTGTACAATACTTCTCAAGCATGTTGTAGTGCTACTTGGTCTCTAAGCCATGAAGACTTCATCTAACAGTTATTGATCTCATTTCTTAGTTAAGTCAGACCCACCGTATAACCGTAGAAATAAAGTTGTCATTGGGTCCTCACCTAACAGTTATTGGTGCCCAACCCCACCTTTACCCTACAACATCTCATGTCTATAGAGAGGTCCAGCCCCCCGATGCAACTTGACCACTGTATCCAGCCGAGACAAATCAACATCAGAAAGGCCTTAGCAGCTCTACTACAGTGGAAGACCTATTGACTTAATATTGGTTAATCAGGTCTTAGTGTTTGCAACTTGAGCTCTTTATAAGAGGTAATCGAACAATTGGCCAGGTAAGCAGGTGGGAGGCTCCCTTTACTCAGAGAGTAAGGTCCTAATTAAGTAACCACCTTTCATGCTTTCCTAGACACCAATTAGATCAATTAATCTAATATGACTTGCTCATGTCGGTTCACTCTCGACTTGATTGAGGAGGTTTTAATTTAGGTCTCAATTGGGTTTGCTACATCACATGTAAACCTATCTACCCGACTCTCATTCACATCACATGCAAACGGCACATTGCAGGCAGTTATAATCGCAGCAATAATTAAAGCTAAACTTTAAATAGGTGATGATCATGGATTCTAGATAGGTCGTATTACAAGCATATGCACGTCAATCGATCAACTGATCTTCAACTCTTGAATTGGTTCCAAACCTCCTTGATTTGATCCTTGATCAACTCTTGATCCAATCGCCATCAACCGCTCAGATCGCCGTTCATCTCATGCACTATCTTCGACTTGATCGTTGATGCACATCACATCACAGAAATACAACCAGATATAAAATAAAAATAATAATAAATTACATCACCTTTTAGGAGGCACACAGGCCTTTCAAAACATCAAATAAGATGCATGCAAGCATCTGAAAAATTACATGACATTGCAGATCACATCGCAGGTCTTTATAATTGATACCAAAAGGGTTTGAATCCTATGATCATCACCATATGCAGCAATTATACTTTTCAGATCTGAAACTTAATTGATTATGTTATGACATAGATTGCTGATTATGCTAATCATGATTCTAAGCTTTGTAATCTCATTAACAATGCAATTAGAATCATCATTTTATCACATAAAAATCAGCATGCAAAAATCAGCACCCCTAAAAAATCTGCATGCAGAAAATTTTCAGCATGCATAACCTTTTAAATTTCAGATCTAAGATGTCTTTAGATAATTAATTCTTACCTTAATCTATGATGCCGAGGCTCTGATACCACTGTTAGAACCCACCCATGCCGCAGAAAATTTTTTAAAAAATTCAGACGCAGCGGAAGGGACATGTGCGGGATTAACCGTCATCGCATGAACGTTGTTCAAAAACCGTTCGTAGCTAGATAAGGATTAAAAACTTTTGAAACATTAGGAAAATTAGATCTTCACCTTTGTGCGGGTAGATGATCACCGCAAACTGATGATCGTGGTTTTGGAAGAAGATTCGCTTGAAGCCGTTCAAGTGTCCGGCCTCTACGGGTATCCACACAAAGTAGAGGACCAATCCTAACGCTCCAATCTCCCCGGGGTGCCAGCTTCCTTGCAAAGATATGTTTTGATGGCTGATCACCTTTCTTTCTTTCAACTCTTAAATGCTAGAGGGAGGAAGAAGAAGAAAAAGATCAAGGAAGAAGATCACCAAGCCTTGCAGCCTTTTTCCTTTGCTTGCGTTGGAACCCAAAACAAGAGAGGAAGGAGGGCCCGCCAAGAGCTTTCTTTTCCCTTCTTTGCTTGCGGCTGAAGACCAAGGAGAAGTAGGAGGAGGCCACGGCTGGAAGAAGGGGACTTCAACGCCCTAGGTCAGCCCCTTCGTCTCCCCTTAAATAGCATGTGGAGCTCCTACTTTGTAGGAGCTCCTTGATTAACTTCCAAGAGGGGCGCCGACCCCTCTTGTTGTGCCGCACCAAAGAAGAAAAGGAGGAGGGGCGTGAGCCCCTCCCTCTTGTGTTGCCCTAGTCCTCCTCTAAGGAGGATTAGGATGCTCCTATTTGGTTTAGTCCTAATCCAATTAGGGTTTAACCAAATCATGAATCAATCGGGTTCAATCTATGCTAGTCCTAATCCAATTAGAACTTGAATGAACCATGACTCAATTGAACTCTTCAATCCTAACCCAATTAAGAGTCATGTTGATTCATGATATTAATAATTAATTAGGACTTAAGAAACCCTAATCCAATTAGAACTTATTTAATTTTAGTTCTAATCCAATTAGGACTTTAATTTGAATCCGAAGTCCTAATCCAATTAGGACTCTAGGAATCATACTCGAAGTAGGATTTGTGTTTAAGTCCAATTAATTAATTCTATTGTTCCTTCTTCAACTTATTATCAATCGAATTGATTACTTGTGATTCCTGACGCGCTCGCAAAAATGCTTTCGCGAAACTAATCTCCCAAGTATAGGAGAATCGCACAAGTAGTAAATTCTCGGGAGTCCGAGGTCGAATCCTCAGGGAACGAAATATATATAAGATTATTTAATATAATTTTAGATTAATTAATTTAATAAATTTGTGGATTAAGATGATGTTTTGCAAATAGAAAATAAATCAGTAAACAGAGAATCGAAGTTTGGATAATTTAATATGGTGTAGGGATCTGGAATCCCCTTTGATGATAATATTTTCAACAATTAAATTCTGTGATTCTTGATTAAGGATCAATCAGATAGAATAGTTCTAATCATGGAGTATATAATTTAAAAACATGAATTCAAGATCTAAGTATTTATCGTGCCAATACGTCTACGATAAATCAAACATCGAAACAATCCATGAATCAAGAAATATAAACCATAAAAGATCTATCTCATAAATAAGCATGCAAGAATCAAAAACATATTAATAGATGTAAATCAAAGAGATCAATTGTTCAGAATTTACTTGAAAGAAAATAAGACATCAAAGGTTCCTCCATCATCCTTCACAAGATATCAGCCGGCCATCAACATCAAAGAAAACTCCCCTGTTCCTCTTCTCTCTTTTTTTTTCTTTTCACTTTCGGAAACAGGGCATCCCCTATTTCCTTTTCTTTTTTTCTTTTTCTTTTCAATGACAGGGCTCTGTTTTTTCGAATAGGAAAAATCCCCCTCCCCAGCCGAGAGAGGTTCCTTCATATAGATCCCCGGAGCTCCTCAACCAGCGATGGATTCCCTCCTACCACGTGGAGAGGACGGACGGATGGGAGATGATCGCTGATGCTGAAATCACGAGATGCCGGAATCTTCGGACATAGAGGGACGGCTGGATAGCAGAAACAAGGGATCGCACGCATGCAAATCCAGGCGGAAGAAGTGGATGGATCGGAAGGAAGATAGGACTCATGGCTCGGGAGATTCACACGCGGATGGCTGAAGGCTCTGGGATACGAACTCGGAAGGCTGGGACGCATTGGATGCTGGGATGAAGTCGGATCTTTGCTGGGAGGGTGCACGCGGACGGCTGAAGGAGCTGATATTCTGGAAGATTGCGATCGCCAAGGGATGCGGAAGGGAAAATCGGGAGATGCTGGGATCTTCGGACGCGGATCGAAGGATGGGGCGTGGATGATGCCTCGCAAGATGCTGGAAAAGGCTGGATTAGGCTGTGGATGCGGGATCTTCGTGGATTGCATGCAGACGCTGGGAGCTGATCACAGAAGCTGGGATCTCGGGAGAGCTGGAACGAGGATGCTCGGTGGTAGCTTGGGAGATCTGAACCGTGGATGGCTCGCGGAAGAAGCTCCATAGATGATGGATGGCTGGACTTGTGCACCGGAGCTGGGATGCGGACGCTGAGATCACGGACGCATGGATGGGCTCACGGATGCCGTTGATCACTCGTGGGAGGATGGGTTGCACACTGGATGTGGCTGCACCTAGTCGGCTAATGCTCCTTCTAGTGTGCAACTGGGACTGACCCCATGTGGTTGGCTGGTCACCTGTGGTGATGCATTTTTTGGACCCAATGCAAAATTTAACTTTGATTTGCGATCACCTGCACCCTACAAAAATATAATATTAATGCAACACTTTTATCATTTTTTTGTTAGCAATAATACTAATTTAAGGGATGTATAGATCGCACTTTTGTGCTCTCATCACACCCCCCAACTAGCTTATTGCTAGTCTCTAGCAATTAACGAGCAAATACTAAAATGAGAGTGCAAAAGGTGTGGTTTAACCTGTGACTTTTTATTGAAGCTAAAGATATAAAACTAAGATATGTACCCACTTTCGTAGGGCTCACGATTGCACTTAGCACGTGCAACAAGCCGTTAAACCCCTAGGTTACCCTAGTGGACGAGTGTTGTCTCGTGAGGGTTTTTAGGGATGCTACCCACAAACATCATACATGATATGATATGACATGAGATCCTAAAAAAAATGTGGAATAAATTCTAAGCTAATACACATGTAATTAATTGATATATATTTTCAAGCATGGCAACTATCAAAGCAAGGAAATATAAAAGTGTAGTGTGCATCAAATCGCATGACTTTCTCAGAGTACTAATACCTCCACCACAACAGAGCACCGCATGAGTTTTAGGTGCGCTACTCAAGTTTATAAGTATTTTTTACAATTTGTTAGAACCTGATCCATCAAATTTTCAGAATATCACATGTTGTCTAAATTTGTCAAGAATGGTTCACATGTAAAGAAAGAGCTATCAATCCCAACTAAACAACCCGGGTACACAGAGGTCCAATACAATGGAGTCAAACCAGCCATTACCACATGTCACTAGGTTCAGCCTAACCAACTCATTCATGCTTATTTTTATTTCATTTTTTTTCAATACACATGACAACTACAGCTATCCAACCCCATTAGGCTCTAGTAAGGTCCATGTAGCGAGCTTTCAGTCAATGACCCCCGATCCAGTTGGCTCAAGACATTAGGTGAAACACCCCTCAGACTTAATTACTCGAACCAGACTATGCCACGAGGCCAGACTTGTCAACATAAGTTTTTTTTTTTAAAGAATAATTATGCAAGAAAAGAGATGGTAGACTGAACCATATAAATATTTTTATTATATATGTGACTGCATCGTGACTATAGGTCAACCAAGGTCGGATCATAAGGCACCTAAGTAATCTAGTCGGGATATTCAACCTCTATCTTTATGTGAAAATCAAATCCTGAACCTTATGGTACGAACAAAGATACTCATACTTCTTTTACGGATAAGGCTAACAAAAATGCAGTTAACAAATATGAACTCCTGAGGCCTTCCTATTGTCATTAAGTACACGTGTGGGGATCTAATAATAGGTCTCTGATCAGTCATAGTATGCATGTGTTCCTTGCCTTAATAGTTGCACAAACTTAATATGAAAATACATGTGCATTTGCTCAGAAAAGAAAGTAATAGAATAAATCAAATGCAAAAACAAGTTTTTTTTTTGTTGTAAAAGATTTTCCTCCCCCCAACTTAAACATTGCATTGTCCTCAATGTAAAAGATGCAAGAAAACTATATATGAGAGACAATAGAGAAAATAATATTTGAGAGAAGAAAAATACCTTGAGCTGTTGATTTCCAAAAAAGAAGACCTACAAAATAAGAAGAAGACTAGAAATAAAAGAAAAATATAATTCTAACTAATATACACATACCTTTGTCGTCAAGCTCAGTCATAAGAAGGCTCCCTCAAGGAAAAGGAGTCCTCTTCATCTGCAAAATTCTCAAGAAAAGATTTTAATCTGTGTCCATTTACCTTAAAAATTATGCCATCCTATGGATTCTCAATTTCAACTGTCCCGTGTGGAAAAATAGTTTTTACAATGAAAGGACTTGTCCATCTTGATTGTAACTTTTCAGAAAACAGATGTAAGCGAGAGTCATAACAAAGAACTTTTTGTGCAGGTTCAAAAGATTTTCTTAGAATTAATTTATCATGCTTAATTTTTATTCGTTCTTTACAAAGTCTAGCATTGTCATACGCATCCCATCGAATTTCATTCAACTCACTTAATTGTAATTTTTTAGCTAAACCAGCATCTTGCAATTCAAAGTTTAATTTTCTAATAGCCCAATACGATTTATGCTCTATTTCAACAGGTAGATGAAATGCTTTTCCATAGACTAGCCGATACGGGGACATACCAAGAATAGTTTTATAAGCAGTACGGTAAGCCCACAATGCGTCAAAAAGTTTTAAAGACCAGTCTTTGCGTGATGGATTCACCGTTTTCTCTAAAATTCATTTAATCTCCCGATTGGCTAACTCTACTTGGCCACTAGTCTGCGGGTGATAAGGTGTTGCAATTCTATGAGTGATACCGTAGTTTCGTAATAGGATCTCAAAAGGCTTATTACAGAAATGTTTTGCCCCATCACTAATTATGACCTTGGGCATCCCAAACCTAGAAAATATATTTTCTTTAAGAAATTTTAAAACTGGTTTGTGGTCATTTGTTCGACAACTTCTACCCATTTGGACACATACTCTGCACCTACTAAAATGTACTCATATCCAAAAGATGGTGGAAACGGACCCATGAAATCAATGCCCCACATGTCAAAAATTTCAATAGCAGTAATGGGCTGAAGTGGCATCATTTGCCTACGAGTTAGACTCCCAACACGTTGACATGCGTCACATGTCCGACAGAACTCGTGGGCATCTTTAAATAGTGTTGGCCAATAAAAACCACATTGTAACACCTTAGCTGCCGTTTTCTTAGATGCAAAGTGACCTCCGCAAGCACTGGCATGACAAAAAGAGAGTACACTTTGCATCTCATGATCTGGAATGCATCTTCTAAAGATTTGATCATTGCAATACTTGAACAAATAAGGGGCATCATAATAATAGCTCCTTATTTCACACAAGAAATTATTCTTATCATTTGATCCCCAATGCTCCGGCATCCGGTTCGTGACAAAAAAGTTTACAATATCAGCATACCATGGCATAGTAGAATGTGCAAACAATTGCTCTTCAGGGAACGAGTCCTTGATGGGCAACTGTGGCACCAAATCATGAACAACTAGCCGTGATAAATGGTCAGCAACCACATTCTCTACTTTCTTTTTATCTTTGATAGTGATGTCAAATTCTTGGAGTAGAAGTATCCATCGTATTAAGCGTAGTTTGGCCTCTTTCTTATCCAACAAATATTTTAGCGCCGCATGATCTGTGAAGATAACTGATGAATATTTTGAATGCTTTATGGATTGATTTTGATAAACCTCATTGTGTTGCATGACTTCATGAATACATAATAAGCTTGTACCTTGAGATGAGTTGTGTAAAGGTTATTTTATCTCAAAATTTGAGCTTTATGGAAATAGAATATATTGAACATATATTTTCGAGTTTGACAATTTTATTGGACACTATCTTCAAATTTTAAACTCTTAAATGGAATGAATAATTAAGGGGGAGAAAGAAAATTTTAGAGGGAGAGATTATATGGAACTTAATCGCATAAATCCATAACTAAAGGAGAGAGAAAGAACACTGAATGAGAAGTGATCCTAATACTCTCCAATAAGTATCATCTGAAATTTAAATATACAAATCTTTATGATACACCTTGAGGCTTGTTATTTGGTTAATATATCTTATGCATAAATGAACCAAATTGCAATTCAAACAGTTGATCTTAAGAGTCTCTAGCTTAATGAAAAAGGGGGAGAATAATGTTGAATTTCATTGAGTATCTCTTAGAAAATCTATTTTGGAATTCACTAATGAGTTCTTATTGGCTTGCTCTTTAGAACTTCAATTTTGTGCCAATTCATTATTATATGTATCAAAATGTACTTATTTTTAAAGGAATAAAAGAACTTTGAAATCATACTTAATATATTGCTATTATACTCCAAAAAGAAAATTAGTTCAATTGCTCTCATGTTGCTAAAATACTTAATATATTGGGCAAAAGATCTTAAATGAACAAGCTTTCATACTTATTATTAAAGAATGATTAGATTTTCATTCGTGCTTTCTTTGAATATCATTCTTGGTACTTCTTGAATTAACTTGAGAAAGTTTCCACCTACACTTGATTTGAAAACTATCTTTGGAACCACATTCGATGTGTTCTCATTATAATTGGCTCTGATCTTGCAATAATTTGACATACAAATCAGAGTACAAAAAGAAAAAGACATATTGGAGTATTCTTATCTTTGTGCTTAATGTTTCATTATCTTGCAACCTTTTTGATGTTGTCAAAAAGGGGGAGAAATATCTAAGTATATGCTCATAATGCTTTATGTTTTGAATTGAATACAAATCAGCTTAAATTGAAATATTTTGATTGTGTTAAGCTGATTAAATCTAAAGCATTATCATGAAGTATGTTTTAAATATATATGTTTTCTACTTCATGCAACTTAGCTATGCACTACTTCTAGAACACAATATATTTTATATTGCATATACTCCAAGTTTTGTCATCATCAAAAAGGGGGAGACTGATGACCCAAAGATTGATTTAAAGATTGATTTTGATGATCACAAAACCTTGAAGTATAAATACTAATGTTTGTGTTGCAAGAAGAAAAACAATTTGTTTTGCAAGGAACATAGCAAGTTGGAAAAATACAAGAAGGCCTCAAAAGCTCTCAAGAAAAGTTAGAAGAAAGCTACAATTTATTGGCCCAAGTTTCAAGTTCAAAGGATTTAAGTTGGAGGAGCAAATTCAAAGAAAGATTCAAAAGAATAGTCCTCGAGTCGACTCCTGGAAGTTCAGAGTCGACTCTGGCACTCTGGAGTTTCAAGGAACAGTGCTCGAGTCGACTCCGACTGAAAACAGACAAAAAATAGAGAGTTGATTTTCAGTGCTACAGTGCTCGAGTTGACTCCCGGTCGACTCCTGCTCGAGTCGACTCCTAGATCGACTCCGAGACTGCAGGTCGACTCCAGGACTGCAAACAGCCAAAAATAGAGAGTTGATTTTCAGCCGAGTCGACTCCTACTTCAGCCGAGTCGACTCCAGCACGCTGGGAGGCATAACGGCTAGTTTTTTCTTGATTCCAACGGCTCTATTTTTGTCTCTAACGGCTAGATTTTTAGATTTGAGGAGGGAGGCTTCTCAAACTCTGCAATCTCCTCGTGAGTGGGAAGAAGATTTGCTGTCAGATGAGGAGCCTTGAATGCGAAGAAGACGTTGGGAGTATGGACTTCAATGCACTTCTTCCTTCTTTCTCTTGTATTTACTCTAGAGAGGCTTTGGTAGGTGAAAATCACTTTAGCTTTGAATGGAGTCTCTCGTTCTTACCTTGTTACAGTCCTCTGTGGCTATTTAAGCCATTTCCCACGGAAACTAGCCGTTAGACACACTTTTCTAGCCGTTCTGCACATTCTGCACATCCTGACAATGTGTCCGTTGGGATCGGAGTCGACTCGCACGATCTGGAGTCGACTCGGCTGTAGCAGGAGTCGACTCATGCTTTTCTCGAGTCGGCTCGGCAACTGTTCCAAATTTGAATTAAAGTGGTCTTCTCGACTGGGAGTCGACTCGACTTAACCCGGAGTCGACTCCCCAAAGTCTGGAGCTGACTTGGCATTTTTGGAGTCGGCTCATGCCAAGGAATCCATGGATGTATTCTTCAACTTGGCTTACTCGAGTCGACTCGTGAATTCTGGGAGTCGACTCGGCGCTTAGAGCCCGAACTCCCTATCTTCTGTCTTTTGGCTCGTCCAGTCTTGGAGTCGACTCGAACTGTTCCGGAGTCGACTCGGCTCTTAGTATTCGAAAAACAGTCTTCTGTCTTTTTGGAGTCGCGCTGCCTTGGAGTCGACTCGAACTTTCTTGGAGTCGACTCGCGTCTCAGAGACACAAATACTGTCTTCTGTCTTTTTGAGGTCGCGCTGTCTCGGAGTCGACTCGGCCTTTGCGGGAGTCGACTCGGCCCTTAGTGTCCGAAAGTTGCTCTCTGACTTTTGCCTTGTATTACACTGAGAGTTGACTCTCACTTTCTTTGGAGTCGACCTGCCAACCATCGGAGTCGACTCGCGTTCCTCAGGAGTCGACTCGGCTCTCAGGGTCCGAAAACTGCTCTCTGACTTTTTGTCTGTAACTCCCTGGAGTCGACTCATACTACCCTGGAGTCGACTCGGCAAGCATCGGAGTCGACTCGCGCACTTCAGGAGTCGACTCGCTGACAGGTTCTAAGTTGGGTCTTTCTGTTTGTCTGTCTGTTCTTAGTCGGAGTCGACTCGTAATGTTCCGGAGTCGACTCGAGCCTGTGCCAATGCTTCTGATACGCTTGGAGTCAACTCGTACTTTCCAGAAGTCGACTTGAGTCTCAGACTTTGGTTCATATAGATTTCTTAACTTATCCAAATTGTCTTGAACCAAATCTAGAGACTCTTAACCATAAATTTACAAGATTTTCACTGAAACACTAGATTGAATTCATTAGTAAGCATAAGATATACTCAAATGCTTTGAGCTCATCAAAATCAAATAGGGTTACAATCAATCACTCCACAATCTCCCCCTTTTTGATGATGACAAAACATTGAGTATATGTAAAGTGAATTGCTCAACAAACAAGGAAAATTATAGTAAAATTTGAACATGAATTCAAATGTCTAGTTATTTAATTTATCCATACTTGAAAGGTGTGAAACAATAAATTTTGGAGTTAAAGCTCCCCCTTTCATTTGGAATTATATAAGCCTTCATATCATGCAATCAATTGTTTGGCTTATGTATATTTAATGATTTTGTATCGAAACTCAGTATTGAATAAAAATGCGCATGCGTGCTTTCCAATATGTATAATCTATGCCATTAAATAGTGCAGGTGCTCTAAAGTTAATTGTTGATCTCACGATCAAGAGCCAAAGATCATGACAACTCAAATAGATAGTTTTCTAGAAGAGGGACAATTAATTGATAGACCTCCACTATTTAATGGCATAGATTACACATATTGGAAAGCACGCATGCGTATTTTTATTCAATCACAAAACTATTATTTATGGAATATCATAATAAATGACCTTCACACACACTCTCAAACTGTTAATGAAAAAGGCTTAGCACAATTGAATGATAATGCTATGAACATACTATATTGTGCTATCCATAAAACTATATTTCATAAGATTTCTGCATGCTTATCTGCTAAGGAGATCTGGGATACTTTAGAAAATATTTATGATGAATCTCAGATTAGCTCACATGTGCTTCAATTACATACTAACAATGAGACTGCAGAAAAAGGTGTTGAATCTCCCACCTCAGTCGAGTCGACTCCCAGTTTGTCCGAGTCGACTCCTAGAGGAAAACAGTCTGAAAGGCAGAGACTCAGATTTTCAGACCCTGTCAGCAAGTCGACTCCAGAAAGGTTCGAGTCGACTCCGATGGTTGCTGAGTCGACTCCCGACGTTTCCGAGTCGACTCCTAAGGGTAACAGAAGAAAGACAGAACGATGTATTTCAGACCCTGCAACCGAGTCGACTCCAAGCGCTCTAGAGTCGACTCCCAAGTCAGCCGAGTCGACTCCAAAACGATCCGAGTCAACTTCGAGGCAGTTCAGCTCCAAAAAACTACAAGAGGTAACTAACTTGTGCTTTATGGCACAAGCAGATAAGGTAAAATCTGAATCTACTTTTATATCAAATGATTCTCAAGAAGAATTCCCTTATGATGAATTATTAAGTGCTTTTCATGAGTTGTATGGTGAATGTAGAAAATTAGCTATAAAGAATAAAAATCTTAAGAAACTAAATCTGAAAATTTCAAAAGAAAGAAATTCTAGTGATGAAATACAAGATAAACTAAATTCTGAAAATGAAAGTTTAAGGTTAAATTTAGAACAATTGATTCAAAAAAATCAGAGTTTAATTAAAGAAAATCAAAACTTAAGTAAAGAAATTAACCAATTAAAATCTTTTATTAACAAATTCACTGTAAGTTCAGAAAGATTAAAAATGATGTTTGAAAGCCAATATGTTGCTTATGATAAATCAAAACTTGGCTTGACTCCTTTACTTAACAATAAATCTCTAGAGAAAAAGGTTATCAATTCACCAAGCAAACCATTAAATAAGATAACTTATTTCAAACATGAAAAGAATGGGCATAACAACTTTACCTATCGTTCTAACATAATTAAATCAAGTGGTAAAGTTATTACAATTAAACAAATTTGGATTCCAAAAGGAACCATATGTCCTAACTCTCAAGGACCCAAGCAAGCTTGGGTACCCAAAATGAAAATATGAGGATGTAGATGTAGGTGTGCCAAGATACCCATGAAATAAATAGAACTTTCATACAAATGGGTGTTCTAGACACACGTCAAAAAAATGAAACTTAAAATATACTTATGAAAAGTAATTAAAAAATAATGAAATCAGTAATCCTTGCATCTCATCATTATTTTTGCTTTAGTATTTGATTAAAATATGAATTGCAAGTATTGATCAATTTTGTGATATAGAAAATACTTTTGGAAATACACTCAAATCACTTCATTTTATAGTATACTTTACTCACTATTGGATAAGTTGCAAAATGATTAATCAATTTATTAAGAATAACTCTATGAATTCTCTATATACTTGATTGAGAGTTTTTATCCATGGCATTATTGTTTATTAATCATAGATATGATAATGTGTACTTGGTGTGCTTTTGAATATATATGCACTATGAATACCAAGATTAAAGAAACCGTCTTTGGCATATAAAATCAACTCATGGTAGTATGTACTTAATCTCAAAAGACCTTGCCATTGGCTTACTTAGATTATCTTCTGAAAGGTCAAAGTTTGCTATGCATGCTAACTAAGGAAACAAACAAAAATCAATTTCCAAATCTAAAGATGTTGTTTCCATCACTAAGTTTTCAAAAAGCTTACATTGGATTTGTTCTTGGCAAATAAAATTGAAATATTTTCTGTATTTGCTAAATCTTGTGAAAGAGTTTCGAATGATAAAGGTTTCCAAACTGTGAAGATAAAGAGTATCATGGCACAGTGTTGAAAACCAAAATTCTGATAAAGTTTATACAGAAATTAATTATTTCAGCACCAAGGACACCTTAAGTAGAATAGGGTTAATAGAATTCTTGAAGAAATGAAAAAGACAATTGTGTATGATAGTCATCTACTTAAATGATTTTTAAAAGCTATCATCACTACTTGTCATACATATGATTTCTATTAGATCTATTTTTGATGAAAACTCCTTTTGATCTTCTGAAAAATGGAAAATGAACCATTACATATCTTTCATATTTTTCAGCCATACACGTTATGCTTGATATGTTCTTGTGAAAATAATGCCAAATCTGATAAAGATATCTCTATCCTTGGATATCATTCATCAAGCAATGCATATAGAACATTCATGAAAAGATTCTAGTTGTAGAAGTATCAATTCATTTTATTCTTTATGAGACTAATGATTTATTATCAAAATACTAAAATCAAATTATATATGTATATGGTTAATCTTTTACATATAACAATCTAAAAAAAAAAAAAAATTGTTAATAATTAGAACCAAATTGGATTTTTTAGAAATGCACTTAATGAAGAAAAATTGATGACTACTAAAAGACTGAATCAAGAAAATATGAAATAGATCTTGATAAGATTCTTGCATGATTAGAAGTAAAGATCACCATTATCATTTGCTTGCTTTATGAACTTTAATTCTGTCAAATGAATGTGTAGAATGCACTCCTATGTGGTTATTTCATTAGAAAAGATTTATGTAAAATAACCACCTTATTTAAAAATACTCATTACATATATCATAAAGCAATATGTGATTTGGAACAAGCATCAAAAGCATGATATATAAAAGCTTGAGTAACTTTTTGATAAAAAGTAATAATGATAAATCTATACATTAAAAAGATGAATCTATGATATCTTGCTTGCTCAAAGCACACATTGATGGCATCATTTTTGGTTCTACTAATGGAGATTTATATGAAGATTTTACTAAGCTCATGCAAGGTGAGTTTGAAATATGTATGATGAAAGAATTAACATTTTCTCTCGAACTCCAAATTAAGCCAAACAAGAAAGGGGATCTTCATTGACCAAAGTTAGTCCACAAGAAAACTCTTATAGAAGATTGGCATGAAGAAGGTATGTCTATGACCCCATCTTGTAGAATTTGAAAAGGATGAGCAAAGTAGATCTATTGTTTTAAAGCTGTATTGAAGCATGATAGAATAATTATTTTATCATACAGCTACTAGACCAGATTATATGCTCATTATGTGCCCTTGTGCAAGACTTCAATCTAACTCTAATGATTCATAATCTGAATTTTGATAGAAACAACTGTTTAAGATAAATTGATTAAAACTTAGCTAACATGTCTTATTGATAATTATCTTAAGCAAATAGAATCTAAGCCAAAATTGATTCTGAAAATAAAAAATTGATTTGACCTTGATAAATCTTCCTATTGCTTCACATGCTTGTCCTTGAACCTTCTTGGTTAATGAAACTATCTCTTAAGTTCAAGTGACATGTGTTTGCTTATATTTAGGCAATCTCTTGAGTAAAGTGACTCAACATTCAATTGTTGTCATATCTTATGATTGAGTCACCCAGTTAAGAAATATGCTATATGAATGTTTTGTATCTTGAAGAAACTAATGACTTTCTTTCAAGAAAGAAAAGGAGTTTGTTAATAATGCAGGATCCTTGAGCAAAAAATGAGAGATTTCTACTTGAAGGATATCTCCATGTAAGATACAATAAACATTCACATGCAAACAAGAGAGAGGACCTTCATCAGCCAAAAGTTCATACATAAAAAATCTAGTAGGTATTTGACTGAAGAATGTAGAATGAATTGGTAATTCTAGATACCTCTCTCATAAATTAATTGAGCAAAGTCAATAACTTAAATCTTATTATGGCATGATTAAGATCTTTAATTATTAATTTTTGATATCATGTCTATATATATATATTGATTGACTTATACTTTTAGAAATTGTTTCATGGTTTGCCCAAACTAAAATATATCTTTGCCTATGTCATAACCATGAAATACACAAGTTTATGCTTAAAATTTTGATTTAAAATAACTTGTGAGAAATTATGAATCCTTGAGCACAATGAAAATGTTGTTTGCATGATATACATAAGATTATTTCTTTATTCTGCTCTTTCATGTAAATTACTTGAGAATAACAAAAAGAGAGAGAGATAAAGAAAAAAAAATGGAAATTATTCAAGAGATGTAAAATCTAAGCAAAGGCAAATACTCCAATCTTAAGGAAAAGCAAAACAAGCATAATATATTCGGTACATTTGGAAGGGATAAAATCCGTAATTAATTACACTTAAATAAGGAGAGTTTGAAGTGAACCTTTTAAATTTTCTATATTGCTCATCATAGGGATGGTGCCAATGGGGAGGCTAGTGGTAGTACCCGGCACTATTTGACCCAACTATTCGGTGTAGGGTATATTAGGGACGGCACAAGAGGAAGGCTAGTGGTAGTACCTCGTGCCCCTTCCAACTCCACCGGATAGGGAGCAAATAGAGTATAGAGCATAAGAAAGTAAAAACAAAAAAAACAATATCAAAATGTTCGTTAATTGGTTAAGAAAAGAAATTCAAAAAAAAAGGAGGAAATGAATGACAAAGTAAATGAAAGTATATAAGAAGAATCAAGTCAAGTATTAATCACTTGGAAACACACCTTAAGGATGAAATTAGTGGAAGATTATATTTAAATAGGGGGAGTTAATTCGAAAAGAATTGATTTTGATTCTTGACATGCTTGTTCTTAATGCATGACTTAACACATAGTATATTTTGCATGTGGCATGATGTTTTGAATTATGGGTTCTCAATATTTTGTAATGCACCATGCTTGGATAAGTTGATTGAAATATGTCTTAACTTGGAATATGTCTTAACTTTGCTCACAAGTCCTTGCTTCACCCTTGCCTCAAACTAACTTGTGTTCCAATGCTTGAATGTTTAAAATACTACATAAAGTTTTTTTTAAGTAATATTAAAAAGAAATTTCAATTTTATCATTCACGATTAGCTTTGAAAGTTAAATAGATTTACAAAAAGAAGAAGAGAAGGATATTTCTATTTAGGCAAAATGAATTGATCTTGATCTATCTTTCTACTTGCCTAACTTTGATACATAATGTCCTAATACTTGTTAAAATATCCTTTATTTTGTATCGAAACTCAGTATTAAATTAAGAAAATATTGTCAGGATCAAGCGCTACCATTACACCAAAACCGACCGGTGTTAGTGAAGGTGCAACTCTATTTTCTTAAACCCCACCAAAGGCAGCGCCACGAGTCGACTCCGACCAAGGCCTTGCCCAACCCCGGACTCCGACCTGGCCTCGCCATGGGTTCAGGGACCCTCGGTATGACCCACCTACTAACCAGGCCATCGCCGTTGGCAGGCGGCAGGACATGCTAACAGTGACCCTCCCTGTGCTGCTCAGGAACCCCGCGGGTATGGCCCGCACAGCGGCCGAGTATGTCCAACAATAACAATAGGAGCACCAAGGATATAAGAGTGAAATTTGTCTAATGCAAATACTACTGCAAGCAATTTCTTCTCGGTGGTGGTGTAATTCATTTGAGCATCGTTCAAGATTTTGCTTGCATAGTAAATGACATATGGCTTATTATCCTTGCGTTGTCCTAGGACAGCTCCTATCGCATAGTCGCTAGCATCGCACATGATCTCAAAAGGTAATGACCAATCAGGTGGTCGCACGATGGGTGTAGTGCTAAGCATAGCCTTCAATTTTTCGAATGCCTCTTGACCTGTTTCAGTCCAATTGAACGGTGTATCAAGGGATAGGAGGTTACATAATGGTCGAGCTATGACACTAAAGTCCTTGATGAACCTTCCATAAAATCCTGCGTGATCCAAAAATGATCTAACATCTCTAACTGTCTTGGGTGCAGGTAGCTTGGCGATTAAATCAATCTTAGCTCTATCAACTTCCATGCCCTTCAATGAAACAATATGTCCTAGGACAATTCCCTTTGGCACCATGAAGTGGCATTTCTCCCAATTCAGTATTAGATTCTTTTCCATGCATCGAGCTAAGACTGCTTGTAAATGTAATAAACAATCATCAAAAGAATCACCAAAAATAGAGAAATCATCCATAAACACTTCTAAAAATTTCTCGTTCATTTCTTCAAAAATGCTGAGCATACACCTTTGGAATGTTGCAGGTGCATTACACAACCCGAATGGCATCCGACGGAAAGTGAATGTGCCAAAAGGACAATTGAAGGTAGTCTTCTCTTGATCTTCTGGCGAAATCTCGATTTGGTAGTATCCGGAATAGCCATCGAGAAAACAATAAAAATCGTGTCCTGCAACTCTTTCCAAAACTTGGTCTAGGAAGGATAGGGGAAAGTGATCCTTCCTAGTGACCAAATTCAATTTTCGGTAGTCAACACACATGCGCCAACTCATCGGAACACGAGTTGGGACTAGTTCACCCTGGTCATTTTTGACTACTATCAGACCCGCTTTCTTGGGCACAACTTGAGTAGGACTCACCCACTTGCTGTCGAAAATCGGATAAATAATACCACATCAAGCAACTTAAGGACTTCTGTTTTAACCACATCTCTCATTGTCGGATTCAGCCTACGCTGCATTTGCCTTGTGGTTTTCGCATTATCCTCCAAATATATCCGATGCATGCAAATCAAAAGGTTAATCCCCTTTAAGTCTGCAATCGACCATCCAAGTGCTTCTTTATGACTCTTTAGGACCATAAGTAATTTTCCTTCTTGATCATTGTCGAGCTCAGTCGAGATAATTACGGAAAAAGTGTTATCAGGTCCAAGAAAGGCATACTTGAGTTCCCTTGGTAAGGGTTTCAGCTCAAGTATGGGTGCTTGTTTCCGAGATTGTACAAATTTTGTCCCTTGTGAGGGCAACTACTCGAATTCCTCTATTCTCGGTCTCCACCCATTGACCATCATGACATCCAAATTATCTAAAATAGGTGGAACCACATCATCAGCAGTACGTTCGGAACACCAATCTATTAAACCATTGTCGGCCGATTCAGTAAATGTTTCTTTTGACAAATATTCTTCCATAATGGTTTCAACCCATTCAACTTCTTTACTTTCTTCATGATCACTGGGTTGTTTACCTATACTAAAGACGTTCAGTTCCAAGGTCATATTGCCAAAAGAAAGCTTCATGACACCATTCCTACAATTGATCAATGCATTAGAAGTTGCAAGGAATGGACGTCCTAAGATGACCGGAATCTGAGTTGGTGAATTGGAAGCCGGATGTGTGTCCAGTACGATAAAGTCAACAGAAAAATAGAACTTGTCTACTTAGACCAACACATCTTCGTTAATCCCTCTAGGAACCTTCACTGACCTATCAGCTAATTGTAAGGTGACAGTTGTTGGCTTCAACTCACCCAAACCGAGTTGCTCATATACCGTATATGGCAACAAGTTCACACTCGCTCCCAAGTCTAGCAATGCTCGCTCAATCTTAAAATTGCCAATGATGCACGAGATAGTTGGGCAACCTGTGAAAGA
Organism: Phoenix dactylifera; assembly: GCF_051530095.1. Classification (NCBI taxonomy): domain Eukaryota; kingdom Viridiplantae; phylum Streptophyta; class Magnoliopsida; order Arecales; family Arecaceae; genus Phoenix; species Phoenix dactylifera. Next base: position 24,331,102 of record NC_143193.1, on the reverse strand, counting down.
GTAGATGCCCTATAAGCCAATCATTTGATGGGTTTCTCTTTGTAATCCTCCAAATCATGTACTTTGACACTCGATATATATCAATAAAGGCATTGTGTTTCATCATTTGCTGCTTATCTATTTATTATTGGATGATGAACCCCATAAATTAGGACATTGGTTTTAGGGTTATGATGAGATCATACCAGTGAGACCTAAAATCCTAAAATCCTAATTTAGAATATTTCCAATCAAATTGGTATATTGAATCGGGGATCAATATTACCCAAAAGACTGGCACAGCTTATGTATGCTCAATGTAGAGGGTGATTGATCTCACAATCACTTGTGTGAGACACTAATACAAAGATGTGGGTGCTCATTAGAGGAATGAGTTCACTGAAATGACCAGCCATGAGAACATCTTATGGATGCTTACTTAATTATCAAAAGATGGTTCTCATAGTGGGAGTTGTGCAAGTGATCCTTAGACCTGAGATCACCATGGTACCTTGTGCACTTGAAGCTATGTTTTGGTTTACCCTCATTCACGACATTGCGTTGTGTACGGGGTATTCTGGATATGGTGGATTTTTTACGAAGGTTGTGAGTAGGTCAACAAGAAATCAGTCACTTCTAGTAAGAGAAGGTAACATCCTACTTACTCTAATCTTATGATGATTCAAGAAGCCTTTGATCAAAGCAAAATGAATATTAGAAAGAGTTTCTAATGTTTCATTGTTTGAATTATCATATAAAAGATTGAGAGAGACATGAATAAGTGATTGAGTTTGATATTGATCCATACTCGAGCACTTATTTAGGATGTAGTATGACTGAGGGATTGAATTGCACAGTAACCTTCCACTGAAGGGTATGTTTGGATTTGTCCAATACATTCCTCATCTTCCGGGTAGACATGATACGTTGCTAGACGTCAATCATATCTTGTGGGTTGATCGGATCAAAGAGTTTGATTAGATCAAAGCATCAGAAAGGTTCTGATTGCTAAGTCAGGTTTAGCACTAAATTGAACCTAAATTGGATTAGAGGTATTCTAATCAGGTTAGGTCAACTTGCACCTGCACCTACTGCTGGCTAAGATAAGGAACCCAATGGGTCACACACAAGAAAATTGATCAAGGGTCTAATTGGATTAGATCATGTTTGCAAGATGAACATGCTAGCACGTGTTGCAAACCCTCACTACAAAAGAAAGAAGCAAAGCCGACTCTTCAATGCCGACGCTATGGAAAAGCGTCGGCAAATTTGGCCTCCTCTTATACTTTTGCCGACGCTTATTATAAGCGTCGGCAATTTAAAGGAATAAACGACGCTTTTAAGCGTCGTCATAGTCCATATTTCCAACTGACGCTCGTAAGCGTGGGAATTGGTTATAGGGCGACGCTATTACGCGTCATTGTTCTTCCAGACCTACAACAACGCTTATAAGCGTCGTCGAATGCGAGCACACCATCCTAACCCAGCGACCGACCCCGATCGAGCCCTTATTTCTCCTCTCCGGCGCTGCTCGAGCTTCCGTGTTGCTCCTCTCCGGCGCTGCTCGAGCTTCCGTGTTGCTCCTCTCCGGCGCTATCATCACTTCCGTCTTGCTCCTCTCCGGTGCCGGCCGTCCGACTCCAACCCCTTCTCCTCCTCCCTCCTCTCCGGCGCCGACCGACCGACCCCAACCGAGGTATTTTTCTCCTCCTCCCTCCGCTCCCTTCTTCTCGCTTGTTCTCCTCCTTCTCCGCCTCCTTCTGCAAAGCTTCCGTGTTGCCGAACGACCGACCCCAACACCCCTTGGGCCTTTGAGAGGAAACAAAGGGGAAGCTGGTGAAGCGCCCCTAGATTCGGTTCTTCGTACCATATCCAGAAAAAAAATTCCATTATGGAAAAGAAAGAAAAGAAAAGGGGATTCCTCTCTAGGGTTTCAAGTTGGGACGGTAGCAGCCTTTAATTTTAGGGTTTTTTGGGCCACGGTAAGGGTATTGTTTGCTCTCACTTCGCTGCTCCCCGCATTCCCATACCCAATCTCACCTCTTATTCTTCACCCCTTCTTCCTCCCTTCTTTCAATCTTCGCAGGGTTACAGTAGATCGATCCAGAGGCGTCACCAGTGGCTGGATTCCGAAGCTAATTACCACATCGGAGCTGTTGGGGAACAAGGGTTAAGATTTTGGAACAGATTAACGGCGTTGAGATCCGAGTTTGAAGCTCGCGAGCCGTTGTCTTCTCTGATCTCAGGTATGCACTTCTTTCTTGGGCAAATGATGTTTCTCGGTTTTTCTGAGGATTTTAATCGGGAAAGTATCGGGTTCCCTGTTGTTCATTCATGTAGTTCAAATAATTTTTGTCACGGTATCATATTTTTATTTCAATTCCATTTTAATATTGTGTCAAGGCATGGTGAGGAAGAGATTGAGAGCAAGAGAATATTCTGTATCACGTATTCTTTATATGATGAGAATTTAATTTCTCAATATGCATATTATTTTTTTAATATTTTGTCATAGCCAGTTAGTCTTAGCTTAGTCAATTTGCATCCATCTCCAAAGGGCTCTTTTATAGAGCTCCAGAATTCAAACCAGCCATCCCACTGTATTTCTCAGAAAAGCTTGTCATATATTTAGGGTCAGCTGGTGTGGTTTATCTACGATATCATTTCCCAGCTCAAGTCTAAGATCATTTAGTTTTTAGGTTCATTATTGTTTTGTTAATGGTACAATGTTTAGTCTAGAACCATTTCAGGTTTGTGCAAAATGAGAGTAGAGCACCTTGGTTTTGCCGAGGTGCCTTATATTTAGGGTACAAGTCATGCTAGAGAACAAGGTTACATTTACACTCCACTAGCCACCAGAATTTGGAATCGAATCATTGCAAATGAGCTGGATATTGAGACTTTGACATTGTTGTTGATGTAATGGTTTGGAAGTTGGGATTGGGAGAATGAAGCTGGTGCCAAGGAAATTGATGAGGACATTAGGATGGTGAGCAAAAAGCCAAAGATTGCCATGGTGGCTTAAAGACATGGCTCTATGAGAAGTCAAAGTTAGGGAGGTTTGCAAGCTGATTGGAGGTGCCAACAAGGAGAAGGCCTGGAGTTTTTTCAAGGGGGGGAAGGCAAAGAGGCTGTTTTGCTTGCCACTCTTATCCTCTTCTTTCTCAACATTGTCTTTGTTCTCCTAGCCCTTGGCTTTCAAGCCATCACATTCAAGAATGATGCTAGAGGCCTTGATATTTGGCTTGTCTGCATTAGTTCACTGAAGCATTTTGGTAGCCAATGGAGCATAAATGTAACTATGTCCTCAGGTGAGACCGGTGTCCCAAATATAACAAGCACAGGGCAACTTGGCCCATCTGGGAATACTTGTACTTTTTGTAAACCCAAAATGGAATAGAATAAATATATAGGATAAAAATCAAAATAGAAACATGCCTAAGCCCAAAACGCTTTTAGACTTGGGATGGGAACCAGTAGCATAGCTAATTTTCTGAGGATTTTAATTGGGAAAGTATCGGGTTCCCTCTTAATGGAATCTCTTGCAGTGGTCATTGTTCTGAAATTGATGTATAGGATTTATCTGTGGTGTTTTATTTATGGAAACTGATAGAATGCCTACTTGAGCACTCCTCCCCAGTCAGCTTCTCAGGATGAGAAAGGGATCCCCTGTTCAAGGATTCAAAAGAAGTTTTGGTGAGGGATTGTAGGAAGTCCTATTGTTTGTTTCATGTAGTATCCTCTATGTCAAACAAATAGCTATTAATGGATGAGAGATTATGGAAAGTTTTTAGACTCAGAGAAGAGAAGCCAAATTTGGTAAATGTGTAATGGTCATAAGCCAGCAGCTTGAAGTCTTGACCGGATAAGCTTTACTACCACTTGCATTAATATATTTAGCAGTAGTTGGAAAGTCCTGCTCAAACTAATTAATATATTTGACATACATCTTAACTAGATAAGCTTTACTTCTCCAACTAATTCAACTGCACCTACCTTCTAGATAAGCTTTTCTTCATGCAATTTATATGTAGTCCATCCTTCTAATTTTGTTTATCTTTTTCATATGAACTGCAGTTCAATCGGTATTCTAATAGAATGGACAAAAGTTGGATAAATAAGTTGAGATCCAGTGCCGAATATTTGAATGGAGTTCAGAATTTCGTTAAATTTGCTTTTGAGAAATCTAATATGAACGGAAAAATTTTATGTCCATGTCAAAAATGTGTAAACGGTTCTGCTCTTGATCCAAAAATTGTTGAAGAACATTTGGTATGGAATGGTTTTCTAAAGGGTTATACTGAATGGGTACTCCATGGAGAGTTCATACCTTCATGTAACCAACCCTATCTAGAAGACACCTTCAATTTTGGATGTAGTGACACGGAACAAAATTCTATAGAAGAAGATGATATAAGGGGCCTACTTAGAGATGCTCTTGGACATAATATCAGAACTGTAGGAGAAAATGAGCGTGCAGTTATTGATCAGTCCATGCATGTTGAGGAATCTATACATGTTGATGACACAGCTCATTATGATAACTTGGTGAAAGATTGTGATCAAGAACTGTATCCGGGTTGTAAGAATTTTACGAAGATTTCTTTTCTTCTGCATTTATTACATTTGAAATATTTGAATGGGTGGTCCAGCAAGTCTTTTACCATGCTTCTTCAATTATTAAAGGATGCATTTCCGGAAGGTGTTACTTTGCCATCATCTTCATATGAAGCCAAAAAACTAATAAAAGAGTTGGACCTTGGATACGAGAAGATACATAGTTGTCCGAATGACTGCATTTTATATCGTGGTGAAAATAGCAACCAAGAGTCATGCCGAATATGTGGAACTTCACGATGGGTAAAACCTAAAGAAGATGAGAATGATTCATTGACTGAAGTGGATGCTGCACTGACTAAGAAAAAACCGGCTAAAATTTTGAGGTATTTTCCTCTTATACCAAGATTAAAAAGGATGTTTGCATCATCGAAGACAGCTTCCTCGATGAGATGGCATGACGAAGGTCGTATAAAGGATGGAATGTTACGACACCCAGCGGATAGTCTTGCATGGAAAGCATTTGATGATAGGCATCTCGAATTTGCTTCTGATATTCGCAGTGTTAGGCTAGGTTTAGCTACTGATGGATTTAATCCATTCCGAACGATGAACTCAACATACAGCACTTGGCCGGTTGTTTTAATTCCATATAATTTGCCACCATGGATGTGTATGAAACAGTCTTCAGTAATTCTGTCAATGGTTATTCCAGGTGACAAGGGCCCAGGTAATGATATTGATGTTTTTCTACAGCCTCTAATAGAGGAATTGAAACAAATATGGGAGGGTATTGATGCATTTGATGCTTCCGCTGGCCAAAATTTCAAATTGCGTGCAGCTCTTATGTGGACTATCAATGATTTTCCTGCATATGCTAATTTATCTGGTTGGAGCACTAAGGGGCGTATTGCATGTCCTTCTTGTGGAGATTCAACCCATTCATATTGGTTAAAACATGGAGGAAAGTTCTGTTATATGGGCCATCGTCGGTGGTTAGAAGCAAACCATCCATTTCGATTTCAGAAAGACTTATTTGATGGTACCATAGAGTTGCGATCTGCCCCTATTCCACCAACTGGAACTGAAGTCCTTAGACAAATGCATGGCACCAATTATATACCGGGTAAGGTCTCCAAATGTTCAAAGAAGAGGGAAAGGGAGCATGTTGGCAGCACAATGAATGAAGGATTAATAGCAGAGGTTGAAGAGGATGCTGACAACTTTTTTGAGAATGAAGACAACGTATATGATCAGGAAACAATGGCAGCATCTACACAGAAACAACTATGGAAAAAAAAGAGCATTTTCTTTGATTTACCTTATTGGGAGTATAATCTTCTTCGACATAACCTTGATGTGATGCATATAGAGAAGAACATTTGTGATAACCTGATTGGAACATTGTTAAATCTTGATGGAAAGACCAAAGATAACTTGAAAGCGCGTCTTGATTTGAAAGATATGGGCATAAGACAAGAGCTTCATCCGACAGAGCTTGCCAATGATAAATTTTATACACCTCCTGCATGTTATACAATGTCTACTCAAGAGAAAGATCTTTTTCTAACAGTTCTGAAAAATATGAAGGTTCCTGATGGGTACTCATCGAATATTTCATAATGTGTAAATCTCAAAGAGCGTAAACTTTCAAATCTTAAAAGTCACGACTGTCACATTTTGATGCAAGATATCTTTCCATTGGCTTTAAGATCGTCAACACCGAAACAAATTTTCGCAATTGTTTCTCAATTGTCATCATTCTTTAAGGCATTATGTTCTAAAGTTCTTGATCCTAAGGAGCTTGATCCATTGGAGTCTAATGTTACACTTACACTATGCCATATGGAAAAGATCTTCCCTCCGGGTTTTTTACTATTATGGTTCATCTACTCATTCACTTAGCGGCAGAGGCTAAACTTGGTGGACCGGTTCACTACCGATGGATGTATCCTATTAAGAGGTGATTTTTCTAAACTCTAATAACCAAATTTAATAATCAGTTTGATTTTGATATTTATTTTAAAAATTTATTGTTGAAGGTTTCTTATGCACTTAAAAGATTATGTACGCAATCGAGCCTATCCCGAGGGATCGATTGCTGAAGGATATATTGCTGAGGAGTGTTTGACATTTTGTTCGAGATATCTTGAAGGTGTTGAAACGGTTTTCAATCGACCTCAAAGAAATTGTGATTTCATAGAGAATGCTGATGTTTACAAGTTCTCATCTGGTGGAAGAGTTTTGGAAAAAGTTGAAAGTGTTGTTCTTGACCAGAAATCGTTGGCACAGGCACATCGCTATGTCTTACTTCATAGTGATATAATATCCGCGTCTCGCAGGTTAGTACGGTTAATGAAAATCTAAATTTACTGTCATGTCAGGAGAATGTAATATTGATACTTAATTAAAGATTTTCTGATCGTGCAGAGAATTTTTAATGGCTCAGCGAAGTCTCAACCATAACATTCGTCCTACACCAAGGATTGAGCAACGATGGTTGGTTGAGTTATTTCCAGAATGGCTTTTCAAACAGGTTAGATGTCTAACATATTAAGTTTTTTTTAATTTTTATAGAGAGAAATTAATCATTACTTCTATAATTCTTTTTAGGTACCAATGATGATGGAGAGGAATTGTTCCGAGGAGTTAATAGTCATTGCTCGAGGTCCGAATAATATTGTCAACAGATATGGCGGGTTCAATAAAAATGGTTTTAAATTTCATACTAAAGAGCGTGAGAAATTCAGAAAAATCCAAAATAGTGGGGTTATGGTTGAGGCGGATGGAAAAAATTATTATGGTGCTCTAACAGATATTTATGAACTGGATTATTATGGAAAGTTTAAGGTAGTATTATTTCGATGTGATTGGGTGGATATAAACTCACCTAGAGGTTTGAGGCAAGACATAAATGGATTCGCACTTGTAAATTTTTCAAGGTTGATACATACTGGTGTGTTATTGAAAGATGATCCATTTATTTTTTCATCTCAAGCTCGACAAGTATTTTTTGTGCAAGACTCAAAAGATAAAAATTGGTCTCTCGTTATTAAGACGAAACCTAGGGACTTGTATGATATGGGAAAAAGGTTGGAAGAGGAGGACGATGATACTTATACTCAGTGTATGCCTTATAATATTGTGCCAACTGATGAAGTAAATGCGCCAATGAGTTTGATTAGGATGGATGTTGAATGAGAATGTAGTTTCATAATAGTAAGTAAAATTTATGAAGCATACGTTGAATGAGTTATTATATTCTCTTTTATTAGCCCTTTATTTAGTATAAATTTATCATTTAACCAAATATTGATTCTTTTTTGTACATACCAGGTAACAATATGCCCCGAGGGAGGCGATTTAGAGATGTGGAGTTCCAGCATTCTCAGGTGGGATCTACTTCTGAGCAGTCCCAGCAGCCATATGAGCACCAGCAGCACGAGTCAGGATCTCAGCGCGAGCCTCCTGCTGATTGTCCAGAGGATGAGCTCCGGATCCAGGGTAATTCGATTTAAAGTTCATATTTTATGTTCATATTTGTCTTCAACTTTTTAAGACATTTTATTTAATTTGAATAGATGGACAAGGGACAGTGAGGACGAGACGGGGACCCACTCAAGCAAAGGATGTGTGGAAGCTTCCTCCGGGTGAGAAGATCATCATCCGATGCAACGAATTGGGGCAGCCCATCAATAGAGCTGGAAGTCTTCTATCAAGCTTTTTAGGATCGGTTGCACGCAAGGGTCAGCTGTGTCCGCTCAACTATACGAAGTGGAATGACATGCTTCCTTCGTATAAGGTTGAGCTTCTTAGACTTATACAGGTAATGAATTGAATTTATTCTTTTTAATTCGACACCTTCTGTATGTTAATTTGCTTAGTACCATAATTTTATTTTAGAGGTTTAATATTATTATAACATTCTGTACCTTATTGTAGGGTAAGTTTGTACTCCCTCCAGAGAGCCATGATTGGGTGCTAAAGTCCCTCAACCGCAAATGGAAAGAATATAAAGCAAAATTGAAGACGGACTTCAAGCGCGAGGGTATGACAGAGGAGGAGGTTGCTCGTGTGACTCCTCCTGATGTATACCCTCAGCAGTGGAGGGAGCTTGTTCACTACTGGTTTTCTGAAAGAGGACAGGTCACGTATATTGTTTCAATATCTTATATTATCTTTATTATTAATATAGATTGCAAATATATACATTGAATAATATTATACTGTGTGCTTTTATTTTGGCAGACATATTCTAATATTGGTAGAGCTGTACGAGCATCTCAAGCAGTTCCTCATACTTCAGGCTCGAAGAGTTATGCGAGACGTAGAAATGAATTCGTAAGTTCTTTTGAAACTATTGGAAACTCTACTAACATATAGCACGTATCATGATATATAGTTTGGCAATATACTTTCCGTATGTGTAGATAGTAGAGCATGGAAGGGAGCCTGGTGAGGTAGAGTTTTATAAGATGACTCACACTCACTGAGATGGCAGCTTTGTCCGGGACGAGTCGAGAGATATAGTTGTATGTATTCATTTTTTATTTGATCATAATTTTTTTATTAATTTTACTTCTTTTAAATTATTAATGTGACTGTTTATTTTTTTGAGAGAGATATAGAAAAGAGCTACAAATCTAATTTCAAAGCGCGTCGGGGAGTCATCATCATCCGACGCGGCCAGTCGCGTCGAGGCTCAGGTCTATGCAGAATTGATGGGCCCAGAACGTTATGGTCGCGTGAGGGGTTACGGTATCGGAGTTACCCCCACTCAGCTGTCTGCAGTGAGCCGATATACCCAAGATGCCAGACAAGGTACTAGCACTGCAGAGGTTTGTAGTTTGAAGACAGAGATGGCACAGATAAAGCAGTCATATGAGACAAGGATAGAGGAGATGAGGCAGAGTCATATGACTGATATGGCGGAGTTGAAGCAGAGCCAAGAGTTGAAGATACAATCTTTGCAGGATCAGCTTGACCATATTTCATCTTTTTTGCAGAGATTTGCTCCTCCGGTACATAACTAAATATATTTGAATATTTTATATAATTATAATGTATTCTTGTATGAGTGTGATGACTTTCGTATTTTTAGTTTCTAAAGTATTTTTTTTCTTGTAGGTTGCTGATACTTCATCTACTCGTAGAGATGATGATGCCGTTGACTCTTGATACATCGTAGATTGTGTTGGCAGCGACCCGCACCGGAACCCACTCACACCGGTACAACCACCAACGTCGGACAAGCAAAGAGAGAAGCAAACGGATAAGCACTCTCTCGCTCCCTCGACACCGGACTCAAGGATCACCGCTTCGCTTCCGCTACGAAGGGCAAAAGATTACCCCGTGGTATCAATAGGGTAAAACACTTGAGCACCGCAGCGGATTATCAAACCAAAAGAAGAAGAAATAGGAAGAAAATAGCAAAGCAAACACAAAGATGTAACGAGGTTCGGCTACAAGTAGCCTACGTCCTCCACCGCTCCAAATCTCAATTAGGATGAACAGATTACAGAGATAGCACACACCCGAACGATCACACGCGATCACTCTACAAGAGATTCACACGGAATTCCCTTTGCACAAGAAGTAGGATCCCAATCCTCTTCTTCTCTAGAACCCTAGCCGCACAAAACAAGAGTCTCTCTCAAAAATTATCCTTGAATATCTCTCCTCTTAGGGCTCTCATGAGTCCTATATATAGTCTCAAGACCTTCAGATGATCATAGCCATCGAAACGCCACCAAAAACACCAAAAGAAAATCGTCCGTATGATTTTTTCGCGAGCCCGAGTCAACTCGGCTGTGGTTCGAGTCGACTCTGGCATGTCTGGACAAAACTGGCACGATCTAGAGTCGACTTGACTGTAGCTCGAGTCGACTCGACGATGCTTCGAGTCGACTCGACTGTAGCTCGAGTCGACTCTGACAGTCGAGACAGAAACATGGTTTTCTCGGTCTTCTGGCCTTTCTCCTCTCGGGTCAACTCGACTGTTCCCGAGTCGACTCGACTGTAGCTCGAGTCGACTCCGACAGTCCGCCAGACAGAATTATGCAGAATTGATTCTCCTTCAATTCTCTTCATCACCAATGGTCTCCACATACCCCAACAATCTCCCACTTGGAGACTTTGGGTATATCCTCTTGTTACTTGGCTCTCCTCTGTGCTCCCACTGAAACTGAATCATCCTAGTGAGATAGGTACGATGCCTCCTCAATGTCTTCAAGCATGAAGACCAGCAGAAGCTGAACAACTCCTCAGCTTCTCCACCGTGACGACCTTCGTCAACATATCTGCAGGATTCTGACTTGTATGAATCTTCTCCAACTTGACGAGTCCCTGCTCGAGCAATGACCTCACAAAGTGGTACCGTATGACAATATGCTTCGTCCTTGAATGGAAAGCTGAATTCTTTGCCAGATGAATTGCACTTTGACTATCTGAATATAACATGCAATCCTTCTGCTCCTTCCCAAGCTCCTTCATCAAGCCCTGAAGCCATATTAGTTCCTTGCACGCCTCTGTGGCTGCCACATACTCCGCCTCCGTAGTCGACAATGCAACAACTGGTTGCAACCTGGAAATCCAACTGACGGCTCCACTGCCCAGGGTGAACAAGTACCCTGTCGTGCTCCTCCTGCCGTCCAAGTCCCCTGCCATGTCTGAGTCCACAAAGCCCTGTAACCGGATCTCAGAACCTCCATAGCACATTGATATGTGCTCCGTGCCTCTCATATACCTCAGTATCCATTTGACCGCACGCCAATGCTCCAAGCCTGGGCGGCTCATAAAGCGACTCACAACTCCCACTGCTTGAGCAATGTCAGGTCTCGTACAGACCATAGCGTACATCAAGCTCCCCACCGCCGATGCATACGGGATTTTTGACATATTGAGCTCCTCCACCCGCGTCTTCGGACTTTGTCCTTTTGAAAGCTTTAAGTGGGCACCTAGTGGTGTGCCAACAGGTTTGGCATCCTCCATGCAGAATCTCTTGAGTACTCGGCTGATGTATTCCGCCTGAGATAGTCTAAGGATATGTTTAGACCTATCTCTGCTGATCTGCATCCCAAGGATCTGTTTCGCTGCTCCTAGATCCTTCATTGCAAATTTTCTTGACAGCTTCAGCTTCAATTTTGCAATCTCATGCATGCTAGCTCCTGCAACTAACATGTCATCAACATATAATAGCAAGATAATATAAGATGTACCGAAGTCCCGGAAGTAGCAACAGTGATCCTCCTGACATCTCCTGTATCCTATCTCAAGCATGTAACTATCGAACTTGAGATACCATTGCCTGGGCGCCTGTTTCAAATCATAGAGGCTTTTCTTCAATTTGCAAACCAAGTCACCCGTGCCAGCTGCAATGTATCCCTCCGGCTGCTGCATATATATCTCCTCATCGAGATCTCCGTGAAGAAAAGCTGTCTTCACATCAAGCTGCTCTAAGTGAAGATTCTCTACTGCCACCATGCTCAGCACCGCCCGAATAGAACTCATCTTGACTACAGGAGAAAAGATCTCCGTGAAGTCGATACCTGCTCTCTGCTGAAATCCTTTTACAACCAGCCTGGCCTTGTACCGTTTCTTCCCATTCTGCTCTTCCTTCAGCCTGTAAACCCATTTGTTTGACAGTGCTTTCTTCCCCTTGGGCAGATCCACCAAATCCCACGTTTGATTCTGCTCCAATGACTCCATCTCATCATCCATGGCCAACTCCCACTCCTTCCTGGTATCAACCTCCAATGCCTCCGTGAAGCATTCAGGTTCGCCATTATCTGTGAGCAGCAAATAACTAAGAGTCCCATCATACCTTTGAGGAGGCTTCCCATGAGTACTACGAGTGGACCTTCTTAGTTGTGGAGAGGGTGCCAATACTTCAGGTTCTTGCTCTGACTGAGTCTTCTGACCAGAATTTGTAGACTCTTCTTCAGGATCCACAAAACACGGCTCAACAGGTTTTGTTTCTGATTCAGTGCTCTGCTGCATTTTCTCATTAAATACCACATCATTACTACGAATGATCTTCCTGTGTTCGGGATCCCAAAAACGATACCCAAACTGTTGACCTCCGTATTCAACGAAAATGCACTTCTTTGATTTGGCGTCTAATTTGCTTCTTTGATTGGAATCAACATGGACATAACTGGTACAACCGAATACTCGTAAGTGCGCCAAATCAATCTTCTTCGCTGTCCATGCTTCCTCAGGAATTCCAAATTCAAGTTTCTTTGATGGCCCTCTGTTGATCAAGTAGGCAGCAGTGTTAACTGCTTCTGCCCAAAACTGCTGTGGCAATCCAGCATGTATCCTCATACTCCTGGCACGCTCATTAATTATTCTGTTCATCCTTTCAGCAACTCCATTTTGTTGTGGTGTCCCTGGAACTGTCCTCTGCCTGACGATCCCAGCTTCTGCACAGTAGTCCTCAAACTCTCTGCTACAATACTCACCACCGTTGTCTGATCTCAGGCATTTTAACCTCCTTCCTGTCTCGAGTTCTACCATTGCCTGCCATCTCCTGAAGACCCCAAATACCTCTGACTTGTGCTTCAAGAAGAACACCCAAAGCTTCCTGGTAGCATCATCAATAAAAGTAACATAGTACTGAGATCCACCAATGGAAGAAACCGGTGCAAGCCCCCACACATCCGTGTGCACGAGATCTAGCTTTTCTTGCTTCCGAGGTTTACCTTCTTTGTTGAATGAAACACGCTTCTGCTTTTCGAGAATACAATCCTCACAGAAGTCCATCTCAACACTCCTGAGACCCTGCAGCTTTCCCAACTGGTGCATCACCTCCAGTCCCTGATAACTCATGTGCCCAAGTCTGCAATGCCATAACTTGGCGTCCACATCTGCTGCAGCAACTCCAATAAAGTTTTCCGTGCCGTTGGCGATATAAAGTGTCCCAACCTTCTTGCCACTAGCCACCATCAACGAACCCCTGGATATCTTCCACTGATCAGCTGTAAAAATAGTCTTGTACCCCTGGCTCGCCAACTGTCCAACAGAAATCAGATTCCTCTGCAGTTGAGGCACGTGCCGTACGTCCTCAAGTTCAAGTAAAAATCCAGAAATCAACTTCACTTCCGCGCTTCCCCTTCCTTGTATGGTGCAAGGCTCTCCATCCCCTAAGTAGATTTTGCCGAAGTCTCCCTTCTCATATCCTCCAAGAAGCTTCCATTAGGATGTAGCATGGAAAGACGCGCCTGAGTCTATCACCCAAGACTCGTCACCGGTAGATAAGGATAGAACGAGGGCATCCATGTCACCGTTTTCAGCAAGATTTGCCAGATCCTTGCTGACTCCTTCGGTGTGGTCGCCTTGCTTCCCTTTAGGAGATTTGCAGTCCCTCCTAAAGTGCCCCATCTTCCCGCAGTTCCAGCACTTCGCTCCCTTGTTCTGAGGTGCTCGAGACCTGCTGGATCTCGACTTCGAGTCGCTTCAAAATCGACCGTCCTTCTTTGTCTTCCCCGGTTAGAGATGTTTAGTGCACTTCCAGACGACTCCGTAGCTCCAGAAGATTTCCTTCTTGCTTCTTCACTCAGAAGCACTCCCACAACGTCATCAAAGATCAACTTCCCCGTCGCCGAAGAGTTGCTCACCGCCATCACCAGGCCCTCCCAGCTATCAGACAGTCCAAAGAGGATTAGCAATGCCCGAATCTCATCATCAAAACTAATCTCCACTGACTCCAACTGGGCCGTGAGTCCGTTGAACTCGTTGAAGTATTCTGCTACGCTGCCGCCATTTTTCATACGAAGATTAAACAACCTCTTCATGAGAAATACCTTGTTTGATGCTGAGGGTTTCTCGTACATCCGCGACAATGTTGCCATCAACTCCATCGTCGTCTTCTCGTTTTTGATGTTGAATGCCACTTGGGATGCAAGTGACAATCTAATGGTGCCGAGCGTCTTCCGATCGAGGACCTCCCAGTCTTCATCGGACATCTTCTCTGGTTTCTTCGCTCTACCTCCAAGAGGTAAATAGAGATCCTTCTGGTAAAGATAATCCTCTATTTGCATCTTCCAAAATCCGAAGTTCGTGCCATTGAACTTCTCAATTCGCAACTTTCCTTCATCCGCCATTGCAGAATACCAATAGCTCTGATACCACTTGTTGGCAGCGACCCGCACCGGAACCCACTCACACCGGTACAACCACCAAAGTCGGACAAGCAAAGAGAGAAGCAAACGGATAAGCACTCTCTCGCTCCCTCGACACTGGACTCAAGGATCACCGCTTCGCTTCCGCTACGAAGGGCAAAAGATTACCCCGTGGTATCAATAGAGTAAAACACTTGAGCACCGCAGCGGATTATCAAACCAAAAGAAGAAGAAATAGGAAGAAAATAGCAAAGCAAACACAAAGATGTAACGAGGTTCGGCTACAAGTAGCCTACGTCCTCCACCGCTCCAAATCTCAATTAGGATGAACAGATTACAGAGATAGCACACACCCGAACGATCACACGCGATCGCTCTACAAGAGATTCACACAGAATTCCCTTTGCACAAGAAGTAGGATCCCAATCCTCTTCTTCTCTAGAACCCTAGCCGCACAAAACAAGAGTCTCTCTCAAAAATTATCCTTGAATATCTCTCCTCCTAGGGCTCTCATGAGTCCTATATATAGTCTCAAGACCTTTAGATGATCATAACCGTCGAAACGCCACCAAAAACACCAAAAGAAAATCGTCCGTACGATTTTTTCGCGAGCCCGAGTCGACTCGGCTGTGGTTCGAGTCGACTCTGGCACGTCTAGACAAAACTGGCACGATCTAGAGTCGACTTGACTGTAGCTCGAGTCGACTCGACGATGCTTCGAGTCGACTCGACTGTAGCTCGAGTCGACTCTGACAGTCGAGACAGAAACATGGTTTTCTCGGTCTTCTGGCCTTTCTCCTCCCGGGTCGACTCGACTGTTCCCGAGTCGACTCGACTGTAGCTCGAGTCGACTCTGACAGTCCGCCAGACAGAATTATGCAGAATTGATTCTCCTTCAATTCTCTTCATCACCAATGGTCTCCACATACCCCAACAGATTGTGTACTTACGAATTTGAGATGGATGTTTTGAATGAAAAGTTCTTGTTTGTGACGTGTATTTTGTTATCTATGTGATTTAGTGTATGTGTTTTGTTAGGAATTAATGTATACAGAGTATTAAAAATTGCTTATACAAAAATTTTTTTTTTGATACTTACCTCAATTTCCAAAATATGATTATGCCAGAACTTTGATAAGTATAGATCTTGGAAAGGACTTTAATTAGTATGTTCTATGTTGACTTGACAGGAACATGGTTTCAGGACAGGCAGTCCGGCTGGACGACTTGACTCCCACGAACTAGATGAGGTAACTGGAATACATCTTCTTCATGAAAGTAAACTATTCATTCTATTTATCCCATTATGTTTTTTACAGGGTGTTGATGTAACTGTAACATACATAGATTTTTTGGGGAAACTTCAAACATTCAAGGTCAACTCAAGAAACCTGTCTTCTTCCTGGGTGTGGGAGAGTTCTTTTGGTGCAAACCACACACAAGCAATGGTTGGACTGGTACTCTTTTAACCTCTTCAGCGCTGCTGGTCACAGGATTAATTGTATATTTGGATTTGTGAGAAAATTGAGAAAATATTTTCAGTTATGTTAAACCAAAAGGTCTTTGAAACAGTATGAAACTCATTTAAAGGATTGCATTTCAATTTGGCTCCTTTGGCTTGATATTTAACGACGGTGGCGGTGGAGTTGTGAGCAGCCAGACCGAAAGCCTTCCCAAACTATGGAAGAAGTTTGAGAAGATCAGCTGCTCGTCACTTATTGAACTTCCAAGAGTTTTGAAACTTCAGGTAGTTTCTTTGTGTAGCAAGTGTTTCTGAATTTTGGTGCTGCTGCTGCTGTTGTACCTTGTATTGCAGCATGTTGTATGAGAAGATTTGTTCAGCTGTTGAGCTGTTGCTTTTGATACCATCAAGATACTGAGTTCGGCCTACGTGCAAGGAGAAACTTTACCTGGGCCACTCCTGTATTGCAGTATATTTTGTGGGAACTGGTCTAGCTTGTTTCCTTTTGATGTTGGGAAGTGGGGATTGATATGACATCATTTGAAAGTGCTAGTTTTAGCTTCTGAGTTCTTATTCGGCTTAGAATTAGTTTTTGATATCTAATTTTAGTTTACAACTTCGCATTGCATTCATAGCAAGAAAATGGTTACTAAGAGTTTGTGTTAACTTGCTAGCCATTGAAACCCATTGACATTATGTTGACCAGTTCTTACTTCTTAGGAAACCAAGATAAATGAAGAGGTTTCAAGTGGGATCTTCAATGCTGATAGATATATGCAGGATTTAGGTGAAATCTTCAATAATAATAAGAGCTTGTGGAAATTGAATTTCAGTTTAGTGGCATGATGAACTCATGAGCAAGTGCTTGATGGTGGTGCTTGTAAAAAAATTAAGTAATGCTTTGAAAGTTTATATATGATAAACTAAAACAACAACATCATATACCCTTTTTCTTTTTTTTGCTGTAAGAATTGTGCATTTTTTTTGGGTTGCGATGACCGCAACCCAAAAAAAATGGGAGCGGTCATAGGTTTGATATTTAACGACGCTTTATTGCGTCGGTCAAGTAGCATAAGCAGACGCTTTTAAGCGTTGGCATAGTCCAACACAAACTACGCTGGGAAGCGTCGGTTCAAGTACGCCGACGCTTTTAAGCGTCGGATTAGTATAAAATGAACGACGTTTAAAAGCGTCGGCATAGAGCGACGACGCTTTTTTGACGCGTCGGGTTAAACCCGACCCAAGCCCACCTGCCCGACGTCTGACCCACGCTTTGTGGTGCGTGGGCTGGAAATTTGCCGACGCTTAAAAGCGTCGGGAGAGACCAAAAAAAGCGTCGGGAGATATCCTTTCTTTTGTTGTGCCTAGCTCCTAATTCAAATTAAATTCGAATATGATTCTTAGATTAGATTGATCTAATATGATTAGATCATGACCTAATATGGGTTAGCCAAGAGTTGAAACCCATTTGGCTTTAATTAGACCTGATTTGATTAGGTTTAATGTTTTCTTTAAGTTGGTTAAACCCAATTGGATTGGGTTTGATAGGGCCTTCACTTCTGGACCATTGGATCGCTTCCTGGATGAAGGATCTGGTCCACTGGTTGGCGCCTTCATCTGGACCATTGGATGGCTTCCTGGATGAAGGATCTGGTCCACTGGTTAGCGCCTGAATTTGGACCACTGGATGGCTCTCTGGATGAAAGATCTGGACCGTTGCTCAGCGCCTGAATCTGGACCACTAGATGGCTCTCTGGATGAAAGATCTGGACCGTTGCTCAGCGCCTGAATCTGGACCATCGGTGATGGCATCTTGCTTCTGGACCATTGGATGGCACCCTGGATGATGATGCCCTGATCTGGACCATTAGATGGCGCCTAGATCTGGACCATTGGCTTTGGTTCACTGTATTTGGGCCCTTGGATCTTCAGGATTTAAGAAGGAGATGTGAGAAAGAAGTTGATACACCCTTCTCCTTAGCACCCCATCATGATGGGATGCATCTCTTGGCACATGCCTCATCATGATGAGGTGTGTGGATGGGATGCATCCCTTTATGATGCATCTCTCGATCTCTTATAAATAAGGAGGTGCCTTGGGGTTCTAAAGATCATCCAAGAAAAAGCCTCTCCTTCTCTCTCCCTTATCCCTTCTTTCTTACAAGCCTCTCTCTTTTGTCCTAACCCAAGACAAGAGGGTCTTCTTTAGGACAAAAAGGCTAGTGAATGTTTTAGAGGTAGAAAGGAAAAAGGAAGTGAAGGAAAATCAGCCAATTAAATCCTTTGAAAGGATTGAACAATTAGAATCAAGTTTTGGTGGAGCTAGAGTCTTGAACCCATTCCTGTGTGGATCAACATCGGAGGGTGAACATTTGGGCACCTTAGGACATCTTCAGATATATTGGATATAGCGTGATAGGTATTCTTCTATACCAAGATTATATTTTCTACATTATTTGGTTATACTATTAAGGCGATCTTGGCTTATTAGGGTTTTATATAATGGGTTTTATAAGAAAATTTTATAATCCCGTATCTTCCGCTGCGCCCTAGAGCACTGGAAAACCCTAACAATGGTATCAGAGCCACCCTTAATCAGTTTAACCAAATGATAATACATGCTATTATCTTGATGCTATGAGATAGCTAGGTTGTTTGTATGCATGATTAGTTTATGCTATGAGATAGTGTTATATTCATGTTGTAGCACAGTATAATTGCTAGTACTAAATTATAGAATGTGCAATGAGACCAATATAGTAGTATGAAAACTTTGGGCTGACCCATTCTGGAACAATCGACTCAGTTGGTGTCTAGGAAGGAAGCCACAGGTGGTTACTTAATTAGGACCTCACTCTCTGAGTGAGGGGTGCCTCCCACCTGCTTTCCTGGCCAATTATTTGATTGTCCTTTATGGTTGAGCTTAATGTTAGTAAGATACTACTATTTGAAAGCCCTCACTAAATTTATAATTAAGTCGTAGTGTTAATTGCTTTAAGCTGAGCCATTCTGAATCAATTGACTAAGTTGGTGTCTAGGAAAGATGCTACAGGTGGTTATTTAATTAGGACCTTACTAAGTAAGGAGAGCCTCCCATCTGCTTACCTGGCCAACTATTTGATTGACCTCCATGAAAAAGCTAATTGCTGATATAACACTATAAAGGTCCTTCCTTCATGCTTAGATATTATTATGTCAATATCTACGCTAGCTTGTTGTGATTCCCACAAGGCTAGTATTAGGGATTGATATTGTAATATCTTGGTGCATATGATGCATATGGCATATTTTAATATGTTGCCTTGTTGTGATTCCCACAAGGGCAGCATTATTCAAATATGACTGCATAAAAATGAAGGGTTTGACTTAACTAGACACAATAGTTTGTTGTGATTCCCACAAGACTATATGTGTGCTAGAGGACAGAATAAAGTTGGGAATTGCATGGGATGCAATTGGAAAGAGTTTCCTACCTTTGAACTTATAAGGGCTTGTTGTGATTCCCACAAGGTCTTTTATAAAGAATTTGGATCTCAACCCCACTAAGAAAATTAGTATTTTCTCGTTCATCATACTTGAGGGTTATGATATTCGATAAAAATAGTGGGAGTAACAATTAGATAAAAGTCCTTGTCTGATTGAATACATGTCATCATGATTGGTCTGCTTATATTAGTGTTCTTTGTAATTATAGATTAATTCTGCAAAAATGGCATCTTCACTCTCACTTAGAGGTACCTTAGATACAAACAAATTGACTGGTCCCAACTATGTGGATTGGTTGAGGAATTTAAAGATTGTTCTCACACAAGAAAAACTTTCCTACATTCTTGAAACCCCTGACCTAGGGTCAGCAGGGGAAGATGCAACTGAAGAGGAATTGGCCACATATCGTATGTGGAAAAATGACAGTTTGACTGTCAAATGTATCATGCTTGCTTCTATGAATAATGAATTGCAGAGGCATCATGATAGTATGGATACTCACTCCATACTCCTTAACTTAAAGGAGTTATATGGTGAGCAGAGCAGAACTGCTAGATATGAGATATCTAAACAGTTGTTCCGTGCTAGAATGATCGAGGGATCGTCTGTGCAAGACCACTGTTTAAAGGTTATAGACTTAATCACTCGATTAAGTCAACTTGGTTTTGCTATGGACAATGAGCTCAGTCAGGATTTGATCCTGCAATCACTACCCGACTCATTCTCGCAGTTTGTCGTGAATTATCACATGAACAAACTGAATTCCTCCCTGCCTGAGCTTCTAAATATGCTGAAAACAGCAGAGTCTCACATCAAGAAGGACAAGGGTCCGATCCTTCTTGTTGGTGAGAGCTCAAAGAAAAAGTCGGGCAATAAGGGTTCAAAGAAAAAACTAAATCCTAAGAGTCACATCAAAAAGAAGAAGGGAAAGAAAATCTCTGGACCCAGTACCTGTTTCCACTGTGGCAAGACGGGGCATTGGAAAAGGAACTGCAAGAGCTTTCTTGCAAGTGTGAAGCCTGATGTAAGTGTTGCATCAAAAGGTATGTTTTTATTACATGCCAATATGACATTAAGTTTTTCTGATTCTAATTCATGGGTATTGGATACCGGTTGTGGTTCTCACATATGCAAATCTTTGCATGGACTGCAGAAAATTAGAAGACTGAAGAAAGGTGACTTCGAGCTATATGGCGCTGGAGGAGAATCCATCCAGGCTGAAGCTGTTGGCACCTACATACTAGAGCTACCCTCCGGAAAGTTCTTGAAGCTAGAAGACTGTTATTTTATGCCAAAAATCATTAGAAATGTAATTTCAATTCCTTTGTTGCTTAAGAAAGGATTCGAAATAAATGGAAAGAGCAATGGTTGCTCTATTTCTTTATCTAATGAGTATTATTGTCATGGCACTATGGAAAATGGTCTTTTAGTATTATGTCTTAATAATGTTATGTTTCATATTGGCAAAAATAATAAAAGAAAAAGAGAAAATATTAATAATACCCTCCTCTGGCATTACCGATTAGGTCATATTAGTGAGACAAGGTTACATAAGTTGTATAAAGATAAATTCTTTGACCCTTATGATTTTGAATCATTAGGAACTTGTGAATCTTATCTTATGGGTAAAATGACCAAGTCTCCATTCTCGGGACATGGATAAAGGGCAAGTGAGTTGTTAGAACTCGTACACACTGATGTGTGCGGTCCTATGTCAACTCAAGCTAGAGATGGATACTCTACTTCATCACATTTACTGATGACTTATCAAGGTTCGGTTTTGTGTATCTAATGAAACATAAATTTGAAGCCTTTGATAAATTTAAAGAGTATCAAAGTATGGTCGAAAAACAAACTAGAAAGTGTATTAAAATCCTTCGATCTGATCGAGGAGGAGAATATCTTTTTAGTGAATTTTTAGACTATCTTAAATTAAAGGGTATACTCTCTGAATGGACACCTCCATATACGCCACAATTAAATGGTGTAGCTGAAAGAAGGAATCGTACCTTATTAGATATGGTACGGTCCATGATGTGCTTCACAAATCTTCCAATTTTCTTCTGCGGACATGCCCTAGAAACTGCTGCATTTGTATTAAATAGAGTACCATCTAAGTCTGTATCTAGCACTCCATATGAGATATGGAAAGGAAAGAAACCTAATCTTAAGTATCTTAAGATATGGGGTTGTCATGCTTATGTCAAAAGAAATTTTGGACATAAGCTAAGTGCTAGATCAGACAAATGTATATTTGTAGGTTATCCTAAAGACAGTTTAGGATATATCTTCTATAATCCTACCGAACAAAAGGTATTTGTTGCTAGGCATGCAACTTTCTTGGAAAAAGAGTTTTTTTTAGAAAAGGGCAAGGATAGAAGAATTGAACTTGATGAAGTTCAAGACCTACAAGGTGAGACACATAATAATCCTCAACCAGATGTACCCATGGAAGAGGTACAGCCACTACACACTACTCCTTTTCGAAGGTCAGAAAGAGTGCGAAATGCACCTGAGAGGTATGGATTTATCATTGAGAATGATGAAGCCCACATCGTTGATAACGATGACCCTCTGACCTATTCGGAAGCTGTCAAGAGTAGGGACTCTGACAGATGGTTGGACGCCATGAAATCCGAGATAGATTCTATGTATACAAACCAAGTGTGGACTTTGGTTGATGCACCTGAGGGAGTGATTCCAATAGGGTGCAAATGGGTATACAAGAAGAAGATAGGAGCTGATGGCCAAGTAGAAACCTACAAGGCCAGGCTAGTGGCAAAAGGTTTCAGGCAAAAACAAGGCATTGATTATGATGAAACTTTTTCGCCAGTAGCTATGCTCAAATCTATTCGGATTATGCTTGCTATAGCTGCATACTATGATTATGAGATCTGGCAGATGGATGTCAAAACCGCCTTCCTTAATGGTCACCTTGAGGAAGAGGTCTATATGACACAGCTAGAGGGATTTGTCTCAAGAGGGAGAGCAAATCAAGTATGTAGGCTTAAGAAATCCATTTATGGATTAAAGCAGGCATCTAGAAGTTGGAACATCCATTTTGACATGATAGTCAAAGAATTTGGCTTCATTAAAAATATAGATGAACCTTGTGTGTACAAGAAGACTAGTGGGAGTGCTATTGTCTTCTTGATATTATATGTGGACGATATATTGGTCATTGGAAATGATGTTCCAATGATGCAATCGGTCAAGACTTGGCTATCAAAGAAATTTTCCATGAAAGACTTGGGTGAAGCATCCTATATACTTGGTATAAGGATCTATAAAGATAGATCTAAAAGGATGCTAGGTTTGTCCCAGTCTAGGTACATTGATAATGTGCTGAAGAGGTTCAATATGGATGGGAGTAAGAAAGGTTTCTTACCCATAGGACATGGCATACAACTCTCTAGGAAGATGTCTCCTAAGACATCTGAAGAGAGGAATAGAATGAGTTCTATTCCCTATGCTTCGGCAGTAGGGTCGATCATGTATGCTATGTTATGTACCAGGCCTGATGTAGCTTATGCCTTGGGTATGGTAAGTAGATTTCAGGCAGATCCCGGGGAGGATCATTGGAAAATTGTGAAAAGCATTCTCAAATACTTGAGAAGGACTAGAGATGTTTTTCTGATTTATGGAGGATCAGAATTGAAACTAGAAGGCTATTCAGATTCTAGCTTTCAATCTGATCCAGATGATAGCAAGTCAATCTCTGGATATATCTTCACTTTGAATGGTGGAGCTGTGAGTTGGAAAAGTTCCAAACAGCAAACTGTAGCTGACTCAACTACTGAGGCAGAATACATAGCTATTAGTGAAGCTGCTAAGGAAGCAGCCTGGATGAAGAAGTTCATCACAGAGCTGGGTGTAGTTCCTGAGATTGCCGGACCAGTCCCAGTTTATTGCGATAACACTGGAGCAGTTGCACAGGCTAAGGAACCAAGGTCTCATCATAGATCCAAGCACATTTTGAGACGCTTCCACCTTGTTCGAGAGATAATCGAAAGACAAGACGTCAAGATTGAACGAGTAGACACAAAGAACAATATAGCAGACCCATTTACTAAAGCTCTACCACAGCAGCAATTCAATCGTCACCTCGATTGTATGGGGTTAAAATATAAGGGCGATTGGCTTTAGTGCAAGTGGGAGATTGAAAGAGTAGATGCCCTATAAGCCAATCATTTGATGGGTTTCTCTTTGTAATCCTCCAAATCATGTACTTTGACACTCGATATATATCAATAAAGGCATTGTGTTTCATCATTTGCTGCTTATCTATTTTATTATTGGATGATGAACCCCATAAATTAGGACATTGGTTTTAGGGTTATGATGAGATCATACCAGTGAGACCTAAAATCCTAAAATTCTAATTTAGAATATTTCCAGTCAAATTGGTATATTGAGTCGGGGACCAATATTACCGGAAAGACTGGCACATCTTATGTATGCTCAATGTAGAGGGTGATTGATCTCACAATCACTTGTGTGAGACACTAATACAAAGATGTGGGTGCTCATTAGAGGAATGAGTTCACTGAAATGACCAGCCATGAGAACATCTTATGGATTCTTACTTAATTATCAAAAGATGGTTCTCATAGTGGGAGTTGTGCAAGTGATCCTTAGACCTGAGATCACCATGGTACCTTGTGCACTTGAAGCTATGTTTTGGTTTACCCTCATTCACGACATTGCGTTGTGTACGGGGTATTCTGGATATGGTGGATTTTGTACGAAGGTTGTGAGTAGGTCAACAAGGAATTAGTCACTTCTAGTAAGAGAAGGTAATATCCTACTTACTCTAATCTTATGATGATTCAAGAAGCCTTTGATCAAAGCAAAATGAATATTAGAAAGAGTTTCTAATGTTTCATTGTTTGAATTATCATATAAAAGATTGAGAGAGACATGAATAAGTGATTGAGTTTGATATTGATCCATACTCGAGCACTTATTTAGGATGTAGTATGACTGAGGGATTGAATTGCACAGTAACTTTCCACTGAAGGGTATGTTTGGATTTGTCCAATACATTCCTCATCTTCCGGGTAGACATGATACGTTGCTAGACGTCAATCATATCTTGTGGGTTGATCGGATCAAAGAGTTTGATTAGATCAAAGCATCAGAAAGGTTCTGATTGCTAAGTCAGGTTTAGCACTAAATTGAACCTAAATTGGATTAGAGGTATTCTAATCAGGTTAGGTCAACTTGCACCTGCACCTACTGCTAGCTAAGATAAGGAACCCAATGGGTCACACACAAGGGAATTGATCAAGGGTCTAATTGGATTAGATCATGTTTGCAAGATGAACATGCTAGCACATGTTGCAAATCCTAGCTCCTGATTCAAATTAAATTCGAATATGAATAGATCATGACCTAATATGGGTTAGCCAAGAGTTGAAACCCATTTGGCTTTAATTAGACCTGATTTGATTAGGTTTAATGTTTTCTTTAAGTTGGTTAAACCCAATTGGATTGGGTTTGATAGGGCCTTCACTTCTGGACCATTGGATCGCTTCCTAGATGAAGGATCTGGTCCACTGGTTGGCGCCTTCATCTGGACCATTGGATGGCTTCCTGGATGAAGGATCTGGTCCACTAGTTAGCGCCTGAATCTGGACCACTGGATGGCTCTCTGGATGAAAGATCTGGACCGTTGCTCAGCGCCTGAATCTGGACCATCGGTGATGGCATCTTGCTTCTGGACCATTGGATGGCACCCTGGATGATGATGCCCTGATCTGGACCATTAGATGGCGCCTAGATCTGGACCATTGGCTTTGGTTCACTGCATTTGGGCCCTTGGATCATCAGGATTTAAGAGGAAGATGTGAGAAAGAAGTTGATACACCCTTCTCCTTAGCACCCCATCATGATGGGATGCATCTCTTGGCACATGCCTCATCATGATGAGGTGTGTGGATGGGATGCATCCCTTTATGATGCATCCCTCCATCTCTTATAAATAAGGAGGTGCCTTGGGGTTCTAAAGATCATCCAAGAAAAAGCCTCTCCTTCTCTCTCCCTTATCCCTTCTTTCTTACAAGCCTCTCTCTTTTGTCCTAACCCAAGACAAGAGGGTCTTCTTTAGGACAAAAAGGCTAGTGAATGTTTTAGAGGTAGAAAGGAAGAAGGAAGTGAAGGAAAATCAGCCAATTAAATCCTTTGGAAGGATTAAACAATTAGAATCAAGTTTTGGTGGAGCTAGAGTCTTGAACCCATTCCTGTGTGGATCAACATCGGAGGGTGAACATTTGGGCACCTTAGGACATCTTCAGATATATTGGATATAGCGTGATAGGTATTCTTCTATACCAAGATTATATTTTCTACATTATTTGGTTATACTATTAAGGCGATCTTGGCTTATTAGGGTTTCATATAATGGGTTTTATAAGAAAATTTTATAATCCCGTATCTTCCGCTGCGCCCTAGAGCACTGGGAAACCCTAACAACCTGGATCCTTATATTTAGGGAGAATGTTATGCTGTAAAATCGCACTTACATTTTCAGCCAAAAATGCCTTCTTCTTGACATTTAAACGACGCTTGATAGTGCACAAATCTTTCAAAAATTTTGCATATGAAGGCACTTGTTTGATTGCATCAAGAAGAGGTACATTGATTTTTACTTGCTTAAAAAGCTCAAAAATTTTAGAGTTTAGTTCAAGCTTTTGCAAGGGCTTTAATCTTTGTGAAAATGGTGCAGGAAAAGGACATTTGATTTTTTTAGTAGATGTTGGTGCTTTAGTTTCTTCGTTATCCTTTTCTTTTGTCTTTAAAGGGTCAGAATCAGGTATGGCTTGAGTTTGTTCTGGAACTGGTTGGTCAATAACTTTTCCACTTTGCAAAGTTATTATACTCTTCGCTTGTTCTTTATGCGAAGTTGAAGATGATTGTTGCCCAGAGATGGTCACCCAAGAGGGGGGTGAATTGGGTGTCTTAAAACTTTTTGTCTAATTAAAACAAAACACACAAGTGTATGTGCAAAGGTGAAGCTAAAGTTGCAACCACAATCAAACGCAAACACACAAAGATTTATAGTGGTTCGGAGCTTCCACTGCTCCTACATCCACTCCCCAAACACTTTTGGGAATTTTCACTATAATCAGCGATTACAGTCCGGTAGTTTTGCGAGTGCACTACCCAACTCGTTGTTTTACCCCGGACTAACAACGAACCCTACAATCCCCCAATTTAACCTAGGCTTGGGACGCCTATCCCTTGTTCCAAGTCTCTTGACTGGAACAAGCACAATAATCAAATGTTTTATAAAGATTTGAAAGCTCTTAAGAAAGCAAATATATCAATGAAAAACAACAAAACCAGAAGAACCCTTTTTGCCGTTGGAAGCGTGGGTGATGGTGGTTCTTCCGATGTGGATCATGTTTGCTTGAATGTGAGCTTTGAATGCCGAGTGGGAGTGAGTAGTTGAGCACGAAATCAGATGGGAAAGCTTGAATGCACTTGATTTCTCCTCTTGAAAGCACTAACTCCCTTGAACCTCTTTCTCTTTCTTCTCTCTTGAATGATCTTGTGTTTGGTTGGTGAGAAGTTGTTTAAAGGCACTTAAAAGCTCCCTTTTATAGCCCTACAAGCAATAGATCCGTTAGACACAAAATAGCCGTTTGAAATTCAAACAAACCTGCAAAAGTGTGTCAGTCGTGTCCCAGGCACTCCGGAGACGTCTCCGCTTGAACGCGAGACGTCTCGGCTGTATAAAAATTCTTTTGACGATGTTTGGAGTCGACTCGGCGCTTTACGGGGACGTCTCTAAAGAAGAACAGCTTGAATGCTTGTTTTTCTGTTTTTCTGAGAGAGTCGGCTCGGCACTTTACGGGGACGTCTCGGGATGTTTGCGCTTTTTGCATGGGGACGACTCCGCGACGTCGGAGACGACTCCGCAGTTTTATCACCGAAAAACAAGTCCTCTGGAATCCCCTGAGAGAGTCGACTCCGCGCTTTCTGGGGACGTCTCGGGAAGTTTGCTTTTTATACGTGGGGACGACTCCGCGTCCTTCGGAGACGACTCGCGCGCATCCCTTGAAATCGGCCTTTCTGCCGTCTCTGAGAGAGTCGACTCCGCAGAGTCGGGAGTCGACTCCGACCCTGCGAGAC
The DNA here is from genome assembly GCF_051530095.1 of Phoenix dactylifera. Lineage (NCBI taxonomy): Eukaryota > Viridiplantae > Streptophyta > Magnoliopsida > Arecales > Arecaceae > Phoenix > Phoenix dactylifera. The sequence goes on along the minus strand of NC_143193.1, from coordinate 24,303,361 downwards.
GCCTCGCCAGGTGCCGGGGACGTCTCCAGACGTGCCAATTCATCCTCTTCATGCCAGAGACGTCTCTGGGACAAACCGGAGACGTCTCGGCTGTCCCTGATCTGTTTTCTTCATCTCAAAAAATCTTTAAAAAATCCTTGAAAAATATGGAAACATGCCTTGACAATTCTTAACAATATTCTTAGTTAAACACCTGAAATTCTCAAATAAATTGTTAATATAAAGGGAATTATACTCTAGTGTTTTGTATTCATCAAAATCCATTAGGGGGTCAACAATCTCTCCCTTTTTGATTATGACAAAACACTGAGTATATGCAAAATTTAAAATTTAAACATATACACAGTATTTGTTCAGATGTACAAGTATTATGTTTTGGTTAGAGCTAGATACAGTGTGCATAATTCAATATAGTCAACTTTCAGTTCTATCCTTATGCATAAGTATTGATCTTAGTAGCTCTTGAGCAATTTTGGCATATCAACTGAATTTGAATCAAGTTAAAATGTAAATTAATGAAATATTGATGCTAAAGACAATTGAAAGCTAAATACTTTTTGACTCCCCTTTTCTTTTCCAGAAGGGCAATTGTCTTAAAGCCAATATTCTTCAATTTTATCTTTTCTAATTCAACTTTTAAGTATGAGTGTAAATTTTGTATTTTGCATTCCATATATTGGTTCTATTCCATATATTTGTTCTACTCCCCCTTTTTGTCATCAACAATGAAGGGGACAAATTTTCCTTAGGTACCTAAAACGCAATTCCTATTAGAATTCAGCATATTACCATGAATCACTCAAGGAAATCAAGTTATGCTCCCTCTTTCCAAGTTATTTTTTATTAATGAATTCAGCATTCATTTCACTCCCCCTTTGTTTTGGAGTTCATTTCAGACCTTTCAAATGCAGTTATTACGGGTTGTGCTCCCCCTTTTTCATATGCATTGTCAAGTTGGGAAAGGAGTAATATTATTGCACATTGTTAAGTTTGATCATTCAAAGCATCAGAATTAGAAACATACACAGAGTTTGATACCACAGAATTAGAAATATACACAAAGTTTCAAAAAGAAAGGTATGACCTTCATATTGTATTACAATCATTTGAAGTCATTACAAGTATTGATGGCTAATACAAAAGAAGTTTCAAATAAGCCTAGGGTTTTACAAAAAGATGAACCCTAGATGTCTACAAAATGTCCCTCACCGGCGACCACGCTCAATAGCCCCAGCAGCAGCCTCTATAAACCCAGTTATTGCATCCATTAGGGTTTTAAATTGATTTCCCTGAGACTGATTGAAGGCTGTCACTAGTGCTTCAAATTCATGAGTTGCCCTTTCAATTCTTCCTCTAAGTTGGGCAGCCATAGTGCCCACATTGCCTCCAGGGCTCGTCAACTCTTGAAGACCATCCGATATGATCTTCAATTCAGCCTGTATCTCAATTGATCTTAAGGTTTGGCTTGTTCCCACATGAACCAATTCTGACGCTGTAGCTTCTATCTGAGCTTTGATTTCCTTTAATTCTTGTAGGAGTGCTTCATGTGAGGTACGGATGGGAGCTAACTCAGCAGAGACTATTGATCTCATCTCTTCCCTCATCTGCTGGCATATCACAGATGCTAGGGTGTGCATCTGCTCATCTGATAGGGACAGTGATCCACTGACTGGAGGAGGAGGCACTGAGGTGGATGGTCCAGCCGAGCTGGAAGGTACATCAGGAAAGGCCATAGGGCTATGTGGAGGAGAGAGGTGGTCAGGCTCCTGATGTGGGATCTCAGGCTCTATGGTTTGGAATTTTCTTTTAGGGGCCTTAACCCAAGACCCGTCTTTCTTGTGAAACTCCATCCTATGTAATGTGCTCTCATTGTAGTAGTCAGTGTTTCTCAAAGGTTTTTCTGGCTCATTTTCAGGAATTGGAACCTTAAAATGTTTGAACAGTAGGGTGAAAACCATCCCATAAGGTATGCTAAATCTAGAATACCTATGACATATGGAGATGTAGTTCAACATGAGCCTAGGGAGGTTTAGGGGAATCCCTAGCAGGATATGGTGCATAATAGCTAAGTCTCGCTCCGAAACGAAATCGAAGCGACCGGTTTTTGAAAACAAGACCCGATTAACTATGCTCAAAAGCAATCTCATTTCGGCATTGAGGTCTTGGGACTTAACTATGTCAAGAGGGCCGCAGTCCTCTCTTCCTAAAAGTAGGTTTAGGGCAATCTCCCTTTGGGGATGTGAGGTCGGAGCCTCACCGTATTTGGGGATTTGTAACAAGTTAGATAGGATGTCCTCATTGATTTCTATCAATGTGCCTCGGACATATCCGGTGTATCCCGAGTCCCCTAAGGCCATATTGCTAAACATTTCTCTCACTAGGCCGGGATATGTTGACATATTTAGGGAACATAGGTGTTCCCAACCTTGGGCACGGAGTCTCTCTCCAATAGAGAACCCCTCACTAGCTAAAAACTGGAAATCTATATATCTACCTGTGGTTACTATGCGATTTGCACAGGAGAGGGTCACGGTTGACGGAGCAACCGGAGGAGGCGGCGCGGAGGGCTCTTCCCTCCGTTCCTCGTCGTCGTTTGCTACTCTAAGATGCCTCCCACCCGTTCGCCTAGCTTTCTTAGGTGCCATGGATTGGAAATCTAGGAAAATGGGGAGAGATTTTGGTTCGGTTTGTGGTGGAGAGAAAATGGAGGCGAGGGTTTGTGTTTTCGTTGGGGACGAAAGAAGGTAGCTCGGGTCGGCTCGAGCTGTTTCGACCTAATTTAAAAACTTTCATTCGGTCCCCGAGATGTCTCCGCGACTAATGCGAGATATCTCGCCGGGAGGACATCTCTGTGATTTGCCAGAGACGTCTTCGGCACTGAAAAATTTCACAATGATTTCTATCTTTTCCCAATTTATTTTATTCAACCACAATAATCAGCGTGATTTCTTTTGGTGAATATAGAGTGAGTTTGCTTGTGATCCTTCCCTTCAATAATGCAACCTATAAAAGTTTGATAATGATTTTTTGAATTATCAATATTGAAATGAGGAATGTTTGACCAAATTTCGAATGCCTATGAAATAGGCTCTGAAAATATCTTCATGAAGAGTCCAAGGGAGGGTAACCATCCTCCGGAAAGTCAAACAATTCGTCATCTAACTTTGATAGATTCATGTTTTCACTTATTAGATACTAGGTTTGCTATTTGTGACCTTGAAGTGTATTATTAGTTTGAGTAGCATTCACATGTATCTCTAGAGCTTACAAAGCATTGCATTACAAGTTCAATCTATTTACTAGGATCATACAAGCACAAAGCATTCCTTAAAAAATTGAACCTATCTTTACAAAGGGGCTTTGTAAAGATATCGGCCAATTGATTTTCAGTACATACATACTCAATCATCACATCATTTTTCAGCACATGATCCCTTATAAAGTGATGCCTAATCTCTATGTGTTTTGATTTAGAGTGTTGAACAGGATTTTTTGTTAAATTAATTGCACTTATATTATCACACCTAATTGGTATGTTGTCCATTTTGATACCGAAATCTTCAAGTTGTTGCTTAATCCAAAGAACTTGGGCACAACAGCTTCCAGCTGCAATGTACTCAGCCTCAGCTGTGGACAAGGCAACTGAATTCTGTTTCTTGCTAAACCAAAAAACCAAATTAGCACCCAAGAATTGACATGTGCCACTTGTGCTTTTTCTGTCGAGTTTGCACCCGGCAAAATCAGCATCGGAATAAGCAATTAAATTTATATCAGATTGTTTAGAATACCATAAGCCTGCATTAGATGTCCCTACTAGATATCTGAATATTCTTTTAACAGCTTGCAAGTGTGATTCCTTAGGACATGCTTGGTATCTAGCACACATGCAAACACTGAATAATATGTCTGGTCTACTAGCAGTAAGGTAAAGTAAAGAACCTATCATACCTCTGTACAATTTGCAGTCTATACTTTTACCTTTTTCATCTTTGTCAAGCTTGCAACTTGAGCCCATGGGTGTGCTGATTTCCTTTGCATCCTTCATCTTGAACTTTTCCAACATTTCCTTGATGTATTTGGACTGATTGATGAAGATGCCTTCCTCTGATTGTTTTATTTGTAGCCCAAGGAAGAAGTTGAGCTCACCCATCATGTTCATTTCAAATTCTCCCTGCATAAGCTTAGCAAACTCTTGACAAAGACTATCATTAGTAGCACCAAAAATTATATCATCCACATAAATTTGCACAAGCAATAAGTCATTCCCTTTTCTTTTAATGAAGAGGGTTTTGTCTACATTTTCTCTCTTAAACTTATTTTCAATTAGAAAATTACTTAATCTTTCATACCATGCCCTAGGGGCTTGCTTAAGTCCATACAATGCTTTATGCAATTTAAAAACATAATCTGGATGTAAGTGGTTCTCAAAACCTGGAGGTTGTCCTACATAAACTTCCTCCATTATATAACCATTTAAAAAGGCACTTTTTACATCCATTTGATAGAGTTTGAAATTCATGAAGCATGCATATGCCAAAAGTAGTCTAATAGCCTCTAACCTAGCAACAGGAGCAAAAGTTTCATCAAAATCTATTCCTTCCTCCTGATTATATTCTTTGGCTACTAGCCTAGCTTTGTTTTTTGTTACTATTCCATCTTCATCTAGTTTATTTCTATATACCCACTTGGTGCCTATAATTGAAACATTAGGGGGTCTTTTCATTAGAGTCCAAACTTGATTTCGTTCAAATTGGTTTAATTCTTCTTGCATAGCATTCATCCAATTTTCATCTTTTTCGGCTTCTTCTAGTGATTTAGGCTCTATCTGTGAAACGAATGCAAGATAATTACTAGTGTTTCTTAAAGAGGATCTTGTCCTTATCCCTTGTGAAGGATCACCAAGGACTAGATCCCTTGGATGACTATGTGCATACCTCCATTCCTTAGGAAGATCTTGATTTCTCGCTGGAGGTTGATCTTTTTCATCTTGCTGAATTGTATCTTCTTTGATTTCATCCTCATGTTGTTTGTCTTGTATGGAGAATTCCTTCATTCTGTCTTCAAGTATACCTGCATCACCATCTTCTTCTTTTCTAGAAGAATCTTCATTAGCTTCATCAAAAACAACATGAATGGATTCTTCAACAACGAGAGTTCTCTTGTTGAAGACCCTGTATGCTCTACTAGATGAGGAATAACCTAAGAAGATCTCCTCATCTGATTTAGCACTAAATTTACTTAGATTGTCCTTTTCATTGTTTAAAATAAAGCAGCGACAACCGAAAACATGAAAATAGCTTATATTAGGCTTCTTATTTTTCAACAACTCATAAGGTGTTTTCTTTAAGATAGATCTAACTAAAGCACGGTTTAAAATATGACATGCAGTATTTATTGCTTCAGCCCAAAAGTACTTTGGTAGATCCGATTCGCACAACATGGTACGAGCCATATCTGCTAGTGTGCGATTCTTCCTTTCTACCACCCCATTTTGTTGGGGTGTCCTAGGGGCCGAGAAATTGTGATTGATACCGTTTTCTTCACAAAATTTTTCAAAATGCTGATTTTCAAACTCGGTACCATGATCACTCCTAATTGCTTTTAGTTTAAGATTAAGTTCATTCGAAATTCTATTATGAAACTTGATAAAAGCGGAAAAGGACTGATCTTTGTGGGCAAGAAATGAAATCCATGTAAAACGTGAAAAATCATCAACAATTACAAGACTAAACTTCTTACCCCCTAGACTAGCAGTTCTAGTGGGTCCAAATAAATCCATGTGAATTAGTTCTAGGGGTTTTGATGTTGAGACTATGTTCTTAGACTTGAAGGAACTTCTTGTCTGTTTCCCTAGTTGACATGCAGCACAAATTTTGTTCTTTTCAAAGTCTATTTTTGGTAGTCCTTTGACTAGATCTTTTGTAATCAATTTAGAAATTAAATCCATGCTAGCATGCCCTAACCTACGATGCCATAACCAGCTAGTCTCATTGACCTTGGCATCCATGGCTACAAGACATTGGCCATCTTTCATGGTGAGATCATCAAGATCTACCATGTAAACATTTCCACGCCTATGTCCCATAAGTATGATCTCATTGTCAATTGGACTACTAATTATGCATAGGGAAGATTCAAATGACACTTTAAATCCCTTGTCACAAAATTGACTTATACTTAATAAATTATGTTTTAATCCATTAACTAACAATACATTGTCAATAAATGAGGAGGGTGATATGGAGATTTTACCAACGCCAATGATTTGACCTTTAGCATTGTCTCCAAATGTGACTACTCCTCCTTTTGATTTCAAGGTGACGAAAAGGCTCTCATCACCGGTCATATGCCTTGAGCAACCGCTATCAAGATACCATATTCTCTTTTTGCTCCCGGCTGCAAGGCATACCTGCAAAATAATCACGTGAAGCTCTTAGGTACCCAAGTTTTCTTGGGTCCTTCTTGGTTAGTGTAGTTGGTTTCCTTAGGCACCCACACTTTAGTTGTGTTTTTACCCTTTACAAATGTATTCTTGTTAGTTTGAATCTTTCTTTGAATGCAAGAATAGGCTTTATGTCCACTTTTCCCACAATGAAAGCATGTAGGTTTTTCAATTTTGAAATATTTTGCTTTCACAAAAAAGTTCTTTAGATATTTTTGTTGTTTGCTGGTTTTGTATCATAATCCGGCTTTATTAAAAACAGCTCTTTGATTGGATAGAATGAGATTTAATTTTTCAGAGCTATGTGTAAATTTCTGCACAATTGGTTTGTACTTGTGTACCTCATTTTTAAGGTCCAAATTTTCTTTAGCCAATTCTTCCTTATCATTTTTAAGGGATTCAACATTTTATGCAAGTGAGGTATTACTATTGAGTAGGAATTTGACTTTTAGATTTAATTCCTTAATGAGTGTTTTTGCCGTTTCATTTTCAATGCTAAGCTTTGAATTTTTATTCTTTAGGTCAATGGTGTTATCATTTTCATAGCTCTCCTTCTCAATCAATAGGTTTTTAATGTCATCCTTTAGTTTTTGATTGGAGGCTTTTAATTCTTTATTTTTTGCTTCTAACATACTACAATCACTCATGAGCTCTTGGAAAGCTTCATATAATTCTTCTAAAGTAAAATCTGTAGTTGAGCTTTGACATACCTCATCGTCGTCGAATGCCATGAAACACAAGTTGGCGGTCTCTTCCTTCTCTTCCTCGGAGGAGGATGTGTCACTATCATCCCAAGTTGCTTTCAACGCCTTCTTCTTCTTCTTTCCATAGTGCTTCTTCTATTGAGGGCATTCGGAGCGGATGTGTCCCGGTCTCTTGCAATCATAACATATGATTGGGTCTCTTTCCTTTTCTTTTTTCTTTTCCCAATCATTTCTCCCTCCAAACTTCTTTCTTGGAAAGGGTTTCTTTCTTCTCATGAATTTTTTGAACTTCCTTACTATTAAACCCAAGTCTTCATCTTCACTTTCTTCTTCACTCTCACTGCTTTCTTCTTCACAAACACTTGAAGTAGCCTTGAGTGCGATTGTCTTCTTCTTTGGCACATCTTCTTCATGTCGCTTCATTGTGAGCTCATGCGTCATCAATGAGCCCAATAGTTGTTCAAGTGCCAATGTGTTGAGGTCTTTAGCTTCTACGATCGCCGTGACCTTCGCTTCCCAAGCTTTTAGCAAGGACCTGAGAATTTTACTCACAAGTTCTGGGTTAGTGTAAGATTTACCCAAATTCTTTAGACCATTTATTATATCAGTGAAGCGTGTGAACATGCATGATATAGTTTCGTTGGGTTCCATCTTAAATAACTCATATTTGTGAACTAGAATGTTCATTTTAGACTCTTTGACTTGATTGGTACCCTCGTGGGTAACTTCAAGCCTATCCCATATTTTCTTGGCGGAAGTATAGGTGGAGACTCTATTGAACTCATTTACATCTAGAGCACAAAATAATGAGTCCATGGCTCTAGCATTGAGTTGAACCATCCTACTATCATTCTCATCCCAATCCTTTTCAGCTTTGGGAACTTGAATGCCATTAACTATGTGATATGGTTCGTGTGGTCCTTTGATTATGACCCTCCACAAGGCATAATCTTGTGCTTGAATAAAAATTCTCATTCTAGTCTTCCAATAGGAATAATTTGTCCCATCGAAGAGTGGAGGTCTATTGGTAGCCCGCCCCTCAGCAGGAACATTGTTGAAGGGTGTTGCCATCTTGATCTTTGGCAAAGACGGTTAGGTCTTCAAGAAATACACAGAGCACCTGCTCTGATATCACTTGTTGCCCAGAGATGGTCACCCAAGAGGGGGGTGAATTGGGTGTCTTAAAACTTTTTGTCTAATTAAAACAAAACACACAAGTGTATGTGCAAAGGTGAAGCTAAAGTTGCAACCACAATCAAACGCAAACACACAAAGATTTATAGTGGTTCGGAGCTTCCACTGCTCCTACATCCACTCCCCAAACACTTTTGGAAATTTCCACTATAATCAGCGATTACAGTACAGTAGTTTTGCGAGTGCACTACCCAACTCGTTGTTTTACCCCGGGCTAACAACGAACCCTACAATCCCCCAATTTAACCTAGGCTTGGGACGCCTATCCCTTGTTCCAAGTCCCTTGACTGGAACAAGCACAATAATCAAATGTTTTACAAAGATTTGAAAGCTCTTAAGAAAGCAAATATATCAATGAAAAACAACAAAACCGGAAGAACCCTTTTTGCCGTTGGAAGCATGGGTGATGGTGGTTCTTCCGATGTGGATCACGTTTGCTTGAATGCGAGCTTTGAATGCCGAGTGGGAGTGAGTAGTTGAGCACGAAATCAGATGGGAAAGCTTGAATGCACTTGATTTCTCCTCTTGAAAACACTAACTCCCTTGAACCTCTTTCTCTTTCTTCTCTCTTGAATGATCTTGTGTTTGGTTGGTGAGAAGTTGTTTAAAGGCACTTAAAAGCTCCCTTTTATAGCCCTACAAGCAATAGATCCGTTAGACACAAAAATATAGCCGTTTGAAATTCAAACAAACCTGCAAAAGTGTGCCAGTCGCGTCCCAGGCGCTCCGGAGACGTCTCCGCTTGAACGCGAGACGTCTCGGCTGTATAAAAATTCTTTTGACGATGTTTGGAGTCGACTCGGCGCTTTACGGGGACATCTTTGAAGAAGAACAGCTTGAATGCTTGTTTTTCTGTTTTTCTGAGAGAGTCGGCTCGGCACTTTACGGGGACGTCTCGGGATGTTTGCGCTTTTTGCATGGGGACGACTCCGCGACGTCGGGGACGACTCCGTAGTTTTATCACCGAAAAACAAGTCCTCTGGAATCCCCTGAGAGAGTCGACTCCGCGCTTTCTGGGGACGTCTCGGGAAGTTTGCTTTTTATGCGTGGGGACGACTCCGCATCCTTCGGAGACGACTCGCGCGCATCCCTTGAAATTGGCCTTTCTGCCGTCTCTGAGAGAGTCGACTCCGCAGAGTCGGGAGTCGACTCCGACCCTGCGAGACGCCTCGCCAGGTGCCGGAGACATCTCCAGACGTGCCAATTCATCCTCTTCGTGCCAGAGACGTCTCTAGGACAAACCGGAGACGTCTCGGCTGTCCCTGATCTGTTTTCTTCATCTCAAAAAATCTTCAAAAAATCCTTGAAAAATATGGGAACATGCCTTGACAATTCTTAACAATATTCTTAGTTAAATACCTGAAATCCTCAAATAAATTGTTAATATAAAGGAAATTATACTCTAGTATTTTGTATTCATCAAAATTCATTAGGGAGTCAACAATGATGCATTGCTACCGCCATAGACTTGAGGGTTTGGTTGTGGTTGAGCTGGTAGCTTACCCTTCTCTTGAGCACTTAAAGCAGTGGTCAGCGTTGTCAGTTGATTTCTTAATTCATCATTGATTTTAGCTTGACCTTGCATGAAAGATTGCAAAGTTTCTTCAAGACTGGGTTTTTGAGGGGGTGCGTGTGCATAATGAGGTTGCGGAGGTGGAGGAGTTGGGTTATATACTTGTTGAGGTTGGTCATTCCTCTACCTAAAATTTGGATGGTTCTTCCATCCAGGGTTGTAAGTACCCAAAAAAGGATTATTGAAAGATTTTTGATAGGTATTCATAACATTGGCTTGATCGTGCAAGACTTCCTTGAATGCGGGTATTGTGGGGCAATCAGTGGTGAGATGGCCAGGCATCTCGCAAATCCTACAACACTCGCTGTTATGTTCTACGGTCTTGACGGATTCAATCCTTCTAAGTTCAATTTCCTCTACCTTCCTAGTAAGGGCTGCCATTTTAGCCTGAATATCATCCTGAGTACTAAGGTTGTAAAGGCCCCCGTGTCCAACGCTAGTAGGCTTAGGTAAAGGTTCATTCACTCTATCCCCTGTATCCCATAATTGTGCAGTCTCTGCGAGAGAGTCTAAATAGTTCCATGCCTCATCGGGTTGCTTTTCCAAAAATAGACCATTGCACATAGTCTCTATAAATTGTTTTAACTGTGGAGACAACCCTTCATAAAAAAAACTAATGGTTCTCCATGTTTCAAACCCATGATGAGGACAAGAGAGAAGCAACTCTTTAAATCTCTTCCAGCATTCATAAAATGTTTCATGATCTTTTTGTTGGAAGTTACTAATGTGCCTTTTCAAAAAGTTAGTCTTTTATGCGGGAAAGAATTTTTTCAAGAATTCTCTTTGCATATCATGCCATGTTCCTAGCGATCTAGGTCTCAAGGAGTTCAGCCACGTTTTGGCTTTATCCTTTAAGAAAAAAGAAAACAAGGTCAATTTAAGGACGTCTTCCGATACATTTGGCACTCTAAATGTGATGCTAATTTCCTCAAAATCCTTAAGGTGAAGATAAGGGTTCTCGGATTCCATTCCATGATACTTTGGTAGCAATTGAATTACTCCTGGTTTGATTTCAAAGTGTCCTACATTTTCAGGAATAATCAAGCATGAAGGTTGACTAGTCCTAGTGGGTGTAAGTATTGTCGAAGTGTCATAACTGGGGGTCTACCTTCATTACCATGGTGACTTCCTACATCATCATCAGCCATCTCACCAGATCTGAGATTTTGCAAAAGAGTTTTAATAATATGATCTAAGGAATTGTCAAAAGTTTTTCGATTCAAACGCCCAGTGTTGTCCCTATTCCAACCTAGCATACAAAATTTAATTAAATTTTTTTAATATTTTTTTTAAAAAAATAAATATAAATATAAGTACCAACTAAAGATACCCTAAAACGACACCCTAAAACAAAAATCTATTCACAATCAAACATGCAACAAAACATTACACCTCAATTTCTAATGTTTTTCTTAAATTTCTAGACAGCTCCTAACTGGTTTGAAGAGGGCACCTAAGCCTCCAATCCGGTCTAATGAACCGAGTTGACCAGGTAAGCTCCCAGGTAAGTGGAGGGGTCACGATGCGTTCGCAAAGGTCCTACTTAAAACCCGCTTGCCTCGAACAGATGAACTGTCTTCCTTATAGGGACAAAGCTTGCCTAGACATCAACTAAGCCACAGAGCGAAATTGGTGCAACTTTCGGTGGTCTTCGTCCTATTGAGCTCGAATGTCCTTAGGGGCCAACGTCTAGTTGATTTTAGTTAAGCTTAGGATATTTATGCAATGGGGTAATTTTTGGGCTAAGGACGAGTGATGAAATTCCGACCTTATCTTTTTAAATGGGTTCAGCCCTTAGAGTATTTTATGCTGATGCCTTATACTATATGCAACAATCAAGAGATTTTTTTTTTAATGTTTTATGACATGACATTAAATTTTATTGAATAGGTGATGAAGCAAATTATTTATTTTTTAAAATTTTATGAGTTGAAGTTTGAAATTTGAATTCTGAAATTTAAAATTTGAAATTTTAGGTTTTTCCTTTTTTTTTAATTTTTGAATAATCATCCTTGATCTTTTCTTAAAGTTTTTTTTCTTAAATTTTCAATTAGCAACATGGGTTAATGAGATATGATAACAATAAAATTCTGATTCTAAAAAAATTAAATGCAGAAAATTTAAAACAGAAAGCAGCAAGAAACACAGGTGCTGCACCTGACGACCAAATTTGAGGTCAATCAGACGGTTAATTACTTTGATATCAGAGTTTGATGCAGACTATGCAGGGAATAAAAAAACAGCAGTAAAGAATTTTTTTTTTTCGAAAGAAAAAGACTAACTACTAAAGTACTAATTAAATCTAAAATCATACTAATAAATCAGCCATTCTCCGGCAACGGCGCCAAAAACTTGACGCGCTCGCAAAAATGCTTTCGCGAAACTAATCTCCCAAGTATAGGAGAATCGCACAAGTAGTAAATTCTCGAAAGTCCGAGGTCGAATCCTCAGAAAACGAAATATATATGAGATTATTTAATATAATTTTAGATTAATTAATTTAATAAATTTGTGGATTAAGATGATGTTTTGCAAATAGAAAATAAATCAGTAAACAGAGAATCAAAGTTTGGATAATTTAAGATGGTGTAGGGATCTGGAATCCCCTTTGATGATAATATTTTCAACAATTAAATTCTGCGATTCTTGATTAAGGATCAATCAGATAGAATAGTTCTAATCATGGAGTATATAATTTAAAAACATGAATTCAAGATCTAAGTATTTATCGTGCCAATACGTCTACGATAAATCAAACATCGAAACAATCCATGAATCAAGAAATATAAACCATAAAAGATCTATCTCATAAATAAGCATGCAAGAATCAAAAACATATTAATAGATATAAATCATAGAGATCAATTGTTCAGAATTTACTTGAAAGAAAATAAGACATCAAAGGTTCCTCCATCACCCTTCACAAGATATCAGCCGGCCATCAACATCAAAGAAAACTCCCCTGTTCCTCTTCTCTCTTTTTTTTTCTTTTTACTTTCGGAAACAGGGCATCCCCTGTTTCCTTTTCTTTTTTTCTTTTTCTTTTCAATGATAGGGGCTCTGTTTTTTCGAATAGGAAAAATCCCCCTCCCCAGCCGAGAGAGGTTCCTTCATATAGATCCCCCGAGCTCCTTAACCAGCAATGGATTCCCTCCTGGCACGTGGAGAGGACAGACGGATGGGAGATGATCGCTGATGCTGAAATCACGGGATGCCGGGATCTTCGGACGCAGAGGGACGGCTGGATAGCAGAAACAGGGGATCGCATGCATGCAAATCCAGGCGGAAGAAGCGGATGGATCGGAAGGAAGATAGGACTCAGGGCTCGGGAGATTCACATGCGGACAGCTGAAGGCTCAGGGATACAAACTCGGAAGGCTGGGACGCGTTGGATGCTGGGATGAAGTCGGATCTTTGTTGGGAGGGTGCACGCGGACGGATGAAGGAGCTGATATTCCAGAAGATTGCGATCGCCAAGGGATACGGAAGGGAAAATCGGGAGATGCCGGGATCTTCGGACGCGGATCGAAGGATGGGGCGCGGATGATGCCTCGCAAGATGCTGGAAAAGGCTGGATGAGGCTGTGGATGCGGGATCTTCGCGGATTGCATGCGGACGCTGGTAGCTGATCACAGAAGCTGGGATCTCGGGAGAGCTGGAACGAGGACGCTCGATGGTAGCTTGGGAGATCTGAACCGTGGATGGCTCGCGAAAGAAGCTCCATGGATGATGGATGGCTGGACTTGTGCACCGGAGCTGGGATGCGGACGCTGAGATCACGGACGCGTGGATGGGCTCGCGGATGCCGTTGATCACTCGTGGGAGGATGGGTTGCACGCTGGATGTGGCTGCACCTAGTCGGCTAATGCTCCTTCTAGTGTGCAACTGGGACTGACCCCATGTGGTTGGCTGGTCACCTGTGGTGATGCATATTTTTGGACCCGATGCGAAATTTAACTTTGATTTACGATCACCTGCACCCTACAAAAATATAATATTAATGCAGCACTTTTATCATTTTTTTGTTAGCAATAATACTAATTTAAGGGATGTATAGATCGCACTTTTGTGCTCTCATTAATTCCTAATCACGATTCAACCATCGGATCGGTCAATGCCTCTAGTGTGTGTGACCCCATAGGTTCAATTCTGACTGGTAGTGAGATATATTGTGATCTCTATCACAATATCATTGAAAACTCCTTTCAATGGGTCGGAACGATTCCAACTCTACTCATTATGGTTTATCGATCATCGAGGCAATCCCTATGAGTCCCACCATCCACCAGTGACACCTAGCAGCATGTAGTGGCTACCCAGCAGAATAGAATGGTGAACCTCTAGGTGCAGTTATCGTGTAATACAGTCCTTCTATTGTGGATCGCTACAGGGCGGAGGTCATGGACAACTCGTCAAACCCCATCGCCTGTCATATGTCAAAATTTATTCGACTTAAGCTCGAGAGTGGAAAACTCTTTCTCCACTATACAATCTGCCCCGACCGAGGTCTTACGAACTCAATCTTATAAATCACATAGGATCTCTCCTTATCTATTAAGATCGATAGATTCCTTATAGGTGCATACCATACTCCTACAGTGAACCTACTGCAGCCAATCTACACTGCATGAACCCATATGGCTAGAGACCATGTATATGTGTAGTCAAACTACAATAACCTCACTATGAGTAGCCGAAGCATCGCAGGTCAAAGGACCAGTCACACTACTGCAACATCAAGCAAGTCACTGACGAGTAGATAGACATCTAAGTGACTTCTTGTCTTGGTCACACTCAGTACCCTTATTCTTAACAAGCACCTGCACTATTACTTCAGTGTCGCCACACTGTGGACTCGAGTCTCGTCCATCCATAAGGAAAGCAATGTGTGCACTGATCAGATCAATCACCATCCTCGTGATGATCTATTGATCAGGAGCATTCAGAAATTAATCACCAATGATGCATGGCTCAAATTCTTAACTCTTAAGAATATGCATCATCATCTTATTAATTCTTGGACGATTCATAGACACATAAACAATATGAATGAAAAATATGCCTTTTATTTATTCAATAATAAATAGTCAAGTACAAAATTATGTCCCTAGAATTAAAAATATGTCAGCTAGATTGGCTTCTAGGGCATACATCTAACAGCACTAAAGCCAATCAGACATATATTTAAGTCCCATTTTTTCAAGATGCACTTCTAATTTCTTCTGACTCAGCTGCTTAGTGAATGGGTCCGCCATGTTATCAGTGGAGTCTACTCTCTGCACCTCTACATATTTCTTTTCGAGGTAGTCGCGAATTAGATGAAATCACTGCTCTATGTGCATGGACTTTTGGTGAGACCTCGGCTCCTTAGCCAGTGCTCTGGCGCCGTTGTTGTCGCAGAAAAGAGTTATGGCATCTGATGACATGACTCCTAGCTCTTCGACAAACTTCTTGTACCAGAATGCTTCCTTCGCAGCATCCGATGCAGCAAGGTACTCTGCTTCCATGGTAGAATCTGCAATAATTGGTTGCTTGGAACTCTTCCAATTTACCGATCCTCCATTGCATAAGAATACATATCCTGATGTAGACTTTCTATCATCAAGGTCAGTCATGAAGTCTGAATCAGTATATCCTTCTACCTTTAACTCTGTGCTTCCCCAAAGACCAAAAACATATCCTTAGTCCTTCTCAAGTACTTAAGGATATTTTTCACAGCTATCCAGTGCTCCTCACTTGGATTTGACTGATATCGGCTCGTGACACTTACAGCATGTGCTATATCAGGTCAAGTACATAGCATGGCATACATGAGGCTCCCTATTGCCAATGCATAAGGGATCCTACTCATGCGCTGAATCTCTTCAGATGTTTTGGGGCACATCCTTTTGGAGAGATTTATCCCATGCTTTAGGGGTAACAATTTCCTTTTTCATGCTGAACCTCTTCAGCACTTCCTCTATGTACATTTTTTGTGATAGGCCAAGCATCCTCTTAGATCTATCTCTATAGACCTTAATCCCCAAAATATAAGATGCTTCACCTAGATCTTTCATGGAGAACTTCTTAGAACAGCCATAACTTGACCGATGTGAGCATGGGAATATCATTCCCAATTAGGAGTATATCATCCACGTACAATACGAGGAATACTGTAGCCCTCCCACTGACCTTTTTGTACACACATGGTTCCTCTTCGTTCTTGATGAAATCAAACGATTTGATCACATCATCGAAACGAGTGTTCCAAGTCCGAGATGCTTGCTTTAGTCCATAAATGGATCTTTGCAGCTTGCAGACTGTTGCCCAAAAAGACAACCCAAGAGGGGGGGTGAATTGGGTTTTAAGGAATTATTGCAATTAAAAACTTTGTGAGTAACTAATTAAACCTTATTGCAAGTGGATTAATTAGTTTACTATATGCAGTAAATGAAGAGAATGGAAGAGACAATGAAACAATCACAAACACAAGAGATTTTATAGTGGTTTGGAGCTAACCCTTGCTCCTACGTTCACTCCCCAAGCTTCACTTGGGAGTTCACTATAATTCCTCGGATTACAGCCGGTTGTTTTACAAGCTCACAACCCAACTTGTTGTTTTACGAGATCACAACGAACTCGGTCGGTTTTCACAGGCTCACCGACTAGAACCACCCGATTGTTTTTTCGGGATCACAATCGAACCCTTACACCGTTGGTTTTAAATTCGGCTCACCAACAAATCTCAACACCCTTGATTCAATCCCCTGATTGAATCAAGTAACAAGAAAACAGTTTGTAAAGAATACAGGAAAAGCTTCTTCAAAAGCAAATATGAACAATATAAATAATGTAGAGTTAGAAGCCCTCAAACAGATTTTGGAAGAAGGAAGAAGGGGCTTCTCGAACTCTGAGTCTCCTCTTTGAATACACTGATGATCTGATGTCAGAGGAGAGCCTTGAATGCGAGGAAGACGTTTGGAGGATGGATTTTAATGCACTTCTTCCTTCTTTCTCTTGTATTTTCTCTTGAGAGGCTTTGGTTGGTGGAAATCACTTTTGCTTTTAATGGAGTCTCTATCTTGATGTCTATTACTGTTTACTCTGGCTATTTAAGCAATCTCCATCGAAAAATAGCCGTTAGACTCACTTTTAGAGCCGTTCTGTACAGTCTGCAACTCCTGACATAGTGTCTGTTGGGATCGGAGTCGACTCGCTCGATCTGGAGTCGACTCGGCTATTGCTGGAATCGACTCATGCTTTACGGGAGACGACTCGCCCACTGTTCAAAATTTGAAATAAAGTGCTGTCCCGTTCTGGAGTCGACTCGGCCAAACTTGGAGTCGACTCGCCAATGTCCGGAGATGACTCGGCCCTCCGGAGATGACTCGTTCTCAGGGTTCCAGAGATCTGTTTTTCTGCATTTATTTCTCGAGTCGACTCGGATCATTTTGGAGTCGACTCGGCTCTCAGAGTCCGAAAACTGATCCTCTGTGTTTGGAGTTGAACTACCTCGGAGTCGACTCGCACTTTGTTGGAGTCGACTCGACTCTCAGAATTCGAAAACTGTTTCTCTGTATTTTGAGTTGAACTGCCTCGGAGTCGACTCGCACTTTGTTGGAGTCGACTCGGCTCTCAGAATCCGAAAACTGATCCTCTGTGTTTTGGCTTGAACTGCCTTCTAGTCTTGCTTTCCTCTGAGAGTCGACTCGTACTTAACTAGGAGTCGACTTGCCAAACTTCGGAGTCGACTCGTAACCTTCTGGAGTCGACTCGGTTGCAGGGTCTGAAATACATTGTTCTGTCTTTCTTCTGTTACCCTTTGGAGTCGACTCGGCAACCATCGGAGTCGACTCGAACCCTTCTGGAGTCGACTTGCTGACAGGGTCTGAAAATCAACTTTCTGTCTTTCTGTCAGTTCTCAGTCGGAGTCGACTCGTAGTGTACCGGAGTCGACTCAAGCATGTGGCAGAACTTCTGAAACACTTGGAGTCGACTCGTAACCTTCCGGAGTCGACTCGAGCTTCAGAATTTGATTCAAACTGAGTTCCATACTTAGCCAAAATGTATTGAACCAAAGCTAGAGACACTTAAACATAAATTCACAAATATTTGGCTGAAATACTAGATTGAATTCATCAGTATAACATAAGATATACTCAAATGCTTTGAGCTCATCAAAATCAAATAGGGTTATAATCAATCACTCCACAATCTTCCCCTTTTTGATGATGACAAAACATTGAGTATTTGTAAAGTGAATTGCTCAACCAAAAGGAGATTTATAATAAAGTTTTGAAGTGAATTCAAGTGTCTAGTCATTTAATTTATCCAAAATTGAAAGATGTGAAACAGTAAATCCTGAAGTTAAAGCTCCCCCTTTCATTTGGAATTATATAAGCCTTCATGTCATGCAATCAATTGTTTGGCTTATATGTGTTTAATGAATTTGCTTTCTTAAGATTTCAGATTCTCCCCCTCAACATATGCATTCAATTTTATTTAGATTCTCTGAATTTTCTTTTAATGTCTTGAAGCTTTTGAGCTTAAATTTTTGGTTTTAGAGAAAAAATCTGACAATTTGTTCTTGAGTATGATTCAACTAATCTCCGAATATTTCTTGAATAGATTTTGGAGATTATTCCTTTAGGAGCCCCAACAGAGAGATAATGAGCCTCGAGGTATCGAATCCACTTAGAACAAATTACTTTTTGCTTTAAGAATTTTCTTTTTAGTAATTTCCTTTACATTTCAATTCAATATATTTTCTCCCCCTTTTTGTCATCATAGCAAAAAAAAAAGGCAGGAGGCACAGAAAAGTACAAGCACTCAAGAATGCACAATTTTGAAAGAAAATTTCTACTCATTGTATTAAATTCAAATTTGAGTACAAGTGTAATCACATATCAAAAGAAGTCCTCAAGGGACTGTACATCACAAAAACAGATAAAAAATACACTAATTCTTCTTTGTAGTGGAGGATGTGGCTCCCTTGCTTAGTCTAGTGCGTTTGATGACCATGCTTAACCCCTCATTGATGTTTCCTAGTTGTTCGAGAATCTCAGAGGTGGTTCTAGACTGAGTCGAGGAAATGTTGTTCACACTCTCCTGAAGTGTGTCCAACCTGGAGATCAAGGCATAGGCTAATCTCTCTGCGCCCTGGCTCTGGCTGCCTAGCTCCTGTCGGATGTCGTCTCGCATCTTCTTCGTGTCGTCCTTGACGTCACTCATGTTCCAGTATTGAGCTTGGACCAGGCTGCGCACATTGGATATCTCCTCCCTTAGGTGCGCAATCATCTCGGCTACGGCTGCCAGGTTGGGAACTAGCTCGGTGGAGGGAGCACTCTGAGGACCGCGGAGCTCCCTCAGCAGATCATCTCTCAGTTCCCTCACTATCTCCTGCCACAACTCTCGGAGCTGCTCAGAAGATATCCTAACCTCCAGTGGCTGCTGCTGAGTAGGTGGGGCAGTGGAGGTGGAGGGCTCAGTATAGGTAGGAGCAGAGGTGGAAGGAAAGGTGGGAGGAGCTATGTCATGGTCCTGATCATGATCGGGACTAGGTGAGTGATGAGTGGTAGGGTCAGAAGGTGTGGATGTGGATGTGGATGGTTTCCGTACCCAGACTCCCCCAACTCTATGGAAACCCATCCGATGGAAGGTCCCCTCACCCATGCGATCTGTAAAACGCAGTGAGTGAGAGGGTTCCCCCTCAGGAATAGGGACCTCTAACTCCCTAAATATAAGGGTGAATAGCATGCCATAAGGAAGGGAGCTTGGGGAAGTTGATGGGAGTGTCTTGGAGGAGATGGTACATCAGTGCTAGGTCTCTCTCTGAAATAAAATCGAACCTACCCATTTTGGAGAAGAGAGTTCTAGAGATGACACTTAGGAGAAGCCGCATTTCAGCCGAAAGCTGATTTGCGAACACCTCCTCTATGGGGGACAAGGGTGGACTCCCTAAGATGGCCGTAAGGGCCTTTGTCCTATCGGAGGGGTGTGTGGGAACAATCCCCTCACTCAAGAGATGGAGGATTCGAGCAATGAAGTCCTCCGAGATGAAAATAGGGATACCCATAACAGTTCCCTGGATACCCCCGCTAACCCGTGCTACAGTACCATAGAATTCCCTAACTAACCCTGGATAGGTAGGGAGGTCAAGTGTGCAGAAAAACTCTAAACCCTGGGCCCTAAGGTGATGCCCTAGGTTGAACCCTTCCCGGGAGAGGAAGTCAAAGTTGACTTGCCTCCCGGTAGAGACAACCTTTCCGGCGCATGAGCGCGAGGGAACCGGCCTAGGCGGGGAAGGAACCGGCCTAGGCAGTGGCCTCGCCGGTTCGTTCCGAGCCTTGGACCGTCGCTCGGCCCCACTCACGGAGGAGGGTCTCTTTCGGCTCGGGACAATGACCTTCCTAGGCATTTTTTTACCTAACAACAGGGAAGGACACGAAAAATAGGAGGAAAACTCGATGGAGAAGACCTAGAATGGGTCGGAGACGAGTTCGGAGACGGCTCTAGGGTTTTGGAACAATGTCGGCTGTGAATAGAAGTGAGGAATAAACGTTTCGATTAGGGTTAAAAATCGGATTTCCGACCTCGAGTCGACTCGACCGCGAGTCGACTCCCGAATATGCGCGAGTCGACTCGAACTCTGGCACACAACCAAAAATCTTGTTATTTTCGTGCCAAAAGAGAGAGTTATGGGCTTATCTAGGATTTAAGAACTGATTTGATGATCATAGACAAGAAATCCTATATCCAACATGAACTAGTCCTCAACATCAATGAACTAGGGGAGAGTATCACTAGAATGGATCAATCACTCCTAACCCTCTTCTAAGTATGCAAAATCGATCTTCACTCAAAGGTTTTGTGAAGATATCAGCAAGTTGATCATCAGTACAAACAAATTGAAGTGTCACATCACCATTCAGTACATGATCTCTTATGAAGTGATGTCTTATCTCAATGTATTTAGTTCTTGAATGTTGAATTGGATTTTTAGTTAGATTAATGGCACTTGTATTATCACAGTTAATGGGAATTTTATCTTGTTTAATGCCATAATCTTCAAGTTGTTGTTTAATCCACAAGATTTGAGCACAACAACTCCCGGCAGCAACATATTCGGCTTCAGCCGTAGATAGTGCAACCGAGTTTTGTTTCTTGCTAAACCAAGAGATTAAATTTTCTCCTAAGAATTGACAGGACCCGCTGGTGCTTTTTTTATCAAGTTTGCAACCAGCGAAGTCTGAATCAGTGTACCCTATTAAGTTTATGCTCGAGTCTTTAGAGTACTATAAACCTATGGTTTTTGTTCCTATTAGGTATTTAAAGATTCTCTTAACAGCAATTAAGTGTGATTCCTTAGGATTAGATTGATATCTAGCACACATGCATACACTAAACATGATATCAGGTCTACTTGCAGTAAGATATAATAAGAATCCTATCATACCTCTATGCATCTTTTGATCTACTGATTTACCTGATTCATCTTTGTCCAGTTTGCATGATGAACTCATGGGTGTGCTGATTGACTTGTTTCCTTCCATATCAAACTTCTTAAGCATCTCCTTGATGTATTTAACTTGATTGATGAAGATCCCCTCTTCAGATTGTTTGATTTGGAGCCCGAGAAAATAGTTCAGCTCTCCCATCATGCTCATTTCAAATTCACTCTGCATTAAGTCAGCAAATTCTTCGCAGAGGTGATTGTTAGTAGCACCGAAAATAATATCATCTACATAAATCTGCACTACTAACATTTCTTTGTTTTTCTTCTTTAAAAACAGTGTTGTATCAATATTTTCTCTAGAAAATTTATGGTCTAATAGAAATTTGCTAAGTCTTTCATACCATGCTCTAGGAGCTTGTTTCAAACCATAAAGTGCTTTGTTTAGTTTATACACATGATTGGGGTATTGATGATTTTCAAAACCAGGAGGTTGTTCTACATACACCTCCTCATTAATATACCCATTCAAAAAGGCACTCTTTACATCCATTTGAAATAATTTGAAATCTTTAGAGCATGCAAATGTTAGTAACAATCTAATTGCTTCAAGTCTAGCTACAGGAGCAAAAGTTTCATCAAAGTCTATACCTTCTTCTTGATTATAGCCCTTTGCTACTAGTCTAGCCTTGTTTCTAATCACGATTTCATTTTCATCAAGTTTATTTTTATATATCCATTTAGTTCCTATTATTGAGTATTCAGTGGGTCGTTCAACTAGGTTCCATACCTTATTTCTAGTGAATTGGTTTAGCTCTTCTTGCATTGCATTTATCCAATTTACATCATTTTCAGCTTCTTCTATGTTTTTAGGTTCAAAGTGTGAGACAAATGCTAGATGATTATTTAAGTTCCTAAGAGATGCTCTAGTTCTAACAGGTTGAGAGGGATCATCTAAAATTAATTCCTTAGGATGACCATGAGCATATCTCCAAGCCTTAGTCAGCCCATGATCAACAATTACCTCTTGGCTTGTTGATGCTTCTCCAATTTGCTTTGGTTCATCTTCTTGTAATGTCATCTCATCAATTTTTTCTTCAAGAATTTCTGCATCATCATCAACAGCTACTTTCTTGCTAGAAGAGATATCATTAGTATCATAAAAAACAACATGTATAGACTCTTCAATAACAAGGGTTCTTTTGTTAAAGACTCTATAAGCTTTACTTGATATAGAATATCCCAAAAAGATACCTTCATCAGATTTAGAATCAAATTTACCTAAGTTATCTTTGCCATTATTATGAATGAAACACCTACATCCAAAAACATGAAAATAGTTTACTTTAGGCTTTCTATTTCTCCAAAGTTCATAAGGTGTTTTCTTTATAATGGGTCTCAAAAAAACTCTATTTAGTATATGACATGATGTATTAATGGCTTCTCCCCAAAAGTACTTAGGGAGGTTACTTTCACACAGCATGGTTCTAGCCATTTCCTCTAGAGTTCTATTCTTTCTTTCTACAACTCCATTTTGTTGTGGTGTCCTAGGTGCAGAGAAATTATGAGTTATCCCCTTTTTACTACAAAATTCGTCAAATAGATGATTTTCAAATTCCGTTCCATGATCACTCCTAATAGCTATAACTGAAGCATTTCTTGAATTAGTAACTTTCTTATGAAATTTTTTAAACATTGAAAATGCTTTATCTTTATGAGCTAAGAACATGACCCATGTGTATCTAGAAAAATCATCTACAATGACAAGACCATACTTGTTTCCACCAAGACTTGTGGTTCTAGTTGGTCCAAATAGATCCATGTGTAGTAGTTCAAGGGGTCTAGTAGTACAGACAGTTTATGGATTTAAAAGAGCTCCTAGATTGTTTGCCATACTGACATGCTTCACAAATTTTGTTCTTCTCAAATTTTAGTTTTGGCAAACCTATTACAGAATCTCTTTTAACTAGTTTTGATATTGTATCCATACTTGCATGACCTAACTTACGGTGCCATAGCCAACTTATATCATTAACCTTAATATCACTAGCTACTAAGCAAGGGTTATTTTTGGCAAGATCTTCAAGATCTACTACGTACACATTTCCACGTCTTATTCCTTTGAATACTAAGCTATTGTCAATTGAGTTGGTTATGATGCATAGGGTTGGCTTAAACAGAACATCAAAATCTCTATCACATAATTGACTTATGCTAAGTAAGTTATGCTTAAGACCATCTACAAATCGTACATTATCAACAAAGGTTGAGGAGGTGATTTGTACTTTACCTATACCAACGATATGACCTTGGTTATTGTCTCCAAATGTCACTGCACCTCCCTTTTTAGGCTCTAGCGTGAAGAATTGCTCCTTGTCACCCGTCATGTGTCTTGAGCAGCCACTATCCAAGTACCAACAATTTTTGTCGATCTTGGCTGCAAGACACTCCTACACAAAAAAATCATACAATTTTAGGTACCCAAGTTTTCTTGGGTCCTTCATGGTTAGTAATGTTGGTTCCTTTTGGAACCCAAACCTTTTTAATTTTCCTTTTAGCTTTTTCTTTCCTATGGTCACACACATTAGCTTTATGTCCTACCTTTTCACAGCAAAAACAGGTTATATTCTTAATTTTACTTTCCCCTGCTTTCACAAAAAAATTACTAAGGAGCTTTTGCTTATTCTTAGGTTTATACCATAAACCAGCTCTATTAAAC
Source organism: Phoenix dactylifera (assembly GCF_051530095.1). Classification (NCBI taxonomy): domain Eukaryota; kingdom Viridiplantae; phylum Streptophyta; class Magnoliopsida; order Arecales; family Arecaceae; genus Phoenix; species Phoenix dactylifera. The sequence continues at coordinate 24,279,298 of NC_143193.1, read as the reverse complement.
ACAGCTCGTTGATTGTTAAGTATCATTTCCAATTTTTCAGAACTATATGTAAACTTTTCAACAAAAGGTTTGTATTTTTTAAGTTCTTTTGTTAGCTTTTGTTTTTCTGTTTTTAGAATGTTTAAGTCTTTTGTGAGATTATCTCTTATTGTTTGTTTATCGTTTTTAAGTTCTGAAATTTCCTTGGTTAGTTTTTCATTATCTTTAATTAAGGTATTAGTTTTTTGAATTAACAATTGGTTGCTTGTTTTAAGTTCTAAATTTTCTTTAATGATAAAATCCTTATCCTTAATTAATTTATCGCATTTATGGAAGTGAGATTGATTGGTTAGTTTTAGCTCTTTATTCTTAAGATTTATTGTCTTATATTCATCCATTAATTCATTAAACGCATCATACAATTTATCAAAGGTAAAATCTAAATGCGTTTCAGATGTTACCTTATTTTCATTCGCCATGAAGTAGAAGTTGGCCTTTTCCTCTTGTTTCTCATCCGATGATGATGATGATGAATCGGAGTCTGACAAAGTGGAGACGAGGACTTTCTTTTTCTTATGTTTGCTGCCCTTCTTAAGCAAGGAACAGTCAACTCTGAAATGTCCCGGCTTCTTGCATTCATAGCATCCGATTCCTTCATTTTTTTTTTCCTTATCTTTATCCTTGTTGTAGGAACTTGAGGGACCTCTCCTCTGATGAAAGGACTTCTTCCGGTTGATGAATTTTCTGAACTTCACGAGAAGAGCCTCATCATCATCTCCCTCATTATCTTCTTCTTTGCTGCTGCTACTGCAAGATAAATTCTTGTTAGAAGAAGTAGATTTGAGGGCTATTACCTTTTTCTTATGAGAGGATTCTTCTTCACTGTATTGTTTCATTGTGAGCTCGTGCGTCATCAGAAATCCAAGAAGCTCCTCAAGTGGAAGCTTGTTCAAGTCCTTGGCTTCTTGGATTGCCGTTACCTTGGTCTCCCATGACCTTGGCAAACATCGAAGAATCTTTCTGACAAGGTCACTGTTAGTATAATTTTTGCCAAGGCTTTTTAGGCCATTGACAATATCAGTAAATCTAGTAAACATGCAAGTGATAGTTTTATTAGATTCCATCTTAAATAGTTCATATTTATGAATTAGTATGTTTATTTTAGATTTTTTTACTTGATTCATGCCCTCGTGGGTCACTTCAAGCCTATCCCATATCTCTTTTGCAGAATTGCAAGTAGAGACTCTATTGAATTCATTACGGTCTAAGGCACAATAAAGCACATTCATTGCTTTGGCATTTAGTTGTGCCTTCCTAGTATCATTGTCATCCCAATCTTTTTCAAGTTTGGGTATAGTAACACCCTCTACAAAAATTGATGGGATGTATGGTCCATTAACTATGGTGCTTCAAATCTCATAGTCTTGAGCTTGGATAAATATCCTCATCCTAGCCTTCCGATAGGAGTAGTCGGTTCCATTAAAGAATGGAAGTCTATCGGTGGATTGCCCCTCAATATGAGAAGATCCAAATGGGGTTGTCATTTTGATCTTTTACTCTTTTGATAGAAGAGTTCCTGCTCTGATACCACTTGTTGCCCAAAATGACAACCCAAGGGGGGTGAATTGGGTTTTAAGTAATTATTGCAATTAAAAACTTTTTGAGTAACTAATTAAACCTTATTGCAAGTGGATTAATTAGTTTACTATATGCAGTGAATGAAGAGAATGGAAGAGACAATGAAACAATCACAAACACAAGAGATTTTATACTGGTTCGGAGCTAACCCTTGCTCCTACGTCCACTCCCCAAGCTTCACTTGGGAGTTCACTATAATTCCTCGGATTACAGCCGATTGTTTTACAAGCTCACAACCCAACTTGTTGTTTTACGAGATCACAACGAACTCGGTCGGTTTTCACAGGCTCACCGACTAGAACCACCCGATTGTTTTTCCGAGATCACAATCGAACCCTTACACCGTTGGTTTTAACTTCGGCTCACCAATAAACCTCAACACCCTTGATTCAATTCTCTGATTGAATCAAGTAACAAGAAAACAGTTTGTAAAGAATACAGAAAAAGCTTCTTCAAAAGCAAATATGAACAATATAAATAATGTAGAGTTAGAAGCCCTCAAACAGATTTTGGAAGAAGGAAGAAGGGGCTTCTCGAACTCTGAGTCTCCTCTTTGAATACACTGATGATCTGATGTCAGAGGAGAGCCTCGAATGCGAGGAAGATGTTTGGAGGATGGACTTTAATGCACTTCTTCCTTCTTTCTCTTGTATTTTCTCTTGAGAGGCTTTGGTTGGTGGAAATCACTTTTGCTTTTAATGGAGTCTCTATCTTGATGTCTATTACTGTTTACTCTGGCTATTTAAGCAATCCCCATCAAAAAATAGTCGTTAGACTCACTTTTAGAGCCGTTCTGTACAGTCTGCAACTCCTGACATAGTGTCCGTTGGAATCGGAGTCGACTCGCTCGATCTGGAGTCGACTCGGCTATTGCTGGAGTCGACTCATGCTTTACGGAAGATGACTCGCCCACTGTTCAAAATTTGAAATAAAGTGCTGTCCCGTTCTAGAGTCGACTCGGCCAAACTTGGAGTCGACTCGCCAATTTTCGGAGATGACTCGGCCCTCCGGAGACGACTCGTTCTCAGGGTTCCAGAGATCTATTTTTCTGCATTTCTTTCTCGAGTCGACTCGGATCATTTTGGAGTCGACTCGGCTCTCAGAGTCCGAAAACTGATCCTCTGTGTTTGGAGTTGAACTGCCTCGAAGTCGACTCGCACTTTGTTGGAATCGACTCGGCTCTCAGAATTCGAAAACTATTTCTCTGTGTTTTGAGTTGAACTGCCTCGGAGTCGACTCGCACTTTGTTGGAGTCGACTCGGCTCTCAGAATCCGAAAACTGATCCTCTGTGTTTTGGCTTGAACTGCCTTCTAGTCTTGCTTTCCTCTGAGAGTCGACTCGTACTTAACTAGGAGTCGACTCGCCAAACTTCGGAGTCGACTCGTAACCTTCTAGAGTCGACTCGGTTGCAGGGTCTGAAATACATTGTTCTGTCTTTCTTCTGTTACCCTTTGGAGTCGACTCGGAACAGTCAGGAGTCGACTCGGCAACCATCGGAGTCGACTCGAACCCTTCTGGAGTCGACTTGCTGACAGGGTCTGAAAATCAACTTTCTATCTTTCTGTCAGTTCTCAGTCGGAGTCGACTCGTAGTGTACCAGAGTCGACTCGAGCATGTGCCAGAACTTCTGAAACACTTGGAGTCGACTCGTAACCTTTCGGAGTCGACTCGAGCTTCAGACTTTGATTCAAACTGAGTTCCATACTTAGCCAAAATGTATTGAACCAAAGCTAGAGACACTTAAACATAAATTCACAAATATTTGGCTGAAATACTAGATTGAATTCATCAGTATAACATAAGATATACTCAAATGCTTTGAGCTCATCAAAATCAAATAGGGTTATAATCAATCACTCCACACAGACCTTGTGATCACCATCACTGGAAGTGAAACCCTGAGGTTGTTCTATATAGATATCTTCCTCAAGATATCGATTAAAAAAAGCAGTTTTCATATCCATCTACCTTATCTCATAATCATGATAAGCTGCAATAGCAATCAATGTTCGAATGGACTTCAGCATGGCTACCGGTGAAAAGATATCTTGATAGTCAATGCCTTCGCGCTGACTATAACCTTTTGCCACCAACCTTGCCTTATAGGTCTCTACCTTGCCATCCGAACCCATTTTTCTTTTGTAGATCCATTTACACTCAATAGGTACTATACCTTCAGGCGGATCTACTAAGGTCCGTACTTGGTTGGAATGCATGGAGTCTATTTCTGACTTTATCGCATCCATCCATTTTTCGGAGTCGATGTCTAACATCGCTTCGTTGTAGGTCTTGGGATCATTACTATGATCTCTTTCTTCTATGAGGAACTCTTCCTCTATTTCCTCTGTAAGCATACCTAAGTATCTTTCAGGAGGATGGAAAATCCTACTGGATCTACGAAGTGGACGAGGTTCTTCATGTATTGGCTCAATGTGAATAGGTTCACTAGGCAACATTGCTCGTTGCTCTTCAGAGACTTTCTCTTCGAGCTCAATTTTTCTCCCACTGCCTCTATTAAGGATAAACTATTTTTTCAAGAAGATGGCATGTCGGCTTACAAACACTTTGTGATCTTCTGGGATGTAAAAATTGTATCCTAACGACTTTTTAGGATATCCAATGAAACGAGCACCAATTATCCTAGACTCTAACTTGTCCGCCTGTTGTCACTTGACTTGAGCTGGACATCCCCAAATCTTGAGATAACCAAGACTTGGTTTTTTACCATGCCATATCTCATACGGTGTGGTAGGAACGGACTTAGAGGGAACTCTATTCAATATATAAATAGCTGTAAGTAGGGCATCTCCCCACAAGAATAAGGGTAAGTGAGTGAAGCTCATCATGGACCTGACCATATCCAATAGGGTCTGATTCCTCCTTTCCGACACTCCGTTGAGTTGAGGTGTTTCAGGAGGTGTCCATTGTGAAACTATACCAATTTGTTTGAGATAATCGCAAAACTCTCCACTAAGGTATTCTCCTCCTCGATCTGATCGAAGAACCTTAATGAGTTTTTCTGTCTATTTTTCTACTTCAGATATGAATTCTTTGAACCTTTCAAATGCTTCAGATTTATGTCTCATAAGATAGACATAACCATACCGTGAGAAATCATCGGTAAAAGTAATAAAATAGAAAAATTGACCCCCAACCTACACATCGAATGGGCCACACACATCAGTGTGTACTAGAGCAAGTATTTCAGTGGACCTCTCCCCATATCCTACAAAGGGTAATTTGGCCATTTTTCCTTGAAGGCAGAATTCACAAATCGGATATGACATAGAAGTCAATGAACTCAAAAGCTCATGTTTCTCCAATTTGTTAATTTTGTCTTCTCCTATATGACCAAGTCTGAGATGCCATAAATACTTTTGATTTATCTCATCTCTAGATCTTTTTGATCCTATGGTACTCACTGTATGCTCAGATATATTTACAGATACATCCATATGTAAGTGATAGAGACCATCAATCATAAAACCACGTCCAAACAGTTTATTTCGTAAATAAATAGAAACGTAGTTTTTATTGAAATTGAATTCATAATGTTCCTGTGCTAGACAAGATACAGAAATCAGATTTCTGCTAACACTAGGTACAAAATAACAATCTCTAAGTATCAAACTAAATCCTGACGGTAAATGCAAAGAAAATGTGCCCACAGCAACAGCAGCAACTCTTGCTCCATTGCCAACCCTTAGGGTTACTGCACCTTCCGTAAGCCTTCTACTTTTTTTTAGACCCTGCATGGTAGTGCACAAGTGAATACTAGAACCAGAGTCTATAACCCAACTGGAAATAGAAGAAACTGTTAGATTAGTTTCAATAATGAGCATATTAGACATACCTTCAGAAGGCGTGTCACCCTTCTTACTCTTTATGTTTCCTATGTAGATAGGACAGTTCCTCTTCCAATGGCTGTCTTCATTGCAATGGAAATATTTTCCTCTGGGTTCGGCCTTCTTCTTAGGAACTTCCTTCTTCGGCTTTTTCTCGGTCTTCTGCTTCTTCGCATGCTTCTTCTTCTTTTCAGTAGACTTTCTCTTGAAAGTAGAAGCTAGCTCAGCAGCGAGAACTGTGCCCCTTGAACCTTTCAAGGCTTCCTCAGTTGTCACCAACATATTCAATAATTCAAGTTTGGTGCATTCAATTTTATTCAAATGGTAGTTTACAATAAATCGCCCATATGAAGATGGCAATGATTGTAGGATCAAATCCATTTGCAAATCCTTGTGCATGGTCATGCCAAGCTTCTCAAGCTCCTCAAGATCCTTGATCATGATCAAACCATATTCATGGACAGACTGCCCATCACGCACCTTGGCTTTGAAGAGCCGCTTGGATACTTCAAACCTTGCTGCACGACTCTATTCACCATACAACTCTTGTAGGTGATCAAGTATGTCCTTAGCAGTCTTCATGCTCTCATGCTGGCATTGCAATTCGTTGGACATGGATGCCAAAATGTAGCACCTAACCTTATTGTCGTCATCCAACCATTTTGCATGTGTCTCACGCTGCTCATTGGTTGCACGGGTTGGTAACACCGGGAGTTCATGGTCAAGAACATAAGCTATCTTTTTGCAACTCAAGATAATCTTCAAGTTGCGGAGCCAATCTTTATAGTTTGGTCCGGTCAATCTATTGTTATCTAGAATTCGAACTATCGGGTTGGAAGCCATTGACATCTATAGAGAGTAAAGATTCTAATTAGAAATTTGTATTTGATATTAATTTGTTTTAGAAACTTTTAAAATAAAATTGGATCAAATCCTCCCACTATTTCTCGGATCTCTCACACTCCCCTAGTAAAGATACGAAAACCTGTGACTTAGGATTTCGAGTGGGGTGCTGCGGTCCCACCAATCTACATGTCACCTCACCTAACAGTTATTGGAGACACATAGACGATGAGTGTACAACTCTTGTACAATGCTTCGTAAGCATATTGAGCTAACCTGGTCTCCAAGTCATAAGGACCTCACCTAACAGTTATTGGACCCATTCCTTGGTTAAGTCAGACCCACCGTATATCCTACGAAAATAAAGCTGTGATTGGATCCTCACCTAATAGTTATTGGAGCCCAACCCCACCTTTTGTTAGATGTATGCCCTAGAAGCCAATTTTGGCTGACACATTACTAATTCTAGGACATAATTTGTACTTGACTTTATTATTATTGAATAAATGAAAGGCATTTTTTTCATTCATATTATTATTGTGTCTATGAATCGTCTAAGGAATTAATAAGATGATGATGCATATTCTCAAGAGTTGAGAATTTGAGCCATGTATCATTAATGATTAATTTCTAAACGCTCCTGACCGATGGATCATCACGAGGATGGTGATCGATCCGATAAGATCAGTGCACACATTACTTTCCCTATGGATGGACGAGACTCGAGTCCACGGTGTGGAGACACTGAAGTAATAGGGCAGGTGCTTGTTAGAGAACAAGGGTACTGAGCGTGACCAATACAAGAAGTTACTTGGATGTCTATCCACTCGTCAGTGACTTGCTTGATGTTGCAGTAGTGTGACTGGTCCTTTGACCTGCGGTGCTTCGGCTACTCACAGTGAGATTATTGTAGTTTGACTGCACACATATATGGTCTCTAGCCATATGGGTCCATGCAGTGTAGATTGGCTGCAGTAGGTTCACTGTAGGAGTAGGGTATGCACCTATAAGGAATCTATCGACCTTGATAGATAAGGAGAGATCCTATGTGATTTATAAGACTGAGTTCGTAAGACCTCGGCCGGGGCAGTATACACAGTGGAGAAAGAGTTTTTCACTCTCGAACTTAAGTCGAATAAATCTTTACATATGACAGACGATGGGGTTTGACGAGTTGTCCATGACCTCCGTCCTGTAGGGATCCACGATGGTAGGACTGTATCACATGATAACTGCACCTAGAGGTTCATCATTCTATTCTGCTGGGTAGCCACTACATGCTGCTAGGTGTCACTGGTGGATGGTAGGACTCATAGGGATTATCTTGATGATCGATAAACCCTAATGAGTAGAGTTGGAATCGTTCCGACCCATTGAAAGGAGTTTTCAATGATATTGTGATAGAGATCACAATATATCTTACTACCAGTCAGAGTAGAACCTATGGGGTCACACACACTAGAAGTATTGACCGATCTGATGGTTGGAAAGTGATAATGAATCACGAGTAATCAATTCGATTGATAATAAGTTGAAGAAGGAATGGGAATTGATTAATTAGACTTAAAACACGAATTCTACTTCGAGTAGGATTCCTAGAGTCCTAATTGGATTAGGACTGGAAATCCTAATGGGAGTAGGACTGGGATTCCTACTTGGAGTAGGATTCCTACAATCCTAATTAGATTAGGAGATTTGAATTAAAATTGGATTTCTACTTAGAATAGGATTTCTAGAGTCCTAATCGGATTAGGACTTCGAATTCAAATTAAAGTCCTAATTGGATTAGGACTAGAATTAAACAAGTCCTAATTGGATTAGGATTTTTTAAGTCATAATTAATTATTAATCTAATGAATCAACATGACTCCTAATTGGGTTAGGATTGAAGAGTTCAATAGAGTCATGGTTCATTCAAGTTCTAATTGGATTAGGACTAGCATAGATTGAACCCGATTGATTCATGATTTGGTTAATCCTAATTAGATTAGGACTAAACCATGAGAAGGACACCTAATCCTCCTTTAACCAAGTAAGAGGGGCATGAGCCCCTCTCCTCTTGATTGGTGCGGCATGAAGAGAGGGAGCCGGCGCCCCCTCTTGGAAATAAGTCAAGGGCTCCTAACTTGTAGGAGCCCTTCATGACTTTAAAAAGGGAGGTGGGCGGCTGACCTAGGGCATCATTAGAAGCCCTCCTCCTCTCCAATTCGTGGCCACCCTTCTCTCCTCTTGGATCAGCCGCAAGCAAGAAGGAAAAGGGCCTTGATAGTCTTCTTCTTCCTCCTTCGTTTGTGATTCAACACAAGGAAAAGGAAAGGCTGCATCTAGCCTTTTGGATCTTCTCCCTTGATCCCTTCATCTTCTTCCTCCTCCCTCTATCATTCAAGAGTTGAAGTAAAGGGAGGTGATCAGCCATCAAAACATATCTCTGCAAGGGAGCTAGCACCTCGGGGAGATTAGAGCGATTGGATCGGTTTCTGCTTCGTGTGGATACCCGTAGAGGCCGGACACTTGAACGGCTTCAAGCGAACCTTCTTCCAAAATTACGAACTTCAGTTTACAGTGATCATCTACCCACACAAGGTGAAGATTTGATCTTCTTAAAGTTTTTAAAAGGTTTTAATCCCTACCCATCTACGAACGGTTCTTGAAACACGTTCATGCGATGAACGTCGATCCTGCTTATGCCGATTCCGCTGCATCTGAATTTTTTTGAATTTTTCTGCGGCATGGGCGGGGTTTCCAACAGTGGTATCGGAGCCTAGGCTTCGTAGATTAAGGTAAAAATTAATTATCTAAAGGCATCTTAGATCTGAAAATTGAAGGATTATGCGTGCTGAAAATTTCTGCATGCAGATTTTTTCTAGGGTGCTGATTTTTGCATGCTGATTTTTATGTAATAAAAAGATGATTCTAATTGCATTGTTAATGGGATTACATAGTTTAGAATCATGATTAGCATGATCAGCAACCTATGTCATAACATAATCAATTAATTCTCAGATCTGAAAATTATAATTGCTGCATATGGTGATGATCATAGGATTCAAACCCTTTTGGTATTAAATGTAAAGACCTGCGATGTGATCTGCAGTGTCATGTAATTTTTCAGATGCTTGCATGCATCTTATTTGATGTTTTGAGAGGCCTGCGTGCCTCCTAAAAGAAGATGTAATTTATTATTATTTTTATTTTACATCTGGTTGTATTTCTGTGATGTGATGTACGTCAACGATCAAGTTGAAGACAAGGCATGAGATGAACAGGGGTCTAAGCGGTTGATGGCGATTGGATCAAGAGTTGGTCAAGGATCGAATCAAGGAGGCTTGGAACCAATTCAAGGGTTGAAGACCAGTTGATCGATTGACGTGCATGTGCTTGTAATATGACCTAATTAGAATCCATGATCATCACCCATTTAAAGTTTAGCTTTAATTATTGCTGCGATTATAACTGCCTGCAATGTGCCGTTTGCATGTGATGTGAATGAGAGTCGGGTAGATAGGTTTACATGTGATATAGCAAACCCAATTGAGACCTAAATTAAAACCTCCTCAATCAAGTCGAGAGTGAACCAACATGAGCGAGTCATATTAGATTAATTGATCTAATTGGTGTCTAGGAAAGCATGAAAGGTGGTTACTTAATTAGGACCTTACTCTCTAAGTAAGGGGAGCCTCCCACCTGCTTACCTGGCCAATTGTTCGATTACCTCTTATGAAGAGCTCAAGTTGCAAACACTAAGACCTGATTAACCAATATTAAGTCTATAGGTCTTCCACCGTAGTAGAGCTGCTAAGGTCTTTCTGATGTTGATTTGTCTCGACTGGACACAGTGGTCAAGTTGCATCGGGGGGCTGGACCTCTCTATAGACATGAGATGTTGTAGGATAAAGGTGGGGTTGGGCACCAATAACTGTTAGGTGAGGACCCAATGACGACTTTATTCCTACGGTCATACGGTGGGTCTGACTTAACTAAGAAATGGGACCAATAACTGTTAGGTGAGATTTTCATGGCTTAGAGACCAAGTTGCACTGCAACATACTTGAGAAGCATTGTACAAGAGTTGTACATTCATCAATCTATGTGTCACCAATAACTGTTAGGTGAGGTGGCATGTAAATCGGTGGGACCGCAGTACCCACTAGAAACCCTAGTCGTGTGGGATTTTCGTTTTCCTACTAGGAAAGTGTGAGGAATTCGAGAAAATAGTGGGAGGTACATTCGTTCTAAAAGTCCTTAGAACAGATTAAGGATCAAGTACAAAAGTTTAACTAGAATCTTTACTCTCTGCAGATCATAATTGTTGCCCAGTAGATACAACCCAAGAGGGGGGATGAATTGGGTCTTTTAAAAACTTTTCAACTACTTCTAATCTTTTAGAGTTAATTATGCTAAGTTGTATAGATGCACAGTAAAATTTAAACTTAGCAACAGTTTGATGTATAGATTGTGACTTGATTGATTATGCTTGCAACTAAAGGATGCGCGGATAAGAGTTAAGCAAGCAATTTATCTAAGTAAGTAAGTGAGTAAGTTAGACAATGACAAGAAGCATTACAAACACAACAAACATAAAGTGGTTCGGTGCACCCCAGTACCTACATCCACTCTCCAAGACCTCTTGGGAATTTCACTATAATCCTACAGATTACAGCCGGTTGTTTTACAAGCTCACAACCCAACTTATTGTTTTGCGAGATCACAACGAACTCGGTCGGTTTTCACAGGCTCACCGACTAGAACCAACCAATTATTTTTCCGGGTTCACAATCAAACCCAGTTGGTTTTCCCAAAGGCTCACCAACCACAACCTTACAACGATTGTTTTCCGGGTTCACAATCAACCCAGTTGGTTTTCCCAAAGGCTCACCAACCACAACCTTACACCGTTGGTTTTTCCTTTGGCTCACCAACAAACCTTAACCCCTTGATTCAATCCCTTGATTGAATCAAGTTACAAGATATTAAAACAAAGGTTTAAAAACAAATACAAGCTTCTCACTTAAGCAGATATAGCAAATATAAATAAGTAAAGTAAAGAGAAGAAGCCCTCAAACTAATTCATAGATGGAGGAACTCGGCTTCTTCTTCACTTGACCCTCTTCTGATTTTGCACGAAGTAGAGGATCACCGAGGCAGCACACAGTTGAAGAGAAAGCTTTGGGATTCACTCGGATGCTCTTCTTCTCTCTATTTGCTTTGAATGGCCCTTTTGTGCTTTTGGGAGATTTTTCTTTGAGATCTCTTTCCTAAATGTTTTCTCCCACTTCCATGCCTTCTCCCCTAGCCCTCCTCTTGATTTTATAGCTTTTTGATGGCGTGGAAACAAAAACTAGCCGTTAGAGACAAAAATAGAGCCGTTATGACCCGTCTGCACATTCTGACAATGTATCCGTTGGGCTCGGAGTCGATTCGCGCGATCTGGAGTCGACTCGGCTGTAGCAGGAGTCGACTCATGCTTTTCTGGAGACGACTCGCCCACTGTTCCAAATTTGAATTAATGTGCATGCCTTGTCCTAGAGTCGACTCGGACCAAACTGGAGTCGACTCGCCAATAGTTGGAGACGACTTGGGCACTTAGGGGTCGGCTCATTCTTAGAAATCCAGAGGACATATTTTCTGATTTTCTTCCTCGAGTCGACTCGGATTCTCTTGGAGTCGACTCGGCTCTCAGAGCCCGAAAACTGATCCTCTGTATTTTGGGGTCGCGCTGCCTTGGAGTCGACTCGAACTGTCTTGGAGTCGACTCGCCTCTCAGAGACGAAAATACCGTCTTCTGTTGCGCTGCTTCGGAGTCGACTCGGACTTCGCGGGAGTCGACTCGGCTCTCAGTGTCTGAAATTGGCTCTCTGACTTTTTGCCTTGTATTTCTCTGGGAGTCGACTCTTACTTCCTTAGGAGTCGACCTGCCAACCATCGGAGTCGACTCGAGTTCTTCGGGAGTCGACTCGGGGACTATTCTTTTGAATTTTCCTTTGAATTTGCTCCTCCAACTTGAATCCTTTGAACTTGAAACTTGGGCCAATAAATTGTAGCTTTCTTCCAACTTTTCTTGAGAGCTTTGAAGGCCTTCTTGTGTTCTTCCAACTTGCTATGTTCCTTGCAAAATAAATATCTTTCTCCTTGCAACACAAACATTAGTATTTATACTTCAAGGTTTTGTGATCATCAAAATCAATCTTTAAATCAATCTTTGGGTCATCAGTCTCCCCCTTTTTGATGATGACAAAACTTGGAGTATATGCAATATAAAATATATTGTGTTCTAGAAGTAATGCATAGCTAAGTTGTTTGAAGTAGAAAATATATATCTTTAAAATATACTTCATGATAATGCTTTAGATTTAATCAGCTTAACACAATCAACATATTTCAATTTAAGCTGATTTGTATTCAATTCAACACATAAAACTGTTAGATGTATGCCCTAGAAGCCAATTTGGCTGACACATTGTTGATTCTAGGGACATATTTTTGTACTTGACTATTTATTATTGAATAAATAAAAGGCATCTTTTTCATTCATATTGTTTATGTGTCTATGAATCGTCCAAGAAATTAATAAGATGATGATACATATTCTCAAGAGTTGAGAATTTGAGCCATGTATCATTGGTGATTAATTTCTAAATGCTCCTGATCAATGGATCATCACGAGGACGGTGATCGATCCGATCAGTGCACAGATTACTTTCCTCCTGGATGGACGAGACTTGAGTCCACAGTGTAGGGACACTGAAGTGATAGTGCAGGTGCTTGTTAGAGAATAAGGGTACTGAGCGTGACCAAGACAAGAAGTCACTTGGATGTCTATCCACTCGTCAGTGACTTACTTGATGTTGCAGTAGTGTGACTGGTCCTTTGACCTGCGGTGCTTCGGCTACTCACAGTGAGGTTATTGTAGTTTGACTGCACACATACATGGTCTCTAGCCATATGGGTCCATGCAGTGTAGATTGGCTGCAGTAGGTTCACTGTAGGAGTAGGGTATGCACCTATAAGGAATCTATCGACCTTGATAGAAGAGGAGTGATCCTATGTGATTTGTTAGACTGAGTTCTAAGACCTTGGCCAGGGCAGTAAAGTGGAGAAAGAGTTTTCCACTATCGAACTCAAGTCGAATAAATCTTGACATATGACAGACGATGGGGTTTGACGAGTTGTCCATGACCTCCGTCCTGTAGGGATCCACGATAGTAGGACTGTATCACATGTTAACTGCACCTAGAGGTTCATCATTCCATTCTGCTGGGTAGCCACTACATGCTGCTAGGTGTCACTGGTGGATGGTGGGACTCACAGGGATTATCTCGATGATCGATAAACCCTAATGAGTTGAGTTGGAATCGTTCCAACCCATTGAAAGGAGTTTTCAATGATATAGTGATAGAGATCACAATATATCTCACTGCCAGTCAGAATAGAACCTATGGGGTCACACACACTAGAAGTATTGACCGATCCGATGGTTGAAATCGTGATTAGGAATCACAAGAAATCAATTTGATTGATAAGAAGTTGAAGAAGGAAAAGGAATTAATTAATTGGACTTGAAACAAGAATCCTACTTCGGGTAGGATACCTAGAGTTCTAATTGGATTAGGACTGGCATTCCTACTTGGAATAGGATTCCTCAATCCTAATGAGATTAGGAGTTTTGAATTAAAATTAGATTCCTACTTGGAGTAAGATTCCTAGAAATCCTAATTGGATTAGGACTTCGGATTCAAATAGAGTCCTAATTGAATTAGGACTAAAATTAAACAAATCCTAATTGGATTAGGATTCCTTAAGTCCTAATTAATTATTAATCTAATGAATCAACATGACTCCTAATTGGATTAGGATTGAAGAGTTCAATTGAGTCATGATCCATTCAAGTCCTAATTAGATTGGGACTAGCATAGATTGAACCCAAATTGGCTAATCCTAATTAGATTAGGATGAAACCATGAGAGAGGCACCTAATCCTCTTTGGAAGAGGATTAGGTTAACCAACGAAGAGGGGCATCAGCCCCTCTCCAATTGCTTGGGGCGACAAGAAGAGAGGAGCTAGGGCCGGCGCCCCCTTCTTTCTTTGGAAAGTTATCTAGGGCTCCAACTTTGGAGGAGCCCTTGATAGCTATAAGAAGCACCATGAGGCCGGCGCCCTAGGCATTGGAGCCCTCTTCCCTTGTGCCATGGCCACCCTCTTCCTCCATCTTAGTTGCAGCCGCAAGCAAGAAAGAAGGAACCTCCAAGTGTTGGCGGCTTCCTCCTCTTCCTTTTCTTCATCCAGTGCAAGCAACAGAAAGAAGGCTGTGCAGGGGTTCATCTACTTCCTCTTCTTCATCCTTCTTCTTCCTCCTCTCAAGCACTTTCAAGAGTTGAAAGAAAGAGAAGAGATCAGCCATCAAAAGGAGTCTTTGCAAGGGAGCTAGCACCCCGGGAAGACAAGAAAGCTTTGATCGGTTCTCTACTTCGTGTGGATACCCGTAGAGGCCGGACGTTTGAACGGCTTCAAGCGAACCCTCTTCCTAAAACCACGAATTCAGATTCGCGGTGATCATCTACCCGCGCAAGGTGAAGATTTGATCTTCCTAGTAGTTTTAAAAGTTTTAATTCTTACCTAATTACGAAAGGTCACGAAACAACGTTCATGCGATGAACGTCGAACTCGCGCATGCCGATTCCGCTGCCATCAGAAAATTTTTGAAATCTCAGCGGCATGGGCGGGTTCCCAACAGTGGTATCAGAGCCTAGGCTTCGTAGATTAAGGTAAGAATTAAATATCTAAAGGCTTATTAGATCTGAAAATTGAATGATCATGCATGCTGAAAAATTCTGCATGCAGATTTTTCAGGGGTGCTGATTTTTTACATGCTGATTTTTATGTGATAAAAAGATGATTCTAATTGCATTGTTAATGGGATTACAAAGTTTAGAATCATGATTAGCATGATCAGCGACCTATGTCATGATATAATCAGTTAGTTTTCAGATCTGAAATTATAATTGTAGCATACGGTGATGATCATAGGATTCAAACCCTTTTGGTATCAAATGTAATGACCTGCGATGTGATCTGCGATGTCATGTAAATTTTACAGATGCTTGCATGCATCTTATTTGATGTTTTGAGAGGCCTGCGTGCCTCCTAAAAGGAGATGTAATTTATTTTTATTTTTACATCTGGTTGTATTTCTGTGATATGATGTACATCAACGATCAAGTTGAAGCAAAGGCATGAGATGACGGTGATCTAAGCGGTTGATGGCGATGGGATCAAGAGTTGATCAAGGATCGAATCAAGGAAGCTTGGAATCAATTCAAGAGTTGAAGACCACTTGATCGATTGATGTGCATGTGCTTGTAATACGACCTAATTAGAATCCATGATCATCACCTAGTTAAAGTTTAGCTTTAATTATTGCCGCGATTATAACTGCCTGCAATGCGCCGTTTGCATGTGATGTGAATGAGAGTCGGGTAGATAGGCTTACATGTGATGTAGCAAACCCAATTGAGACCTAAATCAAAACCTCCTCAATCAAGTCGAGAGTGAACCGACATGAGCAAGTCATATTAGATTAATTGATCTAATTGGTGTCTAGGAAAGCATGAAAGGTGGTTACTTAATTAGGACCTTACTCTCTGAGTAAGGGGAGCCTCCCACCTGCTTACCTGGCCAATTGTTCGATTACCTCTTATGAAAGGTTCAAGTTGCAAACACTAAGACCTGATTAACCAATATTAAGTCAATAGGTCTTCCACTGTAGTAGAGCTGCTAAGGCCTTTCTGATGTTGACTTGTCTCGGCTGGATACAGTGGTCAAGTTGCATTGGGGGGCTGGACCTCTCTATAGACATGAGATGTTGTAGGGTAAAGGTGGGGTTGGGCACCAATAACTGTTAGGTGAGGACCCAATGACGACTTTATTCCTACGGTTATACGGTGGGTCTGACTTAACTAAGAAATGGGACCAATAACTGTTAGGTGAGGTCTTCATGGCTTAGAGACCAAGTTACACTGCAACATGCTTGAGAAGCATTGTACAAGAGTTGTACACTCATCCATCTATGTGTCACCAATAACTGTTAGGTGAGGTGGCATGTAAATCGGTGGGACCGCAGTACCCACTAGAAACCCTAATCGTGCGGGATTTCCGTTTTCCTACCAGGGGAGTGTGAGAAATTCGAGAAAATAGTGGGAGTCACAATTTGTTCTAAAAGACCTTAGGACAGATTAGGATCAAGTACAAAAGTCTAACTAGAATCTTTACTCTCTGCAGATACAATGTCGGCTTCAAACCCTTTGACCCGTATTCTTGAGACCAACCGACTGACCGGAACCAATTACAAGGACTGGCTTAGAAATCTCAAAATAGTTTTAGACTGTGAGAAGATAGGCTACATACTCGATTCAGATATCCCCACATTACCAGCACGTCCCACTGATGTTCAGCGTGAGATGCATAAAAAGTGGTTGGACGATGACATTAGAGTAAAATGCTATATGATGGCATCTATGTCTAATGAACTCCAATGCCAGCATGAAAATATAAAGACTGCTAGGGATATACTGGCACACCTGCAAGAGTTGTATGGTGAGCAGAGTCGCACAGCTCGTTTTGAAGTGTCCAAGAGGCTTTTCAAAGCGAAGATGCGCAAGGGGCAGTCTGTCCATGATCACGGTCTGACCATGATCAAGGACCTAGAGGAGCTTGAGAAGCTCGGTATGGACATGCACAAGGAATTACAAGTGGATTTGATCCTACAGTCACTTCCTGATTCATTTGGTCAGTTTATAGTAAACTACCACATGAATAAGATTGAATGCACTAAGACTGAACTAATCAACATGTTGGTAACTGCTGAGGGAGCCTTGAAAGGTTCAAGGGGCAATGTCCTTGCTGCTGAGTTGACTTCTGGTTCCAAGAGAAAGTCTACTTGGAAGAAAAAGAAGCCTGCTAAGAAGCAGAAGAAAGACAAGAAGCCAAAGAAGGAAGTTCAAAAGAAAAGTGCTAACGACAAAGGAAAATGTTTCCACTGCAATGTCGAAGGCCACTGGAAGAGAAACTGTCCTTCATACCTCGAGAGCCTGAAGAACAAGAAAGGTGACACACCTTCAGAAGGTATAGACTTGCTCATAATTGAAACTAATCTAACGGTTTCTTCTACTTCTAGTTGGGTTATAGATTCTGGTTCTAGTGCTCATCTGTGCACTACCATGCAGGGTCTAAAGGAAAGTAGAAGGCTGGCGGAAGGTCCGGTAACCCTTAGGGTTGGCAACGGGGCAAAAGTTGCTGCTGTGGCTGTGGGCACCTACCATCTGCGACTACCGTCTGGATTTAGTTTAATACTTAGAGACTGCTATTATGTACCTGTTGCTAGCAGAAATTTGATTTCTGTTTCATGTCTAGCACAGGAAGGTCATGTTTTTACATTTGACAAAGACTGCTGTTCTATTTATTTGAGAAATAAAATAGTCGCACGTGGTTTCATGATTGACAGTCTCTATCATTTACATATGGATGTATCTGTGAATGTTACCGAGCAAAATGTGAGTGCCAAAGGATCCAAAAGATCCAGAGATGAGATAAACCAAAGATAATTGTGGCACCTCAGACTTGGCCATATTGGAGAAGATAGGATGAACAAAATGGATAAAGATGGGCTCTTAGGCTCATTGACTTCCGAGTCATATCCAGTTTGCGAGTCCTGTCTTCAAGGAAAGATGGCTAGACTACCCTTTGTAGGACATGGGGAGAGGACCACTGAAATACTTACCCTGATACATACAGATGTATGTGGCCCATTCGATGTGCTAGCCAGGGGACGTTATTCATACTTCATTACCTTTACCGATGATTATTCACGATATGGGTATGTGTATCTTATGAGACACAAGTCTGAATCCTTTGAAAAGTTCAAAGAGTTCAAGAATGAAGTAGAAAAACAAACTGGAAAACCTCTTAAGGCTCTTCGATCAGATCGAGGAGGAGAATACCTTAGTGGGGAATTCCGGGACTATCTCAAAGAAAACGGCATAGTCTCACAATGGACACCTCCGGGTACACCTCAACTCAACGGGGTGTCAGAGAGGAGGAATCGGACCCTATTGGATATGGTCAGGTCCATGATGAGCTTCACTGATTTACCTATGTTCCTTTGGGGAGATGCCTTACTCACAGCGATTTATTTATTGAATAGAGTTCCCTCTAAATCCGTTCCTACCACACCGTATGAGATATGGCATGGTAAGAAACCAAGTCTGGGTCATCTCAAGATTTGGGGATGTCCGGCCCACGTCAAGAGACTACAGGCGGACAAGTTAGAGGCTAGGACCATAAGTGCTCGTTTTATAGGATATCCTAAAGAGTCATTAGGATATAATTTTTACGTCTCAGAGGATCACAATGTGTTTGTGAGCCGTCATGCCATCTTCTTGGAAAATCAGTTTATCCTTGATAGAGGCAGTGGGAGGAAAATTGAGCTTGAAGAGAAAGTCTCTGAAAAGCAACGAGTCATGGATCCTATTGAACCCGTTCATACAGAGCCAGTACACGATGTCCCTCGACCACCTCGTAGATCTAGTAGGGTCTTCCATCCTCCCGATAGATACTTAGGTATACTAGAAGAGGATACCGAGGAAATGTTCCTAGTGGGAGATAGGGATCACATACAGGATCCCAAAACCTACAGCGAGGCGATATCTGATATCGATTCCGAGAAATGGCTGGAAGCTATGAAGTCAGAGATAGACTCCATGCATTCCAACCAAGTCTGGATCTTAGTAGATCCACCAGAAGGTATTGTACCTATTGGATGCAAATGGATCTACAAAAGGAAAATAGGTTCGGATGGAGAGGTAGAGACCTATAAGGCAAGGCTTGTGGCGAAAGGGTATAGTCAGCGCGAAGGCATTGACTATCAGGAGACCTTTTTACCTGTAGCCATGCTAAAATCCATTCGAACATTGCTTGCCATTGCAGCATTTCATGATTATGAAATCTGGCAGATGGATGTGAAAACTGCTTTCCTGAATGGATATCTTGATGAAGATATCTATATGGAACAGCCTTTGGGTTTCACTTCCAGTGATGGAGATCACAAGGTCTGCAAGCTGCAAAGGTCCATCTATGGACTAAAGCAAGCCTCTCGGAGTTGGAACACTCGTTTCGATGATGCAATCAAAACGTTTGATTTCATCAAAAACGAGGAGGAACCATGTGTTTATAAAAAGGTTAGTGGGAGTGCTGTCGTTTTTCTCGTACTGTACGTAGATGACATTCTCCTGATTGGGAATGATATTCCCATACTAACCTCGGTCAAGGTCTGGTTGTCAAAAGAATTCTCCATGAAAGACCTTGGGGAAGCATCCTATATTTTGGGAATAAAGGTCTATAGAGATAGATCTAAAAGGATGCTTGGCCTGTCACAGAAAATGTACATAGAGGAGGTGCTGAAGAGGTTCAGCATGGAAAACTCCAAGAGGGGTCTCTTACCCCTAAGGCATGGAATTCATCTCTCCAAGAAGATGTGCCCCAACACATCTGAGGAGATTCAACGCATGAGCAAGATTCCTTATGCATCGGCAATAGGAAGCCTCATGTATGCCATGCTATGTACACGACCTGATATAGCTCTTGCTGTGAGTGTCACAAGCAGATATCAGTCGAATCCAGGTGAAGAACACTGGACAGCTGTGAAGAATATTCTTAAGTACTTGAGAAGAACTAAAGATTTATTCTTGGTTTTTGGAGGATCGTCAGAGTTAAAGGTAGAAGGGTACACAGATTCAGACTTCATGACTGATGTCGATGACAGGAAGTCAACATCTGGATACGTGTTCTTGTGCAATGGTGGTACGGTGAATTGGAAGAGTTCTAAACAACCGATCATTGCTGATTCTACTATGGAAGCCGAATACATCGCCGCCTCTGAAGCTGCTAAGGAAGGCTTCTGGTTCAAGAAATTCATTGCAGAGCTGGATGTGATGACATCAGATGCCATAACACTCTACTGCGATAATAATGGCGCCATAGCCCTTGCTAAGGAGCCAAGGTCTCATCAGAAGTCTAAGCATATAGAGCGGCGCTTTCACCTCATACGCGACTATGTGGAGAAGAAATATGTAGAGGTGCAGAGAGTAGACTCCACGGATAACGTGGCAGACCCTTTCAATAAGCAGCTGAGTCAGCAAAAGACTGAAGCCCACCTTGAGAAGATGGGCCTAAGATATATGACCAATTGGCTTTAGTGCAAGTGGGAGATTGTTAGATGTATGCCCTAGAAGCCAATTTGGCTGACACATTGTTGATTCTAGGGACATATTTTTGTACTTGACTATTTATTATTGAATAAATAAAAGGCATCTTTTTCATTCATATTGTTTATGTGTCTATGAATCGTCCAAGAAATTAATAAGATGATGATACATATTCTCAAGAGTTGAGAATTTGAGCCATGTATCATTGGTGATTAATTTCTAAATGCTCCTGATCAATGGATCATCACGAGGACGGTGATCGATCCGATCAGTGCACAGATCACTTTCCTCCTGGATGGACGAGACTTGAGTCCACAGTGTAGGGACACTGAAGTGATAGTGCAGGTGCTTGTTAGAGAATAAGGGTACTGAGCGTGACCAAGACAAGAAGTCACTTGGATGTCTATCCACTCGTCAGTGACTTACTTGATGTTGCAGTAGTGTGACTGGTCCTTTGACCTGCGGTGCTTCGGCTACTCACAGTGAGGTTATTGTAGTTTGACTGCACACATACATGGTCTCTAGCCATATGGGTCCATGCAGTGTAGATTGGCTGCAGTAGGTTCACTGTAGGAGTAGGGTATGCACCTATAAGGAATCTATCGACCTTGATAGAAGAGGAGTGATCCTATGTGATTTGTTAGACTGAGTTCTAAGACCTTGGCCAGGGCAGTAAAGTGGAGAAAGAGTTTTCCACTATCGAACTCAAGTCGAATAAATCTTGACATATGACAGACGATGGGGTTTGACGAGTTGTCCATGACCTCCGTCCTGTAGGGATCCACGATAGTAGGACTGTATCACATGTTAACTGCACCTAGAGGTTCATCATTCCATTCTGCTGGGTAGCCACTACATGCTGCTAGGTGTCACTGGTGGATGGTGGGACTCACAGGGATTATCTCGATGATCGATAAACCCTAATGAGTTGAGTTGGAATCGTTCCAACCCATTGAAAGGAGTTTTCAATGATATAGTGATAGAGATCACAATATATCCCACTGCCAGTCAGAATAGAACCTATGGGGTCACACACACTAGAAGTATTGACCGATCCGATGGTTGAAATCGTGATTAGGAATCACAAGAAATCAATTTGATTGATAAGAAGTTGAAGAAGGAAAAGGAATTAATTAATTGGACTTGAAACAAGAATCCTACTTCGGGTAGGATACCTAGAGTTCTAATTGGATTAGGACTGGCATTCCTACTTGGAATAGGATTCCTCAATCCTAATGAGATTAGGAGTTTTGAATTAAAATTAGATTCCTACTTGGAGTAAGATTCCTAGAAATCCTAATTGGATTAGGACTTCGGATTCAAATAGAGTCCTAATTGAATTAGGACTAAAATTAAACAAATCCTAATTGGATTAGGATTCCTTAAGTCCTAATTAATTATTAATCTAATGAATCAACATGACTCCTAATTGGATTAGGATTGAAGAGTTCAATTGAGTCATGATCCATTCAAGTCCTAATTAGATTGGGACTAGCATAGATTGAACCCAAATTGGCTAATCCTAATTAGATTAGGATGAAACCATGAGAGAGGCACCTAATCCTCTTTGGAAGAGGATTAGGTTAACCAACTAAGAGGGGCATCAGCCCCTCTCCAATTGCTTGGGGCGACAAGAAGAGAGGAGCTAGGGCCGGCGCCCCCTTCTTTCTTTGGAAAGTTATCTAGGGCTCCAACTTTGGAGGAGCCCTTGATAGCTATAAGAAGCACCATGAGGCCGGCGCCCTAGGCATTGGAGCCCTCTTCCCTTGTGCCATGGCCACCCTCTTCCTCCCTCTTAGTTGCAGCCGCAAGCAAGAAAGAAGGAACCTCCAAGTGTTGGCGGCTTCCTCCTCTTCCTTTTCTTCATCCAGTGCAAGCAACAGAAAGAAGGCTGTGCAGGGGTTCATCTACTTCCTCTTCTTCATCCTTCTTCTTCCTCCTCTCAAGCACTTTCAAGAGTTGAAAGAAAGAGAAGAGATCAGCCATCAAAAGGAGTCTTTGCAAGGGAGCTAGCACCCCGGGAAGACAAGAAAGCTTTGATCGGTTCTCTACTTCGTGTGGATACCCGTAGAGGCCGGACGTTTGAACGGCTTCAAGCGAACCCTCTTCCTAAAACCACGAATTCAGATTCGCGGTGATCATCTACCCGCGCAAGGTGAAGATTTGATCTTCCTAGTAGTTTTAAAAGTTTTAATTCTTACCTAATTACGAAAGGTCACGAAACAACGTTCATGCGATGAACGTCGAACTCGCGCATGCCGATTCCGCTGCCATCAGAAAATTTTTGAAATCTCAGCGGCATGGGCGGGTTCCCAACAAAAACATTATGAGCATATACTCATACTCAAATATTTCTTCCCCTTTTTGACAACATCAAAAAGGTTGCAAAGTAATGAAACATTAAGCACAAAGGTTGCAACAAATGATACTCAAATATTCTTTTTCCTTAGTGTACTCTGATTTGCATGTCAAATTATTGCAAGAATATGAATCATATAACTCAAGGCAATAATGTTAGAAAAAGATTAATGAGCATAGATCAGAGCCAATTAGGATAATTTCAGAGGAGAACACATCGAATGTGATTCCAAGGATAGTTTTCAAATCAAGTGTAGGTGGAAACTTTCTCAAGTTAATTCAAGAAGTACCAAGAATGATATTCAAAGAAAGCACGAATGAAAATCTAATCATTCTTTAATAATAAGTATGAAAGCTTGTTCATTTAAGATCTTTTGCCCAATATATTAAGTACTTTAGCAGCATGAGAGCAATTGAACTAATTTTCTTTTTGGAGTATAATAGCAATATATTAAGTATGATTTCAAAGTTCTTTTATTCCTTTAAAAATAATTACATTTTGATACATAATGAATTGGCATAAAATTGAAGTTCTAAAGAGCAAGCCAATAAGAACTCATTAGTGAATTCCAAAATAGATTTTCTAAGAGTTACTCAATGAAGTTCAACATTATTCGGTGTTCTTTCTCTCTCCTTTAGTTATGGATTTAATGTGATTAAGTTCCATAAGATCTCTCCTTCTGAGATTTTCTTTCTCCCCCTCAATTGATCATTCCATTTAAGAGTTTAGAATTTGAAGATAATGTTCAATAAAATTGTCAATCTCAAACAAATATATTTTCTATAAGTTTCAGCTTATTTTCATAAGACTCAATGTTTGAGATAAGACAACCTTTATAGAACTCATCTCAAGGTATAAACTTATTATATAATTAAAGCAAGTCTTGCAATATAAGGAGGTTCATCAAAATCAATCCATAAAAATCAAGGTATGAGATACTGAATATCTAAAGCTCCCCCTCAAAAGATGCATTCTTCTTTAATCATTCTTTTCTATTGTTGAATTTCAGATTTTAGTGATAAACGTGAATAAAACTGAAATTCTATGATATCGAGAATGTAGAGTAATCTAGTATTATTCAAAATTTGTAGCAATTACTCTTTCTAATCGTTCAAGAACAAGTTATGCTTTCTCTTAATCTTAGAGAAAATGTATAGAAATATTAATCAGAAAATGATTCATTTGAAGCTCAGTTTCTTTCAAAAGCATTTACATTTTCTTTCTTTTAGAATCATTTGAGTGAGCTGAAATATTTCTAGCTTTAAGATCATTCACTCTATATATATTCTGATGGAAGTCTTTAGGAATGTAGGAGAGAAAAACATATAGATGATCATTGAGGTATATATATTTATAGAACTCAATTTCTTAATCATAGTTTTTCAGCAATATATACATGAAACACAATAAATCTTTTTTTAATATCAAAATAAAATCATATATTTAGAAATTTTTGTTTTCAATCAAGATCATCGAAAGACACATCATTTGGACCAATATTAGTACACTTTAAAGATAAGAAATGATATGTTTCGGATGCGTATCGGAGCAATCAACCAAGGCATCAAAATTAATTCTGTTTTTCTTACATTAAGAATTTATTTAGAAATCATATTGAGTTTAAGCTTTTATACAAAATCAGATTCTGAAGTATATAAGGATTTTCAATAGAGGCTTTCAAAATCATAATTTGAGATATGTATCTTCCACATTGTAGCTCATCTTAAATCATTACGATTGAAAACACATATTTCAAACATATAAGGGCATATTCAGAATATTTGTATTTATGTTGAGTTTTGGTATGAATTAGAACATTATATACCAAAATTAGGCAAGTTGAAAGATAAAACAAAATCAATTCATTTTGCCTAAATAGAGATATACTTCTCTTCTCCTTTTTACAAATTTATTCAACTTTCAGATTTCAAAGATGATTGTGAACGACAAATCTAAAATTTCTTTTCAATAATACCATAAAATAACTTCATATAGTATTTCAAATATTCAATCAAATTATCCAAGCATGTAACATTACAAAATATTGAGAATCCATAATTTCAGACATCATGCCACATGCAAAATATATTATGTGTTAAGTCATGCATTAAAATAACAAGCATGTCAATGATCAAAATCAATTCTTTTCAAATAAACTCCCCCTATTTAAACATACTCTTGCATTGATTTCATCCTTAAAGTGTGTTTTCAAGTGATTAAAAATTTGACTTGATTCTTTTTATATACTTTCACTTACTTTGTTTTTCATTTTTACTTTCTTATGCTCTATACTCTATTTGCTCCCTATCCGGTGGAGTTGGAAGGGGCACGAGGTACTACCACTAGCCTCCCTCTTGTGCCGTCCCTAATATACCCTACACCGAATAGTTGGGTCAAATAGTGCCGGGTACTACCAATAGCCTCCCCATTGGCACCATCCCTATGATGAGCAATATAGAAAGGTTAAAATGTTCACTTCAAACTCTCCTTGTTTAGGTGTAATTAATTACGGATTTTATCCCTTTCACAAGTCTCATAAATGTGCCAAATATATTATGCTTGTTTTGCTTTTTCTTAAGATGAAGGATCAGAATAAAGAAATAATCTCATGTATTATATAGAGGTATATCATGCAAACAATATTTTCATTTTACTCAAGGATTCATAGCTTCTCACAAGTTAATTTAAATCAGCATTTTAAGCATATACTTGTGTATTTCATGGTTATGATATAGGCAAAGGAGCATTTTAATTTAAGCAAACCATGAATCAATTTCTGAAAGCATAAGTCAATGAATACATATATAGACATGATATCAAGGAATTAATAATTAAAGATTTTATCCATGCCATAGTAAGATTTAAGTTAATGACTTTGCTCAGCTAATTTATGAGAGAGGTATTTAAAATTACTGAATCATTCTTGCATTCTTAAGTCAAATACCTACTAGATTTCTTATGTGTAACCTTTTGGCTGAAGAAAGTCCTCTCTCTTGTTTGCATGTGAATGTTTATTGTACCTTTTATGGAGGTGTCCTTCAAGTTGAAATTTTCTATTTCTTGCTCATAGATCCTGCATTATCAACAAAATCCTTTTCTTTCTTGAGAGAAAGTCATTAGTTTCTTCGAGATACAAAACATTCATCCAACATATTTTTAACTAGATGACTCAATAGTTGAATATTGACAATAGTTGAATATTGAGTCACTTTACTCAAGAGATTGCCTAAATATAAGCAAACACATGTCACTTGAACTTAAGAGATAGTTTCATTAACCAAGAAGGTTCAAGGACAAGCATGTGAGACAATAGAAAGATTTATCAAGATCAAATCAATTTCTTATTTTCAACATCAATTTAGCTTAGATTCTATTTGCTTAAGATAATTATCAATAAGGCATGCTAGCTAAGTTTTGATCAAATTGCCTTAAACAATTGTTTCTATCAAAATTCAGATTATGATTCATTTGTTATCAATAAATTATGATTCATTAGAGTTAGATTGAAGTCTTGCACAAAGGCACATAATGATCACATAATCTGGTCTATTAGGTATATGATAAAATAATTATTCTATCATGCTTTTGATGCTTGTTCCAAATCACAAATTGCTTTATCATATTTGTAATGAATGTTTTCAAATAAGGTGGTTATTTTACATAGATCTCTTTTTTTTAATGAAATAACCACGTAGGAGTGTATTCTACACATTTATTTGACAGAATATAAAGCTCATAAGCAAGCAAATGATAATGGTGATCTTTACTTCTAATCATGCAAGAATTTCATCAAGATCTATTTCATCTTTTCTTGATTTAGTCTTTTAGTAGTTATCAATTTTTCTTCATTAAGTGCATTTCTGAAGAACTCAATTTGGTTCTAATCATTAACAAGTTTTCAGATTGTTATAGGTAAAAGATTAACCATATACATATATAATTTGATTTTAGTATTTTGATAATAAATCATTAGTCTCATAAAGAATAAACTGAATTGATATTTCTTCAACTAGAATCTTTTCATTGAATATTCTATACGCATTGCTTGATGAATGATATCCAAGGATAGAAATATCTTTATCAGATTTGGCATTATTTTCAAAAGACCATATCAAGCATATCATAAGCTACTGAAAAATATGAAAGATATGCAATAGATCATTTTCTATTTTTCAGAAGATCAAATGGAGTTTTCATCAATAATAGACCTAATAGAAACCATATATATGACAAGCAATGATGATAGCTTTTAACAAATCATTTAAGTAGATGACTATCATACAACATTGCCTTCTTCATTTCTTCAAGGATTCTATTGATCCTATTTTACTTATAGTGTTCTTGGTGCAGAAATAATTGCATTCAATATTATTTTCTGTGCACAACTTAATACAAAATTGGTTTTCAACACTATGCCATGATACTTCTTTACTTTCATAGTTTGCAAACCTTTTTCATTTGATCCCTTTTTGTGAGTTTGTGCCAATGCAGAAAATATTTCAATTTAAGTGCCAAGAACAAAACCAATGTAAGCTTTTGAAAACTTAGTGTTGGAAACAACAACTTTAGATTTAGAAATTGATTTTTGTTTGTTTCCTTAGTTAACATGCATAGTAAACTTTGACCTTTCAGAAGATACTCTAAGTAAGCCAATGGCAAGGTCTTTTGAGATTAAGTACATACTAGCATGAGTTGATTTTATATCCCAAAGATGGTTTCTTTAATCTTGGTATTCATAGTGCATATATTCAAAGGCATACCAAGTGCACATTTTCATATCTATGATCGATAAACAATAATGCCATGGATAAAAACTCTCAATCAAGCATATAGAGAATTCATAGAGTTATTCTTAGCCACTTATCCAATAGTGAGTAAATCATACTATAAAATAAAGTGATTTGATAATATTTTCAAAAGTATTTTCTATATCACAAAATTGATCAATACTTGCAATTCATATTTTAATCAAATACTAAAGCAAAAGTAATGATGAGATGCAAGGGTTACTGATTTCATTATTATTATTTTTTTTTTAATTACTTTTCATAAGTGTATTTTAAGTTTCACTCTTTAATGTGTGTCTAGAGCACCCATTTGTATGAAAGTTCTATTTATTTTATGGGTATCTTGGCACACCTTCATCTACATCCTCATATTTTCATTTTGGGTACCCAAGCTTGCTTGGGTCCTTGAGAGTTAGGACATATGGTTCCTTTTGGAATCCAGATTTGTTTAATTGTAATAACTTTACCACTTGATTTAATTATGTTAGAATGATAGGTAAAGTTGTTATGCCCATTCTTTTCATGTTTGAAATAAGTTATCTTATTTAATGGTTTGCTTGGTGAATTGATAACCTTTTTCTCTAGAGATTTATTATTAAGTAAAGGAGTCAAGCCAAATTTTGATTTATCATAAGCAACACATTGGCTTTCAAACATTATTTTTAATCTTTCTGAACTTACATTGAATTTGTTAATAAGAGATTTTGATTGGTTAATTTCTTCACTTAAGTTTTGATTTTCTTTAATTAAACTCTGATTTTTTTGAATCAATTGTTCTAAATTTAACTTTAAGCTTTCATTTTCAGAATTTAGTTTATCTTGTATTTCATCACTAGAGTTTCTTTCTTTTGAAATTTTCAGATTTAGTTTCTTAAGATTTTCATTCTTTGTAGCTAATTTTTTACATTCACCATACAAATCATGAAAAGCATTTAATAATTCATCATAAGGGAATTCTTCTTGAAAATCATTTGATATAAAGGTAGATTCAGATTTTACCTTATCTTCTTGTGCCATGAAGCACAAGTTAGTTACCTCTTGTAGTTCTTTGGAGCTAATATCATCATTGTTGCTCCTAGCTTTCAATTTCTTGCTTGACTCTTTCTTGGTCAAGACTTTCTTGCTTTTTATCTCTTTCTTCCTTTCTTCTTGCTTCCTCTTCTTCTTTGTCTTTAGGAAGCTTTTGAATCTTTCGGTGTTTGGAAATGGATCCTTGTTTTCATCACCGAACTCTTTGTTTTTTGAACTGTTCTGCCTCAGAGTCGACTCGGCTAACTTGGGAGTTGACTCTGAAATACTTGGAGTCGACTCGACTGAGGTGGGGGATTCAACACCTTTTTCTGCAGTCTCATTGTTAGTATGTAATTGAAGCACATATGAGCTAATCTGAGATTTATCATAAATATTTTCTAAAGTATCCCAGATCTCTTTAGCAGATAAGCATGCAGAAATCTTATGAAATACAGATTCATGGATAGCACAATATAGAATGTTCATAGCATTAGCATTCAATTGTGCTAAGTCTTTTTCATTGACAGCTTGAGAGAGTGTATGAGAGTCATTTATAATGATACTCCATATTTTATAGTTTTGTGATTGAACAAAAATGCGCATGCGTGCTTTCCAATATGTGTAGTCTAAGCCATTAAGTAGTGGAGGTCTATCAATTAATTGTCCCTCTTCTAGAAAACTATCTATTTCAGTTGTCATGATCTTTGGCTCTTGATCGTGAGATCAATAATTAATCTTAGAGCACCTGCTCTGATACTACTTGTTGCCCAATAGATACAACCCAAGAGGGGGGGTGAATTGGATCTTTTAAAAACTTTTCAACTACTTCTAATCTTTTAGAGTTAATTATGCTAAGTTGTATAGATGCACAGTAAAATTTAAACTTAGCAACAGTTTGATGTATAGATTGTGACTTGATTGATTATGCTTGCAACTAAAGGATGCGCGGATAAGAGTTAAGCAAGCAATTTATCTAAGTAAGTAAGTGAGTAAGTTAGACAATCACAAGAAGCATTACAAACACAGCAAACATATAGTGGTTCAGTGCACCCCAGTACCTACATCCACTCCCCAAGACCTCTTGGGAATTTCACTATAATCCTATAGATTACAGCCGGTTGTTTTACAAGCTCACAACCCAACTTGTTGTTTTGCGAGATCACAACGAACTCGGTCGGTTTTCACAGGCTCACCGACTAGAACCAACCGATTGTTTTTCCGGGTTCACAATCAAACCCAGTTGGTTTTTCCAAAGGCTGACCAACCACAACCTTACAACGATTGTTTTCCGGGTTCACAATCAACCCAGTTGGTTTTCCCAAAGGCTCACCAACCACAACCTTACACCGTTGGTTTTTCCTTTGGCTCACCAACAAACCTTAACCCCTTGATTCAATCCCTTGATTGAATCAAGTTACAAGATATTAAAACAAAGGTTTAAAAACAAATACAAGCTTCTCACTTAAACAGATATAGCAAATATAAATAAGTAAAGTAAAGAGAAGAAACCCTCAAACTAATTCATAGATGGAGGAACTCGGCTTCTTCTTCACTTGACCCTCTTCTGATTTTGCACGAAGTAGAGGATCACCGAGGCAGCACACAGTTGAAGAGAAAGCTTTGGGATTCACTCGGATGCTCTTCTTCTCTCTATTTGCTTTGAATGGCCCTTTTGTGCTTTTGGGAGATTTTTCTTTGAGATCTCTTTCCTAAATATTTTCTCCCACTTCCATGCCTTCTCCCCTAGCCCTCCTCTTGATTTTATAGCTTTTTGATGGCGTGGAAATAAAAACTAGCCGTTAGAGACAAAAATAGAGCCGTTATGACCCGTCTGCACATTCTGACAATGTATCCGTTGGGCTCGGAGTCGACTCGCGCGATCTGGAGTCGACTCGGCTGTAGCAGGAGTCGACTCATGCTTTTCTGGAGACGACTCGCCCACTGTTCCAAATTTGAATTAATGTGCATGCCTTGTCCTAGAGTCGACTCGGACCAAACTGGAGTCGACTCGCTAATAGTTGGAGACGACTTGGGCACTTAGGGGTCGGCTCATTCTTAGAAATCCGGAGGACATATTTTCTGATTTTCTTCCTCGAGTCGACTCGGATTCTCTTGGAGTCGACTCGGCTCTCAGAGCCCGAAAACTGATCCTCTGTATTTTGGGGTCGCGCTGCCTTGGAGTCGACTCGCCTCTCAGAGACGAAAATACCGTCTTCTGTTGCGCTGCTTCGGAGTCGACTCGGACTTCGCGGGAGTCGACTCGGCTCTCAGTGTCTGAAATTGGCTCTCTGACTTTTTGCCTTGTATTTCTCTGGGAGTCGACTCTTACTTCCTTAGGAGTCGACCTGCCAACCATCGGAGTCGACTCGAGTTCTTCGGGAGTCGACTCGGGGACTATTCTTTTGAATTTTCCTTTGAATTTGCTCCTCCAACTTGAATCCTTTGAACTTGAAACTTGGGCCAATAAATTGTAGCTTTCTTCCAACTTTTCTTGAGAGCTTTGAAGGCCTTCTTGTGTTCTTCCAACTTGCTATGTTCCTTGCAAAATAAATATCTTTCTCCTTGCAACACAAACATTAGTATTTATACTTCAAGGTTTTGTGATCATCAAAATCAATCTTTAAATCAATCTTTGGGTCATCAATAATGTCAGCCTCAAACCCTTTGACCCGTATTCTTGAAACCAACAAATTGACTGGAACCAATTACAAGAACTGGCTAAGAAACCTCAAAATTATTTTGAACTGTGAGAAACTAGGCTACATACTCGAAAATGATATCCCTAGACTACCAGCACGTCCTACTGATGATCAGCGTGTGATGCATCAAAAGTGGACGGATGATGACATCAGAGTCATGTTAGGGTTTTCCTGTGCCCTAGGGCGCAGCGGAAGATACGGGATTATAAAATTTTCTTATAAAACCCATTATATGAAACCCTAATAAGCCAAGATCGCCTTAATAGTATAACCAAATAATGAAGAAAATATAATCTTGGTATAGAAGAATACCTATCACGCTATATCCAATATATCTGAAGATGTCCTAAGGTGCCCAAATGTTCACCCTTCGATGTTGATCCACACAGGAATGGGTTCAAGACTCTAGCTCCACCAAAACTTGATTCTAATTGTTCAATCCTTCCAAAGGATTTAATTGGCTGATTTTCCTTCACTTCCTTCTTCCTTTCTACCTCTAAAACATTCACTAGCCTTTTTGTCCTAAAGAAGACCCTCTTGTCTTGGGTTAGGACAAAAGAGAGAGGCTTGTAAGAAAGAAGGGATAAGGGAGAGAGAAGGAGAGGCTTTTTCTTGGATGATCTTTAGAACCCCAAGGCACCTCCTTATTTATAAGAGATGGAGGGATGCATCATAAAGGGATGCATCCCATCCACACACCTCATCATGATGAGGCATGTGCCAAGAGATGCATCCCATCATGATGGGGTGCTAAGGAAAAGGGTGTATCAACTTCTTTCTCACATCTTCCTCTTAAATCCTGATGATCCAAGGGCCCAAATGCAGTGAACCAAAGCCAATGGTCCAGATCTAGGCGCCATCTAATGGTCCAGATCAGCGCATCATCATCCAGGGTGCCATCCAATGGTCCAGAAGCAAGATGCCATCACCGATGGTCCAGATTCAGGCGCTGAGCAACGGTCCAGATCTTTCATCCAGAGAGCCATCCAGTGGTCCAGATTCAGGCGCTGAGCAACGGTCCAGATCTTTCATCCAGAGAGCCATCCAGTGGTCCAGATTCAGGCGCTGACCAGTGGACCAGATCCTTCATCCAGAAAGCCATCCAATGGTCCAGATGAAGGCGCCCACCAGTGGACCAGATCCTTCATCCAGGAAGCGATCCAATGGTCCAGAAGTGAAGGCCCTATCAAATCCAATCCAATTGGGTTTAACCAACTTAAAGAAAACATTAAACCTAATCAAATCAGGTCTAATTAAAGCCAAATGGGTTTCAACTCTTGGCTAACCCATATTAGGTCATGATCTAATCATATTAGATCAACCTAATCTAAGAATCATATTCGAATTTAATTTGAATCAGGAGCTAGGATTTGCAACACGTGCTAGCATGTTCATCTTGCAAACATGATCTAATCCAATTAGACCCTTGATCAATTCCCTTGTGTGTGACCCATTGGGTTCCTTATCTTAGCCAGCAGTAGGTGCAGGTGCAAGTTGACCTAACCTGATTAGAATACCTCTAATCCAATTTAGGTTCAATTTAGTGCTAAACCTGACTTAGCAATCAGAACCTTTCTGATGCTTTGATCTAATCAAACTCTTTGATCCGATCAACCCACAAGACATGATTGACGTCTAGCAACGTATCATGTCTTCCCGGAAGATGAGGAATGTATTGGACAAATCCAAACATACCCTTCAGTGGCAAGTTACCGTGCAATTCAATCCCTCAGTCATACTACATCCTGAATAAGTGCATGAGTATGGATCAATATCAAACTCAATCACTTATTCATGTCTCTCTCAATCTTTTATATGATAATTCAAACAATGAAACATTAGAAACTCTTTCTAATATTCATTTTGCTTTGATCAAAGGCTTCTTGAATCATCATAAGATTAGAGTAAGTAGGATGTTACCTTCTCTTACTAGAAGTGACTGATTCCTTGTTGACCTACTCACAATCTTCGTACAAAATCCACCATATCCAGAATACCCCGTACACAACGCAATGTCGTGAATGAGGGTAAACCAAAACATAGCTTCAAGTGCACAAGGTACCATGGTGATCTCAGGTCTAAGGATCACTTGCACAACTCCCACTATGAGAACCATCTTTTGATAATTAAGTAAGAATCCATAAGATGTTCTCATGGCTGGTCATTTCAGTGAACTCATTCCTCTAATGAGCACCCACATCTTTGTATTAGTGTCTCACACAAGTGATTGTGAGATCAATCACCCTCTACATTGAGCATACATAAGATGTGCCAGTCTTTCCGGTAATATTGATCCCCGACTCAATATACCAATTTGACTGGAAATATTCTAAATTAGGATTTTAGGATTTTAGGTCTCACTGGTATGATCTCATCATAACCCTAAAACCAATGTCCTAATTTATGGGGTTCATCATCCAATAATAAAATAGATAAGCAGCAAATGATGAAACACAATGCCTTTATTGATATATATCGAGTGTCAAAGTACATGATTTGGAGGATTACAAAGAGAAACCCATCAAATGATTGGCTTATAGGGCATCTACTCTTTCAATCTTCCACTTGCACTAAAGCCAATCGCCCTTATATTTTAACCCCATACAATCGAGGTGACGATTGAATTGCTGCTGTGGTAGAGCTTTAGTAAATGGATCTGCTATATTGTTCTTTGTGTCTACTCGTTCAATCTTGACGTCTTGTCTTTCAATTATCTCTCGAACAAGGTGGAAGCGTCTCAAAATGTGCTTGGATCTATGATGAGACCTTGGTTCCTTAGCCTGTGCAACAGCTCCAGTGTTATCGCAATAAACTGGGACTGGTCCGGCAATCTCAGGAACTACACCCAGCTCTGTGATGAACTTCTTCATCCAGACTGCTTCCTTAGCAGCTTCACTAACAGCTATGTATTCTGCCTCAGTAGTTGAGTCAGCTACAGTTTGCTGTTTGGAACTTTTCCAACTCACAGCTCCACCATTCAAAGTGAAGATATATCTAGAGATTGACTTGCTATCATCTGGATCAGATTGAAAGCTAGAATCTGAATAGCCTTCTAGTTTCAATTCTGATCCTCCATAAATCAGAAAAACATCTCTAGTCCTTCTCAAGTATTTGAGAATGCTTTTCATAATTTTCCAATGATCCTCCCCGGGATCTGCCTGAAATCTACTTACCATACCTAAGGCATAAGCTACATCAGGCCTGGTACATAACATAGCATACATGATCGACCCTACTGCTGAAGCATAGGGAATAGAACTCATTCTATTCCTCTCTTCGGATGTCTTAGGAGACATCTTCCTAGAGAGTTGTATGCCATGTCCTATGGGTAAGAAACCTTTCTTACTTGCATCCATGCTGAACCTCTTCAGCACATTATCTATGTACCTAGACTGGGACAAACCTAGCATCCTTTTAGATCTATCTCTATAGATCCTTATACCAAGTATATAGGATGCTTCACCCAAGTCTTTCATGAAAAATTTCTTTGATAGCCAAGTCTTGACCGATTGCATCATTGGAACATCATTTCTAATGACCAATATATCGTCCACATATAATATCAAGAAGACAATAGCACTCCCACTAGTCTTCTTGTACACACAAGGTTCATCTATATTTTTAATGAAGCCAAACTCTTTGACTATCATGTCAAAATGGATGTTCCAACTTCTAGATGCCTGCTTTAATCCATAAATGGATTTCTTAAGCCTACATACTTGATTTGCTCTCCCTCTTGAGACAAATCTCTCTGGCTGTGTCATATAGACCTCTTCCTCAAGGTGACCATTAAGGAAGGCAGTTTTGACATCCATCTGCCAGATCTCATAATCATAGTATGCAGCTATAGCAAGCATAATCCGAATAGATTTGAGCATAGCTACTGGCGAAAAAGTTTCATCATAATCAATGCCTTGTTTTTGCCTGAAATCTTTTGCCACTAGCCTGGCCTTGTAGGTTTCTACTTGGCCATCAGCTCCTATCTTCTTCTTGTATACCCATTTGCACTCTATTGGAATCACTCCCTCAGGTGCATCAACCAAAGTCCACACTTGGTTTGTATACATAGAATCTATCTCGGATTTCATGGCGTCCAACCATCTGTCAGAGTCCCTACTCTTGACAGCTTCCGAATAGGTCAGAGGGTCATCGTTATCAACGATGTGGGCTTCATCATTCTCAATGATAAATCCATACCTCTCAGGTGCATTTCGCACTCTTTCTGACCTTCGAAAAGGAGTAGTGTGTAGTGGCTGTACCTCTTCCATGGGTACATCTGGTTGAGGATTATTATGTGTCTCACCTTGTAGGTCTTGAACTTCATCAAGTTCAATTCTTCTATCCTTGCCCTTTTCTAAAAAAAACTCTTTTTCCAAGAAAGTTGCATGCCTAGCAACAAATACCTTTTGTTCGGTAGGATTATAGAAGATATATCCTAAACTGTCTTTAGGATAACCTACAAATATACATTTGTCTGATCTAGCACTTAGCTTATGTCCAAAATTTCTTTTGACATAAGCATGACAACCCCATATCTTAAGATACTTAAGATTAGGTTTCTTTCCTTTCCATATCTCATATGGAGTGCTAGATACAGACTTAGATGGTACTCTATTTAATACAAATGCAGCAGTTTCTAGGGCATGTCCGCAGAAGAAAATTGGAAGATTTGTGAAGCACATCATGGACCGTACCATATCTAATAAGGTACGATTCCTTCTTTCAGCTATACCATTTAATTGTGGCGTATATGGAGGTGTCCATTCAGAGAGTATACCCTTTAATTTAAGATAGTCTAAAAATTCACTAGAAAGGTATTCTCCTCCTCGATCAGATCGAAGGATTTTAATACACTTTCCAGTTTGTTTTTCGACCATACTTTGATACTCTTTAAATTTATCAAAGGCTTCGGATTTATGTTTCATTAGATACACAAAACCGAACCTTGATAAGTCATCAGTAAATGTGATGAAGTAAGAGTATCCATCTCTAGCTTGAGTTGACATAGGACCGCACACATCAGTGTGTACGAGTTCTAACAACTCACTTGCCCTTTCTCCATGTCCCGAGAATGGAGACTTGGTCATTTTACCCATAAGACAAGATTCACAAGTTCCTAATGATTCAAAATCATAAGGGTCAAAGAATTTATCTTTATACAACTTATGTAACCTTGTCTTACTAATATGACCTAATCGGTAATGCCAGAGGAGGGTATTATTAATATTTTTTCTTTTTCTTTTATTATCTTTGCCAATATAAAACATAACATTATTAAGACATAATACTAAAAGACCATTTTCCATAGTGCCATGACAATAATACTCATTAGATAAAGAAATAGAGCAACCATTGCTCTTTCCATTTATTTCGAATCCTTTCTTAAGCAACAAAGGAATTGAAATTACATTTCTAATGATTTTTGGCATAAAATAACAGTCTTCTAGCTTCAAGAACTTTCCGGAGGGTAGCTCCAGTATGTAGGTGCCAACAGCTTCAGCCTGGATGGATTCTCCTCCAGCGCCATATAGCTCGAAGTCACCTTTCTTCAGTCTTCTAATTTTCTGCAGTCCATGAAAAGATTTGCATATGTGAGAACCACAACCGGTATCCAATACCCATGAATTAGAATCAGAAGAACTTAATGTCATATTGGCATGTAATAAAAACATACCTTTTGATGCAACACTTGCATCAGGCTTCACACTTGCAAGAAAGCTCTTGCAGTTCCTTTTCCAATGCCCCGTCTTGCCACAGTGGAAATAGGTACCGGGTCCAGAGATTTTCTTTCCCTTCTTCTTTTTGATGCGACTCTTAGGGTTTAGTTTTTTCTTTGAACCCTTGTTGCCCGACTTCTTCTTTGAGCTCTCACCAACAAGAAGGATCGGACCCTTGTCCTTCTTGATGTGAGACTCTGCTGTTTTCAGCATATTTAGAAGCTCAGGCAGGGAAGAATTCAGTTTGTTCATGTGATAATTCACGACAAACTGTGAGAATGAGTCGGGTAGTGATTGCAGGATCAAATCCTGACTGAGCTCACTGTCCATAGCAAAACCAAGTTGACTTAATCGAGTGATTAAGTCTATAACCTTTAAACAGTGGTCTTGCACAGACGATCCCTCGATCATTCTAGCACGGAACAACTATTTAGATATCTCATATCTAGCAGTTCTGCTCTGCTCACCATATAACTCCTTTAAGTTAAGGAGTATGGAGTGAGTATCCATGCTATCATGCTGCCTCTGCAATTCATTATTCATAGAAGCAAGCATGATACATTTGACAGTCAAACTGTCATTTTTCCACATACGATATGTGGCCAATTCCTCCTCAGTTGCATCTTCCCCTGCTGACCCTAGGTCAGGGGTTTCAAGAATGTAGGAAAGTTTTTCTTGTGTGAGAACAATCTTTAAATTCCTCAACCAATCCACATAGTTGGGACCAGTCAATTTGTTTGTATCTAAGATACCTCTAAGTGAGAGTGAAGATGCCATTTTTGCAGAATTAATCTATAATTACAAAGAACACTAATATAAGCAGACCAATCATGATGACATGTATTCAATCAGACAAGGACTTTTATCTAATTGTTACTCCCACTATTTTTATCGAATATCATAACCCTCAAGTATGATGAACGAGAAAATACTAATTTTCTTAGTAGGGTTGAGATCCAAATTCCTTATAAAAGACCTTGTGGGAATCACAACAAGCCCTTATAAGTTCAAAGGTAGGAAACTCTTTCTAATTGCATCCCATGCAATTCCCAACTTTATTCTGTCCTCTAGCACACATATAGTCTTGTGGGAATCACAACAAACTATTGTGTCTAGTTAAGTCAAACCCTTCATTTTTATACAGTCATATTTGAATAATGCTGCCCTTGTGGGAATCACAACAAGGCAACATATTAAAATATGCCATATGCATCATATGCACCAAGATATTACAATATCAATCCCTAATACTAGCCTTGTGGGAATCACAACAAGCTAGCGTAGATATTGACATAATAATATCTAAGCATGAAGGAAGGATCTTTATAGTGTTATATCAGCAATTAGCTTTTCCATGGAGGTCAATCAAATAGTTGGCCAGGTAAGTAGATGGGAGGCTCTCCTTACTTAGTAAGGTCCTAATTAAATAACCACCTGTAGCCTCTTTTCTAGA
Source organism: Phoenix dactylifera (assembly GCF_051530095.1). Classification (NCBI taxonomy): domain Eukaryota; kingdom Viridiplantae; phylum Streptophyta; class Magnoliopsida; order Arecales; family Arecaceae; genus Phoenix; species Phoenix dactylifera. The sequence continues at coordinate 24,240,710 of NC_143193.1, read as the reverse complement.
CACCAACTTAGTCAATTGATTCAGAATGGCTCAGCTTAAAGCAATTAACACTACGACTTAATTATGAATTTAGTGAGGACTTTCAAATAGTAGTATCTTACTAACATTAAGCTCAACCATAAAGGACAATCAAATAATTGGCCAGAAAAGCAGGTGGGAGGCACCCCTCACTCAGAGAGTGAGGTCCTAATTAAGTAACCACCTGTGGCTTCCTTCCTAGACACCAACTGAGTCGATTATTCCAGAATGGGTCAGCCCAAAGTTTTCATACTACTATATTGGTCTCATTGCACATTCTATAATTTAGCACTAGCAATTATACTATGCTACAACATGAATATAACACTATCTCATGGCATAAACTAATCATGTGTACAAACAACCTAGCTATCTCATAGCATCAAGATAATAGCATGTATTATCATTTGGTTAAACTGATTAAGGGTGACTCTGATACCACTGTTAGGGTTTTCCTGTGCCCTAGGGTGCAACGGAAGATACGGGATTATAAAATTTTCTTATAAAACCCATTATATGAAACCCTAATAAGCCAAGATCGCCTTAATAGTATAACCAAATAATGTAGAAAATATAATCTTGGTATAGAAGAATACCTATCACGCTATATCCAATATATCTGAAGATGTCCTAAGGTGCCCAAATGTTCACCCTCCGATGTTGATCCACATAGGAATGGGTTCAAGACTCTAGCTCCAACAAAACTTGATTCTAATTGTTCAATCCTTCCAAAGAATTTAATTGGCTGATTTTCCTTCACTTCCTTCTTCCTTTCTACCTCTAAAACATTCACTAGCCTTTTTGTCCTAAAGAAGACCCTCTTGTCTTGGGTTAGGACAAAAGAGAGAGGCTTGTAAGAAAGAAGGAATAAGGGAGAGAGAAGGAGAGGCTTTTTCTTGGATGATCTTTAGAACCCCAAGGCACCTCCTTATTTATAAGAGATGGAGGGATGCATCATAAAGGGATGCATCCCATCCACACACCTCATCATGATGAGGCATGTGCCAAGAGATGCATCCCATCATGATGGGGTGCTAAGGAAAAGGGTGTATCAACTTCTTTCTCACATCTCCCTCTTAAATCCTGATGATCCAAGGGCCCAAATGCAGTGAACCAAAGCCAATGGTCCAGATCTAGGCGCCATCTAATGGTCCAGATCAGCGCATCATCATCCAGGGTGCCATCCAATAGTCCAGAAGCAAGATGCCATCACCGATGGTCCAGATTCAGGCGCTGAGCAACGGTCCAGATCTTTCATCCAGAGAGCCATCCAGTGGTCCAGATTCAGGCGCTGAGCAACGGTCCAGATCTTTCATCTAGAAAGCCATCCAGTGGTCCAGATTCAGGCGCTAACCAGTGGACCAGATCCTTCATCCAGGAAGCCATCCAATGGTCCAGATGAAGGCGCCCACCAGTGGACTAGATCCTTCATCCAGGAAGCGATCCAATGGTCCAGAAGTGAAGGCCCTATCAAACCCAATCCAATTAGGTTTAACCAACTTAAAGAAAACATTAAACCTAATCAAATCAGGTCTAATTAAAGCCAAATGGGTTTCAACTCTTGGCTAACCCATATTAGGTCATGATCTAATCATATTAGATCAACCTAATCTAAGAATCATATTCGAATTTAATTTGAATCAGGAGCTAGGATTTGCAACACGTGCTAGCATGTTCATCTTGCAAACATGATCTAATCCAATTAGACCCTTGATCAATTTCCTTGTGTGTGACCTATTGGGTTCCTTATCTTAGCCAGCAGTAGGTGCAGGTGCAAGTTGACCTAACCTGATTAGAATACCTCTAATCCAATTTAGGTTCAATTTAGTGCTAAACCTGACTTAGCAATCAGAACCTTTCTGATGCTTTGATCTAATCAAACTCTTTGATCCGATCAACCCACAAGACATGATTGACGTCTAGCAACGTATCATGTCTACCCGGAAGATGAGGAATGTATTGGACAAATCCAAACATACCCTTCAGTGGCAAGTTACCGTGCAATTCAATCCCTCAGTCATACTACATCCTGAATAAGTGCATGAGTATGGATCAATATCAAACTCAATCACTTATTCATGTCTCTCTCAATCTTTTATATGATAATTCAAACAATGAAACATTAGAAACTCTTTCTAATATTCATTTTGCTTTGATCAAAGGCTTCTTGAATCATCATAAGATTAGAGTAAGTAGGATGTTACCTTCTCTTACTAGAAGTGACTGATTCCTTGTTGACCTACTCACAACCTTCGTACAAAATCCACCATATCCAGAATACCCCGTACACAACGCAATGTCGTGAATGAGGGTAAACCAAAACATAGCTTCAAGTGCACAAGGTACCATGGTGATCTCAGGTCTAAGGATCACTTGCACAACTCCCACTATGAGAACCATCTTTTGATAATTAAGTAAGAATCCATAAGATGTTCTCATGGCTGGTCATTTCAGTGAACTCATTCCTCTAATGAGCACCCACATCTTTGTATTAGTGTCTCACACAAGTGATTGTGAGATCAATCACCCTCTACATTGAGCATACATAAGATGTGCCAGTCTTTCCGGTAATATTGATCCCCGACTCAATATACCAATTTGACTGGAAATATTCTAAATTAGGATTTTAGGATTTTAGGTCTCACTGGTATGATCTCATCATAACCCTAAAACCAATGTCCTAATTTATGGGGTTCATCATCCAATAATAAAATAGATAAGCAGCAAATGATGAAACACAATGCCTTTATTGATATATATCGAGTGTCAAAGTACATGATTTGGAGGATTACAAAGAGAAACCCATCTAATGATTGGCTTATAGGGCATCTACTCTTTCAAGTCAAGTGCTATATCATGGCATCCATGCCCAATGAACTACAATGCCAGCATGAAAATATAAAGACTGCTAGGGACATACTGGCACACCTGCAAGAGTTGTATGGTGAGCAGAGTCGCACAGCTCGTTTTGAAGTGTCCAAGAGGCTCTTCAAAACAAAGATGCGCGAGGGGCAGTCCGTCCATGATCACAGTCTGACTATGATCAAGGACCTAGAGGAGCTTGAGAAGCTCGGTATGAACATGCACAAGGAATTGCAAGTAGATCTGATCCTTCAATCCCTTCCTGATTCATTTGGATAGTTTATAGTAAACTACCACATGAATAAGATCGAATGCACTAAGACTGAATTAATAAATATGTTGGTAACTGCTGAGGGAGCCTTGAAAGGTTCAAGGGGCAATGTCCTTGCTGCTGAGTTGACTTCTGGTTCCAAGAGAAAGTCTACTTGGAAGAAAAAGAAGCCTGCGAAGAAGCAGAAGAAAGACAAGAAGCCAAAGAAGGAAGTTCAAAAGAAAAAGGCCAATGACAAAGGAAAATGTTTCCACTGCAATGTCGACGGCCACTGGAAGAGGAACTGTCCTTCATACCTCGAGAGCCTAAAGAACAAGAAAGGTAACACACCTTCAGAAGGTATAGACTTGCTCATAATTGAAACTAATCTAACGGTTTCTTCTACTTCTAGTTGGGTTATAGATTCTGGTTCTAGTGCTCATCTATGCACTACCATGCAGGGTCTAAAAGGAAGTAGAAGACTGGCGGAAGGTGCGGTAACCCTTCGGGTTGGCAACGGGGCAAAAGTTGCTGCTGTGGCTGTGGGCACCTACCATCTGCGACTACCGTCTGGTTTTAGTTTATCACTTAGAGACTGCTATTATGTACCTGCTGCTAGCAGAAATTTGATTTCTGTTTCATGTCTAGCACAGGAAGGTCATGTTTTTACATTTGACAAAGACTGTTGTTCTATTTATTTCAGAAATAAAATAGTTGCACGTGGTTTTATGATTGACAGTCTCTATCATTTGCATATGGATGTATCTATAAATGTGTCTGAGCAAGAAGTGAGTACCAAAGGATCCAAAAGATCCAAGGATGAGATAAACCAAAAATATTTGTGGCACCTCAGGCTTGGCCATATTGGAGAGGACAGAATGAACAAAATGGATAAAAATGGGCTTCTCGGCTCATTGACTTCCGAGTTATATCCAGTTTGCGAGTCCTATCTTCAAGGAAAAATGGCCAGATTGCCCTTTGTAGGACATTGAGAGAGGACCACTGAAATACTTACCCTGGTACATACAGATGTATGTGGCCCATTCGATGTGCTAGCCAGGGGATGTTATTCGTACTTCATTACCTTTACCGATGATTATTCACGGTATGGGTATGTGTATCTTATGAGACACAAATCTGAATCTTTTGAAAAGTTCAAAGAGTTCAGAAATGAAGTAGAAAAACAAACTGGAAAACCTCTTAAGGCTCTTCGATCAGATCGAGGAGGAGAATACCTTAGTGGAGAATTCCGGGACTATCTCAAAGACAATTGCGTAGTCTCACAACGGACTCCTCCGGGTACACCTCAACTCAACGGGGTGTCAGAGAGGAGAAATCGGACTCTATTGGATATGGTCCGGTCCATGATGAGCTTCACTGATTTACCGATGTATCTTTGGGAAGATGCCTTACTTACCGCAGTATATCTACTTAATAGAGTTTCCTCTAAATCCGTTCCTACCACACCGTATGAGATATGGCATGGTAAGAAACCAAGTCTTGGTCATCTCAAGATTTGGGGATGTCCGGCCCACGTCAAAAGACTACAGGCGGACAAACTAGAGGCTAGGACCATAAGCGCTCGTTTTATAGGATATCCTAAAGAGTCATTAGGATACAATTTTTACGTCTCAGAGGAGCACAATGTGTTTGTGAGCCGTCATGCCATCTTCTTGGAAAACCAGTTTATCCTTGATAGAGGCAGTGGGAGGAAAATTGAGCTTGAAGAGAAAGTCTCTAAAAAGCAACGAGTCATGGATCCTATCGAACCCATTAATACAAAGCCAGTACACGATGTCCCTCAACTACCTCGCAGATCTAGTAGGGTCTTCCATCCTCCCGATATATACTTAGGTGTACTAGAAGAGGATACCGAGAAAATGTTCCTAGTGGGAGATAGGGATCACATACAGGATCCCAAAACCTACAACGAGGCGATATCTGATATCGATTCTGAGAAATGGTTGGAAGCTATGAAGTCAGAATTAGACTCCATGCATTCCAACAAAGTCTGGACCTTAGTAGATCCACCAGAAGGTATTGTACCTATTGGATGCAAATAGATCTACAAAAGAAAAATAGGTTCGGATGGAAAGGTAGAGACCTTTAAGGCAAGGCTGGTCGCGAAAGGGTATAGTCAACGCAAAGGCATTGACTATCAGGAGACCTTTTCACCTATAGCCATGCTAAAATCCATCCGAACATTGCTTGCCATTGCAGCATTTCATGATTATGAAATTTGGCAGATGGATGTGAAAACTGCTTTCCTAAATGGATATCTTGAAGAAGATATCTATATGGAACAGCCTCTGGGTTTTACTTCCAGTGATGGAGATCACAAGGTCTGCAAGCTGCAAAGGTCCATTTATGGACTAAAGCAAGCATCTCGGAGTTGGAACACTCGTTTCGATGATGCAATCAAAACGTTTGATTTCATCAAAAATGAAGAGGAACCGTGTGTTTACAAAAAGGTTAGTGGGAGCGCTGTCGTATTTCTCGTACTGTACGTGGACGACATCCTTCTGATAGGGAATGATATTCCCATGCTAACCTCGGTCAAGGTATGGTTGTCAAAAGAGTTCTCCATGAAAGACCTTGGGGAAGCATCCTATATTTTGGGAATAAAAGTCTATAGAGATAGATCTAAAAGGATGCTTGGCCTATCACAGAAAATGTATATAGAGGAAGTGCTGAAAAGGTTCAGCATGGAAAACTCCAAAAGGGGTCTCTTACCCCTAAGGCATGGAATTCATCTCTCAAAAAATATGTGCCCCAACACATCTGAAGAGATTCAACACATGAGCAAGATCCCTTATGCATCGGCAATAGGGAGCCTCATGTATGCCATGCTATGTACACGACCTGATATAGCCCTTGCTGTAAGTGTCACGAGTAGATATCAGTCGAATCCAGGTAAAGAACATTGGACAGCTGTAAAGAATATTCTTAAGTACTTGAGAAGTACTAAAGATTTATTCTTGGTCTTTGGAGGATCATCAGAGTTAAAGGTAGAAGGGTACATAGATTCAGACTTCATGACTGATGTCGATGATAGGAAGTCAATATCTGGATATGTGTTCTTGTGCAATGGTGGTACGATGAATTGAAAGAGTTCTAAACAACCGATCATTGTTGATTCTACTATGGAAGCTGAATACATAGCCGCCTCTGAAGCTGCTAAGGAAGGCTTCTGGTTCAAAAAATTTATTGTGGAATTGGATGTAATGTCATCAGATGCCATAACACTCTACGGCGATAATAATGGCCCCATAGCTCTTGCTAAGGAGCCAAGGTCTCATCAGAAGTCCAAGCACATAGAGCGGCGCTTCCACCTCATACGCGACTATGTTGAGAAGAAGTATGTCGAGGTGCAGAGAGTAGACTCCGCGGACAACGTGGCAGACCCATTCACTAAGCAGCTAAGTCAACAAAAGACTGAAGCCCACCTTGAGAAGATGGGAGTAAGATATATGACTGATTGGCTTTAGTGCAAGTGGGAGATTGTTAGATGTATGCCCTAGAAGCCAATTTTGGCTGACACATTATTAATTTTAGCACATAATTTGTACTTGACTTTATTATTATTGAATAAATGAAAGGCATCTTTTTCATTCATATTATTATTGTGTCTATGAATCGTCCAAGGAATTAATAAGATGACGATGCATATTCTCAAGAGTTGAGAATTTGAGCCATGTATCATTAATGATTAATTTCTAAACGCTCCTGATCGATGGATCATCACGAGGACGGTGATCGATCCGATAAGATCAGTGCACACATTACTTTTCCTATGGATGGACGAGACTCGAGTCTACAGTGTGGAAACACTGAAGTAATAGTGCAGGTGCTTGTTAGAGAACAAGGGTACTGAGCGTGACCAATACAAGAAGTCACTTGGATGTCTATCCACTCGTCAGTGACTTGCTTGATGTTGCAGTAGTGTGACTGGTCCTTTGACCTGCGGTGCTTCGGCTACTCATAGTGAGGTTATTGTAGTTTGACTGCACACATACAAGGTCTCTAGCCATATGGGTCCATGCAGTGTAGATTGGCTGCAGTAGGTTCACTGTAGGAGTAGGGTATGCACCTATAAAGAATCTATCGACCTTGATAGATAAGGAGAGATCCTATGTGATTTATAAGACTGAGTTCGTAAGACCTCGGCCGGGGCAGTATGCACAGTGGAGAAAGAGTTTTTCACTCTCGAACTTAAGTCGAATAAATCTTCACATATGACAGACGATGGGGTTTAACGAGTTGTCCATGACCTCCATCCTGTAGGGATCCACGATAGTAGGACTGTATCACATGATAATTGCACCTAGAGGTTCATCATTCTATGATGCTGGGTAGCCACTACATGCTGCTAGGTGTCACTGGTGGATGGTGGGACTCATAGGGATTATCTTGATGATCGATAAACCCTAATGAGTAGAGTTGGAATCGTTTCGACCCATTGAAAGGAGTTTTCAATGATATTGTGATAGAGATCACAATATATCTCACTACCAGTCAGAGTAGAACCTATGGGGTCACACACATTAGAAGTATTGACCGATTCGATGGTTGGAAAGTGATTATGAATCACGAGTAATCAATTCGATTAATAATAATTTGAAGAAGGAATGGGAATTGATTAATTAGACTTAAAACACAAATCCTACTTCGAGTAGGATTCCTAGAGTCCTAATTGGATTAGGACTGGAAATCCTAATTGGAGTAGGACTGGGATTCCTACTTGGAGTAGAATTCCTACAATCCTAATTAGATTAGGAGATTTGAATTAAAATTGGATTCCTACTTAGAATAGGATTCCTAGAGTCCTAATCGGATTAGGACTTCGAATTCAAATTAGGGTCCTAATTGGATTAGGACTAGAATTAAACAAGTCCTAATTGGATTAGGATTTCTTAAGTCATAATTAATTATTAATCTAATGAATCAACATGACTCCTAATTGGGTTAGGATTGAAGAGTTCAATAGAGTCATGGTTCATTCAAGTTCTAATTGGATTAGGACTAGCATAGATTGAACCCGATTCATTCATGATTTGGTTAATCCTAATTAGATTAGGACTAAACCATGAGAAGGACACCTAATCCTCCTTGGAGGATGATTAGGTTAACCAAGTAAGAGGGGCATGAGCCCCTCTCCTCTTGATTGGTGCGGCATGAAGAGAGGGAGCCGGCGCCCCCTCTTGGAAATAAGTCAAGGGCTCCTAACTTGTAGGAGCCCTTCATGACTTTAAAAAGGGAGGTGGGCGGCTGACCTAGGGCATCATTAGAAGCCCTCCTCCTCTCCAATTCGTGGCCACCCTTCTCTCCTCTTGGATCAGCCACAAGCAAGAAGGAAAAGGGCCTTGATAGTCTTCTTCTTCCTCCTTCGTTTGGGATTCAACACAAGGAAAAGGAAAGGCTGCATCTAGCCTTTTGGATCTTCTCCCTTGATCCCTTCATCTTCTTCCTCCTCTCTCTATCATTCAAGAGTTGAAGTAAAGGGAGGTGATCAGCCATCAAAACATATCTCTGCAAGGGAGCTAGCACCCCGGGGAGATTAGAGCGATTGGATCGGTTTCTGCTTTGTGTGGATACCCGTGGAGGCCGGACACTTGAACGGCTTCAAGCGAACCTTCTTCCAAAACCATGAACTTCAGTTTGCGGTGATCATCTACCCGCACAAGGTGAAGATCTGATCTTCTTAAAGTTTTTAAAAGGTTTTAATCCTTATCCATCTACGAATGGTTCTTGAAACACGTTCATGCGATGAACGTCGATCCCGCTTATGCCGATTCCGCTGCATCTGAATTTTTTTGAATTTTTCTGCGGCATGGGCGGGGTTCCCAACACCTTTACCCCACAACATCTCATGTTAATAGAGAGGTCCAATCCCCTGATGCAACTAGCCCACTGTATCCAGCCGAGACTAATTAACGCCGGAAAGATCTTAGCAACTCTACTACGGTGGAAGACCAATTGACTTAATATTGGGTAATCAAATCTTAGTAATTCCAACTTTGAGCTTTCCATAGGAGGTAATTGATCAATTGGCCAGATAAGCAGGTGGGAGGCTCCCCTTACTCAGAGAGTAAGGTTCTAATTAAGTAACCACCTTTGAGCTTGCCTAGACACCAATTAGATCAATTAATCAAATATGGCTAGCTCAATGTATCGTTCACTCTTGATTCATTTAGGAAGGTTTTAGGTCTCTTGGGATTTATATCTAATGTAACCATCTACCCCATACCATATGTCATTCGATTTACATCTTATGTAAATGTCAAATTGGTTCAGGTTTACATCCTATGTAATTATGAAACTCTTTCATATATTATGTGATTACATCTTATGTAAATGACATAATTATTTCAGTTTACATCTTATATAAATGTCCTATTATTTAAGGGTTTTATTTACATCTCATGCAAATAAATTTTTGTTTAACTAATACATACATCTCATGCATACATTATTTTAAACATAACCTTAAACAAGTATGAACAATATGATTACCATATGCATCTCATGTATATTTGCAGATCTGAAATTTTAAACCTATTATGCTATTCTCTGGATTTCAGATCATGCATTACTTGATTTAAAACATTGTAATCTAATTGCAATTCTAAAATAATTTGCAAGATCATAGCAAATAAAAATCTGCATGCTGAAAATTTCAGCAACCTGAAATTTCAGCACGTAGAAAATTCAACAAGCATAATTCCTTTAAAAATCAGATTAAAAATATGATAATCAATCCTTAGGTCCTAATCATGCTCCCTAGAATCATGGCTCTAATACCACTACTGAGTTACGCCTCGTTCGATGCGACGTTCGCAGCGGAATTCGAACAGAACGTCGTTCATCGCATGAACGCGCCTCGGATCATAGAATTCAAAAATTTTTCTAGATCCAAATCCAGAAGATCTTTGAATTCATTAGGAAGGGGAGATTAGGATCTGAGAAAGGTTGATTAAGATTCATAAAACTGAAACTAAAATCAGAAGAAATTAATTTGAAGATCTCATCTTCAAAAATTCTGCAGGTGAAGAACACCGCAGCCTGATAATCTATCTAGGTTCTTGTTTGAGCCACACAATTGTCCAGCCTCTACAGGTATCCACACGAGGATCTAATCATCTGAGATAGGGTCTTACCGGAGTGCTAGCTCCTTGCAAAGACCTCTCATGACTATCATATAGATTAGAAGATAAAAATCTGCAACATACCTCCTTAAAGAAGAACCCTTTCTTCTTCAACCTTGCTCGCGATGGAGGAAGAGGAAGGAGGAACCTTACACATGGATCTTCCTTGCCTTGCTACCGAGGAAGAAGAGGAGGATGAAGACTCCTTGCTGCCGTGGAGAAGGAGGAAGAAAGAAGATTGCGTGGAGAGGAAGAGGAGAGAATTAATTCATAACTTCTCCCTTGCTGCCCTTTTATAGATTGGGTTTAGGGCTCCACCTAATCTTATTAGGAGTATGGGACTATAACCCACCCTTGGATTAATGCCAAGTGTCCAATCCTTGTGCTCATAGATGCATGACATGTGTCTATTTAATCAATTGATTAATTTTCTAATCACATTAGGATTTCTAATCTCATTAGGAGAATTAATTGATTTTGGAGCATGCATCCTACGACGCCATGTGGACTTTAAAGACCGCATAGTATGAACATGACTTAAGTCAAATTCATCCTACGATGACATGTGGTCTTTAAAATCCGCACAATCCTTGTTTTAATTAAATTGACCCAATCATGAACTCAAATCAATTTGGGTCGAACCCAATTTGATTTGGCTCATTAAATCAGCCCAATTGCAATCCAATTGCAATCAATTCCACTTAATTCTTCTTCCATTAACTCACTAACACTTAGTGGGTTAATTCAATCACCAATCATATTGATAATTGATTTCTATTATGATTCCAAATCACAATTATGATAGTCTAACTAATTAAATCATCTATGTGTGTGATCCCGTAGGTTCTATTCTAACTGGTAGTGAGAAATATTGAGATCTCCATCTCAATATCACTGAAACTTCTTTCAGTGGATTGAAACGATTTCAGTTCTACTCTTAGGATTCACTGATCACCAAGTGAATGCCTTCGAGTCTCACAATCCACTAGTGACACCTAGCAGTATGTGGTGGCAACCCAGCAGAATGGAATATCTAAACCTCTTGGTGCAGTTAGCGTATGATACAATCCCTCTATCATGGATCCCGACGTGACGGAGGTTATGGATATCTCGTCAAACCCCATCGTCTGTCATATGTCAAATTTATACGACTTCCAGTTCGAGATATGAAAAACTTTTTTTACAAAATACCTGCCTAGGAATTTATCGAACTCAGTCTCATAAATCACATAGGATCACTCCTAATCTATCAAGATCGATAGATCCCATCTAGATGCAACCCTATTCCAAAATAAACCTACTGGAGCCAATTCGCACTACAAGGACCCGAATGACTAGCGCCCAAGTTCACATGCTCGTCAAGCTACAACAACCTCACAGTGAATAGCTGAGGCATCGCAGGTCAAAGGACCAGTCATACAACTGCAGAATAAGTAGTCACTGATGAGTGGATAGACATCCATGTGACTACTATCTTTGGTCACGCTCAGTACCTTGTTCTCTAACAAGTACTTGCATAATCACTCCAGTGTCTTTACACCGTGGACTCGTGGCTCGTCCATCTGACTAAGTGATCTGTGCACTAATCTTAGCAAATCGATCACCGTCCCTTGTGATGGATCCATCGGTCAGGAGCATTTAGAAATTAATCCCTAATGACACATGTCTCAAATTCTCAACTCCTTAAAATTATGTGTCATCATCTATTAATTTCTAGGACGATTCATGGACACATACAAACATGAATGAAAAATAAATTGCCCAATCTTATTTATTAATAAGTATCAAATTATAAATTTATGCCCCAGATTACAAATATGCGTCAGCCACGTTGGCTTCTAGGGCATACTTCTAACAGTGGTTCCTAAAAAGACTGGAATAACGGTTGTAAAAAATCAGAATGATGAGTTAGTTCCTACCCGTATTCAAAATGGGAGGCGGGTTTGTATAGATTATAGAAAATTAAATGCTGTAACCCGCAAGGACCACTTTTCTTTACCTTTTATTGATTAAATACTCAAAAGGTTAGCTGGTCATTCTTACTATTGTTTTCTTGATGGTTATTCAGGTTATTTTCAGATTGCAATTGCTCCGGAGGATCAAGAAAAGACGACTTTTACATACCCATTTGGGACTTTTGCATATCGTCGCATGCCCTTTGGTCTTTGTAACGCCCCAGCCACTTTCCAAAGGTGTATGGTTAGCATATTTTCAGATTATATTGAGCATATCATAAAAGTCTTTATGGATGATTTCACAGTTTATGGAGACTCTTTTGATAATTGTTTGCATAACCTTACACTTGTTCTTCAAAGATGCATAGAAACTAACCTTGTGTTAAATTCTGAAAAATATCATTTTACGGTTGAACAAGGTATAGTTTTGGGTCATGTTGTTTCATCTAGGGGAATTGAGGTAGATAGAGTTTAAGTTGATATTATTCAATCTTTACCTTCTCCCACTTATGTGCGGAAAGTTCGTTCTTTTCTTGGACATGCAGGTTTTTACCGAAGATTCATCAAGGACTTCTCCAAAGTAGCATTACCCTTATGCAAGTTGCTACAAAAGAATGTGGCCTTTGAGTTCGATGAGGCGTGTAAAAATGCGTTTGATAAGCTAAAGGAACTTTTGACCTCTGCCCCAGTTATCCAGCCCCCTGATTGGAACAATCCTTTCGAGATAATGTGTGATGCAAGGGATTATGCAGTAGGCGCTGTTTTGGGTCAAAGAATTGGAAAAGTGTCTCATGCCATTTATTATGCTTCAGGGACTTTGAATGATACCCAGACAAATTACTCTACTACTGAAAAAGAACTTTTAGCTGTTATTTTTGCTTTAGAAAAGTTTCGATCTTATTTGCTTGGTACTAAAGTCATTGTTTACTCTGATCATGCAGCTCTTCGTTATTTGATGATGAAAAAAGAGGCAAAACGAAGATTAATAAGATGGATACTTCTATTAAGTGAATTTGACTTGGAGATCAAAGACAAAAGAGGGACAGAAAATCGTGTCGCAGATCATTTGAGTCGTTTAGTTCATATGGAGGATGAAATTAGTCTGTAGGAAACATTCCCTGATGAGCAATTGTTCTCCACAAGTGTGACATTACCTTGGTATGCAAATCCTGTAAATTATTTGGTTACTAATATGTTACCTTCTGGTTTGTCTAAGGCTCAAAGAGATAAGATCAAGAGTGATGCCAAATACTATGTGTGGTATGATCCATACTTATGGAAGCATTGTGCAGATCAAGTGATAAGAAGGTGCGTTCCTGAAAATGAAATTATTTCTATTCTCACCTTTTGTCATTCTTATGCATGTGAAGGTCATTTTGGAGCTAAGAGGACGGCGAGAAAAGTGCTAGAATGTGGTTTCTATTGGCCGTCTTTATTTCGAGATTGATGAGGGCACAAAAGTGCGATCTACACATCACTTAAATTAGTATTATTGCTAACAAATAATGATAGAAGTGCTAGCTATATTAATATTATATTTTTGTGGGGTGCAGGTGATCGGAAATCAAAGCTAAAATGCATATTGGGTCCAAAAATATGCATCACTGCAGGTGACCAGCCAACCACATGTGTCAACCCTAGTTGCACACTTGAAGGAGGTCAAGTTCAGCCGTCCACTTCATCGCAGCTTCAGTCTTCTATGAGCCCAAGCATCTGAGCTGTGTGCAGCCCATCCGCTGGTGTGGAAGAATCGCGAAGCATCCTCCGCGTCTGCTTCTCCCGAGCGGCCCAGCGTGCGACCCCTCATCCAGTGTCCGTGCAACCTTCCAGCATCCCACAATCTTCAGCCTTCCTCAGATTCGCGCATCCAAATCTCATCCTGCGGCCAGCATTCCGAGTCCGTCTTCTCCGCATGTGATTCAGCACTCATCCGCGCCCCATCCTTCGATCCAGTCATCTGAATCCCAAGTGCCAGCAGTCCAAGCTTCATCTCAGCTCTCACGCGCTCCCGGATCTTTCTCCCCACCAGTGCATCATCCGAGTCCACGCGTTCATCCAGCCGTTCGTAAGAATCTCAGCTTCCATCTACGCTTCTCGGCATCTCTGCATCCTTCCGTGATGGAACAGCAGGGAATCCCAAATCCCACGGGAAACTCACTGCCCAGTCATCCGCGTCCGAAGATCCCACATCCCAGCAAAGTCCCAGCCGTCTGCGAAGGATCATCCACATCCCAGGATCCACAATCAGATCCCCCAGGCGATCGTGATCTTCCAGAGTCTCAGGTCCCTGCATCCGTAGCTTTCGAAGTTCGCGATCTCTTCAGCTCATCTGCGTCCGTCCATCCATCCGTTCACGGTGCATCCGAGCATCACAGCAGACCCCAAGTTCGCAATCTCATCACAGCCATCCGCGCCCATTCCCCTGCGAGCATGAGGGCTCGCACGAACTATATGAGGATCTCTCGGTTGGGGAGAGGGGGGATCGCTCTCATTCAAGAAAAACAGAGGAGCCGGCCTTAGCCATTTTTGAAAAGAAAAAAAGGAAGAAGGAAGAAATAGGGGATGCCATGTTCTTCCGAAAAGAAAAGAAAAAGAGAGGGAGAGGCTAATATTTTAATGGAGGGATGATTTCTTAGGTGAAGGGTGATAAAGGAACCTTTGATGTCTTATTTTATTTCAAGTAAATTCTGAACGATTGATCTCTTTGATTTACATCTATTAATATGTTTTTGATTCTTGCATACTTATCTATGAGATAGATCTTTTATGGTTTATATTTATTGATTCATGGATTGTTTCGATGTTTGATTTGTCGTAGACGTAATCGGCACAATAAATACTTAGATCTTGAATTCATGTTTTCAAATTATATACTCCATGATTAGAACTATTCTATCTGATTGATCCTTAATCAAGAATCGCAGAATTTAATTGTTGAAAATAATGTCATCGAAGGGGATTCCAGATCCCTACACCATCTTAATCTATCCAAATTTTGATTCTCTGTTTACTGATTTATTGATAAGTGCTAAATAATGTATATATTTAACTATTTTACACAACACTTATCATTATTTTCTTTGCACATGTTGCCCAAGGTGACAACCCAAGAGGGGGGGTGAATTGGATTTTCTAAAAAATTATGTTCCCTAATTTACTTTGAATTGAATGCAGCGGAATGATAAGATGTTATTTACTTAAGCTCTAGGCAATTACAAGTAAAGTAGTGGAAGATTAAGCTAGAGCAATTATAATCTATGTGAATGGTAAGGATGGAGTGGAAGCTAAGCAAGTTCTAAACAATCACTTATAAATCAATAGGAAACAAAGCTAGAGATATTACACAATCAAGTATGAATGTAAGGAATGAAACACAAGAGATAAGTCATCACAAATACAAAGATGTATAGTGGTTCGGTGCACCCCAGCACCTACATCCACTCCCCAAGCTCTCTTGGAAATTTCACTATAATCCCTCAGATTACAGCCGGTTGTTTTACAAGCTCACAACCTAACTTGTTGTTTTCATGAGATCACAACGAACTCGGTCGGTTTTCACAGGTTCACTGACTAGAACCAATCCGAATGTTTTTACGGGCTCACAATCCAACCCAGTTGGTTTTTTCCGGTTCACCAACCACAACCTTACACCGTTGGTTTTCTCTTTGGCTCACCAACAAATCTTAACCCCTTAATTCAATTCCTTGATTGAATCAAGTTACAAGATATTAGAACAAGAGTTTAAAACAAATCAAAGCTTCTTAAACAAGCAAATATAATAATGTAAACAAATAGAGTAAAGAGAAGCCCTCAAACAAGTTTTGTAGATGAGGAAACTCGGCTTCTTCTTTACTTGACCCTCTTCTGATTTTGCACGAGGTAGAGGATCACTGAGGCAGCACACAGTTGGAGAGAAAGCTTTGGGATTCACTCGGATGCTCTTCTTTTCTCTCTTTGCTTTGAATGGCCCTTTTGTGCTTTTGGGAGGTTTCTCTTGAAATCTCTTTGAAATCTCTTCCCTATGTGTTTTCTCCCACTTCCTTATCTTCTCCCCTTGCTATCCCCTTGATTTTATAGCTTTAGAGGGAGTGGGGACAAAAATCTAGCCGTTAGAGACAAAAATAGAGCCGTTGGAGTTGAGAAAAAACTAGCCGTTATGCCTCCCAGCGTGCTCGAGTCGACTCGGCTGAAGTAGAAGTCGACTCGTGAATAAGAGTCTGCCGGCACTGTAGCTGGGAGTCGACTCGAGCACTGTAGCGCTGAAGTTGGAGTCGACTCGAGCACTGTAGCGCTGAAAATCAACTCTCTGTCTTTTTGTCTGTTCTCAGTCGGAGTCGACTCGCAGAGTCTCGGAGTCGACTCGAGCACTGTTCCTTGAAACTCCAGAGTGCCAGAGTCGACTCTGAACTTCTAGGAGTCGACTCGAGGACTAGTCTTTTGAATCTTTCTTTGAATTTACTCCTCCAACTTGAATCCTTTGAACTTGAAACTTGGGCCAATGAAGCATAGCTTTCTTTCAACTTTTTGAGAGCTTTTGAGGTCTTCTTCTATTCTTTCAACTTGTTATGTTCCTTGCAAAATAAATATCTTTCTTCTTGCAAAACAAATATTAGTAATTATACTTCAAGGTTTTGTGATCATCAAAATCAATCTTTAAATCAGTCTTTGGGTCATCAATCTTCCCCTTTTTGATGATGACAAAACTTGGAGTATATGCAATATAAAATAGATTGTGTTCTAGAACTAATGCATAGCTAAGTTGCATGAAGTAGAAAACATATATCTTCAAAATATACTTCATGATAATGCTTTAGATTTAATCAGCTTAACATAATCAACACATAAAGCATTATGAGCATATACTCAGATATTTCTCCCCTTTTTGACAACATTAAAAAAGGTTGCAAGATAATGAAACATTAAGCACAAAGCAGTAAATAATACTTAAATATTTCTTTTTCTTATTGTACTCTGATTTTTAGTCAATGCATGTCGAATTATTGCACAAATATGAATCATATAACTCAAGGCAATAATGTCAGAATAAGATTAATTATCATAGATCAGAGCCAATTAAGATGATTTTAGAGCAAATTATAATGAGAGCACATCGAATGTGATTCCAAAAATAGTTTTCAAATCAAGTGTAGGTGGAACCTTTTTCAAATTAATTCAAGGAGTATCAAGAATGATATTCAAAGAAAGCACGAATGGAAATCTAATTTTTTTTGAAAGATCTTTAATAACAAGTATGAAAGCTTGTTCATTTAAGATCTTTTGCCCAATATATTAAGTATTTAGCAACATGAGAGCAATTTAATTAATTTTCAGAGTATCAGAACAAAACAAAAAAATATAACATCATGTTGGATCATTAATTCTTAATGGCTTCAAAGTTCTTGTATGATAATAAAAGCATTCGGGCACAAATACCAAAACATGAATTCATGCACTTTATGATATATCTTAGAGCATACATAAAATTCAAAGCTTTGAAAGTTCTTTTAGAGCTCTTTTAAAGACTTTCTTTTATTCCTTTAAAAAGAAGCATATTTTGATATATATAAAAATGAATTGGCACAAAATTGAAGTTCTAAAGAGCAAGCCAATAAGAACTCATTAGTGAATTCCAAAATAGATTTTCTAATAAAGACAGATGGAATTCGTATTCAAATAATTTTAAGAACAGCTGATTTGCCGATTAGGTGCATTTTAAAATCTATAGATCTATCATATGTAGCAGCTACTTTTAAATTTGTATTCACAAGAGATACTCAAAAAAATTCAACACATTATTCTTCCCCTTTTTCATTAAACTAGAGGCTCTTAAGATCAACTGTTTGAATTGCAATTTGGTTCATGATTGATGCATAAAATATATTAACCAAATAGTAAGCCTCAAGGTGTATTACAGAGATTTTTATATTTAAATTTCAGATATTTATATAATGGAGAGTATTAGGATTACCTCTCATTTAGTATTCTTTCTCTCTCCTTTAGTTATGGATTTATGCAATTAAGTTCCATATGATCTCTCCTCCTCAAACAATCTTTATAGAACTCAACTCAAGGCAAGCAATGGCAACACAAAGAGGTTCATCAAAATCAATCCATAAAACATTCAAGAAATGCATCAAGTGAAAGTGACTTTTGAATAAGATACATAATGCATTTAGATTAAATATCTAAGGCTCCCCCTCAAAAGATGCATTCTTCTTTAATTATTCTTTTCTTTTTGTTGAATTTCAGATTTTGATGATAAGCGTGAATAAAACTGAAATTCTATGATATCAAGAAAGTAGAGTGATCTAGAATTATTCAAAATTTGTAGCAAACACTCTTTTTAATCTTTCAAGAACAAGTTATGCTTCCTCTTAATCTTTGAAAAAATGTTCTAAAATATTAATAAGAAAATAATTCATTTGAAGCTCAATTTCTTTCAAAAGCAATTACATTTTCTTTCTTTTAAGAGTCATTTGAGTGAGCTGAAATGTTTCTAGCTTTAAGATCATTCACTCTTTTAAAAATAGCTTTTTCTTTTAGTGATGGAAGAAACAATCATACAGAAAGGGATATAGAAGATCATTTGTGGAGTGATTGATTATAACCCTATTTAATTTTGATGAGCTCAAAGCATTTGAGTATATCTTATACTAATGAATTCAATCTAGTGTTTCAGCCAAATATTTGTGAATTTATGTTTAAGTGTCTCTAGCTTTGGTTCAATACATTTTGGCTAAGTATGGAACTCAGTTTGAACCAAAGTCTGAAGCTCGAGTCAACTCCGGAAGATTACGAGTCGACTCCAAGTGTTTCAGAAGCTCTGGCACATGCTCGAGTCGACTCCGATACACTACGAGTCGACTCCGACTGAGAACTGACAGAAAGACAGAAAGTTGATTTTCAGACCCTATCAGCGAGTCGACTCCAGAAGGGTTCGAGTTGACTCCGATGGTTGCCGAGTCGACTCCCGACGTTTCCGAGTCGACTCTAAAGGGTAACAGAAGAAAGACAGAACAATGTATTTCAGACCCTGCAACCAAGTCGACTCCAGAAGGTTACGAGTCGACTCCGAAGTTTGGCGAGTCGACTCCTAGTTAAGTACGAGTCGAATCTCAGAGGAAAGCAAGACTAGAAGGCAGTTCAAGCCAAAACACAGAGGATCAGTTTTCGGATTCTGAGAGCCGAGTCGACTCCGAGGCAGTTCAACTCAAAATACAGAGAAACAGTTTTCGGATCCTGAGAGCCGAGCCGACTCCAAGTACTCCCGAGTCGACTCCCAAGTCAGCCGAGTCGACCCCAACAAAATCCGAGTCGACTCCGAGGCAGTTCAACTCCAAACACAGAGGATCAGTTTTCGGGCTCTGAGAACCGAGTCGACTCCAAGATGATCCGAGTCGACTCGAGAAAGAAATACAGAAAAATAGATCTCTGGAACCCTAAGAACGAGTCATCTCCGGAGGGCCGAGTCATCTCCAGACATTGGCGAGTCGACTCCAGGGTTGGCCGAGTCGACTCCAGAACGGGACAACACTTTAATTCAAATCCTGAACAGTGGGCGAGTCGTCTCCAGTAAAGTATGAGTCGACTCCAGCAACAGCCGAGTCGACTCCAGATCGAGCGAGTCGACTCCGACCCCAACGGATATACTATCAGGAGTTGCAGAGCGTGCAGAACGGCCACAAAAAGGTGTCTAACGGCTAGTTTTCAAAGTGGACTGCTTAAATAGCTAGAGTGAACAGTAGTAGACATCAAGAGAGCTATTCCATTCAAACAAAAAAGGAATTTCCACCTACCAAAGGCTCTCAAGAGTAAATACAAGAGAAAGAAGAAAAAAGCGCATTGAACTCCATCCAACAAACGTTTTCTTCGCATTCAAGGCTCTCCTCTGATATCAGATCATCAGTGCATTCAAAGAGGAGACTCAGAGTTCGAGTAGCCCCTTCTTCCTCTTCCAAAATCTGTTTGAGAGCTTCTAACTCTACATTATTTATATTGTTCATATTTGCCTTTTAAGAAGCTTTTCCTGTACTCTTTACAAACTGTTTTCTTGTTACTTGATTCAATCAGGGGATTGAATCAAGGTTGTTGAGATTTGTTGGTGAGCCGAAGGTAAAACCAACGGTGTAAGGGTTCGATTGTGATCCCGAAAAAACAATCGGGTGGTTCTAGTCGGTGAGCCTGTGAAAACCGACCGAGTTCGTTGTGATCTTGTGAAAACAACAAGTTGGGTTGTAAACTTGTAAAACAACCGGCTGTAATCCTAGGGATTATAGTGAACTCCCAAGTGAAGCTTGGGGAGTGGACGTAGGAGCATGGGTTAGCTCCGAACCACTATAAAATCTCTTGTGTTTGTAATTGGTTCATTGTCTCTTCCATCCTCTCCACTCACTACAACTAGTAATCTAATTAACTCTATTTTTTAACTGTAAAGCTATATATTCTGCAAGAATATTTGGTCACAAATATCATAAAAAAAGGTGTCCCATTACAGAATTGAAATCGGAAATTGAATACATTATAGGATACATTGTGTCTCTTTTATTTCTGTTTCCAGAGTAGGATCCGCAGCTCAAATTAAAGCCATGAAACAAGTAGCTGGCAAATCAAAACCCAATTAATTAGTTACTCATTAAGTTTTAATTTGCAATTATTACTTAAAACCCAATTCATCCCCCCTTTTGGGTTGTCTTCTTGGGCAACATCATTCAAGTGAATGTTTCTAGAATTTAATTTCTTACTCGTAGATTCACAGCAATATATACATGAAATACAATGAATCTTTTTAATATCAAAATAAAGTCATATATTTAGAAATATTTGTTCGCAATCAAGATCATTGAAAAATACATCATTTAAACCAATTTTAGTACACTTTAAAGATAAGAAATGATATGTTTCAGATGCGTATCGGAGCAATCAACCAAGGCATCAAAATTAATTCTGTTTTTCTTAAGTTAAGATTTTTTTTTAGGAATCATATTGAGTATTCTCCTGAATGATGTGACCATTGAAGCATATAACTAAGGTTACAAAGATGTAACGATATAAGCATTTTTAAATTAAGTTTAAGCTTTTATACAAAATCAGATTTTGAACTTCATAAAAATTTTCAAAGTTATAATTTGAGATATGTATCTTCTACATTGTAGCTCATCTTAAATCATTACGATTGAAAACATATATTTCAAACATATTAGAGCATATTCAGAATATTTGTATTTAATGTTGAGTTTTGGTACGAATTAAAACATTATATGCCAAAGTTAGGCAAGTTGAAAGATAAAACAAAATCAATTCATTTTGCCTAAATAGAGATATCCTTCTCTTTTCCTTTTTACAAATTTATTCAACTTTCAGATTTTAAAGATGATTGTGAGCGACAAATTTGAAATTTCTTTTCAATAATACTAAAAAAAAAATTTATGTAGTATTTCAAACATTCAATCAAATTATCCAAGCATGGAGCATTACAAAATATTGAGAACCCATAATTCAAAACATCATGCCACATGCAAAATATATTATGTGTTAAGTCATGCATTAAAATAATAAGAACAAGCATGTCAAGGATCAAAATCAATTCTTTTCAAATAAACTTCTCCTATTTAAATATAATCTTGCACTGATTTCATACTTAAGGTGTGTTTCCAAGTGATTAAAACTTGACTTGATTCTTCTTATATACTCTCATTTCCCCTATCCAAGCCCAAGACTATGAGATTTGGAGTATCATAGTTAATGGACCATACATTCCTTCTATTTTTGTAGATAATATTACTATTCCCAAGCTTGAAAAAGGTTGGGATGACAATGATAGAAGGAAGGCACAACTAAATGCCAAATCAATGAATGTGCTTTATTGTGCCTTTGACCGTAATGAATTCAATAGAGTCTCTACTTGAAGTTCTGCAAAAGAGATATGGGACAGACTTGAAGTGACCCACGAGGGCACGAATCAAGTTAAGGAATCCAAAATAAACATACTAGTTCATAAGTATGAACTATTTAAAATGGATTCTAATGAAACTATCACTTGCATGTTTACTAGATTTACTGATATTGTCAATGGTCTAAAAAGCCTTGGCAAAAGTTATGCTAACAGTGACCTTGTCAGGAAAATTCTTCAATCTTTGCCAAGGTCATGGAAAGCCAAGGTAACGGCAATCCAAGAAGCCAAGGACTTAAACAAGCTGCCACTCGAGGAGCTTCTTGGATCCCTGATGACGCATGAGCTTACAATGAAACAACACAGCGAAAAAGAATTCTCTCATAAGAAAAAGGTAATAGTCCTCAAATCTACTTCTTCTAACAAAGATCCATCTTGCAGTAGCAGCAGCGAAGAAGAAGACAATGAGGAAGATGATGATGAGGCTCTTCTCGTGCGAAAGTTCAGAAAGTTTATCAACCGGAAGATGTCTTTTCATCAGAGGAGAGGTCCCTCAAATTTCTACAACAAGGATAAAGGTAAGGAAAGGGAAAGTGAGGGAATCGGTTGCTATGAGTGCAAGAAACCAGGACATTTCAGAATCAACTGTCCATTACTGAAGAAGAGCATCAAGCACAAGAAGAAGAAAGCTCTTGTCACCACCCTGACAGACTCCGTATTGCCCAGATAGACAACCCAAGAGGGGGGGGGGGGGTGAATTGGGTTTTTTTAAATAATTTTGCAATTAAAACGTTTGTGGATGACTAATTAATGCTGTTGCAAGATGATTAATTAGTTGCTATGTGCTGTGAGTGAAATGAGAGTAACAGAGAGAGACACAAGCAATCACAAACACAATGTTTTTATAGTGGTTCGGAGCTAACCCTTGCTCCTACGTCCACTCCCCAAGTCTCACTTGGGAATTCACTATAACCCCTCGGATTACAGCCGGTTATTTTCCAAGCTCACAACCAAACTTGTTGTTTTACGAGGTCACAACGAACTCGGTCGGTTTTCCCAGGCTCACCGACTAGAACCACCCCGATTGTTTTCCCGGGATCACAATCGAACCCTTACTCCGTTGGTTTCAACCTAGGCTCACCAACAAACCTATATACCCTTGATTCAATCTCCTGATTGAATCAAGTAAGGACAAGATGGAAAGAACAAAGACAAATAGAAAAACAGAGCTTCTAAAAAGCAGATATACAGCGATATTAATAAGAGTAAAGTTAAGAGCCCTCAAACACGTTTGAGTTGGAGAAGAGAAGGGCTTCTTGAACTTTGGGTCTCCTCTTGAAAATCTGGAAGACTTGAAGGCAGGAGGAGACTTCTTTTAATGCTGGGAAGAGTCGGTTGAATGGAGTTAATGACCTTCTTCCTTCTTTTCCGTTGAAATCAGTTTGCAGAGAAAGGATGCTTGATTTCTTTGAGTGGAATGGTACTTCTCTGCCTTGCTACAGTCCTCTGTGGCTATTTAAGCCATCCCCCACGGAAACTAGCCGTTAGACACATTTTTCTGCCCGTTCTGCACACTCTGCACATCCTGACAATGTGTCCGTTGGGGTCGGAGTCGACTCGCGCGATCTGGAGTCGACTCAGCTGTAACAGGAGTCGACTCATGCTTTTCTGGAGTCGGCTCGGCAGCTGTTCCGAATTTGAATTAAAGTGACCTCCTCGACTGGGAGTCGACTCGACTTAACCCGGAGTCGACTCGCCAAAAACTGGAGCTGACTTGGCATTCTTGGAGTCGGCTCATCCCATGGAATTCATGGAGCTATTTTTCAACTTGGCCCATTCGAGTCGACTCGACAGTCCTGGGAGTCGACTCGGCGCTCAGAGCCCGAACTCCCTATCTTCTGTCTTTTGGCTCGTCCAGTCTTGGAGTCGACTCGAACTGTTCCGGAGTCGACTCGGCTCTCAGTTTTCGAAACTCAGTCTTCTGCCTTTTTGGTGTAGCGCTGCCTTGGAGTCGACTCGAACTTTCTTGGAGTCGACTCGCGTCTCAGAGACACAAATACTGTCTTCTGTCTTTTTGAGGTCGCGCTGTCTCGGAGTCGATTCGGCCTTTGCGGGAGTCGACTCGGCCCTCAGTGTCCGAAAGTTGCTCTCTGACTTTTGCCTTGTATTACACTGAGAGTCGACTCTCACTTTCTTTGGAGTCGACCTGCCAACCATCGGAGTCGACTCGCATTCCTCAGGAGTCGACTCGACTCTCAGGGTCCGAAAACTGCTCTCTGACTTTTTGTCTGTAACTCCCTGGAGTCGACTCATACTACCCTGGAGTCGACTCGGCTAGCATCCGAGTTGACTCGCGCACTTCAGGAGTCGACTCGCTGACAGGTTCTGAGTTGGATCTTTCTGTTTGTCTGTCTGTTCTTAGTCGGAGTCGACTCGTAATGTTCCGGAGTCGACTCGAGCCTGTGCCAATGCTTCTGATACACTTGGAGTCGACTCGTAATATCCCGGAGTCGACTCGAGTCTCAGACTTTGGTTCATATAGACTTCTTAACTTATCCAAATTGTCTTGAACCAAATCTAGAGACTCTTAACCATAAATTTATAAGATTTTCACTGAAACACTAGATTGAATTCATTAGTAAACATAAGATATACTCAAATGCTTTGAGCTCATCAAAATCAAATAGGGTTACAATCAATCACTCCACAATCTCCCCCTTTTTGATGATGACAAAACATTGAGTATATGTAAAGTGAATTGCTCAACCAAAAAGGAAATTTACAGTAAAATTTCAAAATGAATTCAAGTGTCTAGTTATTTGATTTATCCAAAACTGAAAGGTGTGAAACAGTAAATTTTGAAGTTAAAGCTCCCCCTTTCATTTGGAATTATATAAGCCTTCATATCATGCAATCAATTGTTTGGCTTATATATATTTAATGATTTTGCTTTCTTAAAAATTCAGATTCTCCCCCTCAACATATGCATTCAACTTTGTTTTGATTCTCTGAATTTTCTTTTAGTGCATTGAAACTTTTGAATTGAAATTTTTGGTTTTTAGAGAGAAAATCTATCAATTTGTTTTAAGAGTTTTTTTGATTTTCATTTTGATTCCTTTTCCATATCTATTAAATATTTCTCCCCCTTTTTGTCATCATATCAAAAAGGAGGCAAGCAGAACACACAAGCAAGTAGAGATCAATGTGCACAATATTGAAGAAAAGCTGTCTACTCATTGTATTGATGTATATGTAAGTACATTTGTGAATACAATAAGTAAAGCAGTAAATACATATCAAGATAAACAAAATAAACTAGGGCTTCCTCGAGGAGGATGCGGTTCCCTTGGGCAGTCTGGACTGTTGTTCCATGAGTAGGGTGACCGCATTGGTGACGTGCTCTAACTGTCTGATAATGGCCGAGGTGGCCCTGCTGTGTGTCGTGGAGAGCTCAGTCATTGTCTCCTGGAGTGTGTCCAGCTTGGCGATGAGCACATTCGCCAAGCGCTCGGCCCCCTGACTAGTGGTGCCCATATCCTGTCGGATGCTATCTCGCAACTTTTGTGTGTTGCTTATGATATCGCTCATGTTTGAGAATTGGGCTTGTACCAGGCTTCTGACATTGAAGATCTCCTCCCTCACATGAGCCGTCATCTCGGTCACGGCTGAGAATGAGGGAACTAATGCAGAAGATGGGGCACTGGCTGGACCTCGGAGCTCTCTCAGTAGGTCGTTTCGAAGATCCCTGACGATCTCCTGTCGCAACTCCCGGAGCTGCTCAGGTGATATTCGGACCTCTAATGGCTGAGTAGGTGGAGCAGTGGAGGGTCCGGCAGAGGTGGATGGTGCTGAGGTGGAGGGAAAGGTAGGAATGTCTGAATCAGGGTCAGGACTGGGCGAGTGTCTGGAAGTATGTGTGGAGGTAGATGATTTCCTAACCCAGGTTCCCTCTACCTTACGAAACCCCATCCTGTGTAGGGTTCCCGGACGCATGCGATCTGTCCATCGCAATGCGCGAGAGGGTTCCCCCTCAGGAATAGGAATCTCGGCCTCCCTAAAGATAAGTGTGTATAGCATGCCATAGGGGAGGCTGAGCCTAGGTCTATCTAGTGGCTCACATAGATATCTATAAATGAGTTTCGGGAAGTTGATTGGGGTGTCCTGGAGGATGTAGAACATAAGGGCTAGGTCCCTCTCAGAAACAAAATCGAAGCGGCCAGTCTTCGGAAAGAGGGTCCTAGAGATGATGCTAAGGAGGAGCCGCATCTCAACAGAAAGTGAGCTAGCGGACACCTCATCTAAGGGGGACTGGGGTGGATATCCTAGAATGGCCGTAAGGGCCTCAGTCCTATCCTCGGGGTGTGTGGGAGCTACCCCTACTTGTGGAAGGTGGAGGATTTGGGCTATGAAATCCTCGGAAATAAACAATGGGACACCGGCTACAGTTCCCTCTATTCCCCCATTGCCCCTATGGACAGTACCATAAAACTCTCTAACTAGGCCAGGGTATGTGGGGAGATCTAAGAAACAAAAATACTCTAAACCCTGGGCCCGCAATCTCTCTCCTATGGTAAAGCCCTCTCGGGAGAGATAGTCAAAATCGACGTATCTCCCGGTGGAGACCGCCTTCCCGGCGCACGGCCTCGAGGGAACCTCCCTCGGCGGGGAACGAGCCGGAGGTTGTGGCCTAACGGGATCGTTCCGAGCCTTGGACCGTCGCTCGGTGCCGGTCGCGGGTTGGGGCCTCTTCCGGCTTGGGACAACGGCTTTACGAGGCATGGTCGACCTAGAATGGGGTAAAACGCTAATGGACGGAGGAAGGTCGACGGAAAAAGTCCTAAGGATGGTCGGAGACGATCTAGGAGACGGCTCTAGGGTTTTTGAACAGTGGCGACGGTGAATAGAAGTGTTGATTAAACGCTTGGATTAGGGTTAAAAAACCCGGATCCCGACCTCGAGTCGACACCACCGAGTTGCGAGTCGACTCGACCTAGAGTCGACTCCAAAATATGCGCGAGTCGACTCCCGTTATGCTTCCATTGGCCTTGAGTCGACTCCCATCAATGTGCGAGTCGACTCCCCTTATGCTTCATCTTCCTCGAGTCGACTCCTGTCTGTGTGCGAGTCAACTCCTCCTTATGAGCCGACTCTGAAACTTACTCGAGTCGACTCGAACTCTGGCACGCACCTAAAAATCATGCTATTTTCGTACCAAACCAGAGACACTCACTAAGTTATGATCTAATTTGATGATCATAGTTGAGAAACTCTATTTTTAACACAATCTAAACATCAAAATCAATGAACTAGAGGAGAACACCACTAGGATAGATCAATCACTCCTAATCCCCTCCTAAGCACACTAAATCTCTCTTCACTTAAGGGTTTCGTAAAAATATCAGCTAATTGATCATCAGTGCAAACAAATTGAAGTGTCACATCACCATTCAGTACATGATCTCTTATGAAGTGATGTCTTATCTCAATATGTTTAGTTCTTGAATGCTGAATTGGATTTTTAGTTAGATTAATGGCACTTGTATTATCACAATTAATGGGAATTTTATCTTGTTTAATGCCATAATCTTCAAGTTGTTGTTTAATCCACATGATTTGAGCACAACAACTCCCGGCTGCAACATATTCAGCTTCAGCAGTAGATAATGCAACCGAGTTTTGTTTCTTGCTAAACCAAGAGATTAAATTTTCTCCTAAGAGTTGACATGACCCGCTGGTGCTTTTTCTATCAAGTTTACAACCAGCAAAGTCTGAATCTGTGTATCCTATTAAGTTCAGACTAGAATCTTTAGAATACCATAACCCTATATTCTTTGTTCCTATTAGGTATTTAAAGATTCTCTTGACTACAATTAGATGAGATTCCTTAGGATTAGACTGATATCTAGCACACATGCAAACACTAAACATGATATCAGGTCTACTTGCAGTAAGATACAATAAAGATCCTATCATACCTCTATATAACTTCTGATCTACAGATTTACCTGATTCATCTTGGTCTAATTTGCATGATGAGCTCATGGGGGTGCTGATTGACTTGTTTCCCTCCATATCAAACTTCTTAAGCATCTCCTTGATGTATTTGGCTTGATTGATGAAGATGCCTTCTTCAGATTGTTTGATTTGAAGCCCGAGGAAATAGTTCAGCTCCCCATCATGCTCATCTCAAATTCACTCTGCATCAAGTCAGCAAATTCTTCGCAGAGGCGATTGTTAGTAGCACCGAAAATAATATCATCAACATAAATCTGCTCTAACAATATATCTTTGTTTTTCTTCTTTAGAAACAATGTTGTATCTACATTTTTCCTAGAAAACTCATGTTCTAATAGGAATTTGCTAAGCCTCTCATACCATGCTCTAGGTGCTTGTTTCAAACCATAAAGTGCTTTGTTAAGTTTATACACGTGATTAGGGTATTGATGATTCTCAAAACCAGGAGGTTGTTCTACATACACCTCCTCATTAATATACCCATTTAGAAATGCACTTTTTACATCCATTTGAAATAACTTGAAATCCTTAGAACATGCAAATGCTAATAATAATCTAATTGCCTCGAGTCTAGCTACAGGAGCAAAGGTTTCATCAAAATCTATACCTTCTTCTTGATTATACCCCTTTGCTACTAGTCTAGCCTTATTCCTTATTACAATTCCATTTTCATCAAGTCTGTTTTTATATATCCATTTGGTACCTATGATTGAATATTCAGGAGGTCTTTCAACTAGATTCCATACCTTGTTTCTAGTAAATTGGTTTAATTCTTCTTGCATTGCATTTATCCAATTTACATCTTTTTCAGCTTCTTTTATGTGTTTGGGCTCAAAATGTGAAACGAAAGCTAGATGATTGTTTAAGTTCCTAAGAGATGCTCTAGTCCTAACAGGTTGAGATGGATCATCTAGAATTAATTCCTTAGGATGCCCGTGAGCAAACCTCCAAGCCTTAGTCAGCCCATGATCCATAATAGCCTCTTGGCTTGATGATGCATTTCCAATTAATTTTTGATTATCATCTTGTAATGTCATCTCATCTATCTTTTCTTCAAGAATTTCAGCATCATCATCAAGATTAACTCTCTTACTAGAAGAGATATCACTAGAATCATCAAAAACGACATGTATGGATTCTTCTATAACTAGGGTTCTTTTATTAAAGACTCTATAGGCTTTACTAGTTGTAGAGTACCCCAAGAATATACCCTCATCTGATTTAGAGTCAAATTTTCCTAGATTATCTTTCCCATTATTATGAACAAAACACCTACATCCAAAGATATGAAAATAGTTCACTTTTGGTTTTCTGTTTTTCCAAAGTTCATAAGGTGTTTTCTTTATAATGGGTCTTAATAAAACTCTATTTAATATATGACATGAGGTATTTATGGCTTCTCCCCAAAAGTACTTAGGGAGATTACTTTCACATAACATGGTTCTAGCCATTTCCTCTAGAGTTCTATTTTTCCTTTCCACAACTCCATTTTGTTGTGGTGTCCTAGGTGCAGAAAAATTATGAGTTATCCCCTTTTTACTACAAAACTCATCAAATAAATGATTTTCAAATTCGGTTCCATGGTCACTTCTAATAGCTATGACTGAAGTGTCTCTAGCATTTTGTTACTTCTTTATGAAATTTTTTGAAAATTAAAAATGCTTGATCCTTATGACCTAAGAACATGACCCAAGTGTATCTAGAATAATCATCTACGATAACTAGACCATATTTATTTCCACCTAGACTTGTGGTTCTAGTTGGTCCAAATAGGTCCATGTGTAGTAGTTCTAGAGGTCTAGAGGTAGAGACACAATTTATAGATTTAAAGGAGTTCCTTGATTGTTTGCCAAATTGACATGCTTCACATATTTTATTCTTTTCAAACTTTAGTTTTGGCAAACCTATCACGGAATCTCTTTTAACTAGTTTTGATATGGTGTCCATGCTTGCATGACCTAACTTACGGTGCCATAACCAACTAGCATCATTTTCCTTAGTTTCATTAACAACTAAACATGGGTTATGTTTGGCAAGATCCTCAAGGTCTACAACATACACATTTCCACGTCTTATTCTTTTAAAAACTAAACTATTGTCATTTGGGTTTGTTATGATGCATAGTGATGGTTTAAACATAACATCATAACCTCTATCACACAATTGACTAATGCTTAGTAGATTATGCTTAAGACCATCAACATATCGAACATTATCAATAAAAGTTGAAGGGGTAATTTGTACTTTACCTATACCAATGATGTGACCTTGGTTATTGTCTCCAAAAGTCACAGCACCTCCCTTCTTAGCTTCAAGGGTGAAGAATTGATCCTTGTCACCCGTCATGTGTCTTGAACAGCCACTATCCAAGTACCAACAATTTTTGTCGACTTTGGTTGCAAGACACTCCTACACAAGCAAATCATATAGTTTTAGGTACCCAAGTTTTCTTGGGTCCTTCATGGTTAGTAGTGTTGGTTCCTTTTGGAACCCAAATTCTTTTAATTTTTCTTTTAGTTTTTCCTTTCCTATAATCACATACATTTGCTTTATGTCCTAAAGTTCCACGACAAAAATAGATTATTTTCTTAGTTTTACTTTCCCCTGCTTTAACAAAGAAGTTACTAAGGAGTTTTTGCTTATTTTTAGGTTTATATTCTAAACCCGCTCTATTGAATACAGCTCGTTGACTATTAAGTATCATCTCTAATTTTTCTGAGCTATATGTAAATTTTTCTACAATGGGCTTGTATTTTTCAAGTTCTAGTGTCAATTTTTGTTTTTCTGTTTTTAGATCATTTAGTTCTTTTGTGAGACTCTCATTTATATGTTTATTGTTTTTGGGTTCTAATGTTTCTTTGTTCAGCCTTTCATTTTCTTTAGTTAAGGTATTATTCTTTTGTATCAAGATTTGGTTGCTTGTTTTAAGTTCTGTATTTTCTTTGATAAGAACATCTTTATCCTTAACTAATGAATCATACTTGCGGAGATGAGTTTGGTTAGTTACTTTTAGTTCTTTGTTTTTAACGTTTCTTGTTTTGTATTCATCCATTAATTCATTGAAAGCATCATATAATTCATCGAAAGTAAAATCTAAATGTGGTGCGGATGTTACCTCATTGTCGTTGGCCATAAAACACAGATTGGCCTTTTCTTCTTGTTCTTCATCCGATGATGATGATGAAGTGTCGGAGTCCGATAGGGTGGAGACGAGGACTTTCTTCTTCTTGTACTTGCTCCCCTTTTTCAGCAAGGGACACTCAGCTCTGAAGTGCCCCGGCTTCTTGCACTCATAACAACCGATCCCCTCATTTTCCCTTTTCTTATCTTTATCCTTGTGATAGGAATTTGAGGGGCCTCTCCTTTGATGTGAGGATTTCTTTCGGTTGATGAATCTTCTGAACTTACGCACGAGAAGAGCCTCATCATCATCTCCCTCATGATCTTCTTCTTCACTGCTGCTACTGCAAGACAAGTCTTTGTTAGATGATGTAGATTTGAGAGCTATTACCTTTTTCTTATGGGAGGACTCTTCTTCGCTATGTTGCTTCATTGTTAACTCGTGCGTCATTAGGGATCCAAGAAGCTCCTCAAGTGGTAGCTTGTTCAAGTCCTTGGCTTCTTGGATTGCCGTCACTTTGGTTTCCCATGACCTTGGTAGACAGCAAAGAATCTTCCTGACAAGATCACTGTTAGTATAGTTTTTGCCAAGGCTTTTTAGGCCATTGACAATGTCAGTAAATCTAGTGAACATGCAAGTGATTGTTTCATTAGAATCCATCTTAAATAGTTCATACTTATGAACCAATATATTTATTTTGGATTCTTTGACTTGATTCGTGCCCTCATGGGTCACTTCAAGTCTATCCCAAATCTCTTTTGCAGAATTGCAAGTAGAGACCCTATTGAATTCATTCCTATCTAATGCACAGTAAAGCACATTCATTGCTTTGGCATTGAGTTGTGCCTTTCTCATGTCATGGCCATCCCAATCCTTTTCAAGTTTGGGTACAGTGACACCCTCTACATAGATGGATGGGATGTATGGTCCATTTAATATAATGGTCCACATCTCATAGTCTTGGGCTTGGATAAATATTCTCATCCTAGCCTTCCAATATGAGTAGTCGGATCCATTAAAGAATGGAGATCTTTGGGTGGACTAACCCTCAATGTGGGAAGATCCAAATGGGGTTGTCATTTTGATCTTTTACTCTTAGGATAGAAGAGTTTAGGCTCTGATACCACTTGTTGCCCAGATAGACAACCCAAGAGGGGGGGGTGAATTGGGTTTTTTAAAATAATTTTGCAATTAAAACATTTGTGGATGACTAATTAATACTGTTGCAAGATGATTAATTAGTTGCTATGTGCTGTGAGTGAAATGAGAGTAAGAGAGAGAGACACAAGCAATCACAAACACAATGTTTTTATAGTGGTTCGGAGCTAACCCTTGCTCCTACGTCCACTCCCCAAGTCTCACTTGGGAATTCACTATAACCCCTCGGATTACAGCCGGTTGTTTTCCAAGCTCACAACCAAACTTGTTGTTTTACGAGGTCACAACGAACTCGGTCAATTTTTCCAGGTTCACTGACTAGAACCACCCCGATTGTTTTTCCGGGATCACAATCGAACCCTTACACCGTTGGTTTCAACCTAGGCTCACCAACAAACCTATATACCCTTGATTCAATTCCCTGATTGAATCAAGTAAGGACAAGATGGAAAGAACAAAGACAAATAGAAAAACAGAGCTTCTAAAAAGCAGATATACAGCGATATTAATAAGAGTAAAGTTAAGAGCCCTCAAACACGTTTGAGTTGGAGAAGAGAAGGGCTTCTTGAACTTTGGGTCTCCTCTTGAAAATCTGGAAGACTTGAAGGCAGGAGGAGACTTCTTTTAATGCTGGGAAGAGTCGGTTGAATGGAGTTAATGACCCTCTTCCTTCTTTTCCGTTGAAATCAGTTTGCAGAGAAAGGATGCTTGATTTCTTTGAGTGGAATGGTACTTCTCTGCCTTGCTACAGTCCTCTGTGGCTATTTAAGCCATCCCCCACGGAAACTAGCCGTTAGACATATTTTTCTGCCCGTTCTGCACACTCTGCACAACTTGACAATGTGTCCGTTGGGGTCGGAGTCGACTCGCGCGATCTGGAGTCGACTCGGCTATAACAGGAGTCGACTCATGCTTTTCTGGAGTCGGCTCGGCAGCTGTTCCGAATTTGAATTAAAGTGACCTCCTCGACTGGGAGTCGACTCGACTTAACCCGGAGTCGACTCGCAAAAAACTGGAGCTGACTTGGCATTTTTGGAGTCGGCTCATCCCATGGAATTCATGGAGCTATTTTTCAACTTGGCCCACTCGAGTCGACTCGACAGTCCTGGGAGTCGACTCGGCGCTCAGAGCCCGAACTCCCTATCTTCTGTCTTTTGGCTCGTCCAGTCTTGGAGTCGACTTGAACTGTTCCGGAGTCGACTCGGCTCTCAGTTTTCGAAACTCAGTCTTCTGCCTTTTTGGTGTAGCGCTGCCTTGGAGTCGACTCGAACTTTCTTGGAGTCGACTCGCATCTCAGAGACACAAATACTGTCTTCTGTCTTTTTGAGGTCGCGCTGTCTCGGAGTCGATTCGGCCTTTGCGGGAGTCGACTCGGCCCTCAGTGTCCGAAAGTTGCTCTCTGACTTTTGCCTTGTATTACACTGAGAGTCGACTCTCACTTTCTTTGGAGTCGACCTGCCAACCATCGGAGTCGACTCGCGTTCCTCAGGAGTCGACTCGGCTCTCAGGGTCCGAAAACTGCTCTCTGACTTTTTGTCTGTAACTCCCTGGAGTCGACTCATACTACCCTGGAGTCGACTCGGCTAGCATCCGAGTCGACTCGCGCACTTCAGGAGTCGACTCGCTGACAGGTTCTGAGTTGGGTCTTTCTGTTTGTCTGTCTGTTCTTAGTCGGAGTCGACTCGTAATGTTCCGGAGTCGACTCGAGCCTGTGCCAATGCTTCTGATACGCTTGGAGTCGACTCGTAATATCCCGAAGTCGACTCGAGTCTCAGACTTTGGTTCATATAGACTTTTTAACTTATCCAAATTGTCTTGAACCAAATCTAGAGACTCTTAACCATAAATTTACAAGATTTTCACTGAAACACTAGATTGAATTCATTAGTAAACATAAGATATACTCAAATGCTTTGAGCTCATCAAAATCAAATAGGGTTACAATCAATCACTCCACACTCCGATTCATCATCATCATCATCAGATGAGGAACAAGAGAAAAAGGCCAACTTCTGTTTTATGGCAAATGAAAATGAGGTAACATCTGAAACGCATTTAGATTTTACCTTTGATGAATTGTATGATGCTTTTAATGAGCTAATGGATGAATATAAGACAATAAATCTTAAGAATAAAGAACTAAAACTAACTAATCAATCTCACTTCCATAAGTATGATAAATTAATTAAGGACAAGAATTTTATTATTAAAAAAAATTAGAACTTAAAACAAGCAACCAAATGTTAATTCAAAAAACTAATACCTTAATTAAAGATAATGAAAAACTAACCAAGAAAATTTCAGAACTTAAAAACGGTAAACAAACTTTAAAAGATAATCTCACAAAAGACTTAAACATACTAAAAATAGAAAAACAAAAGCTAACACAAGAGCTTAAAAAATACAAACCAATTGTTGAAAAGTTTACATATAGTTCTGAAAAATTGGAAATGATACTTAACAATCAACGAGCTGTGTTTAATAGAGCTGGTTTAGGGTATAAACCTAATAATAAACAAAAGCTCCTTAAAAATTTCTTTGTGAAAGCAGGGGAAAGTAAAACTAAGAATATAACCTATTTTTGCTGTGGAAAAGTAGGACATAAAGCTAATGTGTGTGACCATAGGAAAGCAGAAGCTAAAAGAAAAATTAAAAAGATTTAGGTTCCAAAAGGAACCAACATTACTAACCTTGAAGGACCCAAGAAAACTTGGGTGAAAGAGTAGATGCTCTACAAGCCAATCGCAATATGTATTGTGAAGGGTTTTTCTTTTGATTTGTCCAAATCATGTACATGACATTTAAATATGAATAAAGGCATTATATTTTATCATATGCTGTTGATTATATTTATGATAAACTCCTTAGATTAGGGCAATGGTTTTAAGACTATGATGAGATCATACTAGTGAGACTTAAAATCCTAAAATCCTAATCTTAAATATTCCCAGTCATTGGTACATTGAGTCGGGGATCAATGATTACCGGAAAGACTGGCATGTCTTATGTATGCTCGATGCAGAGGATGATTGATCTCACAATCATTTATGTGGAGACACTAATACAAAGATATGGGTGCTCATTAGAAGAATGAGTTCACTGAATTGACCTACAAAGAGAAATCTTATGAAGTCTTACTTACATGTCAAAAGATGATTCTCTTAGTGGGAGTTGTGCAACTGATCCTTTGACCTGAGATCACCATGGTATCTTGTGCACATGAACCTATATTTTGGTTTACACTCATTCATGACAATAAGTTATGTACGAGGTCTTCTGGATATGGTGGATTGTGTACGAAGATTATGAGTAGGTCAACAAGGAATTAATCACTTCTAGTAAGAGAAAATAGCATCCTATTTATTCTAATCATATGATAATTCAGGAAGCCTTTGATCAAAGCAGAATGAAAATTAGAAAGAGTTTCTAATGTTTCATTATTTGAATTATCATTAAAAGATTGAGAAAAATATGAATATGAAATTGAGTTTGACATATATTCATACTCATATACATATTTGGGATGCAGTTTGATTAAAGGATTGAATTGCATGGTAACTTGCCACTGAAGGGTATTTTTGGTATTTCCACTAAATTCCATATTTTTCGGGTAGACATGACACGTTGCTAGACGTCAATCTTGTCTTATAGGTTTGATCGAACTAAAGAGTTTAATTCGATCATCAATTAGAAAGGATTCTAATTGTTAAGTTCGGGTTCGCGCAGTTTGGACTTAAATCGATTAGAAGAGTTCTAATCAAGTTGGGTCAACTCGCACTCACACCTATTGCTGGCTAAGTATGGAACCCAATGGGTCACACACAAGAAAACTTATCAAGGGTCTAATTGGATTAGATCATGTTTGCAAGATAAACATCCTAGCAGGTGTTGCAAACCTTAGCTCCTGATTCGAAGTGGATTCGAATCTGATTCGAATTGGATTCGAATCTGATTCTTAATTGATCTAATTTGATTAGATCATATTCTAATATGGGTTAGCCAAGAGTTGGCACCTAAATTGGCTTGATTTGAGTCTAATTGGATTAGATTTGATAAAACATTTAATTTTGACCGTTGGATCAACATTTGGATGAAGAGAAGGATCAAATGGATGGCGCCATGGATTAGAGCCATTGGATCTTCATCATGGGATGATGGGAGATCATGATCTCGTGATGGACTTGTGATATTGACTTAGTCAACATCAGATGGCGTGAGAAAGAAGGGAATACGGTGAATTTAGAATGGCGCCTCATGAAGAAGTGCCACTTGGATTGGATAAAGATGACACGTCATCATATCCTAACTACTTTCCCTTCAACCGCATCATTCTCTCTCTCCTTCTTTCATATGGCGCCACCAATAAGGGCCTTTGGATCATCATCTAGCCTTGATCAATGGTTGAGAATGCTCCCTATTTTTCATGCATGAGAAGAAATGAAGAAAGGCATGAGTACGGTGGATTTCATGAAGAGATGCTTAGGAAATGGATAAGGATGAAGCGCCATATCATAAGCACTTCATCTTATCCTAACTACTTCTGATATGCCCTCTCATCAAATGACACATCACTTGATCTCACGCCCCTCTTCATGCATGAATGGATGGCTACAATGCATCCGTACGCCATCTATAAATAGGGAATGCTCCCGGTGTTTTCAAATCATCGGAAATCAATCCAACTCTCTCTCTCTCATATCCCTTCTTTCTTACATTAGTTTCTTTCTTTCTAACATTGCTTCTAGTGTGTCCTAAGCCAAGACAAGGTGGTCTTCATTAGGACAAAAGGATTAGAAGTGATTTTAGAAGGCTAAAGAAAAATAGAAAGGAAGGAAAGCAAGCCGTTAGAGTTCTTTAGAAGAATTCTGCATTAAGGATCAAAAGTCTTTGGAGCTAAAGTCTTGATCAAGTTTTCGTGTGGATCACCATTGGAGGGCGGACACTTGGACGCCTCGTGGAGATTGTACACTTTGGATTAGCGTTTGAGGTATTCTACTAATTCTGCATTTATTTTATATTATTTGATTGTAATCATTAAGGTGATCTAGGCTTAAAAGGGTTTCATGCATAGGGACTTTATCAAGAAAATTTTTAAAATTCCTAGCTTCCGCTGCCCATTATGACATGCTAGAACCCTACAGTGGTATCAGAGCTATCCTTAATTGGTTCAATCAAATAATAATGCATGATGTATGATTATTAATTTACTATGAGATAGTAATGTCATATGCTTAATGAAATGCTGAAATATATGATTCATATATGATATGATATGATATGTAATAAAATGTCATGATATGAAATTTTCCGTATAAAGATATGTTGAAGCATGTTAATTAGTTGCTTATGATTTATACATGCTATGAGATAGCTATGATGCATAATAGCTTATTTTAGATATGTTAAATATATGTTACAATTAAAGAATGTGCTAGAGACTAGTAAGCCCTCAATAAAAATTATATTAAGTCATAGTGTTAAAAAATTTTGAGCTAACCCATTCTAGAACAATTAATCTAATTGGTGTCTAAGGAAAGCACTAAAGGTGGTTACTTAATTAGGACCTTACTCTTTGAGTAAGGAGAGCCTCCCACCTGCTTACCTGGCCAATTGTTTGATTGTCTATTATGGATAAGCTTAATATTGATATAATACTATTGATAGCCTTCCTTCATGCCTCGATATTATTATGTCAAGATCCATGCTAGTTTGTTGTGCTAACACAAAACTTGCAATGGGGACTGATGTTATACTGTCTTGGTGCATTAAGATGCTTATGGCATATTTTAATATATTGCCTTGTTGTGCAACCACAAGGGCAATATTATTCGAATATGACTATATGGAAATGAAGGGTTTGACTTAACTAAAATATTATTGTTTGTTGTGCTAACACAAGGCAATAAGTATTTTAAGAGGACAAGATAAAGTTGAGAATTGCATGAGATGCAATCGGAAAGAGTTTCCTATCTTTGAACTCATAAAGGTTTGTTGTGTAACCACAAGGCTTTTTATGATGAATTAGGATCTCAACCCTACTAAAAAAAATTATATTTTCACGTTTATCATAGGAGAGGGCTATGATATTCGATAAAAATAGTAGGAGACAAATTAGATTAAAGTCCTTATCTAGTTGCAAACATGTCATCATGATTGGTCTGCTTATATTAGTTATGTTCTTGCATATGTAGAATTATTAAATGGCTTCTTCACTTTCACTAAGAGGCATCTTAGATGCCAACAAGTTGACCGGACCAAACTATGTGGACTGGTTGAGGAATTTAAAGATAGTACTCACTCAGGAAAAAATTTCCTATATACTTGAAACCCCTGATCTTGGAGATCTAGGGGATGATGCTACAGAAGAGGAGGTTTCCACACATAAGATGTGGAAAAATGACAGTTTGACTGTCAAATGTATCATACTTGCCTCTATGAGCAATGAATTACAGAGGCAACATGAAGGCATGGACACTCAATCCATACTTCTCAATTTAAAAGAGTTGTATGGAGAACAAAGCAGGACTGCTAGGTATGAGATATCTAAGCAGTTGTTCCGTGCTAGAATGAATGAAGGAACTCCAGTGCAAAACCATGTTCTTATGGTTATAGACTTAATCACTAGATTAAGTCAATTAGGTTTTGCTATGGATAGTGAGCTCAGTCAGGATTTGATCCTGCAATCACTGCCTGATTCATTCTCTCAGTTTGTTGTAAACTTTCACATGAATAAGCTGAACACCTCCCTGCCCGAGCTGTTAAATATGCTCAAAACAGCTGAAGCCCATATTAAGAAGGATAAAGGTCCACTCCTTCTTATAGATGGCACTTCTAAAAGGAAATCGGAAAATAAGGGTTCTAAGAAACGATTGAACCCCAAGAGTAGCATCAAAAAGAAAAAAGGAAAGAAAAACTCCGGATCAAGTACCTGTTTTCATTGCGGCAAAGCTGGCCACTGGAAAAGGAATTGCAAGAGTTTTCTTGCAAGTATGAAGACCGATGCAAGAGTTGCATCAAAAGGTAGGTTTATGTTACATGCCAACTTGTCATTAAGTTCTTCAAATTCAAATTCATAGGTATTGGATACCGGCTGTGGTTTTCACATTTGCAAATCTTTGCATGGACTACAGAAAATTAAAATTTTGAAGAAAGGTGACTTCGAGCTGTATGGCGCTGGAGGAGAGTCCATCCAGGCTGAAGCTGTTGGAACCTACAACTTGGAGTTACCTTCGGGAGAGCTCCTACAATTAGAAGATTGTTATTATATGCCCAAAATTATTAGAAATGTAATTTCCATTCCTTTGTTGTTAAAGAAAGGATTTGAAATTAATGGAAAGGGCAATGGTTGCTCTATTTATTTTTCTAATAAGCATCTTTGCAATGGCATTATGGAAAATGGTCTTCTTGTTTTATTACTTAATGACAATGTCTTTCATATTAATAAAAGCAATAAAAGAAAGAGAGAGGAAGTAAATAACACCCTTCTTTGGCATTGCCGACTTGGTCACATAAGTGAATCAAGAATCAACAAGTTATACAAAGAAGAGTTCTTTGATCCTTATGATTATGAATCATTAGGAACTTGTGAATCTTGTCTTATGGGTAAAATGACCAAGTCTCCATTCACTGGACATGGAGAAAGGGCAAGTGAGTTATTAGGACTTATACACACAGATGTATGTGGTCCTATGACAACTCCAGCTAGAGGTGGATACTCTTACTTCATCACATTCACTGATGATTTATCAAGGTTCGGATATGTGTATCTTATGAAACATAAATCCGAAGCTTTTGATAAGTTTAAAGAGTATCAAAGTATGGTTGAAAAACAAACCGGAAAGTGTATTAAAATCCTTCGATCTGATCGAGGAGGTGAATACCTTTCTAGTGAGTTTTTAAATCATCTTAAAGAAAAGGGCATTCTCTCTGAATGGACACCTCCGTATACGCCACAATTAAATGGTGTAGCTGAACGGAGGAATCGTACTTTATTAGATATGGTACGGTCCATGATGTGCTTTACTGATCTTCCTATTTCCTTCTGGGGTTTTGCCCTAGAGACTGCTGCACTAATATTAAACAAGGTACCTTCTAAGTCTGTACCTAGCACTCCATATGAGATAAGGAGAGGAAAGAAGCCTAATCTTAAGTATCTTAAGATATGGGGTTGTCAAGCTTATGTCAAAAGAAATTTTGGACACAAGCTAAGTGCTAGATCAGATAAATATATTTTTGTAGGTTATTCTAAAGATAGTATAGGATACATCTTCTATCATCCTACCGAACAAAAAGTTTTTGTAGGTAGGCATGCCATTTTCTTAGAAAAAGAGTTTATCTTAGAAAAGGGCAAGGATAGAAAAATAGAACTTGAAGAAGTTCAAGACCTACAAATAGAAACACAAGAAATTCTTCAACCAGATGTACCCATTGATGAGGTACAACCACAACACACATCTCCTCTACGAAGGTCAGATAGAGTGCGAAGAGCACCTGAGAGATATGGGTTCATCATTGAAAATGATGAAGCCCATATTGTTCAGAATAATGATCCTCTGACCTATTCGGAAGCTGTCATGAGTAATGACTCTGACAAATGGCTAGAAGCCATGAAATCCGAAATAGATTCTATGTATACCAACCAAGTATGGACTTTGGTTGATGCACCAGAGGGTGTAAACCCTATAGGTTGCAAATGGGTCTATAAGAAAAAGATTGGAGCGGATGGCCAAGTAGAAACCTACAAGGCTAGATTGGTGGCAAAAGGTTTCAGGCAAAAGCAAGGAATTGACTATGATGAAACTTTTTCGCTAGTAGCTATGCTCAAATCTATTCGGATTTTGCTTGCAATAGCTGCATACTATGATTATGAAATCTGGCAGATGGATGTCAAAATCGCCTTCCTTAATGGTTATCTTGAGGAAGAAGTTTACATGACACAGCCAGAAGGATTTGTCTCAAGTAAGAGAGCAAATCAAGTATGCAAGCTTAAGAGATCCATTTATGGATTAAAGCAAGCATCGAGGAGTTGGAACATCCGTTTTGATACAACAGTCAAAGAGTTTGGTTTTATCAAAAATGTGGATG
This sequence comes from Phoenix dactylifera, assembly GCF_051530095.1. Lineage (NCBI taxonomy): Eukaryota > Viridiplantae > Streptophyta > Magnoliopsida > Arecales > Arecaceae > Phoenix > Phoenix dactylifera. The sequence continues at coordinate 24,199,213 of NC_143193.1, read as the reverse complement.
AACCATGTGTGTACAAGAAGACTAGTGGGAGTGCCATTGTCTTCTTAATATTGTATGTAGATGACATACTGATCATTGGAAATGATATTCCAATGTTACAATCGGTCAAGACTTGGCTGTCAAAAAGCTTTTCCATGAAAGACATGGGAGAAGCATCCTATATACTTGGTATAAAGATCTATAGGGATAGATCTAAAAGGATGCTAGGCTTGTCCCAGTCTAGGTACATAGATAATGTGCTGAAAAGATTCAGCATGGAAGAAAGTAAAAGAGGTTATTTGCCTATGAGTCATGGCATACGTCTCTCTAAGAAGATGTCTCCTAAGACATCTGAAGAGAGGAATAGAATGAATTCTATTCCCTATGCTTCGGCAATAGGATCAATTATGTATGCTATGCTATGTACTAGGCCTGATGTTGCTTATGCCTTAGGCATAACAAGTAGATTTCAGGCTGATCCAGGAGAGGATCATTGGATAGCTGTGAAAAATATTCTTAAGTACTTGAGAAGGACTAAAGATATTTTTTTAGTTTATGGAGGATCTGAGTTGAAACTAGAAGGATTTTCTGATTCTAGTTTTCAATCAGATCCAGATGATAGCAAGTCCACTTCAGGGTATGTCTTTACCCTAAATGGTGGTGCAGTGAGCTGGAAGAGTTCCAAACAGCAAACTGTAGCTGACTCAACTACTGAGGCAGAATACATTGTTGTAAGTGAAGCCGCTAAGGAAGCTGTCTGGATGAAGAAGTTCATCTCTGAGTTAGGAGTAGTTCCCGAGATTGCTGGACCAGTCCCAGTTTATTGTGATAACACTGGAGCTGTTGCTCAAGCGAAGGAACCAAGGTCTCATCACAAATCCAAGCACATTCTTAGACGCTTCCATCTTGTTCGAGAGATTGTCGAGAGACAAGACATAGTCATTGAACGAGTAGACACCAAGAACAACCTAGCAGACCCGTTCACTAAAGCTCTACCACAACAGCAGTTCGATCGCCACCTCGATTGTATGGGGATAAAATATAAGAGCGATTGGCTTTAGTGCAAGTGGGAGATTGAAAGAGTAGATGCCCTACAAGCCAATCGCAATATGTATTGCGAAGGGTTTTTCTTTTGATTTGTCCAAATCATGTACATGACATTTAAATATGAATAAAGGCATTATATTTTATCATATGCTGTTGATTATATTTATGATAAACTCCTTAGATTAGGGCAATGATTTTAAGACTATGATGAGATCATACTAGTGAGACTTAAAATCCTAAAATCCTAATCTTAAATATTCCCAGTCATTGGTACATTGAGTTGGGGATCAATGATTACCGGAAAGACTGGCATGTCTTATGTATGCTCGATGCAGAGGATGATTGATCTCACAATCATTTATGTGGAGACACTAATACAAAGATATGGGTGCTCATTAGAAGAATGAGTTCACTGAATTGACCTACAAAGAGAAATCTTATGAAGTCTTACTTACATGTCAAAAGATGATTCTCTTAGTGGGAGTTGTGCAACTGATCCTTTGACCTGAGATCACCATGGTATCTTGTGCACATGAACCTATATTTTGGTTTACACTCATTCATGACAATAAGTTATGTACGAGGTCTTCTGGATATGGTGGATTGTGTACGAAGATTATGAGTAGGTCAACAAGGAATTAATCACTTCTAGTAAGAGAAGATAGCATCCTATTTATTCTAATCATATGATAATTCAGGAAGCCTTTGATCAAAGCAGAATGAAAATTAGAAAGAGTTTCTAATGTTTCATTATTTGAATTATCATTAAAAGATTGAGAAAAATATGAATATGAAATTGAGTTTGACATATATTCATACTCATATACATATTTAGGATGCAGTTTGATTAAAGGATTGAATTGCATGGTAACTTGCCACTGAAGGGTATTTTTGGTATTTCCACCAAATTCCATATTTTTCGGGTAGACATGACACGTTGCTAGACGTCAATCTTGTCTTATAGGTTTGATCGAACTAAAGAGTTTAATTCGATCATCAATTAGAAAGGATTCTAATTGTTAAGTTCGGGTTCGCGCAGTTTGGACTTAAATCGATTAGAAGAGTTCTAATCAAGTTGGGTCAACTCGCACTCACACCTATTGCTGGCTAAGTATGGAACCCAATGGGTCACATACAAGAAAACTTATCAAGGGTCTAATTGGATTAGATCATGTTTGCAAGATAAACATCCTAGCAGGTGTTGCAAACCTTAGCTCCTGATTCGAAGTGGATTCGAATCTGATTCGAATGGGATTCGAATCTGATTCTTAATTGATCTAATTTGATTAGATCATATTCTAATATGGGTTAGCCAAGAGTTGGCACCTAAATTGGCTTGATTTGAGTCTAATTGGATTAGATTTGATAAAACATTTAATTTTGACCGTTGGATCAACATTTGGATGAAGAGAAGGATCAAATGGATGGCGCCATGGATTAGAGCCATTGGATCTTCATCATGGGATGATGGGAGATCATGATCTCGTGATGGACTTGTGATATTGACTTAGTCAACATCAGATGGCGTGAGAAAGAAGGGAATACGGTGAATTTAGAATGGCGCCTCATGAAGAAGTGCCACTTGGATTGGATAAAGATGACACGTCATCATATCCTAACTACTTTCCCTTCAACCGCATCATTCTCTCTCTCCTTCTTTCTTATGGCGCCACCAATAAGAGCCTTTGGATCATCATCTAGCCTTGATCAATGGTTGAGAATGCTTCCTATTTTTCATGCATGAGAAGAAATGAAGAGAGGCATGAGTACGGTGGATTTCATGAAGAGATGCTTAGGAAATGGATAAGGATGAAGCGCCATATCATAAGCACTTCATCTTATCCTAACTACTTCTGATATGCCCTCTCATCAAATGACACATCACTTGATCTCACGCCCCTTTTCATGCATGAATGGATGGCTACAATGCATCCGTACGCCATCTATAAATAGGGAATGCTCCCGGTGTTTTCAAATCATCGGAAATCAATCCAACTCTCTCTCTCTCATATCCCTTCTTTCTTACATTAGTTTCTTTCTTTCTAACATTGCTTCTAGTGTGTCCTAAGCCAAGACAAGGTGGTCTTCATTAGGACAAAAGGATTAGAAGTGATTTTAGAAGGCTAAAGAAAAATAGAAAGGAAGGAAAGCAAGCCGTTAGAGTTCTTTAGAAGAATTCTGCATTAAGGATCAAAAGTCTTTGGAGCTAAAGTCTTGATCAAGTTTTCGTGTGGATCACCATTGGAGGGCGGACACTTGGACGCCTCGTGGAGATTGTACACTTTGGATTAGCGTTTGAGGTATTCTACTAATTCTGCATTTATTTTATATTATTTGATTGTAATCATTAAGGTGATCTAGGCTTAAAAGGGTTTCATGCATAGGGACTTTATTAAGAAAATTTTTAAAATCCCTAGCTTCCGCTGCCCATTATGACATGCTAGAACCCTACATTGGGTACCTAAAATTGTATGATTTCCTTGTGTAGGAGTGTCTTGCAGCCAAAGTCGACAAAAACTGTTGGTATTTGGATAGTGGCTGCTCAAGACATATGACGGGTGACAAGGAGCAATTCTTCACCTTAGAGCCTAAGAAGGGAGGTGCTGTGACATTTGGAGACAATAACCAAGGTCACATCATTGGTATAGGTAAAGTACAAATCACCTCTTCAACCTTCGTTGATAATGTACGATTTGTAGATGGTCTTAAGCATAACCTACTTAGCGTTAGTCAATTATGTGATAGAGGTTTTGATGTTTTGTTTAAGCCATCTTTATGCATCATAACCAACTCAATTGACAATGGATTAGTATTTAAAGGAATTAGACGTGGTAACGTCTATGTAGTAGATCTTGAAGACCTTGCTAAAAACAGTCCTTGCTTAGTAGCTAGTAATACTAAGGTTGATTATGCAAGTTGGTTATGGCACAGTAAATTAGGTCATGCAAGTATGGATACAATATCTAAGTTAGTTAAAAGAGATTTTGTAATAGGTTTGCCAAAACTAAAATTTGAGAAAAATAAAATTTGTGAAGCATGTCAATATGGCAAACAATCTAGGAGCTCTTTTAAATCTATAAATTATGTCTCTACCTCTAGACCTCTTGAACTACTACACATGGATCTATTTGGACCAACTAGAACCACAAGTCTTGGTGGAAACAAATATAGTCTTATTATTGTAGATGATTTTTCTAGATATACTTGGGTCATGTTTTTAGCTCATAAAGATGAAGTATTTTCTGTATTTAAGAAATTTCATAAGAAAGTAGCTAATGCAAGAAATGCTTCAGTCATAGCTATTAGAAGTGATCATGTAACGGAATTTGAAAATCATCTATTTGATGAATTCTGTAGTAAAAAGGAAATAACTCATCATTTCTCTGCACCTAGGACACCACAACAAAATGGAGTTGTGGAAAGAAAGAATAGAACCCTAGAGAAAATGGCTAGAACCATGTTGTGTGAAAGTAACCTCCCTAAGTATTTTTGGGGAGAAGCCATTAACACATCATGTCATATATTAAATAGAGTTTTATTGAGACCAATTATAAAGAAAATACCTTATGAACTTTGGAGAGATAGAAAGCCCAAAGTAAACTATTTTCATGTTTTTGGGTGTAGATGTTTCATTCATAATAATGGCAAAGATAACTTAGGTAAATTTGTTTCTAAATCTGATGAAGGTATCTTTTTGGGCTATTCTACATCAAGTAAAGCTTATAGAGTCTTCAACAAAAGAATCCTTGTTATTGAAGAGTCTATACATGTTGTTTTTGATGATACTAATGATGTCTCTTCTAGCAAGAGAGTAGCTCTTGATGATGATACAGGAATACTTGAGAAAAAGATAGATGATATGACATTACAAGAGGATGAACCGAAGCAAAGTGGAGAAACCTCAACAAGCCAAGAGGTAATTGATGATCATGGGCTTACAAAGGCTTGGAGGTATGCATATGGTCATCCTAAAGAATTAATATTAGATGATCCATCACAACCTATTAGAACTAGAGCTTCTCTTAGGAACTTAAATAATCACCTAGCTTTTGTTTTACACTTAGAACCTAAAAATATTGGAGAAGCTGAAAATGATGTAAATTGGATAAATGCTATGCAAGAGGAACTAAACCAATTTACTAGAAACAAGGTATGGAATTTAGTAGAAAGACCCGCTGAATACTCAATAATAGGAACTAAATGGATATATAAAAACAAACTTGATGAAAATGGAGTTGTGGTTAGAAACAAGGCTAGACTAGTAGCAAAGGGCTATAATCAAGAAGAAGGTATAGATTTTGATGAAACCTTTGCTCCTGTGGCTAGACTTGAAGCAATTAGATTATTACTAGCATTTGCATGCTCTAAAGACTTCAAACTATTTCAAATGGATATAAAAAGTGCCTTTTTGAATAGGTATATTAATGAGGAGGTTTATGTAGAACAACCTTCTGGTTTTGAAAATCATCAATACCCCAATCATGTATATAAATTAAACAAAGCACTTTATGGTCTAAAACAAGCCCCTAGAGCATGCTATGAAAGACTTAGCAAATTTCTATTAGACCATGAATTCTCTAGAGGAAATGTTGATACAACACTGTTTTTAAAGAAGAAAAACAAAGAAATGTTAGTAGTGCAGATTTATGTAGATGATATTATTTTCGGTGCTACTAACAATCACCTCTGTGAAGAATTTGCTGACTTAATGCAGAGTGAATTTGAAATGAGCATGATGGGAGAGCTGAACTATTTTCTCGGGCTCCAAATCAAACAATCTAAAGAGGGGATCTTCATCAATCAAGCTAAATACATCAAGGAGATGCTTAAGAAGTTTGATATGGATGGAAACAAGCCAATCAGCACACCCATGAGCTCATCATGCAAACTAGATAAGGATGAATCAGGTAAATCAATAGATCAAAAGTTGTATAGAGGTATGATAGGCTCTTTACTATATCTTACAGCAAGTAGACCTGATATCATGTTTAGTGTATGCATGTGTGCTAGATATCAATCTAATCCTAAGGAATCACATTTAATTGCAGTTAAGAGAATTTTTAAATACCTAATAGGAACAAAAAATATAGGTTTATGGTACTCTAAAGAGTATAGCATAAACTTAATAGGGTACACAGATTCAAACTTTGCTGGTTGTAAACTTGATAGAAAAAGCACTAGCAGGTCATGGCAATTCTTAGGAGAAAAATTTAATCTCTTGGTTTAGCAAGAAACAAAACTCGGTTGCACTATCTACGGCGGAAGCCGAATATGTTGCTGCCGGAAGTTGTTGTGCTCAAATCTTGTGGATTAAACAACAACTTGAAGATTATGGCATTAAACAAGATAAAATTTAAAAACTGTGATAATACAAGTGCCATTAATCTAACTAAAAATCTAATTCAGCATTCAAGAACTAAACACATTGACATAAGACATCACTTCATAAGAGATCATGTACTGAATGGTGATGTGACACTTCAATTTGTTTGTACTGATGATCAACTTGCTGATATCTTCACAAAACCTTTGAGTGAAGATCGATTTTGCATACTAAGAAGAGGGTTAGGAGTGATTAATCCATTCTAGTGATACTCTCCTCTAGTTCATTGATTTTGAGGATTAGTTTATGTTGGACATAGGATTTCTTATCTATGATCATCAAATCAGTTCTTAAATCCTAGATAAGCCCATAACTCTCTCTTTTGGCACGAAAATAACAAGATTCTTGGTTGTGTGCCAGAGTTCGAGTCGACTCGGATACATTTTAGAGTCGGCTCATGGGGGAGTCAACTCACGCATATTTGGGAGTCGACTCGAGTTCGAGTCGACTCGCGACATACCGGAGTCGACTTGAGGTCGGAAATCCGACTTTTAACCCTAAGCAGAATGTTTTTCTCTTCACTTCTATTTTCAGCCGCCACTGTTCAAAAGCCCTAGAGCCGTCTCCGACCTCGTCTCCGACCCATTTTAGGTCATCTCCATCGAGTTTTCTTCCATTTTTCTTGTTCTTCCTCCATATTTAGGTCAAAAATGCCTAGGAAAGTTGTTGTCCCAAGCCGAAAGAGACCCCTCGCCGCGAGCGGCGCCGAGCGGCGGTCAAAGGCTCGGAATGAACCCGCGAGGCCACCACCTCCAGTTCCTTCCCCACCTAGGCCGGTTCCCTCGCGTCCGTGCGCCGGGAGGGCAGTCTCCACCGGGAGGAAAGTCGACTTTGACTTCCTCTCCTAGGAAGGGTTCACCCTAGGGCTGAAAGTGAATCCTAGGTTCTTCGGTGTTAAGCATGCGGATTTTTTTTTTTTTTTTTTAAAACCATGGCTGAACCTGATCGGGTTGCCTACGTACCCCTTCATAAGGGGGATCAAGCCATACGTAGTTCTTTTTAAGTTTTAAAACGCAGCGGAAAAATCGAATCAAACAATTTAATTCATGCATGCTTACAAGATCAAATCTAGAAATCAGCACCTTAAGAACACATAGGATTATGCCGGAATCGTTTAAACAATTATGCTAAAACTTTCATGCATGATTAACTATCAGATCTGAAACTTAAGAACTCTATTCCGATTAATCTCCGAATATCCATTGAATGGATTCTGGAGATATCTCCGTGAGGAGCCCCAAAAGAGGGTAAAACCTCGGGGAATTAGACCTAGATCTTGACACCATAATAAAAGATTAATGTAGGATTAATACCTTTTATGATGGATGAAACTTGTGGATCTGATCCTCGACTTCGCAGCCACGCACACGAATGGCCTCTACGAGAAGTCCACGCGAAGTTCCTGAAGAGATCCAATCCTGCGGAAGTGCTAGCTTGCGCAGAATTTCTTGAGGCTGAAATTTGATCTTCCAAACACTATCAACTTTTGATCCGCCTTCTTGGAAGAACTTGGAGGAAAGGTTTAAAGGGATTGAAGAGGACTTAGATCTGATCTAAAGACTCTTATCAGGGACCCCTAACACTAATGGCGCGATGGACTTAGAGGAGGAAGAAGTCAGCTAGATTGAATGCAGAATTTTTCCATGCATGAACTAGGGTTCCTCTCTTTTCTTTTCCCTTTTTTTCTTCTTCTTTTCTCTCTTTTTTCCTTGAATTCGACCACCAGATGATGGAGGTCCTTTTAATGTTGCTCTCCTACCTAACTTCATGCCAACCATCCCATATTTGTGGAGGATTTTGTGGGGTTTTGAATTTTGAATTCAAAATTCAAGTTCATGTGCCATTACATGATGAAGCTTGATCTAATCTAAACCATTCATCATGTTGCCACTTCCCTCTTTCAATTTCAAAATTCCCATGCCCCTAATCAGATTAGAGGGTCACATGGTGATTTTGTGGTGATTAAATTCGAAATTCAACCTTAATTAGAAGTGAGATAAAGATAAGGATGGCATATGTCATGAAGAGAGAGAATTTGATCTTATCCAATTCTTTTCATGAATTTATCTCTCCATTTCGACCCATCTAATGATGAAAGAGGTCCCTGATGTTGCCAAGTGTCCCATGGCACCATTAAATAAATTAAATTAATTTTTAATCATATTAAAAATCAATTTATGGCGCCATGCATGGATATGTGACAAGTGGATTTCAAGATCCGAATAGTTTCAGATCAAACCCATTTAATTTAATTAAATCCTAACAATTAGAATGATTCAATTACCATGGGTTGAACCTAATCCAATTAGGTCAATCCCTAATTAAGCACAAATTTAATCTAATTTAATTTGGTCAACCTAAGTCCTCTTGATTCAGACCTAATCCAATCAGGTCAAAAACCCTGATTGAGCCCAGAATTGAATCTAATTCAATTTGGCTCATCCTTAGTCTAATTACTCAATCCAATTGAGTTCATTAGCAATCTAATTACTAATTAATCCTCCGATAATTACTTTAATTATTTTATAAGATAATTTGCCAATCGAATTGACCAAATTACCCCTGAATGATTCTTAATCATTCATCAGCCTTCTTGATCAATCAGGAATCTTCTATGCGTGTGACCTCATAGGTTCGAACCTAAGCCGGTAGTATAGGAACGACTTCCTACACTAATCGATGTGACCATCTAGCAATGGTACCCGACGTCCGAATAGGCCGAATATATGCGAAGCAAATATTCTGGAACCCTGAACTATGGTTACTGTATAATTCAATCCCTTTGACTCTTAATGCCAGGATGACTTAGAGCTCACTGTCAACCCTATAATTAGTACATCCATTATGTGATTAACTTTAGATATCCCGTGACTCCTCACTGAGATTACCCTGGCCAAGGTTTTGCTAAATTAGTCACAAGACATTATCTCCTGTTTGCAGGAGGGGTCAATTCCATCTTGACTCACAACTGACTACGCAAGTACTTGACTGCACCCAGTGACCTTCCGTCACTGAATTAGAAATTCAGGTAGTCCGGTACCAAAGTACAGTGAGTTGCTTGCTAGTCACAGGTTGCGGTCTCAGGTCAGAGGGTCAAACTTATACCCATATCCACTCGGAACATCTCTCGACAGTAGAGCGTTCCGGAATTGGTCACATTCAGTGAAATGTACTCCTACACTTCACCTGTATGGCATACCAGTGTCTCCACACTCCTTGGTTAAGAGGACAACCAACGTATATGTCACACAACGACCTAATCTCGATAATGTTGTCGTCCTAGTAACAACATATCATTTGGTCGCGAACAAGTTTAAGGACTCAAAGATAAATCCTCCTTTATCATAACATAAGTCCTAAGGACTTCATCATATAAGAGTTCATTTGAAGATGAAATGATGAATAATGCCAAATAATACTTTATTAATTTGTCAATTTATTTACAATATTCAATCATCAATATGCTGACGATTGACATTTAGGATACAATTCCCAACAACTCCCACTTAGCCTAAAGCCAATCGGCACAGTATCTAATACCCATCTTCGACTTGTGTTCGTTGAACTCTTTGATGCCGAGGACTTTGGTAAATGGGTCAGCCAGATTTTCTTTTGTGTCAATCTTCTGAAGATCAATATCACCTCGTTCTATAATCTCTTGAACCAGGTGATAACGTCGCAGAATATGCTTGGTCCGCTGATGTGCTTTAGGTTCCTTTGCCTGAGCTATGGCTCCAGTGTTATCACAAAATATAGGAACTGGACCATCAATGGAAGGTGCCACTCCCAGCTCGGTGATGAACTTGCGCAACCATACGGCTTCCTTGGCTGCATCAGATGCTGCAATGTATTCTGCTTCACATGTAGAATCTGCCACTGTATGCTGCTTGGAACTCTTCCAGCAGATGGCCCCACCCTTAAGAGTGAAGATATATCCCGACACGCTCTTGCTATCATCTTGATCTGACTGAAAACTTGAATCGGTATATCCCTCAAGTTTTAAGTCAGAATCACCGTAGACAAGCCACTGATCTTTAGTATTTCTCAAATACTTAAGGATGGTTTTGACAACCTTCCAGTGGTTGCTACCTGGATCAGACTGGTATCTACTCACTACTCCTAGTGAGTATGCCACGTCTGGTCTAGTACATGTCATGGCATACATTATAGATCCCACTGCCGAAGCATATGGAATTCTATCCATAGTCTCTCTTTCTTGAGAGGTTGTCGGACAATCCCTTTTAGAGAGGTTAATTCCATGGCCCATTGGAAGATAGCCTTTCTTGGAATTAATCATACTGAACCTTTTCAGTATAGTATCAATGTATGTGGATTGGGATAATCCAAGCAATCTTCTAGATCTATCTCTATAGATCTTCATCCCTAGGATGTAAGATGCTTCTCCCAAATCCTTCATGGCAAATTGAGATGATAGCCAAACCTTTATTCCTTGTAATGCAGGAATGTCATTCCCGATTAAAAGAATGTCATCCACATACAAAACAAGAAATATAATAACTGAACCATTTGCCCATTTATAAATGCAAGGTTCCTCTTCATTCTTAATGAAGCCATATGATTTGATCACCTTATCAAATCGTATATTCCAACTCCGTGAAGCTTGCTTTAATCCATAAATGGATTTTTGAAGCTTGCACACCTTAGACTCATCTGCAGATATAAAACCTTCAGGTTGCATCATATACACCTCTTCTTCTAAATCTCCATTTAGAAAAGCGGTTTTAACATCCATCTGCCAGATTTCATAATCTAAGTGTGCTGCTATCGCAAGCATAATCCGAATGGATTTGAGCATTGCCACAGGAGAAAACGTCTCGTCATAGTCAATACCATAACGTTGACGATATCCCTTGGCAACCAGACGGGCTTTATAGGTCTCTACTTTTCCGTCTGCGCCCCGTTTTCTTTTGAAAATCCACTTACACCCTATGGGTTTAATCCCTTCGGGTGGGTCAACTAATGTCCATACATCATTGACCTTCATGGATTCCATTTCGGATTGCATGGCTCCAAGCCATGCATCAGAGTCATGCCTCTGCATAGCATCCATATAGGTGATCGGATCCTCATTGTTTTCATCAAGTTCGACAGGATCCCCGTCCTGGACCAAGAAACCGTAGTATCTGTCTGGCTGACGTGGTACTCTACCTGATCGCCTTAATGGTGCATCTAAGATGGGTTCTGGATCTGATCTAATCAAATCTGACTCAACTAGTTCAGTCGATGGTGTCGGATCTTCTACATGTTGAACTTCCCTAAGCTCAACATTAGAGCTTTTAGTTCCTTCACTAAGGAATTCTTTCTCTAAGAAAACAGCTCTATTGCTTACGAATAACTTTTGTTCTTCAGCAAAGTAGAAGTAATATCCTTTAGTTTCTTTAGGATAACCAACAAAGAAACATTTGTCAGACTTGGGTTCAAGTTTGTCTGTCTTCAAACGTTTGACATATGCTGGACACCCCCAAACCCTAAGGTGAGACAGCATTGGCTTACGTCCAGTCCACATCTCATGTGGTATTTTATTTACAGACTTACTTGGAACCTTATTTAGAATGTAGCAGGCTGACTCAAGTGCATATCCCCAAAAGGATATGGGCAGACTTGCAAACCCCATCATGGATCGAACCATGTCTAACAGAGTTCGATTTCTTCTTTCTGATACACCGTTATACTGTGGTGTACCAGGAGGAGTCCATTGGGAGAGAATCCCATTCTCTCCTAAATATGTCAAAAACTCATTGGAAAGGTATTCGCCTCCTCGATCTGATCGAAGAGTTTTAATACTCTTTCCAGTTTGTTTTTCTACTTCATTACGATACAATTTGAACATTTCAAATGCTTCAGATTTATGTCTCATTAAATAGACATAACCATACCTAGAAAGGTCGTCTGTAAACGTAATGAAATATGAATACCCACCTCTAGCATATGTGCTTATTGGCCCACATACATCAGAATGTACAAGGGTCAATAAATCACTGGCTCATTCACCTTTTCCGGTAAAAGGTGATTTGGTCATCTTACCAAGAAGACATGACTCACAGGTTGTCAATGATTCACAATCATTAACATTGAGGATTCCCTCTTTACTTAACCTGTTCATCCTGTTCTTGTTAATATGACCTAGCTTATGATGCCAAAGGTAGACATCCGTGACATTATCTATTCTAGGACGCTTACTTGACGTGTACATTACATTAACAGGTTGTGATAACAAGTAGATGCCATTGCTCAATTGTCCATTCATTACAGTAACACCATTCATAATGATATCACAAGAATATTTCTTTATTGAAATTTCATAACCGTTCATGGCCAAAAGGCCTACGGAAATTACATTCAATAAGAATGCAGGACAATAGTGACAATCACTCAAGACAACTACATGAGAATTGAAAACAAGTTTGAGATTTCCTAAAGCTAGAACTGGAACAGATCTTCCATCTCCAACATTCAGGAATCTCTCGCTGTTTTCAAATCTCTCATTGACCTGAAGTCCTTGCAATGAATTGCATATATTAAACGGACTTCCAGTATCTAATACCCAGGTTGAATTATCACATATAGAGAAATTACAAGGTGTTATCATATAAATACCTTGATCAGCAACTGATTGCCCTTTTCTCTTGCTTAGCCTGTTCGGGTCAAGTGAGGTAAGGTACTGAGGACAATTCCTCTTCCAATGCCCCTGCTTCTTACAATAGAAGCATTCTGCCTGACTTTGGTCATCCTTAATCCTTTTGGTCTGACTATGCTGAGTTTTCAGCTTTCTATACCAATTATTGAAGTTGGGACTAGTCAACTTGTCATTATCCAATAATGAGCGAAGTGACAAACTTGTGGCCATTTCTACATAAAAGAAAATTTGGCTATTAGTATATGAATTGACTAAACACAGTAGACTTGGACTTTAGTCTAAAGATACTCCCACTATTTTATACAAATTGGTAGCCTCTACCTCCAATTCGAAAAATTACTCCTAATTCTTTAGTGGGCACTAGAACCCAATAGATCGCATATAGGCCCGAGTGTGGCTCGGCTAACCCATATGCACCTATTGGTAGGTTCTAAACCAGTTGCTTCACCAAGCAACTTCTAGTGATAATTTTGCCCTAGGTTCTTCGGCAGGCGTGTGGCGCCTCCACCGAATACCCTAGTCAGGTCCAACCATTAAATGATAGAGTTAAGTCTAATCAACTAATAGACGACCAAGCCCGAGTGTGGCTCGGCTCACCTGACCGCCTATTGAAGGTACACTTAACTCATCATATATTGAATGACAATTCCAATGCTTGATAAGTACCAGGCGTGTCGCGCCTCCAATAATTATCAAAACATTGGACCCATTATCACCCAACTTAATGGGAGGCTATGACCTAGTTATCCCCATAACCATTTCATTTTAAGGACCTAATAATTTTAGAGGATTTCATAATTAGGATAGATGAGAAGATCCGGTTAGTCTAATTTCTCCCACTGACTTCACCAAATCAGATTAGACTCAAACCGGTTAAGGAGACACCTAAATCAGTCAAACTGATTTTTCTTATAGGCATGGGCTAACTCGAATCATTAAGTGATCCAATCAAAATGTGATTGACCATGTCGGCCAGGTAAGTGAGATCGGTGGAAGGGATATGCCATTAACTCGGCAAAGACGAATCAGTGCGAGTAGCTCCCAATTAAAAACCACCGGTCAAAACTGCCAAACTTACCTTAGACACCGACTGGTTAATCAATTTCGATTTGATTACTCAAATGACTCGGGCTACACCTCTGAGCCTAAATCAAGTTCCATCTTGGTCTAATCAAAGACATGGACTTGATCCATCTACAACTATTGTAAATTGATCTAGAATTTTCTTGACCTAATCTAGTTACTACTTAATTAGATTTGATCAATTAATTCTATTTGTCCATGTATGATTCTAACCTTAGGTCTAACCCAATCCTAGGAACTTGATTTAAGCTAACCCATATGCCCAAAGAATTATGCAATGTCAATTAATTGAGTTACAATTCTATTTCATAACACTTAATTCTCAATTAAGTTTAGACTTATGAAAGTTTTGATCATTGCATATTTCTTTTTAATTACATATTAATTACAATCTTTCAGTTCTTAAAACATATTTTCAGATCTGAGTTTTTGTAATTAATCACATGTAATCAGATTAAATTCATGTTTAAGTCATTATATTTAATGTTCATGCATCACATATACATAACAACATGAATTAATACAAACAACATACATCTTATGTATTTGTTTTTTCACTTTTATTTTCAGATCTGATTTGTTCATTAAAATCAGAGATCATATGAATCATAAATTTTATTTAGATCTAATCTAAACAATATTATGATTTCAGATTTATTTATGTTACAAATCTTAACACAAACATGCATCATATGCATTCAAAATTTCAGATCTAGTTAATCATGCATAATCAGCAATTAAATCAATCATAAAAAATACTTTAGATCTAATCTAAGCATGCTCATGATTTCAGATTTAATTACAAGAATTAAAACATAAAAGTTTAAACATGAACCTGGCTCTGATACCACTGAAAGTGAATCCTAGGTTCTTCGGTGTTAAGCATGCGGATTTTTTTTTTTTTTTTTTAAAACCATGGCTGAACCTGATCGGGTTGCCTACGTACCCCTTCATAAGGGGGATCAAGCCATACGTAGTTCTTTTTAAGTTTTAAAATGCAGCGAAAAAATCGAATCAAATAATTTAATTCATGCATGCTTACAAGATCAAATCTAGAAATCAGCACCTTAAGAACACATAGGATTATGCCGGAATCGTTTAAACAATTATGCTAAAACTTTCATGCATGATTAACTATCAGATCTGAAACTTAAGAACTCTATTCCGATTAATCTCCGAATATCCATTGAATGGATTCTGGAGATATCTCCGTGAGGAGCCCCAAAAGAGGGTAAAACCTCGAGGAATCAGACCTAGATCTTGACACCATAATAAAAGATTAATGTAGGATTAATACCTTTTATGATGGATGAAACTTGTGGATCTGATCCTCGACTTCGCAGCCACGCACACGAATGGCCTCTACGAGAAGTCCACGCGAAGTTCCTGAAGAGATCCAATCCTGCGGAAGTGCTAGCTTGCGCAGAATTTCTTGAGGCTGAAATTTGATCTTCCAAACACTATCAACTTTTGATCCGCCTTCTTGGAAGAACTTGGAGGAAAGGTTTAAAGGGATTGAAGAGGACTTAGATCTGATCTAAAGACTCTTATCAGGGACCCCTAACACTAATGGCGCGATGGACTTAGAGGAGGAAGAAGTCAGCTAGATTGAATGCAGAATTTTTCCATGCATGAACTAGGGTTCGTCTCTTTTCTTTTCCCTTTTTTTCTTCTTCTTTTTCTCTCTTTTTTCCTTGAATTCGACCACCAGATGATGGAGGTCCTTTTAATGTTGCTCTCCTACCTAACTTCATGCCAACCATCCCATATTTGTGGAGGATTTTGTGGGGTTTTGAATTTTGAATTCAAAATTCAAGTTCATGTGCCATTATATGATGAAGCTTGATCTAATCTAAACCATTCATCATGTTGCCACTTCCCTCTTTCAATTTCAAAATTCCCATGCCCCTAATCAGATTAGAGGGTCACGTGGTGATTTTGTGGTGATTAAATTCGAAATTCAACCTTAATTAGAAGTGAGATAAAGATAAGGATGGCATATGTCATGAAGAGAGAGAATTTGATCTTATCCAATTCTTTTCATGAATTTATCTCTCCATTTCGACCCATCTAATGATGAAAGAGGTCCCTGATGTTGCCAAGTGTCCCATGGCACCATTAAATAAATTAAATTAATTTTTAATCATATTAAAAATCAATTTATGGCGCCATGCATGGATATGTGACAAGTGGATTTCAAGATCCGAATAGTTTCAGATCAAACCCATTTAATTTAGTTAAATCCTAACAATTAGAATGATTCAATTACCATGGGTTGAACCTAATCCAATTAGGTCAATCCCTAATTAAGCACAAATTTAATCTAATTTAATTTGGTCAACCTAAGTCCTCTTGATTCAGACCTAATCCAATCAGGTCAAAAACCCTGATTGAGCCCAGAATTGAATCTAATTCAATTTGGCTCATCCTTAGTCTAATTACTCAATCCAATTGAGTTCATTAGCAATCTAATTACTAATTAATCCTCCGATAATTACTTTAATTATTTTATAAGATAATTTGCCAATCGAATTGACCAAATTACCCCTGAATGATTCTTAATCATTCATCAGCCTTCTTGATCAATCAGGAATCTTCTATGCGTGTGACCTCATAGGTTCGAACCTAAGCCGGTAGTATAGGAACGACTTCCTACACTAATCGATGTGACCATCTAGCAATGGTACCCGACGTCCGAATAGGCCGAATATATGCGAAGCAAATATTCTGGAACCCTGAACTATGGTTACTGTATAATTCAATCCCTTTGACTCTTAATGCCAGGATGACTTAGAGCTCACTGTCAACCCTATAATTAGTACATCCATTATGTGATTAACTTTAGATATCCCGTGACTCCTCACTGAGATTACCCTGGCCAAGGTTTTGCTAAATTAGTCACAAGACATTATCTCCTGTTTGCAGGAGGGGTCAATTCCATCTTGACTCACAACTGACTACGCAAGTACTTGACTGCACCCAGTGACCTTCCGTCACTGAATTAGAAATTCAGGTAGTCCGGTACCAAAGTACAGTGAGTTGCTTGCAAGTCACAGGTTGCGGTCTCAGGTCAGAGGGCCAAACTTATACCCATATCCACTCGGAACATCTCTCGACAGTAGAGCGTTCCGGAATTGGTCACGTTCAGTGAAATGTACTCCTACACTTCACCTGTATGGCATACCAGTGTCTCCACACTCCTTGGTTAAGAGGACAACCAACGTATATGTCACACAACGACCTAATCTCGATAATGTTGTCGTCCTAGTAACAACATATCATTTGGTCGCGAACAAGTTTAAGGACTCAAAGATAAATCCTCCTTTATCATAACATAAGTCCTAAGGACTTCATCATATAAGAGTTCATTTGAAGATGAAATGATGAATAATGCCAAATAATACTTTATTAATTTGTCAATTTATTTACAATATTCAATCATCAATATGCTGACGATTGACATTTAGGATACAATTCCCAACAAGGGCATCGTCTCAGGGCTCAAGGGTTAGAGTTATTCTGTTCATTAGACCTCCCTACTTACTCGGGGTTAGTTAGGGAATTCTATGGGACTGTAGCCCGAGGTAGTGGTGGTATCCAGGGAACCGTAGCGGGTGTCCCTGTATTCATCTCGGAGGACTTCATTGCTTGAGTCCTCCATCTCTCGAGTGAGGGGATTGTTCCCACACACCCCTCCGATAGGATAGAGGCCCTTACAGCCATCTTAGGGTGTCCACCTCAGACCCCCATAGAGGAGGTGTTCGCAAATCAGCTTTCAGCTGAAATGTGGCTTCTCCTAAGTGTCATCTCTAGGACTCTCTTCCCCAAAATGGGTAGGTTTGATTTTATTTCAGAGAGAGACCTAGCACTGATGTTCCACATACTCCAGGACACTCCTATCAACTTTCCTAAACTCATCTACAAATATATCTGTGAACCCCTAGATAAGCCTAGGTTGAGTCTCCCTTACGGTATGCTATTCACTCTCATCTTTAGGGAGTTAGAGGTTCCTATTCCTGAGGGGGAACCCTCTCGCTCACTGCGTCATATAGATCGCATGGGTGAGGGGACTCTCCATCGTATGGGCTTTCATAGAGTTGAGGGAGTCTGGGTACGGAGACCATCCACTATCACACCATCTGACCCTACCACTCACCACTCCCCTAGCCCTGACCATGACATAGCTCCTCCCACCTTTCCTTCCACCTCTTCTCCTACCTATACTGAGCCCTCCACCTCCACTGCCCCACCTTCTCAGCAGCAGCCCCTGGAGGTTCAGATATCCTCTGAGCAGCTCCGAGAGCTGAGGCAGGAGATAGTGAGGGAGTTGAGGAATGATCTCCTGAGAGAGCTACGAGGTTCTCAGACTGCTCCCTCCACAGATTTAGTTTCCTCCTTAGCAGCCGTGACAGAGATGGTTGCAAATCTGAAGGAGGAAATATTCAATGTGCGAAGCCTAGTTCAAGCTCAATACTGGAACATGAGTGACGTCAAGGACGACACAAGGGAGATGCGAGACAGCATCAGACATGAGCTAGGCAACCAGAGTCAGGATGCAGAGCGGCTAGCCAATGCGCTGATCTCCAAGCTTGACACCCTCCAAGAAATTGTGACCCAGCTCACCACGATACAGTCTAGTGCCACCTCGGAGATCATCGAGCAGCTAGGGAACATCTCTGAGAGGATAAACTTAGTCATGCAACTGAGTAGACTGAAAACGGAAGCCACATCCTCCACTACAAAGAAAAATTAGTGTATTTTTATCTGTTTTTATGATGTACAGTCCCTTGAGGACTCTTTTGATATGTAATCACACTTGTACTCAAATTTGAATTTAATACAATGAGTAGAAATTTCCTTTCAAAATTGTGCATTCTTGAGTTCTTGTACTTTTCTGTGCTTTCTGCCTTTTTGCTATGATGACAAAAAGGGGGAGAAAATATATTGAATTGAAATGTAAAGGGAATCAATAAAAAGAAAATTCTTAAAGCACAAAGTAATTTGTTCTAAGTGGATTCGATACCTCGAGGCTCATTATCTCTCTGTTGTGGCTCCTAAAGGAGTAATCTCCAGAATCTATTCAAGGGATATTCGGAGATTAGTTGAATCATACTCAAGAACAAATTGGCAGATTTTCCCTCTAAAACCAAAAATTTAAGCTCAAAAGCTTCAAGACATTAAAAGAAAATTCAGAGAATCTAAACAAAATTGAATGCATATGTTGAGGGAGAGAATCTGAAATCTTAAGAAAGCAAATTCATTAAACACATATAAGCCAAACAATTGATTGCATGACATGAAGGCTTATATAATTCCAAATGAAAGGGGGAGCTTTAACTTCAGAATTTACTGTTTCACACCTTTCAATTTTGGATAAATTAAATGACTAGACACTTGAATTCATTTCAAAACTTTATTATAAATCTCCTTTTGGTTGAGCAATTCACTTTATAAATACTCAATGTTTTGTCATCATCAAAAAGGAGGAGATTGTGGAGTGATTGATTATAACCCTATTTGATTTTGATGAGCTCAAAGCATTTGAGTATATCTTATAATAATGAATTCAATCTAGTGTTTCAGCCAAATATTTGTGAATTTATATTTAAGTGTCTCTAGCTTTGGTTCAATACATTTTGGCTAAGTATGGAACTCAGTTTGAACCAAAGTCTGAAGCTCGAGTCGACTCCGGAAGATTACGAGTCGACTCCAAGTGTTTCAGAAGCTCTGGCACATGCTCGAGTCGACTCCGGTATACTACGAGTCGACTCCGACTGAGAACTGACAGAAAAACAGAAAGTTGATTTTCAGACCCTGTCAGCGAGTCGACTCTAGAAGGGTTCGAGTCGACTCCGATGGTTGCCGAGTCGACTCCCGACATTTTTGAGTCAACTCCAAAGGGTAACAGAAGAAAGACAGAACAATATATTTCAGACCCTGCAACCGAGTCGACTCCAGAAGGTTACGAGTCGACTCCGAAGTTTGGCGAGTCGACTCCTAGTTAAGTACGAGTCGACTCTCAAAGGAAAGCAAGACTAGAAGGCAGTTCAAGCCAAAACACAGAGGATCAGTTTTCGGATTCTGAGAGCCGAGTCGACTCCAACAAAGTACGAGTCGACTCCGAGGCAGTTCAACTCAAAACATAGAGAAACAGTTTTCGGATCCTGAGAGCCGAGCCGACTCCAAGTACTCCCGAGTCGACTCCCAAGTCAGCCGAGTCGATCCCAACAAAATCCGAGTCGACTCCGAGGCAGTTCAACTCCAAACACAGAGGATCAGTTTTTGGACTCTGAGAATCGAGTCGACTCCAAGATGATCCGAGTCGACTCGAGAAAGAAATACAGAAAAATAGATCTCTGGAACCCTGAGAATGAGTCGTCTCCGGAGGGCCGAGTTATCTCCAGACATTGGCGAGTCGACTCCAGGGTTGGCCGAGTCGACTCCAGAACGGGACAGCACTTTAATTCAAATCCTGAACAGTGGGCGAGTCGTCTCCAGTAAAGTATGAGTCGACTCCAGCAACAGCCGAGTCGACTCCAGATCGAGCGAGTCGACTCCGACCCTAACGATACACTGTCAGGAGTTGCAGAGTGTGTAGAACGGCCACAAAAAGGTGTCTAACGGCTAGTTTTCAAAGTGGACTACTTAAATAGCCAGAGTGAACAGTAGTAGACATTAAGAGAGCTATTCCATTCAAACAAAAAAGGGATTTCCACCTACCAAAGGCTCTCAAGAGTAAATACAAGAGAAAGAAGGAAAAAGTGCATTGAACTCCATCCAACAAACGTTTCCTTCGCATTCAAGGCTCTCCTCTGACTGATGATCATCAGTGCATTCAAAGAGGAGACTCAGAGTTCGAGAAGCCTCTTCTTCCTCTTCCAAAATCTGTTTGAGGGCTTCTAACTCTACATTATTTATATTGTTCATATTTGCCTTTTAAGAAGCTTTTCCTGTACTCTTTACAAACTGTTTTCTTGTTACTTGATTCAATCAGGGAATTGAATCAAGGTTGTTGAGGTTTGTTGGTGAGCCGAAGCTAAAACCAATGGTGTAAGGGTTCGATTGTGATCCCAAAAAAACAATCGGGTGGTTCTAGTCGGTGAGCCTGTGAAAACCGGCCGAGTTCGTTGTGATCTCGTGAAAACAACAAGTTGGGTTGTGAACTTATAAAACAACCGGCTATAATTCTAGGGATTATAGTGAACTCCCAAGTGAAGCTTGGGGAGTGGATGTAGGAGCAAGGGTTAGCTCCGAACCACTATAAACCCTCTTGTGTTTGTAATTGGTTCATTGTCTCTTCCATCCTCTCCACTCACTACAACTAGTAATCTAATTAATCAGCCTGCAATAATATTAATTAGTTACTCATTAAGTTTTAATTTACAATTATTACTTAAAACCCAATTCACCCCCCCTCTTGGGTTGTCTTCTTGGGCAACATCATTCAAGTGAATGTTTCTAGAATTTAATTTCTTACTCGTAGATTCACAGCAATATATACATGAAATACAATGAATCTTTTTAATATCAAAATAAAGTCATATATTTAGAAACATTTGTTCGCAATCAAGATCATTATAAAATACATCATTTAAACCAATTTTAGTACACTTTAAAGATAAGAAATGATATGTTTCAGATGCGTATCGGAGCAATCAACCAAGGCATCAAAATTAATTCTGTTTTTCTTAAGTTAAGATTTTTTTTTTAGGAATCATATTGAGTTATTCTCCTGAATGATGCGATCATTGAAGCATATAACTAAGGTTACAAAGATGTAACGATATAAGCATTTTTAAATTAAGTTTAAGCTTTTATACAAAATCGGATTTTGAACTTCATAAAAATTTTCAAAGTTATAATTTGAGATATGTATCTTCCACATTGTAGCTCATCTTCAATCATTACGATTGAAAACATATATTTCAAACATATTAGAGCATATTCAGAATATTTGTATTTAATGTTGAGTTTTGGTACGAATTAAAACATTATATACCAAAGTTAGGCAAGTTGAAAGATAAAACAAAATCAATTCATTTTGCCTAAATAGAGATATCCTTCTCTTTTCCTTTTTACAAATTTATTCAACTTTCAGATTTCAAAGATGATTGTGAGCGACAAATCTGAAATTTTTTTTCAATAATACTAAAAAAAAATTTTATGTAGTATTTCAAACATTCAATCAAATTATCCAAGCATGGAGCATTACAAAATATTGAGAACCCATAATTCAAAACATCATGCCACATGCAAAATATATTATGTGTTAAGTCATGCATTAAAATAATAAGAACAAGCATGTTAAGGATCAAAATCAATTCTTTTCAAATAAACTTCCCCTATTTAAATATAATCTTGCACTGATTTCATCCTTAAGGTGTGTTTCCAAGTGATTAAAACTTGACTTGATTCTTCTTATATACTTTCATTTACTTTGTCATTCATTTTCTTTTTTTTTTAATTTCTTTTCTTAACTAATTAACGAATATTTTGATTTTATTTTTTATTTTTACTTTCTTATGCTCTATACTCTATTTGCTCCCTATCCAGTGGAGTTGGAAGGGGCATGAGGTACTACCACTAGCCTCCCTCTTGTGCCGTCCCTAATATACCCTACACTGAATAGTTGGGTCAAATAGTGCCGGGTACTACCACTAGCCTCTCCATTGGCACCATCCCTATGATGAGCAATATAGAAAGGTTAAAATGTTCACTGCAAACTCCTCCTATTTAAGTGTAATTAATTACAGATTTTATCCCTTCCAAAAGAATGCTCACACAAGCCTCACAAATATGCCGAATATATTAAGCTTGTTTTGTTTTTCCTTAAGATTGGAGTATTTGCCTTTACTTAGATTTTACTTCTCTTGAATAATGTTCATTTTCTTTTCTTTATCTCTCTCTCTTTTTGTTATTCTCAAGTAATTTACATGAAAGAGCAGAGTAAAGAAATAATCTTATGTATCATATAGATGTATATGATGCAAACAACATTTTCATTATGCTCAAGGATTCATAGCTTTTCACAAGTTATTTTAAATCAAAATTTTAAGCATAAATTTGTGTATTTCATGGTTATGACATAGGCAAAGATATATTTTAGTTTGGGCAAACCATGAAACAATTTCTAAAAGCATAAGTCAATCAATACATATATAGACATGATATCAAGAAATTAATAATTAAAGACTTTAATCATACCACAATAAGATTTAAGTTGTTGACTTTGCTCAGCTAATTTATGAGAGAGGTATCTAAAACTACCGATTCATTCTGCGTTCTTCAAGTCAAATACCTACTAGATTTCTTATGTGTAAACTTTTGGCTGAAAACAGTCCCCTTTCTTGTTTGCATGTGAATGTTTATTGTATTATCTGTGGAGGTGTCTTTCAAGTTGAAATCTCTTATTTTCTTGCTTAAGGATCGTGCATTATTAACAAAATCTTTTTCTTTCTTGAAGGAAAGTCATTAGTTTCTTCAAGATACAAAACATTCATACAACATATTTTTTAACTAAATGACTCAACATAAGATATGACAATAATTGAATGTTGAGTCACTTTACTCAAGAGATTACCTAAATATAAGCAAGCACATATCACTTGAACTAAAGAGATAGTTTCATTAACCAAGATGGTTCAAGGACAAGCATGTGAGGCAATAGGAAAATTCATCAAGATTAAATCAATTTCTTGTTTTCAGAATCAATTTAGCTTAGATTCTATTTGCTTAAGATAATTATCAATAAGACATGCTAGCTAAGTTTTAATCAAATTATCTTAAACTGTTGTTTCTATCAAAATTCAGATTATAATTCATTTGTTATCAATAAAATATGATTCATTAGAGTTAGATTGAAGTCTTGCACAAGGGCACATAATGAGCATACAATATGGTCTACTAGCTGTATGATAAAATAATTATTCTATTATGCTTCAATACAGCTTTAGAACAATAGATCTACCTTGCTCATCCTTTTCAAATTCTACAAAATGGGATGATAGACATACCTTCTTCATGCCAATCTTCTATAGGAGTTTTCTTATGGACTAATTTTGGTCAATGAAGATCCCCTTCCATGTTTGTCTTAATTTGGAGTTCGAGAGAAAATATTAATTCATTCATCATACATATTTCAAACTCAGCTTGCATGAGCTTAGTAAAATCTTCATATAAATCTTCATTAGTAGAACCAAAAATGATGTCATCAATGTATACTTTGAGCAAATAAGATATCACAAATTCTTCTTTTTGATGCATAGATTTATCACTATTACTTTCTATCAAAAAAGTTACTCAAGCTTTTATATCATGCTTTTGGTGCTTGTTCCAAATCACATATTGCTTTATCATATTTGTAATGAGTGTTTTCAAATAAGATGGTTATTTCACATAGATCTCTTTTTTAATGAAATAACCATATAGGAGTGCATTCTACACATTCATTTGACAGAATATAAAGCTCATAAAGCAAGCAAATGATAATGGTGATCTTTACTTTTAATCATGCAAGAATTTCATCAAGATCTATTTCATCTTTTCTTGATTGAATCTTTTAGTAGTCACCAATTTTTCTTCATTAAGTGCATTTCTGAAAAACTCAATTTGATTCTAATTATTAACAAGGTTTCAGATTTCATCGGCAAGATTTCAAATTCTATCTTTTTAAAAAAAATGATTTAGTTTATCTCGACCAATTATAATCTTGTTCATTCTTAAGGTGTTTTAGTTTCAGATTGTTATATGTAAGCAAAAAGATTAATCATATACATATCAAATAATCTGATTTTAGTGTCTTGATGAAAGATCATTAGTCTCATAAAGAATAAAATGAATTGATATTTCTACAACTAGAATCTTTTCATTGAATATTCTATACGCATTGCTTGATGAATGATATCCAAGGATAGAAATATCTTTATCAGATTTGGCATTATTTTCATAAGAACATATCAAGCATAACATGTGCGACTGAAAAATATGAAAGATATGTAATAGTTCATTTTCTATTTTTCAGAAGATCAAAAGGAGTTTTCATCAAAAATAGATCTAATAGAAACCATATGTATGACAAGCAGTGATGATAGCTTTTAACAAAAATCATTTAAGTAGATGACTATCATACATCATTGTCTTTTTCATTTCTTCAAGAATTTTATTAACCCTATTTTACTTATGGTGTCCTTGGTGCTGAAATAATTGTATTCAATATTATTTTCTGTATAAACCTTATCAGAATTTTGGTTTTCAACACTGTGCCATGATACTCTTTATCTTCACAGTTTGGAAACCTTTTTCATTTGAAACATTTTTACAAGATTTAGCAAATACAGAAAATACTTCAATTTTATTTGCCAAGAACAAATTCAATGTAAGCTTTTGAAAAATCTAGTGATGGAAACAATATCTTTAGATTTAGAAATTGATTCTTGTTTGTTTTCTTAGTTAACATGCATAACAAACTTTGACCTTTCAGAAGATAATCTAAGTAAACCAATGACAAGGTCTTTTGAGATTAAGTACATACTAGCATGAGTTGATTTTATATGCCAAAAGTGGTTTCTTTACTATTGGTATTTATAATGCATAAAAATATACCAAGTACACATTCATATGCCTAAGATCAATAAAAGATAATGCTATCTATACGTGTGACCCCATAGGTTCGAACCTAAGCCGGTAGCACAAGAACAACTTCTTGTACTAATCAAAATGACCATCTACCAATGGTACCCGACGTCCGGATAGGCCGAATGATCGCAAAACAACATTCAAGAACCCTTGGACTATGGTTACCGTACAATTCATCCCTTTGACTCCTAATGCCAGGATAACTTAGAGCTCACTGTCAACTCTATAATTAGTACATCCATTATGTGATTAACTTTAGATATCCCGTGACTCCTCACTGGGATTACCTTGGCTAAGGTTTTGCTAAATTAATCACAAATCATTATCTCCTGTTTCTAGGAGGGGTCAATTTCATCTTGACTCACAACTGACTACGCAAGTACTTGACTGCACCTAGTGACCTTCCGTCACTGAATTAGAAATTCAGATAGTCTGGTACCAAAGTACAGTGAGTTGCTTGCTAATCACTGTGGGGATCTCAAATCTGAGCGATACTTATATCCATATCCACTCGGAACATCTTTCGACAGTAGAGTGTTCCGAAATTGGTCATGTTCAGTGAAATATACTCCTACACTTCACCTGTGTGATATACCAGTGTCTCCACACTGTTGGGAACCCGCCCATGCCGCTGATATTTCAAAACAAAAATCAGATGGCAGCGGAATCGGCATGCACGGGTTCGACGTTCATCGCATGAACGTTGTTTCGAGACCTTTCGCAATTAGGTAAGAATTAAAACTTTTAAAACTAATAGGAAGATCAAATCTTCACCTTGCGCGGGTAGATGATCACCGCAAATCTGAATTCGTGGTTTTGGAAGAGGGTTCGCTTGAAGCCGTTCAAACGTCCGGCCTCTACGGGTATCCACACGAAGCAGGATCCGATCCAAGCTCTCTATCTCACCGGGGTGCTAGCTCCCTTGCAGAGATAGCTTTTGATGGCTGATCTCCTCTCTTTCAATCAACCCTTGATTGCACTTGAGAGGAGGAAGAAGAAGGATGAAGAAGAGGAAGAAGATCACAGCCCTTCGCAGCCTTCTTCTTTTCTTACGCGTTGAAGCCAAGAGGAAGGAGAAGGGATGCCGCCAAGCTTCAACTTGCTTGCACCTTGCTTGCGGCCTAACCAAGGGAGGAGAGGGGAGGGTGGCGGCAGCAAGAGGAGGATTCTTCAATGCCTTAGGGCGCCGGCCCCTAGTCCTCCTTTTATAAGGATTGGAGCTCCTAACAATTAGGAGTTCCATGATAACTTACCAAAGGAAGGGGGCGCCGGCCCTAGCTCTTCATGTCGCCCTAACCAAGTGAAGAGGGGCTGATGTCCTTCTTACTTGGTTAACCTAATCCTCTTCCAAAGAGGATTAGGTGCCTCTCTCATGGTTTCATCCCAATCCAATTAGGATTAGCCAAATTGGGTTCAATCTATGCTAGTCCTAATCCAATTAGGACTTGAATGAACCATGACTCATTTGAACTCTTCAATCCTAATCCAATTAGGAGTCATGTTGATTCATTAGATTAATAATTAATTAGGACTTAAGGAATCCTAATCCAATTAGGATTTGTTTAATTCTAGTCCTAATCCAATTAGGACTCTAATTTGAATCCAAAGTCCTAATCCGATTAGGACTCTAGGAATCCTACTCCAAGTAGGAATCCAATTTTGATTCAAAACTCCTAATCTCATTAGGATTGAGGAATCCTATTCCAAGTAGGAATCCCAGTCCTACTCCAACTAGGATTCCCAGTCCTAATCCAATTAGAACTCTAGGTATCCTACCCGAAGTAGGATTTCTTGTTTCAAGTCCAATTAATTAATTCCCTTTCCTTCTTCAACTTCTTATCAATCAAATTGATTTCTTGTGATTCCTAATCACGATTTCAACCATCGGATCGGTCAATACTTCTAGTGTGTGTGACCCCATAGGTTCTATTCTGACTGGTAGTGAGATATATTGTGATCTCTATCTCAATATCATTGAAAACTCCTTTCAATGGGTTGGAACGATTCCAACTCAACTCATTAGGGTTTATCGATCATCAAGATAATCCCTATGAGTCCCACCATCCACCAGTGACACCTAGCAGCATGTAGTGGCTACCCAGCAGAATGGAATGATGAACCTCTAGGTGCAGTTAACGTGTGATACAGTCCTACTACCGTGGATCCCTACAGGATGGAGGTCATGGATAATGTTGGAAATTATGTCCTAAATCCAATCAATTGTTGATTGTAAATGTATTTGAATCAATTATAAATAACATGGTATTTATTCATCACCAGAACATCTTCACAAACTCCGATGTGATGAAGTCCTTAGGACTGCTTTGTGTAATGAAATATGATTTTGTCACACAGGTCCTTAAATGTTCATGACCGTATGATATACTATTAATAGGACGATAGTATTATCGGGCGTAGGTCATTGTGTATCATATTTGTTGGTTGTCTTCCAAACCAAAGAGTATAGAGATACTAGTATGGTATACATGTGAATGGTAGTGTACGTTCACTGAACGTGACCAATTGACGGACTCTCTCTTGTCAAGAGTTGTTCCGAGTGGATATGGGTATATGTATCCTTTAGACCTGAGATTGCAACCGGTGGCTTGCAAGCAACTCACTGTACTTTGGTGCCGGACTACCTGAATTTCTAATCCAGCGACGAAAGGTTTCTGGGTCCAGTCAAGTACTTGTGGTAGTCAGTTGCAGATCAAGATGGGATTGACCTCCCTTAGAAATAAGGGTGAATGCCTTGTGTTTTCAATTAAGTAGTACCCTGGCCAGGAAAAGTCAAATCACTATCACTTGACTTATTGAATTGAAACATATTTCCGGATGGATCGTTTCAGGGTAGACAGACTCTAAACCCATCCTGGGCATTTTCTGGTCAAGAGGATGAATTATGCAGTAACCATAGTCCATAGGTTCTAGAATGTTGCTTTGCATCTATTCGGCCTATCCGGTCGTCGGGTCCCATTGCTAGATGGTTACTTCGATTAGTGCAGGAAGTGTTCTTGTACTACCGGCTTAGGTTCGAACCTGTGAGGTCACACGCTTAGAAGTTTCTGGATTGATCAAATGGCTGATTGACGATTGAGAATCGTCTAGAGGTAAAATAGTCAATGTGATTGACTGATTGCCCTAAGCAATTGTTGCTTGGAGAAGTTAATTGGTGATTAGATCACTGATTAGACTCAATTTGATTGAGTAATAGAGATTGAGCTTGACCAAATTCAAATATGATTTGAAGTTGGTAAAACCGTAATTGACACCAAAATTGGTTTGGTGAAAATGTCTAATTTGCCCCAACCAAATCAGATTTGGCTTGAGTCAAATTGGATTAAAATCAATTATGATCCTAGTATGACTAGGACTTCCTTCCCTATGTGGGACCCACATACTGTATGTGGGACCCACGTCCTGCCTAGGTGGGACCCACATACTGTATGTGGGACCCATGTCCTGCTTAGGTGGGACCCACATACTGTATGTGGGACCCACATCCCGGCCACCTCACCCCTTTGCATGCGTGACACGTGGCGGAGCAGGACACCTCTTTTGCTTGCATGCGTGACACGTGGTGGAGCAGGACACCTCTTTTGCTTGCATGTGTGACATGTGGCGGGCCTGGACACCTCACACTCCTCCTGATGTCATCCATGACCTCATCTGCCTCATGAGGTCATCCATGACATCGCCCTCCAGGCCACCTCACCCCTTTGCATGCGTGACACGTGGCGGAGCAGGACATCTCTCTTCCTTGCATGTGTGACATGTGTCCTGGCAGGACACCTCACAGGACACCTCATAGGGACACCTCACCTTCTTCTTGGCCTATAAATAGGCCACCCCTCTTCCTTCTTCCCAACACATGGAGAGCACCAGAGAAAGAGAGTGAGAGGAGAGAGTAGTTCTGAAGGTGAAAGCCCAAGAAGGAGTTCTTGAGCTGTGAAGGTCCATCTTCTTCCTTCTCCCTTTCAGCCAACCTTCTGCCTCCCTGCGAGCTAGCACTCCCCGGGAAGCTGATCATTCCGGAGCTTCGCGTGGACGAGTCATCGAGGCCGGACGCTTGTGCGGCTGCGAAGCATCCTTGAAGGAACCTCCTTCTAAAGGTAAGAGATCTGATCTCTTTTATGGTTGAGATATGATCTCAATCTTCAAATCACAAGAAATTGTGATTTATGCATATTGATTTGAATTACACAATCCTCGGGATCTGAGGGCTTTGTGATATATGGTGTCAAAGCAAAGGATTAGTGGAGACTATCCGATTCTCGGGAACTCTCACGCGTGATCATGTGACGAAGCGTGGCTCTCCACCCGGGGGCTCATATGATGAGTGCTTTGATAGGCACGCGCGGGTGTCACCCTATGTATTGGGACTGAGCCTGCGCCACATGTGATGTGCAGTTGAAGACTGTCTTCGACTGGTACCAGAGTTAAAATATCTAAAATATCAAGCATGTTTTTGGTTAAAATGTTTAACCCATTCTTTCCGCATAAAAATTTTCTGAAATTCATGCTTAGCCCTCTGCACGCACACCATCAGTGGTATCAGAGCCCGTCCAGGTTCTTTGTAATATCAAATATCTATGCAAGATGTGATCTTTTACATATGATGTAAACTAATTGTATTATTTCATTATGTTATTCATATGATGAATGAACATGTTTGTTTGCATGATTAACTTGAATCTTAAAAGTGTTTTAACGATTTAAAGTTACGGAGCATGCAAAACAAAGATAAGACATGAATAATGTAATATACTTAATTATGAATTGAGTAATGATATAGATCCTAGACTTTAAATGTGATTTGAATGTCTAAGACATTGCATAATTCATGGGGTAATGGGTTAGCTAAATCAAATCCAAATGATTTGGACTCAATGGTTGAAATCAAACTTGGTAGAGTAGTTGATCTAATCTAATTAAAGTTGTTTCTTAGATTGGGTCAAGATTGCTCTTGATCTTTGCAATAGTTGTAGTTGATCAAGTCCATGTCTTTGATTAGACCAAATGGATGTTGATTTAGGCTTCGTGGTTGAGCTTGAGTTATGATATTGATCGAATTGAAATTGATAAACCAGCTGGTGTCAAAGGCAACTGTAATCAGTAGGTTTTTAATTGGGAGCTACTTGCTGGGTTTCGGTCCAGTCAAGTTAATGGCATACCCTTCCGCTGATCTCACTTACCTGGCCATCTTGGTGAATCTCTTTTGATCAGATCTCTGATTGACTCTAATTGACCCATGCCTGTAAGAAAATCAGTTGGACTGATTTAGGTGCGCTGACTTGAATCTATTTCCTATGATACCTGACTTATGAAGTCAGTGGGAGGATTTGGATTGAGTCAGCTTTTTATTATAAAAATCCTCTAAATTATTAGGTCCATAAAATGATATGGTTAATGGAGATGACCACGTCATAGCCTCCCATTAGTTGTGTGATAATGAGTCCAATACGTCTATATACATTGGAGGCGCGTGCGCGCACTGGTGCGTTCGGCCATTGGAATTGTCATACAATAATGATGAGTCGGTTGCAACTATTGGAATGGGTGGTCCGGTTGGATACCGGCCAAAGTCGGGCTTGACCATCTATTAGATAGTTTGCATTGATTGCTACATGTTAATGGTTGGACCTGACCGGGACTTTTAGTAGTGTCGATATACGCCTGCTGAAGTGCTTCCTGGGGCAGAATGATCACTAGAAGTTGTTTAGTTGAAGCAATTTGTTATGAACCTACCTTTAGGTGTATTTGGGTTGATACCGACCAAAGTCGGGCCCAGGTATAGCCTATTGGATTCTAGTGCCCACTAAAGAATTAAGAGTAATTCTTCGGATTAGAGGTAGAGGCTCCTGATTCGTATAAAATAGTGGAAGGATCTTTAGACTAAAATCCATGTCTTTAGATTAATTGATTCATTTACTAATAAGGCCATGGTTTTATCCTTTATGCAGAAATGTCCTCTTATAAGTTTTCCCTATCACTATTGGATAGTGATGAGCCGACTAGACCTTTGATTAAGAATCAGGCTAACTCGAGTGCTAATGAGAGAAATCAGCAAAGAGTTGCTGGTCAAGGTGGTTATATGATAACACCTTATAATTTCTCTGTATGTGATATGATGACTTGGGTATTGGATACCGGAAGTCCTTTTAATATCTGTAATACGTTGAAAGGACTGCAAGTCATTGAGAAATTCGGTAACAATGAGAAATTCCTAAATGTTGGAGATGGAAGAACTGTTCCAGTTCTTGCATTAGGTAATATTCAAATTGTTTCAAATTCTCACATAATTGCCCTTGGTGAATGTCACTATTGTCCTAGTTTCTTAATGAATGTCATTTCCGTTGGTCATTTGGCCTTAAACGGTTATGAAATTTGTATAAAGAAGGATTATTGTGATATCATTATGAATGGTGTTACAGTAATCAATGAATGATTAAACAATGGCATTTATGTATTGTCACAACCTGTTAGTGTAATGTACACTACAAGTAAACGCCCTAGATCTGATGATGTCTCTGATATCTACCTTTGGCATTGTAGGCTAGGTCATATTAACAAGAACAGGATCAACAGGTTGGCCTCACTGGATATTTTAAATATTAATGATTGTGAATCATTACCTACCTGTGAGTCTTGTCTTCTTGGAAAAATGACCAAGTCGCCTTTTACTGGAAAAGGTATACGAGCTGGTGCTGTATTAGGTCTTGTACATTCGGATGTATGTGGACCTATGAGCACTAGTGCAAGAGGTGGATACAGCTATTTCATTACATTTACCGACGACCTATCTCGGTATGGGTATGTGTTTCTTATGAAACACAAGTATGAATCATTTGAAATATTCAAATTATACCGTAATGAAGTAGAGAAACAAACTGGACAGTGTATTAAGATACTTCGATCTGATCGAGGTGGTGAATACCTCTCCAGTGATTTCTTGACATATCTGGAGGAGAATGGGATTCTCTCTCAGTGGACCCCTCCCGGAACACCGCAGCATAATGGTGTGTCTGAAAGGAGGAATCGGACTCTGTTGGACATGGTCCGATCCATGATGGGGTTTACAGTTTTGCCCTTATCATTTTGGGGTTATGCACTTGAGACCGCTTGTTATATTCTTAATAGAGTTCCCAGTAAATCTGTGACTAAAACTCCATATGAGATATGGACCGGTCAAAAGCCTGTACTCTCTCACCTTAAAGTTTGGGGGTCTCCAGCCTACGTCCGTCATTTGAAAGCAGATAAACTGGAAGCTAGGTCGGAAGAATGTCTTTTTGTCGGCTACCCAAAAGAAACCAAAGGGTATTATTTCTACCAGGTTAATGAACAAAGGTTGTTCGTCAGCAATAGAGCTGTCTTCTTGGAGAAGAAATTTCTTGGTGAAAGAACGAACAGCTCTAAGGTTGAGCTTGATGAAGTTCAACAGGTAGAGGATCAGACAACTAGAACTGAACCGTTAGAGTCTGATTTGATTGGATCAAACTCAGAACCCATTAAGGTTGCACCCGTTAGGCGATCCGGTAGAGTACCGCATCAACCGGATAGATACTATGGTTTTCTTGTCCGGGACGATGATCCCATTGGTCTCGATGAGAACGATGAGGATCCCGTCACCTATATGGATGCTATGCAAAGGTCTGACTCTGATAAATGGCTTGGAGCCATGGAATCTGAAATGGAGTCCATGAAGGTCAATGATGTATGGACATTGGTTGACCCACTCGAAGGATTTAAACCCATAGGGTGTAAGTGGATTTTCAAACGGAAAAGAGGCGCAGACGGAAAGGTGGAAACCTATAAAGCTCGTCTGGTTGCCCAGGGATTTCGTCAGCGTTATGGTATTGACTATGACGAAACGTTTTCGCCTGTGGCAATGCTGAAATCCATTCGGATCATGCTTGCGATTGCGGCCCATCTGGACTTTGAGATCTGGCAGATGGATGTTAAAACCGCTTTTCTAAATGGAGATTTAGAGGAACAGGTGTATATGATACAGCCTGAAGGTTTTATTTCTGCAGATGAGTCTAAGGTGTGTAGGCTGCAAAAGTCCATATATGGACTAAAGCAGGCATCTCGGAGTTGGAACATTCGTTTTGACAGGGTTATCAAAACTTATGGCTTCGTTAAGAACGAAGAGGAACCTTGCATATACAAATGGGCTAATGGTACGGTAGTCTTATTTCTTGTACTGTATGTGGATGATATTCTCCTAATAGGGAATGACATTGCTGCACTACAGGGAGTAAAAATATGGCTTTCATCACAATTCTCCATGAAGGATTTGGGAGAAGCATCCTACATCCTTGGGATGAAGATCTATAGAGATAGATCTAGGAGGTTGCTCGGTCTGTCCCAATCCATGTACATAAATACTGTGCTGAAACGTTTCAGCATGGAAAATTCCAAGAAAGGCTATCTTCCGATAGGTCATGGAATTACTCTTTCTAAAGGAGATTGCCCCACAACTCCCCAAGAAAGAGAGCGTATGAGTAGAATTCCATATGCCTCTGCTGTGGGATCTATTATGTATGCTATGACTTGTACTAGACCAGATGTGGCGTATTCACTAGGAGTAGTGAGTAGGTACCAATCTGACCCTGGAGAAAGCCACTGGAAAGTTGTAAAGACTATCCTCAAGTATTTGAGAAATACTAAGGATAAGTGGCTTGTTTATGGAGATACTGAGTTGAGACTTGTCGGTTATACCGATTCAAGTTTTCAATCAGACCGTGATGATAGCAAGTCTGTGTCTGGTTATGATTTTACCCTGTGTGGTGGGGCTGTCTGTTGGAAGAGTTCCAAGCAGACTACTATAGCGGACTCTGTGTGCGAGGCGGAGTACATTGCGGCATCGGATGCGGCAAAGGAAGCTGTGTGGCTGCGGAAGTTCATTGCTGAGCTCGGAGTTGCACCCTCCCTTAGTGGACCAGTCCTTGTCTATTCGGATAGCACTGGTGCCATCGCTCAGGCCAAGGAACCAAGAGCTCACCAGCGCACCAAGCACATTCTGCGCAGATATCACCTGGTTCGTGAGATAGTAGAACGAGGTGACGTTGATCTTCAAAAGATTGACGGGAAGGATAACTTAGCCGACCCCTTCACTAAGGCCCTCAGTGTAAAGGAGTTTGACCATCATTACTTGAAGATGGGTATACGATACTGTACTGATTGGCTTTAGTTCAAGTGGGAGTTGTTGGAAATTATGTCCTAAATCCAATCAATTGTTGATTGTAAATGTATTTGAATCAATTATAAATAACATGGTATTTATTCATCACCAGAACATCTTCACAAACTCCGATGTGATGAAGTCCTTAGGACTGCTTTGTGTAATGAAATATGATTTTGTCACACAGGTCCTTAAATGTTCATGACCGTATGATATACTATTAATAGGACGATAGTATTATCGGGCGTAGGTCATTGTGTATCATATTTGTTGGTTGTCTTCCAAACCAAAGAGTATAGAGATACTAGTATGGTATACAGGTGAATGGTAGTGTACGTTCACTGAACGTGACCAATTGACGGACTCTCTCTTGTCAAGAGTTGTTCCGAGTGGATATAGGTATATGTATCCTTTAGACCTGAGATTGCAACCGGTGGCTTGCAAGCAACTCACTGTACTTTGGTGCCGGACTACCTGAATTTCTAATCCAGCGACGAAAGGTTTCTGGGTCCAGTCAAGTACTTGTGGTAGTCAGTTGCAGATCAAGATGGGATTGACCTCCCTTAGAAATAAGGGTGAATGCCTTGTGTTTTCAATTAAGTAGTACCCTGGCCAGGGAAAGTCAAATCACTATCACTTGACTTATTGAATTGAAACATATTTCCGGATGGATCGTTTCAGGGTAGACAGACTCTAAACCCATCCTGGGCATTTTCTGGTCAAGAGGATGAATTATGCAGTAACCATAGTCCATAGGTTCTAGAATGTTGCTTTGCATCTATTCGGCCTATCCGGTCGTCGGGTCCCATTGCTAGATGGTTACTTCGATTAGTGCAGGAAGTGTTCTTGTACTACCGGCTTAGGTTCGAACCTGTGAGGTCACACGCTTAGAAGTTTCTGGATTGATCAAATGGCTGATTGACGATTGAGAATCGTCTAGAGGTAAAATAGTCAATGTGATTGACTGATTGCCCTAAGCAATTGTTGCTTGGAGAAGTTAATTGGTGATTAGATCACTGATTAGACTCAATTTGATTGAGTAATAGAGATTGGGCTTGACCAAATTCAAATATGATTTGAAGTTGGTAAAACCGTAATTGACACCAAAATTGGTTTGGTGAAAATGTCTAATTTGCCCCAACCAAATCAGATTTGGCTTGAGTCAAATTGGATTAAAATCAATTATGATCCTAGTATGACTAGGACTTCCTTCCCTATGTGGGACCCACATACTGTATGTGGGACCCACGTCCTGCCTAGGTGGGACCCACATACTGTATGTGGGACCCATGTCCTGCTTAGGTGGGACCCACATACTGTATGTGGGACCCACATCCCGGCCACCTCACCCCTTTGCATGCGTGACACGTGGCGGAGCAGGACACCTCTTTTGCTTGCATGCGTGACACGTGGTGGAGCAGGACACCTCTTTTGCTTGCATGTGTGACATGTGGCGGGCCTGG
Source organism: Phoenix dactylifera (assembly GCF_051530095.1). Lineage (NCBI taxonomy): Eukaryota > Viridiplantae > Streptophyta > Magnoliopsida > Arecales > Arecaceae > Phoenix > Phoenix dactylifera. The sequence goes on along the minus strand of NC_143193.1, from coordinate 24,162,782 downwards.
ACACCTCACACTCCTCCTAATGTCATCCATGACCTCATCTGCCTCATGAGGTCATCCATGACATCGCCCTCCAGGCCACCTCACCCCTTTGCATGCGTGACACGTGGCGGAGCAGGACATCTCTCTTCCTTGCATGTGTGACATGTGTCCTGGCAGGACACCTCACAGGACACCTCATAGGGACACCTCACCTTCTTCTTGGCCTATAAATAGGCCACCCCTCTTCCTTCTTCCCAACACATGGAGAGCACCAGAGAAAGAGAGTGAGAGGAGAGAGTAGTTCTGAAGGTGAAAGCCCAAGAAGGAGTTCTTGAGCTGTGAAGGTCCATCTTCTTCCTTCTCCCTTTCAGCCAACCTTCTGCCTCCCTGCGAGCTAGCACTCCCCGGGAAGCTGATCATTCCGGAGCTTCGCGTGGACGAGTCATCGAGGCCGGACGCTTGTGCGGCTGCGAAGCATCCTTGAAGGAACCTCCTTCTAAAGGTAAGAGATCTGATCTCTTTTATGGTTGAGATATGATCTCAATCTTCAAATCACAAGAAATTGTGATTTATGCATATTGATTTGAATTACACAATCCTCGGGATCTGAGGGCTTTGTGATATATGGTGTCAAAGCAAAGGATTAGTGGAGACTATCCGATTCTCGGAAACTCTCACGCGTGATCGTGTGACGAAGCGTGGCTCTCCACCCGGGGGCTCATATGATGAGTGCTTTGATAGGCACGCGCGGGTGTCACCCTATGTATTGGGACTGAGCCTGCGCCACATGTGATGTGCAGTTGAAGACTGTCTTCGACTGGTACCAGAGTTAAAATATCTAAAATATCAAGCATGTTTTTGGTTAAAATGTTTAACCCGTTCTTTCCGCATAAAAATTTTCTGAAATTCATGCTTAGCCCTCTGCACGCACACCATCAGATAACTCGTCAAACCCCATCGTCTGTCATATGTCAAGATTTATTCGACTTGAGTTCGATAGTGAAAAACTCCTTTTCCACTTCATATTTCTGCCCGGCCAAGGTCTTAGAACTCAGTCTAACAAATCACATAGGATCACTCCTCTTCTATCAAGGTCGATAGATTCCTTATAGGTGCATACCCTACTCCTACAGTGAACCTACTGCAGCCAATCTACACTGCATGGACCCATATGGCTAGAGACCATGTATGTGTGCAGTCAAACTACAATAACCTCACTGTGAGTAGCCGAAGCACCGTAGGTCAAAGGACCAGTCACACTACTGCAACATCAAGCAAGTCACCGACGAGTGGATAGACATCCAAGTGACTTCTTGTCTTGGTCACGCTCAGTACTCTTGTTCTCTAACAAGCACCTGCACTATCACTTCAGTGTCCCTACACTGTGGACTCAAGTCTCGTCCATCCAGAAGGAAAGTGATCTGTGTACTGATCGGATCGATCACCGTCCTCGTGATGATCCATTGATCAGGAGCATTTAGAAATTAATCACCAATGATACATGGCTCAAATTCTCAACTCTTGAGAATATGTATCATCATCTTATTAATTCCTTGGACGATTCATAGACACATAAATAATATGAATGAAAAGATGCCTTTTATTTATTCAATAATAAACAGTCAAGTACAAAATTATGTCCCTAGAATCAACAATGTGTCAGCCAAATTGGCTTCTAGGGCATACATCTAACAATCTCCCACTTGCACTAAAGCCAATTGGTCATATATCTTAGGCCCATCTTCTCAAGGTGGGCTTCAGTCTTTTGCTGACTCAGCTGCTTAGTGAACGGGTCTGCCATGTTATCCGCGGAGTCTACTCTCTGCACCTCTACATCATAGTCGCGTATGAAATGGAAGCGCCGCTCTATGTGCTTGGACTTCTGATGAGACCATCGCAGTAAAGTGTTATGGCATCTAATGACATTACACCTAATTCTGCAATTAACTTTTAATCAGAAGGTTTCCACTGCACCCTTAGATACGGCTTAACATTCAGCTTCTAAGGTAGAATCTATAATGATCGGTTGTTTGGAACTCTTCCAATTTACTGAACCACAATTGCACATATTCTGATGTAGACTTTCTATCATCAATATGTGTGCATCTTTCTACCTTCAACTCTGATCTTCTCCCAAAGACCAAGAACATGTCCTTAGTTCTTCTCAAGTACTTAAGACTGTTCTTCACAGCTATCCAGTGCTTCTTGCCTGGATCCGACTGATATCTGCTTGTGACACTCACAGCAAGAGCTATATCAGGTTGTGCACACAGCATGGCATACATGAGGCTTCCTATTGCCGATGCATAGGGAATCTTGCTCATGTGTTGAATCTCTTCAGATGTGTTGGGGCACATCTTCTTGGAGAGATGAATTCCATGTCTTAGGGGTAAGAGACCCCTCTTGGAGTTTTCCATGCTGAACCTCTTCAGCATCTCCTCTATGTACATCTTCTGTGAAAGGCCAAGCATCCTTTTAGATCTATCTCTATAGACCTTTATTTCCAAAATATAGGATGCTTCCCCAAGGTCTTTCATGGAGAATTCTTTTTGACAACCAGACCTTAAACGAGGTTAGCATGGGAATATCATTCCCAATCAGGAGAATGTCACCTACGTACAGTACGAGAAAAACGACAGCACTCCCACTAACCTTTTTGTAAACACACGGTTCCTCTTCGTTTTTGATGAAATCAAACGTTTTGATTGCATCATCGAAACGAGTGTTCCAACTCCGAGATGCTTGCTTTAGTCCATAGATGGACCTTTGCAGCTTAAAGACCTTGTGATCTCCATCACTGGAAGTGAAACCCAAAGGCTGTTCCATATAGATATCTTTATCAAGATATCCATTCAGGAAAGCAGTTTTCACATCCATCTGCCAGATTTCATAATTATGAAATGCTGCAATGGCAAGCAATGTTCGGATGGATTTTAGCATGGCTACAGGTGAAAAGGTCTCCTGATAGTCAATGCCTTCGCGTTGACTATACCCTTTCGCCACAAGCCTTGCCTTATAGGTCTCTACCTCTCCATCCGAACCTATCTTCCTTTTGTAGATCCATTTGCATCCAATAGGTACAATACCTTCTGGTGGATCTACTAAGGTCCAGACTTGGTTGGAATGCATGGAGTCTAACTCTGACTTCATAGCTTCCAGCCATTTCTCGGAATCGATATCAGATATCGCCTCGTTGTAGGTTTTAGGATCCTGTATGTGATCCCTATCTCCCACTAGGAACATTTCCTCGGTATCCTCTGCTAGTATACCTAAGTATCTATCGGGAGGATGGGAGATCCTACTAGATCTACGAGGTGGTCGAGGGACATCGTGTACTGGCTCTTTATGAATGGATTCTATAGGATCCATGACTCGTTGCTTTTCAGAGACTTTCTCTTCAAGCTCAATTTTCCTCCCACTGCCTCTATCAAGGATAAACTGATTTTCCAAGAAGATGGCATGACGGCTCACAAACACATTGTGATCCTCTGAGATGTAGAAATTGTATCCTAATGACTCTTTAGGATATCCTATAAAACGAGCACTTATGGTCCTAGCCTCTAACTTGTCCGCCTGTAGTCGCTTGACGTGGGCCGGACATCCCCAAATCTTGAGATGACCCAGACTTGGTTTCTTACCATGCCATATCTCATACGGTGTGGTAGGAACGGATTTAGAGGGAACTCTATTCAATAAATAAATCGCTGTGAGTAAGGCATCTCCCCAAAGGAACATAGGTAAATCAGTGAAGCTCATCATGGACCTGACCATATCCAATAGGGTCCGATTCCTCCTCTCTGACACCCCGTTGAGTTGAGGTGTACCCGGAGGTGTCCATTGTGAGACTATGCCGTTTTCTTTGAGATAGTCCCGAAATTCTCTACTAAGGTATTCTCCTCCTCGATCTGATCGAAGAGCCTTAAGAGGTTTTCCAGTTTGTTTTTCTACTTCATTCCTGAACTCTTTGAACTTTTCAAAAGATTCAGACTTGTGTCTCATAAGATACACATACCCATACCGTGAATAATCATCGGTAAAGGTAATGAAGTAAGAATAACGTCCCCTGGCTAGCACATCGAATGGGCCACATACATCTGTATGTATTAGGGTAAGTATTTCAGTGGTTCTCTCCCCATGTCCTACAAAGGGCAGTCTAGCCATTTTTCCTTGAAGACAGAACTCGCAAACTGGATATGACTCGAAAGTCAATGAGCCGAGAAGCCCATCTTTATCCATTTTGTTCATCCTATCCTCTCCAATATGGCCAAGTCTGAGGTGCCACAAATATCTTTGGTTTATCTCATCTCTGGATCTTTTGGATCCTTTGGCACTCACATCTTGCTCGGTAACATTCACAGATACATCCATATGTAAATGATAGAGACTGTCAATCATGAAACCACGTGCGACTATTTTATTTCTCAAATAAATAGAACAGCAGTCTTTGTCAAATGTAAAAACATGACCTTCCTGTGCTAGACATGAAACAGAAATTAAATTTCTGCTAGCAACAGGTACATAATAGCAGTCTCTAAGTATTAAACTAAATCCAGACGGTAGTCGCAGATGGTAGGTGCCCACAGCCACAGCAGCAACTTTTGCCCCGTTGCCAACCCGAAGGGTTACCGCACCTTCCGCCAGCCTTCTACTTTCCTTTAGACCCTGCATGGTAGTGCACAAATGAGCACTAGAACCAGAATCTATAACCCAACTAGAAGTAGAAGAAACCGTTAGATTAGTTTCAATTATGAGCAAGTCTATACCTTCTGAAGGTGTGTCACCTTTCTTGTTCTTCAGGCTCTCGAGGTATGAAGGACAGTTTCTCTTCCAGTGGCCTTCGACATTGCAGTGGAAACATTTTCCTTTGTCGTTAGCCTTTTTCTTTTGAACTTCCTTCTTTGGCTTCTTGTCTTTCTTCTGCTTCTTTGCAGGCTTCTTTTTCTTCCAAGTAGACTTTCTCTTGGAACCAGAAGTCAACTCAGCAGCAAGGACATTGCCCCTTGAACCTTTCAAGGCTCCCTCAGCAGTTACCAACATGTTGATTAGTTCAGTCTTAGTGCATTCAATCTTATTCATGTGGTAGTTTACTATAAACTGACCAAATGAATTAGGAAGTGACTGTAGGATCAAATCCACTTGTAATTCCTTGTGCATGTCCATACCGAGCTTCTCAAGCTCCTCTAGGTCCTTGATCATGGTCAGACCGTGATCATGGACAGACTGCCCCTCGCGCATCTTCGCTTTGAAGAGCCTCTTGGACACTTCAAAACGAGCTGTGCGACTCTGCTCACCATACAACTCTTGCAGGTGTGCCAGTATGTCCCTAGCAGTCTTTATATTTTCATGCTGGCATTGGAGTTCATTAGACATGGATGCCATCATATAGCATTTTACTCTAATGTCATCATCCAACCACTTTTTATGCATTTCACGCTGAACATCAGTAGGACGTGCTGGTAGTGTGGGGATATCTGAATCGAGTATGTAGCCTATCTTCTCACAGTCCAAAACTATTTTGAGATTTCTAAGCCAGTCTTTGTAATTGGTTCCGGTCAGTCGGTTGGTCTCAAGAATACGGGTCAAAGGGTTTGAAGCCGACATTGTATCTGCAGAGAGTAAAGATTCTAGTTAGACTTTTGTACTTGATCCTAATCTGTTCTAAGGTCTTTTAGAACAAATGTGACTCCCACTATTTTCTCGAATTCCTCACACTCCCCTGGTAGGAAAACGGAAATCCCACACGACTAGGGTTTCTAGTGGGTACTGCGGTCCCACCGATTTACATGCCACCTCTCCTAACAGTTATTGGTGACACATAGATGGATGAGTGTACAACTCTTGTACAATGCTTCTCAAGCATGTTGCAGTGTAACTTGGTCTCTAAGCCATGAAAACCTCACCTAACAGTTATTGGTCCCATTTCTTAGTTAAGTCAGTCCCACCGTATAACCGTAGGAATAAAGTCGTCATTGGGTCCTCACCTAACAGTTATTGGTGCCCAACCCCACCTTTACCCTACAACATCTCATGTCTATAGAGAGGTCCAGCCCCCCGATGCAACTTGACCACTGTGTCCAGCCGAGACAAATCAACATCAGAAAGGCCTTAGCAATTCTACTACAGTGGAAGACCTATTGACTTAATATTGGTTAATCAGGTCTTAGTGTTTGCAACTTGAGCCCTTCATAAGAGGTAATCGAACAATTGGCCAGGTAAGCAGGTGGGAGGCTCCCCTTACTCAGAGAGTAAGGTCCTAATTAAGTAACCACCTTTCATGCTTTCCTAGACACCAATTAGATCAATTAATCTAATATGACTTGCTCATGTCGGTTCACTCTCGACTTGATTGAGGAGGTTTTGTTTTAGGTCTCAATTGGGTTTGCTACATCACATGTAAACCTATCTACCCGACTCGCATTCACATCACATGCAAACGGCACATCACAGGCAGTTATAATCGCAGCATCAAATTAAAGCTAAACTTTAACTAGGTGATGATTATGGATTCTAATTAGGTCGTATTACAAGCACATGCACATCAATCGATCAAGTGGTCTTCAACTCTTGAATTGGTTCCAAGCCTCCTTGATTCGATCCTTGATCAACCCTTGATCCCATCGCCATCAACCGCTTGGATCACCTTTCATCTCATGCTTATGCTTCAACTTGATCGTTGATGTACATCACATCATAGAAATACAACCAGATGTAAAATAAAAATAAAAATAAATTACATCTCCTTTTAGGAGACACGCAGGCCTCTCAAAACATCAAATAAGATGCATGCAAGCATCTGAAAAATTACATGACATTGCAGATTACATCGCAGGTCATTACATTTGATACCAAAAGGGGTTGAATCCTATGATCATCACCGTATGCAACAATTATAATTTTCAGATCTGAAAACTAACTGATTGTATCATGACATAGGTCGCTGATCATGCTAATCATGATTCTAAACTTTGTAATCCCATTAACAATGTAATTAGAATCATCATTTTATCACATAAAAATCAGCATGCAAAAATCAGCACCCCTGAAAAATCTGCATGCAGAATTTTTCAGCATGCATGATCAATCAATTTTCAGATCTAATAAGCCTTTAGATATTTAATTCTTACCTTAATCTACGAAGCCTAGGCTCTGATACCACTGTTGGGAACCCGCCCATACCGCTGATATTTCAAAACAAAAATCAGATGGCAGCGGAATCGGCATGCACGGGTTCGACGTTCATCGCATGAACGTTGTTTCGAGACCTTTCGCAATTAGGTAAGAATTAAAACTTTTAAAACTAATAGGAAGATCAAATCTTCACCTTGCGCGGGTAGATGATCACCGCAAATCTGAATTCGTGGTTTTGGAAGAGGGTTCGCTTGAAGCCGTTCAAACGTCCGGCCTCTACGGGTATCCACACGAAGCAGGATCCGATCCAAGCTCTCTATCTCACCGGGGTGCTAGCTCCCTTGCAGAGATAGCTTTTGATGGCTGATCTCCTCTCTTTCAATCAACCCTTGATTGCACTTGAGAGGAGGAAGAAGAAGGATGAAGAAGAGGAAGAAGATCACAGCCCTTCGCAGCCTTCTTCTTTTCTTACGCGTTGAAGCCAAGAGGAAGGAGAAGGGATGCCGCCAAGCTTCAACTTGCTTGCACCTTGCTTGCAGCCTAACCAAGGGAGGAGAGGGGAGGGTGGCGGCAGCAAGAGGAGGATTCTTCAATGCGTTAGGGCGCCGGCCCCTAGTCCTCCTTTTATAAGGATTGGAGCTCCTAACAATTAGGAGTTCCATGATAACTTACCAAAGGAAGGGGGCGCCGGCCCTAGCTCTTCATGTCGCCCTAGCCAAGTGAAGAGGGGCTGATGTCCTTCTTACTTGGTTAACCTAATCCTCTTCCAAAGAGGATTAGGTGCCTCTCTCATGGTTTCATCCCAATCCAATTAGGATTAGCCAAATTGGGTTCAATCTATGCTAGTCCTAATCCAATTAGGACTTGAATGAACCATGACTCATTTGAACTCTTCAATCCTAATCCAATTAGGAGTCATGTTGATTCATTAGATTAATAATTAATTAGGACTTAAGGAATCCTAATCCAATTAGGATTTGTTTAATTCTAGTCCTAATCCAATTAGGACTCTAATTTGAATCCAAAGTCCTAATCCGATTAGGACTCTAGGAATCCTACTCCAAGTAGGAATCCAATTTTAATTCAAAACTCCTAATCTCATTAGGATTGAGGAATCCTATTTCAAGTAGGAATCCCAGTCCTACTCTAACTAGGATTTCCAGTTCTAATCCAATTAGAACTCTAGGTATCCTACCCGAAGTAGGATTTCTTGTTTCAAGTCCAATTAATTAATTCCCTTTCCTTCTTCAACTTCTTATCAATCAAATTGATTTCTTGTGATTCCTAATCACGATTTCAACCATCGAATCGGTCAATACTTCTAGTGTGTGTGACCCCATAGGTTCTATTCTGACTGGTAGTGAGATATATTGTGATCTCTATCTCAATATCATTGAAAACTCCTTTCAATGGGTTGGAACGATTCCAACTCAACTCATTAGGGTTTATCGATCATCAAGATAATCCCTATGAGTCCCACCATCCACCAGTGACACCTAGCAGCATGTAGTGGCTACCCAGCAGAATGGAATGATGAACCTCTAGGTGCAGTTAACGTGTGATACAGTCCTACTATCGTGGATCCCTACAGGACGGAGGTCATGGATAACTCGTCAAACCCCATCGTCTGTCATATGTCAAGATTTATTCGACTTGAGTTCGATAGTGAAAAACTCCTTTTCCACTTCATATTTCTGCCCTGGCCAAGGTCTTAGAACTCAGTCTAACAAATCACATAGGATCACTCCTCTTCTATCAAGGTCGATAGATTCCTTATAGGTGCATACCCTACTCCTACAGTGAACCTACTGCAGCCAATCTACACTGCATGGACCCGTATGGCTAGAGACCATGTATGTGTGCAGTCAAACTACAATAACCTCACTGTGAGTAGCTGAAGCACCGTAGGTCAAAGGACCAGTCACACTACTGCAACATCAAGCAAGTCACCGACGAGTGGATAGACATCCAAGTGACTTCTTGTCTTGGTCACGCTCAGTACCCTTGTTCTCTAACAAGCACCTGCACTATCACTTCAGTGTCCCTACACTGTGGACTCAAGTCTCGTCCATCCAGAAGAAAAGTGATCTGTGTACTGATCGGATCGATCACCGTCCTCGTGATGATCCATTGATCAGGAGCATTTAGAAATTAATCACCAATGATACATGGCTCAAATTCTCAACTCTTGAGAATATGTATCATCATCTTATTAATTCCTTGGACGATTCATAGACACATAAATAATATGAATGAAAAGATGCCTTTTATTTATTCAATAATAAACAGTCAAGTACAAAATTATGTCCCTAGAATCAACAATGTGTCAGCCAAATTGGCTTCTAGGGCATACATCTAACACACACTCCTTGGTTAAGAGGACAACCAACGTATACATCACACAATGACCTAATCTTGATAATGCTGTTGTCTTAGTAACAACATATCATTTGGTCGCGAACTGGTTTAAGAACTCGAACATAAATCCTCCTTTATCATTAATAAGTCCTAAGGACTTCATCATATAAGAGTTCATTTGAAGATGTAAAATGATGAATAATGCCAAATAATATTTTATTTAATTTGTCAATTCATTTACAAAACCCAATCATCAACATGCTGACGATTGACATTTAGGATATAATTTCCAACATTTACAACCTTCTAGTGGTTGCTACCTGGATCAGACTGGTATCTGCTCACTACTCCTAGTGAGTATGCCACGTCTGGTCTAGTACATGTCATGACATACATTATAGATCCAGTTGCCGAAGCATATGAAATTCTATCCATACTCTCTCTTTCTTGAGGGGTTGTCGGACAATCCCTCTTAGAGAGGTTAATTCCATGGCCTATCGGAAAATAGCCTTTCTTGAAATTAATCATGCTGAACCTCTTCAGCAAAGTATCAATATACGTAGATTGGGATAATCCGAGCAATCTTCTAGATCTATCTCTATAGATCTTCATCCCTAGAATGTAAGATGCTTCTCCCAAATCTTTCATGGCAAATTGAGATGATAGCCATACCTTTATTCCTTGTAATGCAGGAATATCATTCTCGATTAAAAGAATGTCATCCACATACAAAATAAGAAATATAATAACTGAATCATTTGCCCATTTATAAATGCAAGGTTCCTCTTCATTCTTAATGAAGCCATACATTTTGATTTTCTTATCAAAGTGTATGTTCCAACTCCGAGAAGCTTGTTTTAATCCATAAATGGATCTTTGAAGCTTGCACACCTTAGACTCATCTGTAGATGTAAAACCTTCAGGTTGTATCATATACACCTCCTCTTCTAAATCTCCATTTAGAAATTCGGTCTTTACATCCATTTGCCAGATTTCATAGTCTAAATATGCTGCTATCGCAAGCACAATTCGAATGGACTTGAGCATTGCCACGGAAGAAAACGTCTCATCATAGTCAATACCTGCTAGTCAACTTTAAGGACCACGCAATAGCACGTATCTAATAGGATAGTGATTACGGGTATCGATCCATAGGGATTGAGGAACAGTTATTTTCTTAAAAATATTTAAAAAAGAGAGTGAGGATGATAGTGTTATTTCGATGATTAATACAACTATTGAGGGAATATCAAATTAATAATTCAGTTTAATGTGATACATCACTAATGAATACAACACCCTCGATACATTCATGATATATTAAGAGAATGAGATCAAGACGTCTTTCAATGATTGACAACGAGATAAAATTTGTAGTAGAAAAGTGATAGAGAACTCTTTATTCTAATTCAGCAAAGTTTCAAGTGAAAGATACTCTTAAGGGCAAAACAGTAATTTTCATTATTAAGGGTATGTAGCTCTATCGTGGCATGCATTCAAAATTGCTTGAAATATGTTTCATTGATTATATGAATTAGTCTAACTTTAAGATGCAGGAAAGTGTGGATTGAGTAGACCCCAGATTAAGTGGAGTCGACCCTGGCACACCTTGGAACCATCTGGCACACCCCTGCAAAAATGGCACAGATGAACAGTAAGTGGAGTCGACCCCATGTATCTTTGAGTCGACCTCAGGAGAGGAGCCGACCCCAAAGATCCTTGAGTCAACCCCAGCTTCAAGCCTCAAGAAAACAATTCTCTGAAATTTACTGAGAGGGCCGACTCCAAGTTTCCTTAAGCCGACCCCAGGAACACTTCAACTGACCCCAACTAAACATGAGCCAACCCCAAGGATATGTACTCAAAAACCACATCTCTGGAATCTCTTAGAGGGTCGACCTCAATGGAGCTTAAGTCAACCCCACTATAGCATGGGTCTGTTGGGTTTCCCAGTGCCCTAGGGCGCAGCGGAAGATACGGGATTATAAAATTTTCTTATAAAACTCATTATATGAAACCCTAATAAGCCAAGATCACCTTAATAGTATAACCAAATAATGTAGAAAATATAATCTTGGTATAGAAGAATACCTATCATGTTATATCCAATATGTCTGAAGATGTCCTAAGGTGCCCAAATGTTCACCCTCCGATGTTGATCCACACAGGAATGGGTTCAAGACTCTAGCTCCACCAAAACTTGATTCTAATTGTTCAATCCTTCCAAAGGATTTAATTGGCTGATTTTTCTTCACTTCCTTCTTCCTTTCTACCTCTAAAAACATTCACTAGCCTTTTTGTCCTAAAGAAGACCCTCTTGTCTTGGGTTAGGACAAAAGAGAGAGGCTTGTAAGAAAGAAGGGATAAGGGAGAGAGAAGGAGAGGCTTTTTCTTGGATGATCTTTAGAACCCCAAGGCACCTCCTTATTTATAAGAGATGGAGGGATGCATCATAAAGGGATGTATCCTATCCACACACCTCATCATGATGAGGCATGTGCCGAGAGAGGCATCCCATCATGATGGGGTGCTAAGGAGAAGGGTGTATCAACTTCTTTCTCATGTCTTCCTCTTAAATCCTGATGATCCAAGGGCCCAAATGTAGTGAACCAAAGCCAATGGTCCAGATCTAGGTGCCATCTAATGGTCCAGATCAAGGCATCATCATCCAGGATGCCATCCAATGGTCCACAAGCAAGATGCCATCACCGATGGTCCAGATTCAGGCGCTGAGCAACGGTCCAGATCTTTCATCCAGAGAGCCATCCAGTGGTCCAGATTCAGGCGCTGACCAATGGTCCAGATCCTTCATCCAGAGAGCCATCCAGTGATCCAGATTCAGGTGCTGACCAATGGTCCAGATCCTTCATCCAGGAATCCATCCAATGGTCCAGATGAAGGCACCAACCAGTGGACCAGATCCTTCATCCAGGGAGCGATCCATGTTGGGTTTTCCAGTGCCCTAGGGCGCAGCGGAAGATACGGGATTATAAAATTTTCTTATAAAACCCATTATATGAAACCTTAATAAGCCAAGATCGACTTAATAGTATAACCAAATAATGTAGAAAATATAATCTTGGTATAGAAGAATACTTATCACGCTATATCCAATATGTCTGAAGATGTCCTAAGGTGCCCAAATGTTCACCCTCCGATGTTGATCCACACAGGAATGGGTTCAAGACTCTAGCTCCACCAAAACTTGATTCTAATTATTCAATCCTTCCAAAGGATTTAATTGGCTGATTTTTCTTCACTTCCTTCTTCCTTTCTACCTCTAAAACATTCACTACCCTTTTTGTCCTAAAGAAGACCCTCTTGTCTTGGGTTAGGACAAAAGAGAGAGGCTTGTAAGAAAGAAGGGATAAGGGAGAGAGAAGGAGAGACTTTTTCTTTGATGATCTTTAGAATCCCAAGGCACCTTCTTATTTATAAGAGATGGAGGGATGCATCATAAAGGGATGCATCCCATCCACACACCTCATCATGATGAGGCATGTGCCAAGAGAGGCATCCCATCATGATCGTGTGCTAAGGAGAAGGGTGTATCAACTTCTTTCTCATGTCTCCCTCTTAAATCCTGATGATCCAAGGGCCCAAATGCAGTGAACCAAAGCCAATGATCCAGATCTAGGCACCATCTAATGGTCCAGATCAAGGCATCATCATCCAGGGTGCCATCCAATGGTCCAGAAGCAAGATGCCATCACCGATGGTCCAGATTCAGGCGTTGAGCAATGGTCCAGATCTTCCATCCAGAGAGCCATCCAGTGGTCCAGATTTAGGCGCTGACCAATGGTCCAGATGCTTCATCCAGAAATCCATCCAATGGTCCAGATGAAGGCGCCAACCAGTGGACCAGATCCTTCATCCAGAAAACCATCCAATGCTCCAGAAGTGAAGGCCCTATCAAACCCAATCCAATTGGGTTTAACCAACTTAAAGAAAACATTAAACCTAATCAAACCAGGTCTAATTAAAGCCAAATGGGTTCCAACTCTTGGCTAACCCATATTAGGTCATGATCTAATCATATTAGATCAACCTAACCTAAGAATCAGATTCGAATTTAATTTGAATCAGGAGCTAGGGTTTGCAACACGTGCTAGCATGTTCATCTTGCAAACATGATCTAATCCAATTAGACCCTTGATCAATTCCCTTGTGTGTGACCCATTGGGTTCCTTATCTTAGCCAGCAGTAGGTGTAGGTGCAAGTTGACCTAACCTGATTAGAATACCTCTAATCCAATTTAGGTTCAATTTAGTGCTAAACCTGACTTAGCGATGAGAACCTTTCTGATGCTTTGATCTAATCAAACTCTTTGATCCGATCAACCCACAAGACATGATTGACGTCTAGCAAAGTATCATGTCTACCCGGAAGATGAGGAATGTATTGGACAAATCCAAACATACCCTTCAGTGGCAAGTTACTGTGCAATTCAATCCCTCAGTCATGCTACATCCTGAATAAGTGCATGAGTATGGATCAATATCAAACTCAATCACTTATTCATGTCTCTCTCAATCTTTTATATGATAATTCAAACAATGAAACATTAGAAACTCTTTCTAATATTCATTTTGCTTTGATCAAAGGCTTCTTGAATCATCATAAGATTAGAGTAAGTAGGATGTTACCTTCTCTTACTAGAAGTGACTGATTCCTTGTTGACCTACTCACAACCTTCGTACAAAATCCACCATATCCAGAATACCCCGTACACAATGCAATGTCATGAATGAGGGTAAACCAAAACATAGCTTCAAGTGCACAAGGTACCATGGTGATCTCAGGTCTAAGGATCACTTGCACAACTCCCACTATGAGAACCCTCTTTTGATAATTAAGTAAGAATCTATAAGATGTTCTCATGGCTGGTCATTTCAGTGAACTCATTCCTCTAATGAGCACCCACATCTTTGTATTAGTGTCTCACACAAGTGATTGTGAGATCAATCACCCTCTACATTGAGCATACATAAGATGTGCCAGTCTTTCCGGTAATATTGATCCCCGACTCAATATACCAATTTGACTGGAAATATTCTAAATTAGGATTTTAGGTCTCACTGGTTTGATCTCATCATAACCCTAAAACCAATGTCCAAATTTATGGGGTTCATCATCCAATAATAAAATAGATAAGCAGCAAATGATGAAACACAATGCCTTTATTGATATATATCGAGTGTCAAAGTACATGATTTGGAGGATTACAAAGAGAAACCCATCAAATGATTGGCTTATAGGGCAACAAGTGGTATCAGAGCCATAGGTCTCGAGTTCGAAACCCAGGCATCACGTTGGGGGGGGGGATTGTTGGCGGAGGCCTGAGGGGCCGAGTCAACGTTGGCGGAGGCCTGGAGGGCCGAGTCAGTCCTGCCGCCTGCCAACGTGGATGCGCTGGAGGAGTAGGGTGGGTTATGCCACTAGGGGGTCCCTGAACCCACTGGCGAGGCCCTGTCGGAGTCCGGAGTTGGGCGAGGCTTGGTCGGAGTCGACTCGTGGCGCTTTACGGGGGCGACTCCGATGATGAACGGTTTGAATCCTTGTTTTTCTATTTTTCTGAGAGGGTCGCCTCGGCGCTCTACGGGGACGTCTCGGCTTGTTGACCCCCTAATGGATTTTGATGAATACAAAACACTAGAGTATAATTCTATTTATCTTAAGAATTTACTTGAGAATTTTAGGTGTTTAATTAAGAATATTGTTAAGAAATGTCTAGGCAAGTTCCCATAATTTTTATGAATTTATTGAAGAATTTTTTAAGTTGAAGAAAACAGATCAGGGACAGCCGAGACGTCTCCGGTTTGTCCCAGAGATGTCTCTGGCACAAACAGGAAGAACTGGCACGTCGGGAGACGTCCCCGGCACCTGGCGAGGCGTCTCGCAGGGTCGGAGTCGACTCTCTCAGTAGCGGAGTCGACTCTCTCAGTGGCGGCAGAAAGGCTGATTTCAAGAGATGCGCGCGAGCCGTCTCCACAGGACGAGGAGTCGTCCCCGCAAGTAAAAAGCAGACTTCCCGAGTCGTCCCCGAGGTAGCGGAGTCGGCTCTCTCAGGGTATTCCAGAGGATGTCTTTTTCAGTGATAAGGCAGCGGAGACGTCCCCTGAAAGAGCGGAGTCGACTCTCTCAGAGAATTCCAGAAGACATGTTTTTCGGAGATATAACGGCGGAGTCGTCCCCAAGGCAGCGGAGTCGTCCCCATGCAAAAAGCGCAAACAAGCCGAGACGTCCCCGTAGAGCGCCGAGGCGACCCTCTCAGAAAAACAGAAAAACAAGGATTCAAACCGTTCATCATCGGAGTCGCCCCCGTAAAGCACCGAGTCGACCCCAAACATCGTCAAAAGTAAAATCTTACAGCCGAAACGTCTCGCGATGAAGCGGAGACGTCTCCGGAGCGCCTGGGACGCGACTGACAACTTTTGCAGGTATGGTTTGAATTTCAAATCTCTTTAACTTTATCTCTAACGGCTATATTTGCTTTTTGGGCTATAAAAGGGAGCTCTTAAGTGCTTTCCAACAACTTCTCAAAAAAACCCAACACAAGATCATTCAAGAGAGAAGAAAGAAAAAGAGGTTCAAGGGAGTTAGTGCATTCAAGTGAAGAAATCAAGTGCCTTCAAGCTTCCCAAGTGATTTCGTGCTCAACTACTCTCTTCCGGTAGGCATTCAAAGCTCACATTCAAGCCAACGCGATCTACATCGGAAGAACCACCATTTTCCACGCTTCCAACGGCTAAAAGGGTTCTTCCGGGTTTCATTGTTTATCATTGTTATATTTGCTTATTTAGAGCTTTCAAATCTTTTGTAAAACTTTTTCAATATTGTGCTTGTTCCAGTCAAGGGACTTGAAACAAGGGAAAGGCGTCCCAAGCCTAGGTGAAATTGGGGGTTTTAGGGTTCGTTGTTAGCCCGGTGTAAAACAACGAGTTGGGTAGTGCACTCGCAAAACTACCGTACTGTAATCTTGGATTATAGTGGAAATTCCCAAAGATGCTTTGGGGAGTGGATGTAGGAGCAGTGGAAGCTCCGAACCACTATAAAAGCTTGTGTTTGCAATTGTCTGTTTTCATACCTTTATTTTTACTTTAGCTCATACATTTGTGTGTTTTATTAGACAAAAAGTTTTAAAACACCCAATTCACCCCCCTCTTGGGTGACCATCTCTGGGCAACAGAGAGTAACCTTGGTGGGTTTTAGTTCACCAAGTCCTAATTGTTCATAAACTGAATAGGGAAGTAAGTTAACACTTGCACCTAAATCCAGAAGGGCTCGTTGTATCCTGAAGTTTCCTATGATGCAAGATATGGTAGGACAACCAGGATCTTTATATTTAGGTGGGGTGTTGTGTTTGAGAATAGCACTCACCTGTTCAGTTAGAAAAGCTTTCTTTTGTACGTAAAGCTTTCGCTTTATGGTACAAAGATCTTTTAAAAATTTGGCATAAGATGGGATCTGCTTAATGGCATCTAATAGAGGAATGTTAATCTTTACTTGTTTAAAGATATCCAAAATTTCTTGATCAGGTACTCCTTTTTTAGCTGCAAGCAAGCGCTGAGGGAATGGAGCAACTATTTTATGATGAGGTATTGGATCATCTTGTTCATTATCATCTTCATCCTTCTTTTCAATAGATTTTTTAGGTTTGTCATCTTTTGTCGGAATTTCTTTGTTAATTATTTTTCCGCTACGAAGGGTTGTGACAGACTTAACTTGCTCAAATTTAGGTTGGGATGAACTTGCTTCATGGACCTCATGTTGACCCTTTGGGTTAGATTGAGGTTGGGCTGGAAATGTCTGTTGCCCAGAGATGGTCACCCAAGAGGGGGGTGAATTGGGTGTTTTAAAACTTTTTGCCTAATTAAAAATAAAACACACAAATGTATGAACTAAAGTAAAGATAGAGGTATGAGAACAATCAATCGCAAACACAAGGTTTTATAGTGGTTCGGAGCTTCCACTGCTCCTACATCCACTCCCCAAAGCACCTTTGGGAATTTCCACTATAATCCAAGATCACAGTCCGGTAGTTTTGCTAGTGCACTACCCAACTCGTTGTTTTACACCGGGCTAACAACGAACCCTATAACCCCCAATTTCACCTAGGCTTGGGACGCCTTTCCCTTGTTCCAAGTCCCTTGACTGGAACAAGCACAATATTGAAAAAGTTTTACAAGGATTTAAAAGCTCTCAAGAAGCAAATAAAACAGTGAGAAATAATAGAACCCGAAAGAACCCTTTTAGCCATTGGAAGCGTGGGAAATGGTGGTTCTTCCGATGTGGATCGCGTTGGCTTGAATGTGAGCTTTGAATGCCTAGCGGAAGAGAGTAGTCGAGCACGAAATCACTTGGGAAGCTTGAAGGCACTTGATTTCTTCACTTGAATGCACTAACTCCCTTGAACCTCTTTTTCTTTCTTCTCTCTTGAATGATCTTGTGTTGGGTTGGTCAGAAGTTGTTGGAAAGCACTTAAGAGCTCCCTTTTATAGCCCAAAAAGCAAATATAGCCGTTAGAGATAAAGTTAAGGGAGTTTGAAATTCAAACCAAACCTGAAAAAGTTGTCAGTCGCGTCCCAGGCGCTTCGGAGACGTCTCCGCTTCAACGCGAGACGTCTCGGCTGTAAGATTTTACTTTTGACGTTGTTTGGAGTCGACTCGGCGCTTTACGGGGACGACTCCGATGATGAACGGTTTGAATCCTTGTTTTTCTGTTTTTCTGAGAGGGTCGCCTCGGCACTTTACGAGGACGTCTTGGCTTGTTTGCGCTTTTTGCATGGGGACGACTCCGCTGCCTTGGGGACGACTCCGCCGTTATATCTCCGAAAAACAAGCCTTCTGGAATTCTCTGAGAGAGTCGACTCCGCTCTTTCAGGGGACGTCTCCGCTGCCTTATCACCGAAAAAGACATCCTCTGGAATACCCTGAGAGAGTCGACTCCGCACTCTCTGGGGACGACTCGGAAACTCAACTTTTACTTGCGGGGACGACTCTGCGTACTGTGGAGACGGCTCGCGCGCATCTCTTGAAATCGGCCTTTCTGCCGCCACTGAGAGAGTCGACTCCGTTTCTGAGAGAGTCGACTCCGACCCTGCGAGATGCCTCGCCAGGTGCCGGAGACGTCTCCAAACGTGCCAGTTCTTCCTGTTTGTGCCAGAGACGTCTCTGGAACAAACCGGAGACGTCTCGGCTGTCCCTGATCTGTTTTCTTCATCTCAAAAATTCTTCAATAAATTCATAAAAATTATGGGAACTTGCCTAGACATTTCTTAACAATATTCTTAATTAAACACATGAAATCCTCAAGTAAATTGTTAAGATAAATGGAATTATACTCTAGTGTTTTGTATTCATCAAAATCCATTAGGGGGTCAACAATCTCCCCCTTTTTGATGATGACAAAACACTGAGTATATGCAAAATTCGAAATTTAAACATATAAACAGTATTTGATCAGATGTACAAGTATAATGTTTTGATTAGAGCTAGATACAGTGTGCATAATTCAAAATAGTCAATTTTCAGTTCTATCCTTATGCATAAGATTGATCTTAATAGCTCTTAAGCAATTTTAGCATATCAACTGAATTTGAATCAAGTTAAAATGAAATATTGATGCTAAAGATAATTGAAAGCTAAGTTCTTTTTGACTCCCCCTTTCTTTTTCAGAAGGGCAATTATCTTAAAGCCAATATTCTTCAATTTTATCTTTTCTAATTCAACTTTAAGTATGAGTGTAAATTTTGCATTCCATATTCAGGTTCTACTCCATATATAAGTTCTATATATATACTCCCCCTTTTTGTCATCAACAATGAAGGGGACAAATTATACGTAGGTACTTAAAGCACAATTCCTAGGGGAATTCAGCATATTACAATGAACCACTCAAGGATATTCAAGTTATGCTCCCTCTGTCTATTGTTTTATTAATGAATTCAGAATTCATTTCACTCCCCCTTTGATATTCAGGTTGTGCTCCCCCTGTTTCATATGCATTGATAAGTTGTGTCAAATTTACATACACA
Source organism: Phoenix dactylifera (assembly GCF_051530095.1). NCBI lineage: Eukaryota > Viridiplantae > Streptophyta > Magnoliopsida > Arecales > Arecaceae > Phoenix > Phoenix dactylifera. Next base: position 24,143,280 of record NC_143193.1, on the reverse strand, counting down.
AGGTTTCAAAAGGAATTGTATGTCATTCATTGTAAACATTTGAAGTCATTACAAGGTTAAAATGGAAATCATTACAAGTATTGATTCCTAATACAAAAGAAGTTTCAAAATGAGCCTAGGGTTTTACAAAAACAGATGAACTCTAGATGTCTACAAAATGTCCCTCATCGGCGACGTTGCTCATAAGCCCTAGCAGCTGCATCTATAAATGCATTAATTGAGTCCAGTAGAGTTTTGAACTGCTCTCCTTGAGATTGATGGAAGGCTGCCACTAATGCTTCAAATTCAATGCTTGCCCTTTCAATTCTTCCTCTAAGTTGGGCAGCCACGGTGCCCACATTGCCTCCAGGGCTTGTCAACTCTTGAAGACCATCTGAAATGTTCCTCAAGCTGTCTTGTAGCTCAATTGATCTGAAGGTTTGGGTGGCACTCACACTAACTAGTTCTTGCGCTGTAGCTTCTATCTAAGTTCTGATTTCCTTCAACTCTTGTAGAAGCCCTTCATGTGAGGCTCTGATGGGGGCCAACTCAGTAGAGATCATCGATCTCATTTCCTCCCTCATTTGCTGGCATATCACAGATGCTAAAGTGCGCATCTGTTCTTCTGATAGGGAGAAGGGCCCAGTGACTGTAGGAGGAGGTGGCATAGAGGTGGAAGGTCCAGCTGAGCTGGAGGGTATATCAGGAAAGTCCATGTGGCTGAGTGGAGGAGAGTGGTGGTCAGGCTCCTGATGTGGGATCTCAGGGTCTAAGGTTTGAGCTTTTCTTTTTGGTACCTTAACCCATGACCCATCTACCTTGTGAAACTCCATTCTACGCATTGTGCTCTCATTATAATAGTCGGTGTTTCTCAAGGGTTTTGCAGGTTCATTTTCTGGAATGTGAACCTTAAAATGTTTGAATACTAGGGTAAAGATCATCCCATAGGGTATGCTAAACCTAGAATACCTATGACATATAGCAATGTAGTTCAACATAAGTCTAGGGAGGTTTAGGGAAATCCCTAGTAGGATGTGGTGCATGATAACTAGGTCTCGCTCCGAAACAAAATCGAAGCGACCGGTTTTTGGAAACAAGACCCGGTTGACAATACTCAAAAGTAGTCTCATTTCGGCATTTAGGTCTTGTGAGTTCACTACATCAAGAGGCCCGCAGTCCTCTCGTCCTAAAAGCAAGTTTAGGGCTATTTCCCTTTGGGGATGTGAGGTCGGAGCCTCACCGTCCTTAGGGATTTGCAAGACGCTAGATAGGACATCCTCATTAATCTCTACCAACGTCCCCCGGACATATGCAGTGTACCCTAAGTCCCCTAAGGCCATATTACTAAACATCTCTCTAACTAGGCCGGGGTAGGTCGATGTATTGAGGGTACAAAGGTATTCCTACCCTTGGGCACGGAGTTTCTCTCCAATAGAGAACCCCTCACTATCTAGAAAATGGAAATCTATATACCTACCGGTGGTTACTGTGCGATTCGCACAGGAAATGGTCATGGTTGGCGGAGCAACCGGAGGGGACGGCGCGGATGGCTCTTCCCTCCGTTCCTCACCGTCGGTTGCTACCCTAGGACGCCTCCCACCGGTTCGTCTAGCCCTCTTAGGTGCCATGGATGCTAGGGTTTGTGATGGAGAGCAAATGGAGGCTAGGGTTTGTGGTGGAGAGCAAATGGAGGCTAGGGTTTTTGTTTTTGTCGGGGATGGAAGAGAATAGCTCGGGTCGGCTTGAGCTGTTTCACCTATTTAAAAACCCTCGTTCGGTCCCCGAGACGTCTCCGCGACTGATGCGAGACATCTCACCGGGGGGACGTCTCTGCGATTTGCCAGAGACGTCTCCGGCACTGAAAAATTTCAGACTAATTTCTATCTTTTCCCAATTTATTTTACTCAATCACACTAATCAACATGATTTCTTTTGGTGAATACAGAGTGAGTTTGTTTGTGATCCTCCCCCTTAATAATACATCCTATAAAAGTTTGTGAGGATGATAGTGTTATTTTGATGATTAACAAGCAATTATCTAGAGTATGCTATAAGTTAAATTGATACTTCATTTATAAGTTCATTACTCTCAGTATATTTGGTTAATTGAAAATAGATACATGACCTTGTTCATTTGAATGAATCTAACCTTGAGAATGCAGCAAAGTGTGGATTGAGTCGACCCAAAGGTTGATTGGGTCGACCCCGGCACATCAAGAAATCATTTGGCACACTCCTGCACAAATGGCACAAATGAACAGTGAGTTGGGTCGACCCAAGGTAAGCATGAGTCGACCCAACCTTGAAGAACCTCAAAAACACAACTGAAGAATGCTCTCTGGATTTACTGAGAGGGTCGACCCAAACAGTGGTTGAGTCGACCCAAGCTTGAGTCGACCCAAACCCTGAGAGGGTCGACCCAAAGGCAAGACAGAAAGACAGACAGAAAATGGTTCTCTGGAATTACTGAGAGGGTCGACCCAAGAAGAAGTTGAGTCGACCCAAGTGGACTTTGAGTCGACCCAAAGAATGGTTGGGTCGACCCATGGGAAGGAAGGCTGAAATTGAAGTTTCTGTGGTTTCTGAGAGGGTCGACCCAAGGAATGTTTGAGTCGACCCAAGGACAGGTTGAGCCGACCCAAACACGGGCTGAACAGTAACGGCTAGTTCTGCAACTGTACTTTTTGTCCTTCCCAAGGTGAGTAACGGCTAGTTTTTCAAATCTAACCATTGGGACTTGTCCTAAGAAGGTGGGAAGCTATTTAAAGGGGCACTATTCATCAGAGAGAACAACTTTTGTGTGGAATATCAAAGAGTACCCAAGAATACAAAAGTGCCCTAATCTTCTTCATCAAGAGCTTCATTCAAGAATCAAAGAAAGGGATTGAGCAGATTCAAAGAGGCATCAAGAGCTCCATCCCCCTTAAAGAGTGAAGCATCCTTGACAAAGAAGAGCAAAGCGACTTCAAAGCGATAAATACTTTCGAACTCTTCCTTGTAGCTTATATTGTTTCATATGCTCATTTAGGAGTTTGAATCTTTCCTTTTGTTTATTAAACACTTTGTAAAGGTTCGTTGGTGAGCCCGCAAAACCAACAAAGATTTTTGGTGAACCCGGAAAACCAAAGTGTAAAGGTTAGTTGGTGAGCCCGCAAAACCAACAAAGGTTTTTGGTGAACCCGGAAAACCAAAGTGTATAGGTTCGTTGGTGAGCCCGTAAAACCAACAAAGGTTTTTGGATTGTGAGCCCGGAAAACAATCCAACTGTAATCTGCGAGATTATAGTGAATTCCCAAGGGGACGCTTGGGGAGTGGACGTAGGTGCTAAGGAGAGCACCGAACCACTATATATTGTTGTGTTTGTGTTGTGCTTGTGTTTTCATTTACTCTTGCATCATCTTCTACTCTTGCGTTAGTTTAACTCACTCAAATAGCTTAAGAAAGCATCCACCGCACTTAATTAAGAAAACGTTTAAAGCACCAAAATTTAGAAGAAACCAATTCACCCCCCCTCTTGGCTTGTCACCTTGGGCAACAAGTGGTATCAGAGCGAGGTGCTCTAATAGTGCTCATTGATCTAACAATCAAGAGTTAAAGATCATGACAACCCAAGTGGGATGTGCAATGAGTGAGGGGCAATCCACAAATAGACCACCTCTATTTAATGGCACAAACTACACATATTGGAAAGCTAGAATGAGGATATTCATTCAAGCTTCGGACTATGAACTGTGGCAAATCATCACTAGAGGACCTCACACACCCACACTTAACATAGATGGCACTATCATACCCAAACCAGAAATGGATTGGAATGAAAGTGATAGAAGATTAGCACAGTTAAATGCAAAAGCTGTAAATACACTTTACTGCTCTTTAGATGTAAATGAATTTAATAGAATATCCACTTGCACCACCGCCAAAGAAATTTGGGATAGACTTGAGGTCACACATGAAGGGACCAATCAAGTTAAGGAGTCCAAGATAAACATATTAGTACACAAGTATGAACTGTTTAAAATGGAATCTACTGAGTCCATAACTGATATGTTTACTCGTTTTACTGATATTATAAATGGGCTTAAAAGTTTAGGAAAGTCTTATTCTAGCTCTGATTTGGTGCGTAAAATTCTCAGGTCTCTACCAAGAAATTGGGAGGCCAAGGTAACCGCTATTCAAGAGGCAAAGGACCTCAACACACTGCAGTTAGAGGAGCTCCTAGGATCTCTCATGACCCATGAGTTGACAATGAGGCAAAATTCAGAAGATGAGGTCAAGAGAAGAAAACCCATTGCCCTAAAGACTACCATCCCTAGACAACAAACTGAATCGGAAGATTCAGATGATGATGAAGATATTGATGAAGAAGGGATGGCAGTGCTTGGGAGAAAATTCAGAAGATTCATGAGAGGTAAGAATAAGTTCCATAAAAAGAAACCCTTTCTTAAAGGTAACTCAAGCAAAGAAAAGGTTAAGGATAAGGAAAAAGAAAAGGAGACTCCCATTTGCTATGAGTGTAACAAACCCGGGCATTATAAGATAGATTGCCCAGATTTGAAGTGGATGGCAAGAAAGTTGAAAAAGAAGAATTTTATGGCCGATTGGAGTGAAAGTGAGGAATCAAGTTCGGAGGACGAAGATCATCAAGACACGGCCCAAATATGTCATATGGCCAATGACGATGAGGTAGATTCTGAACTTGACTGTGATTTTACTGTTGATGAATTGCATGATGCATTCTTAGAACTCATGGAAGAACATAAGAAAGTAATTAATAAAAATAAAGCTCTAAAAGAAGAAAATCAATCTCTCATTAAAGATAAGATAAAACTGTCTCATAACTATGAAACATTAAGTAGGAAACTTGAAAATGAAACCAAAATCTAATTGCTGAAAATGTCAAGCTAAAAGAAGATGCTGAAAAATATAAATCTTTGGTAGATAGATTTACTCTTAGTTCTACCAAATTAAACTTGATTCTTGATAGCCAAAAAGCTGTATATGATAAGGCCGGTTTAGGGTACAGAACAAATAGGAAACAAAAACTCTTAAAGAATATTTTTGTAAAAGCTAAAAGGGAAAATATTACTTGTTATTGTTGTAATAAGATAGGACATAGAGCATATGAATGTAATTTTAGAAAGTCTAGTCAAAACAGATCAAGTAATAATCAAAAGATAAAATTCAAGAAAGTTTGGGTTCCAAAAGGAACATGGAGTACTAACCCTAAAGGACCCAACTTAGCTTGGGTACCTAAAGGTTCTTCTTGATCTTGATTGCAGGTGTGTCTTGCAGCTGATAAAATAGAAAAACGATGGTATCTAGATAGTGGCTGTTCAAGACACATGACCGGTGACGAAGATCAATTTGTCACCTTGGAACCAAAGAAAGGTGGAGTAGTGACCTATGGAGACAATGGTAAAGGGTATATCATTGGAAAGGGTAAAATTTTCATTGCTCCATCTATTTTTATAGAAAATATTTTATTAGTTAAGGGTTTGAAACATAACTTTCTTAGCATAAGTCAATTTTGTGATAAAGGATTTAAAGTTACATTTGAAGCATCTGTATGCATAATCACAAATCCTAAAGATAATAGCATTGTACTTGTAGGACAAAGGCAAAGAAATATTTACTTAGTAGATCTTCATGAGTTAGGCAAGAAAAATGGTTTATGCTTAATTACTAATGAAGAAAAAAAAATTGAAACTAGTTGGCTTTGGCATCGAAGATTAGGACATGCTAGTATGGAATTAATATCAAAACTAGTTAAGAAGGAATTAATAAAGGATGTGCCAAAATTGATTTTTGAAAAGGACAAAATATGTGGACCATGTTCATTGGGAAAACAAACTAAGTCATCTTTCAAATCGAAAAACGTAGTATCAACAACTAGACCATTTGAACTCATACACATGGATTTATTTGGACCTACTAGAACTACAAGTCTAGGAGGAAAGAAATATGGACTAGTTATTGTTGATGATTTTTCAAGGTATACATGGGTTTCATTTTTGGCACATAAGAATGAAGCATTTTCAGAATTTTTGAAACTATATAATAAAATCATAAATGAAAAGAAACTCACCTTAGTAGCCATTCGAAGTGATCATGGTACTGAATTTAAAAATCAACACTTCGAGGAATTTTGCACTAAAAATGGAATATCACATCAATTTTCAGCACCTAGAACGCCTCAACAAAATGGGGTTGTTGAAAGGAAAAATAGGACATTGGCAGAAATGGCACGCACAATGTTATGCAAGTCAAATCTTCCAAAGTACTTTTGGGCTGAAGCTATAAACACCTCTTGCCATATTCTAAATCGAGTTTTAATACGACCTATAACTAAGAAAACTCCTTATGAACTTTGGAAGAATAAGAAACCAACTGCAAAATATTTTAAAGTGTTTGGATGTAGATGTTTTATCTTAAATAATGGCAAGGAGGACTTAAGTAAATTTGATGCCAAGTCAGATGAAGGTATCTTCTTAGGATACTCCACATCTAGCAAGGCATACAGAGTATTCAACAAAAGAACCTTAGTAGTAGAAGAGTCAGTCAATATTATATTTGATGAGTCTGATAGTGAGTCTGCTAGGAAAGAAAATACTATTGATGATGATACAGGAATTATCGACTTTGAAAAGTTGAAAATTGATGACGTGCCAAATCAAGATAAGGGAGATGATTGCGTGCCACCACAACCCCAAGACGTGCCAAAAGAATGGAGGTATGCACATGGACATCCTAAAGACTTAATCATTGGTGATCCATCTCAAGGGGTAAGAACTCGATCATCTCTTAGAAATTTAAATGATTATCTTGCTTTCGTTTCACAATTAGAACCTAAAACTTATGAAGAGGCTGAAAAAGATACTAACTGGATAAATGCCATGCAAGAGGAATTAAATCAATTTAAAAGAAGTAATGTATGGACATTAACTGAAAGACCAAAGCATAATTCAGTAATTGGAACAAAATGGGTATTTAGAAATAAATTAGATGAAAATGGATTAGTTATAAGGAATAAGGCTAGACTTGTAGCTAAGGGATACAATCAAGAAGAAGGAATAGATTTTGATGAGACATTTGCTCCTGTAGCTAGATTAGAGGCTATTAGATTGCTTCTGGCATTTGCATGTTTCATGGATTTTAAATTATATCAAATGGATGTGAAGAGTGTATTCTTAAATGGTATTATTGAGGAGGAAGTATATGTAGAACAACCTCCAGGATTTGAAAATCATGAATTGCCAAATCATGTGTTTAAACTACATAAGGCATTATATGGATTAAAGCAAGCACCTAGGGCTTGGTATGATCGACTAAGTAAATTTCTGCTTGAAAATGATTTTTGTAGAGGAAATGTAGATAAAACTTTATTCATCAAAAGAAAGGACAAAAATCTATTAGTGGTGCAAATATATGTAGATGACATAATCTTTGGTGCCACTAATGATACTCTATGCAAAGAATTCGCTGATTTAATGCATGGAGAATTTGAGATGAGTTTGATGGGAGAACTAAGCTTCTTTCTAAGATTACAAATCAAACAAACCAAAGAAGGCATTTTCATTCATCAAACTAAGTATACAAAGGAAATACTGAAGAAGTTTGGGAATGAAAATCATAAGGGAATTGGCACTCCAATGAATCCTACTAGTAAGCTAGACAAAGATGAAAAAGGGAAAAGTGTTGATATTAAGCTCTATAGAGGACTAATTGGATCCTTGCTCTATCTTACTGCTAGTAGACCCGACATTGTATTTAGTGTAGGGATATGTGCTAGATACCAATCGGATCCTAAGGAGTCACATTTAAGTGCTGTTAAGAGAATCCTTAGATACTTAAGAGGAACTACCACCATTGGATTATGGTACTCGAGAGACTCCTGTCTAGATTTGCTTGCATATTCAGATGCTGACTTTGCTGGATGCAAGTTAGATAGGAAGAGCACAAGTGGCACATGTCAATTCTTAGAAAATAACTTAGTATCATGGTTTAGTAAGAAGCAGAACTCAGTGGCACTGTCCACAGCTGAAGCTGAATACATAGCTGCTGGTAGTTGTTGTGCTCAAGTATTATGGCTCAAGCAACAACTAGAGGACTATGGAGTCAAACTAGATAATATTCCTATTAAGTGTGATAATACTAGTGCTATCAATCTCACTAAAAATCCAGTTCAGCACTCTAAAGCCAAACACATAGAAATAAGGTACCATTTTATTAGGGATCATGTGCAAAATGGAAATGTATGTATTGAGCATATATGCACGAAAAAATAATTGGCCGACATATTTACCAAACCATTGAGTGAAGATAGATTCTGTATGCTCAGGAGGGAATTAGGCATATGTGATCCTTTTTATTAAAGAAATATAAAAGGGAGATAGTAGTCTCATGATACATTCCTCTAATTTCAAAAATCCCATGAAACATGAGTCAAATTTGTTATCTATAGATTTCTTACTCATGTATCATTGTTCCATAAAGAGTTTATAAGGATTGGAAGCAAGGAAAACTTTTTAGAAGCAAAAAGGAAGAGAAAAGAAAATTTCTGCACTTGGGTCGACCCAACCCAGAACATGGGTCGACCCAACGTTGAGTCGACCCAAGAAAAATCTTGAGTCGACCCAACGTCGGGACCCCACTGTTAAAAGGGGGCCCGAGAGCACATCTAGGGCACTGTTTGCCCTTTGTCTTCTTCCGAAAAGACTAGCCCCCACTCTCCAATCTCCACTAAACTCCTCCAAACAGTAGATTTCCTAAGGATCTTGGAGAAATGGGACCCAAACGAGCCGTAGCCAAGAGATCCGGAAGAGTGATCCGGGTCCAACAAGAGGAAAGGCATCCTACCGAGCCTTCTCCCGTGTCTCCAAGACGTGAGGCACGTGCGGAGGTCCCTCCTCCTCCTTCCCCCTCAGTGATCCTTGCAAGATTTGCGGGGAGGCCGGTTACTACCGGGAGAAGGATCCATTCGGAGTTTTTCAATCAAGAAGGGTTTCGGATTTGGGAATGGATCCAAAGACAAGGTTGGGAGTATCTTTGCTCCCTAGATGTGGTCATCTACCCCGGGTTGGTACAAGAGTTCTATGCCTTCCTCAAGACTGGTATGGGAGGGCTTGTGTCGGAAGTTCGAGGGGTTCGGATCCGTGTATCCGAGGAGAGCTTGAGTGAGTTACTACACCTACCCTGCATAGGAGCTACTCCGGAGAGGCCAGAAGACAAAATGAGAGCTCTGCAATTGATCATGGAAAACGAGAACTTCGATTTTTCTCAAAAGGTAATAGCTAGTTCTCTTTCCGCTGAGATGAGGTTATTGCTCAATATGATAAATAGGATTTTATTTCCGAAGACCGGGAGATTTGATCTCATCTCAGAGCGAGATCTAGCAGTTATGGAGTGTATGATTCGGGGGACTCCTCTAAATCTTCCGGCTATGATATTAAGGCAGATGAGGAAGGTGATGTGCAGCAACAGGGTATCACTACCTTATGGTATGATACTTACATTGATCTTCCGTCAGCATGGTTTACCTCTTGAGGAGGAGGCATCCAAGAGTCTGCATCACACGGACACGTACACTGCACGGACACTCATACGCATGGGATATGCGAAAGTGAACGGGCAGTGGATTCACACCGGTGCAGGCATTCAGGGTGAGGCACCAGAGGGAGAGGCACCAGAGGATGAGGATGAGGAGCCTATGGATCATCCTACTGCACCCTCAGAGGCTGGACCATCGTCATCCGCTCCTCCGACAGATACGGATGACTTCTGGAGCAGGATGACAGAGCTCATGACAGCTCAGGCGAGGACTATTACTGACGGGCTCACGAGCCGATTGGACGCCCGGTTGGATGTCATGTCTGCTGAGATCAGTGATCTGAGGCAGCAGATAGGAGCACTCCGGAGAGAGAGAGAGACACATGGACCATCTGTGCCACAGGCTGCTGAGTCAGAGATATCGGCACAGAGTCATCCCGCTCGTCGTGCTCCACGCCAGACACAGTCCACCAGGCTCGACCTCCCCTCGCCACGTATGCTAGGAGGATGAGGACTAGATCCCAGCCATTAGATTCCCCCTAGGCTGATCTTAGCGTCTATGTTTAGAGCCTAGGCTAGATATCTAGTTCTCACATGTATCTTGCTTTTCTCCTATGTATCTTGTTTTTATCTTATGTATCTTTAAATCTTGATTAAGGAACATTGTATCTGTCTTTGTTTTTGACATGAATGTATGAAAATGTTCCTATTTTGATCAATGAAGTTTGAAGTTTATTATTTATTGCATCTTTTCCCATATATATATTTTTGATGATAACAAAAAGGGGGAGAAGAAAAGAAAGAGTATTTAAGAAAAGAAAGAGTATTTAAGAAAAGAAAGAGTATTAAGAAAAGAAAGAGTATTCAATTTAAGTAAAGAAAGAGTATTTTATTTAAGAAGTAAAGAAAGAGTATTAATTTTGGGAGAAGTAAAGATATATAACAAAAAGGGGAGAAATAAAGATAAAAGTTATGTAAAGAAAAGAGAAATAAATGGGCAAACAAATTGAAAATCATATAAGAAAGCTTATACATCTAAGGGGGAGCAATTTGTAACAATGAAATTGACTAAATCAAAAATTTCCATCAAAGTTCAGAATTTGGCACATATAAATTCAGAATTTGGCACGCACATCTCGCACCCCGATACATAACCTGAAACTCAGAGTTTATCTCAAATTTTTGAAGTTTCATTGCTAATGAATTATAAATAAAAGGGGGAGCAATTCAAAAAGTCAAATTGGCAACATTTGAATGATATAGGGGGAGATTTCACAAGTATATATGAAAAGCTGAAATGCAGCAATTTAATCCCTTTTATAAACTGATTTTAAAGACAAGTATCAATAGACTTATACTCTTTATTTTGTAATCATCAAAAAGGGAGAGATTGAGGATGATAGTGTTATTTTGATGATTAACAAGCAATTATCTAGAGTATGCTATAAGTTAAATTGATACTTCATTTATAAGTTCATTACTCTCAGTATATTTGGTTAATTGAAAATAGATACATGACCTTGTTCATTTGAATGAATCTAACCTTGAGAATAAAGCAAAGTGTGGATTGAGTCGACCCAAAGGTTGATTGGGTCGACCCCGGCACATCAAGAAATCATTTGGCACACTCCTGCACAAATGGCACAAATGAACAGTGAGTTGGGTCGACCCAAGGTAAGCATGAGTCGACCCAACCTTGAAGAACCTCAAAAACACAACTGAAGAATGCTCTCTGGATTTACTGAGAGGGTCGACCCAAACAGTGGTTGAGTCGACCCAAGCTTGAGTCGACCCAAACCCTGAGAGGGTCGACCCAAAGGCAAGACAGAAAGACAGACAGAAAATGGTTCTCTGGAATTACTGAGAGGGTCGACCCAAGAAGAAGTTGAGTCGACCCAAGTGGACTTTTGAGTCGACCCAAAGAATGGTTGGGTCGACCCATGGGAAGGAAGGCTGAAATTGAAGTTTCTGTGGTTTCTGAGAGGGTCGACCCAAGGAATGTTTGAGTCGACCCAAGGCAAAGTTGGGTCGACCCAAGGACAGGTTGAGCCGACCCAAACACGGGCTGAACAGTAACGGCTAGTTCTGCAACTGTACTTTTTATCCTTCCCAAGGTGAGTAACGGCTAGTTTTTCAAATCTAACCATTGGGACTTGTCCTAAGAAGGTGGGAAGCTATTTAAAGGGGCACTATTCATCAGAGAGAACAACTTTTGTGTGGAATATCAAAGAGTACCCAAGAATACAAAAGTGCCCTAATCTTCTTCATCAAGAGCTTCATTCAAGAATCAAAGAAAGGGATTGAGCAGATTCAAAGAGGCATCAAGAGCTCCATCCCCCTTAAAGAGTGAAGCATCCTTGACAAAGAAGAGCAAAGCGACTTCAAAGCGATAAATACTTTCTAACTCTTCCTTGTAGCTTATATTGTTTCATATGCTCATTTAGGAGTTTGAATCTTTCCTTTTGTTTATTAAACACTTTGTAAAGGTTCGTTGGTGAGCCCGCAAAACCAACAAAGGTTTTTGGTGAACCCGGAAAACCAAAGTGTAAAGGTTAGTTGGTGAGCCCGCAAAACCAACAAAGGTTTTTGGTGAACCCGGAAAACCAAAGTGTATAGGTTCGTTGGTGAGCCCGTAAAACCAACAAAGGTTTTTGGATTGTGAGCCCGGAAAACAATCCAACTGTAATCCGCGAGATTATAGTGAATTCCCAAGGGGACGCTTGGGGAGTGGACGTAGGTGCTAAGGAGAGCACCGAACCACTATATATTGTTGTGTTTGTGTTGTGCTTGTGTTTTCATTTACTCTTGCATCATCTTCTACTCTTGCGTTAGTTTAACTCACTCAAATAGCTTAAGAAAGCATCCACCGCACTTAATTAAGAAAACGTTTAAAGCACCAAAATTTAGAAGAAACCAATTCACCCCCCCCCCCTCTTGGCTTGTCACCTTGGGCAACAGTTTGATAATGATTTTTTGAATTATTAACATTGAAATGAGGAATGTTTGACCAAATTTCGAATACCTATGAAATAGGCTCTGAAAATATCTCCATGAAGAGTCCAAGGGAGGGTAACCATCCTCCGGAAAGTCGAACAATTCGTCATTTAACTTAGATAGATTCATGCTTTCACTTATGTTGACCTTGAGGTGGATTACTAGTTTGAGTAGCAAAGCATTGCAATGCAAGTTCAATTTAATTGCTAGGATCATACAAGCTCAATGCATTCCTTAAGAAGTTGAACCTATCTTTACAAAGGGGCTTTGTAAAGATATCGGCCAATTGATTTTCAGTACATACATACTCAATCATCACATCATTTTTCAGCACATGATCCCTAATAAAGTGATGCCTAATCTCTATATGTTTTGATTTTGAGTGTTGGACAGGATTTTTTGTTAAATTAATTGCACTTGTATTATCACATTTAATTGGTATATTGTCCATTTTGATACCGAAGTCTTCAAGTTGTTGCTTAATCCATAGAACTTGGGCACAACAGCTTCCAGCTGCAATGTACTCAGCCTCAGCTGTGGATAAGGCAACTGAATTCTGTTTCTTGCTAAACCAAGAAACCAAATTAGCACCCAAGAATTGACATGTGCCACTTGTGCTTTTTCTGTCGAGTTTGCACCCGGCAAAATCAGCATCGGAATAAGCAATTAAATTTATGTCAGATTGTTTAGAATACCATAAGCCTACATTAGATGTCCCTACTAGATATCTAAAAATTCTTTTAACAGCTTGCAAGTGTGATTTCTTAGGACATGCTTGGTATCTAGCATACATACAAACACTGAATAATATATCTGGTCTACTAGCAGTAAGGTAAAGTAAAGAGCCTATCATACCTCTGTACAATTTGCAGTCTATACTTTTACCTTTTTCATCTTTGTCAAGCTTGCAACTTGAGCCCATGGGTGTGCTGATTTCCTTTGCATCCTTCATCTTGAATTTTTCCAACATCTCCTTGATATATTTGGACTGACTGATGAAGATGCCTTCCTCTGATTGTTTTATTTGTAGCCCAAGGAAGAAGTTGAGCTCACCCATCATGCTCATTTCAAATTCTCCCTGCATAAGCTTGGCAAACTCTTGACAAAGACTATCATTAGTAGCACCAAAAATTATATCATCCACATAAATTTGCACAAGCAATAAGTCATTTCCTTTTCTTTTAATGAAGAGGGTTTTGTCCACATTTCCTCTTTTAAATTTATTTTCAATTAGGAAATTACTTAATCTTTCATACCATGCCCTAGGGGCTTGCTTAAGTCCATATAATGCTTTATGCAATTTAAAAACATAATCTGGATGTAAGTGGTTCTCAAAACCTCGAGGTTGTCCTACATAAACTTCCTCCATTATATAACCATTTAAAAAGGCGCTTTTTACATCCATTTGATAGAGTTTGAAATCCATAAAGCATGCATATGCCAAAAGTAGTCTAATAGCCTCTAATCTAGCAATAGGAGCAAAAGTTTCATCAAAGTCTATTCCTTCCTCCTGATTATATCCTTTGGCCACTAGCCTAGCTTTGTTTCTTATTACTATTCCATCTTCATCTAGTTTATTTCTATATACCCATTTGGTGCCTATAATTGAAACATTAGGGGGTCTTTTCATTAGAGTCCAAACTTCATTTCTTTCAAATTGGTTTAATTCCTCTTGCATAGCATTCATCCAATTATCATCTTTTTCAGCTTCTTCTAGTGATTTAGGCTTGATTTGTGAAACGAATGCAAGATAATTACTAGTGTTTCTTAAAGAGGATCTAGTTCTTATTCCTTGTGAAGGATTACCAAGGATTAGATCCCTTGGATGACCATGTGCATACCTCCATTCCTTAGAAAGATCTTGATTTATCGATGGAGGTTGATCTTCTTCATCTTGCTGAATTGTATCTTCTTTGATCTCATCCTCATGTTGTTTGTCTTGTATGGAGAATTCCTTCATTCGGTCTTCAAGTATACCTGCATCACCATCTTCTTCTTTTCTAGAAGAATCTCCATTAGCTTCATCAAAAACAACATGAATGGATTCTTCAACAACGAGAGTTCTCTTGTTGAAGACCCTGTATGCTCTACTAGATGAGGAATAACCTAATAAGAAGATCCCCTCATCTGATTTAGCACTAAATTTACTTAGATTGTCCTTTCCATTGTTTAAAATAAAGCATCGACAACCGAAAACATGAAAATAGCTTATATTTGGTTTCTTACTTTTTATCAACTCATAAGGTGTTTTCTTTAAGATGGATCTAACTAAAGCACGGTTTAAAATATGACATGAAGTATTTATTGCTTCAGCCCAAAAGTACTTTGGTAAATCCGATTCGCACAACATGGTACGAGCCATATCTGCTAGTGTGCGATTCTTCCTTTCTACCACCCCGTTTTGTTGGGGTATCCTAGGTGCCGAGAAATTGTGATTGATACCATTTTCTTCACAAAATTTTTCAAAATACTGATTTTCAAACTCAGTACCATGATCACTCCTAATTGCTTTTAGTTTAAGATTGAGTTCATTCGAAACCCTATTATGAAACTTGATAAAAGCGGAAAAGGACTCATCTTTGTGTGCAAGAAATGAAACCCATGTAAAACGTGAAAAATCATCAACAATTACAAGACCAAATTTCTTACCCCCTAGACTAGCAGTTCTAGTGGGTCCAAATAAATCCATGTGAATTAGTTCTAAGGGTTTTGATGTTGAGACTATATTTTTAGACTTGAAAGAGCTTCTCGTTTGTTTCCCTAATTGACATGCAGCACAAATTTTGTTCTTTTCAAAATCTATTTTTGGTAGTCCTTTGACTAGATCTTTTGTAATCAATTTAGAGATTAAATCCATGCTAGCATGCCCTAACCTACGATGCCATAACCAACTAGTCTCATTGACTTTGGGATCCATGGCTACAAGACATTGGCCATCCTTCATGGTGAGATCATCAAGATCTACCATGTAAACATTTCCATGCCTATGTCCTGTAAGTATGATCTCATTGTCAACTGGACTACTAATTATGCAAAGTGAAGATTCAAATGACACTTTAAAGCCCTTGTCACAAAATTGACTTATACTTAATAAATTATGTTTGAGTCCATTAACTAACAATACATTGTCAATAAATGAGGAGGGTGATATGGAGATTTTACCAACACCAATGATTTGACCTTTAGCATTGTCTCCAAATGTGACTACTCCTTCTTTTGATTTTAAAGTGACGAAGAGACTCTTGTCACCGGTCATATGCCTTGAGCAACCACTATCAAGATACCACATTCTCTTTTTATTCCCGGCTGCAAGGCATACCTGCAAAATGATCATGTGAAGCTCTTAGGTACCCAAGTTTTCTTGGGTCCTTCGTGGTTAGTGTAGTTGGTTCCCTTAGGCACCCATACTTTAGTTATGTTTTTAGCTTTTACAAATGTACTCTTGTTAGTTTGGATCTTTCTTTGAATACAAGAGTAGGCTTTATGTCCACTTTTTCCACAATGAAAGCATGTAGGTTTTTCAGTTTTGACATCTTTTGCTTTCACAAAGAAATTCTTTAGATACTTTTATTGCTTGTTAGTTTTATATCCTAATCCGGCTTTATTAAAAACAGCTCTTTGATTTGAAAGAATAAGATTTAATTTTTCAGAGCTTTGTGTAAAGTTTTCAACAATTGGTTTGTACTTATGTACCTCATTCTTAAGATCCAAATTTTCTTTAACTAGTTCTTCCTTATCCTTTTTAAGGGATTCAACATTTTGTGCAAGTGAGGTATTATTATTGAGTAGAGATTTAACTTTTAGATTCAATTCCTTAATTAGTGTTTTTGCCGTTTCATTTTCAATGCTAAGTTTTGAATTTTTATTTTCTAGATCAATGGTGTTAACATTTTCAACGCTCTCTTTCTCAATCAATAGTTTTTTAATATCATCCTTTAGTTTTTGATTGGAGGCCTTTAGTTCTTTATTCTTTGCTCCTAACATACTACAATCACTCATAAGTTCTTGAAAAGCTTCATATAATTCTTCTAAAGTAAAATTTATAGTTGAGCTTTGACATACCTCGTCGTTTTCAAATGCCATGAAGCACAAATTTGCTGTCTCTTCCTTCTCTTCCTCGGAGGAGGATGTATCACTATCGTCCCACGTTGCCTTCAACGCCTTCTTCTTCTTCTTTCCAAAGTGCTTCTTTTGTTGAGGGCATTCGGAACGAATGTGTCCCGGTCTCTTGCAATCATAGCATATGATTGGGTCTCTTTCTTTTTCCTTTTCTTTTTCCCAATCATTTCTCCCTCCAAATTTCTTTCTTGGGAAGGGTTTCTTTCTTCTCATGAATTTCTTAAACTTCCTTACTATTAAACCCAAGTCCTCATCTTCGCTTTCTTCTTCACTCTCACTACTTTCTTCTTCACACACACTCGAAGTAGCCTTGAGTGCAATTGTCTTCTTCTTTGGCAACTCTTCTTCATGTTGCTTCATTGTGAGCTCATGCGTCATCAATGAGCCCAATAGTTGTTCTAGTCCCAAAGTGTTGAGATCTTTGGCTTCTATGATCGCCGTGACCTTTGCTTCCCATGCTTTCGGCAAAGACCTGAGAATTTTACTCACAAGTTCCGGATTAGTATAGGATTTACCCAAACTCTTTAGACCATTAATTATATCGGTGAAGCGTGTAAACATGCATGTGATGGTTTCATTGGGTTCCATCTTAAACAACTCATATTTGTGAACTAGAATGTTCACTTTAGACTCTTTGACTTGATTCGTACCCTCGTGGGTAACTTCAAGCCTATCCCATATTTCCTTGGCGGAACTACAGGTGGAGACTCTATTGAACTCATTTACATCTAGAGCACAGAATAATGAGTTCATGGCTCTAGAATTGAGTTGAACCATCTTACTGTCATTCTCATCCCAATCCTCCTCAGGTTTGGGAACTTGAATGCCATTAACCATGTGAGATGGTTCGTGTGGTCCCTTGATTATGACCCTCCACAAGGCATAATCTTGTGCTTGAATAAAAATCCTCATTCTAGTCTTCCAATAGGTATAATTTGTCCCATTGAAGAGTGGAGGTCTATTGGTTGCCTGCCCCTCAGCAGGAACATTGTTAAAGGGTGTTGCCATCTAGATCTTTGGCTAAGATGGTTAGGTCTTTCAAGAAATACACAGAGCACCTGCTCTGATACCACTTGTTGTCCAGAGATGGTCACCTAAGAGGGGGGTGAATTGGGTGTTTTAAAACTTTTTGCCTAATTAAAAATAAAACACACAAATGTATGAACTAAAGTAAAGATAGAGGTATGAGAACAATCAATCGCAAACATAAGGTTTTATAGTGGTTCGGAGCTTCCACTGCTCCTACATCCACTCCCCAAAGCACCTTTGGGAATTTTCACTATAATCCAAGATTACAGTCCGGTAGTTTTGCGAGTGCACTACCCAACTTGTTGTTTTACACCGGGCTAACAACGAACCCTATAACCCCCAATTTCACCTAGGCTTGGGACGCCTTTTTCTTGTTCCAAGTCCCTTGACTGGAACAAGCACAATATTGAAAAAGTTTTACAAGGATTTAAAAGCTCTCAAGAAGCAAATAAAACAGTGAGAAATAATAGAACCCGGAAGAACCCTTTTAGCCATTGGAAGCGTGGGAAATGGTGGTTCTTCCGATGTGGATCGCGTTGGCTTGAATGTGAGCTTTGAATGCCTAGCGGAAGAGAGTAGTCGAGCACGAAATCACTTGGGAAGCTTGAAGGCACTTGATTTCTTCACTTGAATGCACTAACTCCCTTGAACCTCTTTTTCTTTCTTCTCTCTTGAATGATCTTGTGTTGGGTTGGTCAGAAGTTGTTGGAAAGCACTTAAGAGCTCCCTTTTATAGCCCAAAAAGCAAATATAGCCGTTAGAGATAAAGTTAAGGGAGTTTGAAATTCAAACCAAACCTGAAAAAGTTGTCAGTCACGTCCCAGGCACTTCGGAGACGTCTCCGCTTCAACGCGAGACGTCTCGGCTGTAAGATTTTACTTTTGACGTTGTTTGGGGTCGACTCGGCGCTTTACGGGGACGACTCTGATGATGAACGGTTTGAATCCTTGTTCTTCTATTTTTCTGAGAGGGTCGCCTCGGCACTTTACGGGGACGTCTCGGCTTGTTTGCGCTTTTTGCATGGGGACGACTCCGCCGTTATATCTCCGAAAAACAAGTCTTCTGGAATTCTCTGAGAGAGTCGACTCCGCTCTTTCAGGGGACGTCTCCGCTGCCTTATCACCGAAAAAGACATCCTCTGGAATACCCTGAGAGAGTCGACTCTGCACTCTCTGGGGACGACTCGGAAACTCAGCTTTTACTTGCGGGGACGACTCCGCGTACTGTGGAGACGGCTCGCGCGCATCTCTTGAAATCGGCCTTTCTGCCGCCACTGAGAGAGTCAACTCCGCTTCTGAGAGAGTCGACTCCGACCCTACGAGACGCCTCGCCAGGTGCCGGGGACGTCTCCAAACGTGCCAGTTCTTCCTGTTTGTGCCAGAGACGTCTCTGGAACAAACCGGAGACGTCTCGGCTGTCCCTGATCTATTTTCTTCATCTCAAAAATTCTTCAATAAATTCATAAAAATTATGGGAACTTGCCTAGACATTTCTTAACAATATTCTTAATTAAACACATGAAATCCTCAAGTAAATTGTTAAGATAAATGGAATTATACTCTAGTGTTTTGTATTCATCAAAATCCATTAGGGGGTCAACAATGTCCGTTTTTTCCTAATATTGAGTTGAGCCTCAATTCTACCTACAGAATTTTTAAGTTCTTGGAGTGATTGCATTGTATTCTGATTTATTTGAGTCTCCCCTTGCATGAAGGTTTGCAAAGTATCTTCAAGGGATTTCCTATGTGGTGGCACATAAGGAGTAGGAACAGAATTTCCTTGAGATTCATTGGCAGTGGGTCCATGTCTCCAGCTAAAGTTAGGATGGTTTCGCCAATTAGGATTATATATTTCTGGAAATGGTCTTTTATAAGTATTGGTGAAATTTGCTTGATCATGCAACACTTCTTGAAAAGCAGGGATTGTAGGACAATCCTTGGTCACATGTGCATTACTCTCGCAAATTCCACATATACTTTCAACAATAGTTTGTGCTTTTCCTATATTGGCTTTACTTAATTCCATGGCTTCAACCTTCCTAGTCAGATTAGCAATTTTTACATTGACATCATTATCATCTTTAATAAGATATATTCCTCCTTTTGCATTAGGTGCTATTTTAGATTTTTCATTTTTATCTGTTGTATCCCAAGCTTGTGCATTTTTTGCTAAAAGATCAAAATAATCCCAGGCTTCATTTGGTTCCTTACTCATGAATTCACCATTACACATCATTTCTACAAATTGTCTCATATTGGAGGACAAACCATCATAAAAGAAACTAATGACCCTCCAAATTTCACATCCATGATGTGGGCAAGCAAGCAGAAGGTCCTTAAATCTTTCCCAACACTGAAAAAATATTTTCCCATCTTTTTGTGCAAAGTTCATGATATTTCTTCTAAGTGTGTTTGTTTTATGTGTTGGGAAGAATTTCTTTAAAAATTCTCTTGTCATTTCTTGCCAGGTAGCTATGGTCCTAGGCCTTAAGGAGTGTAACCATGATTTAGCTTTTTCCTTCAAAGAAAAAGGAAATAACTTAAGCTTAACTACTTCTTCAGTGACATCATTGAAATGAAGTGTTGAACACACTTCATCAAATTCTTTTAGGTGCAAATAGGGACTTTCAGAATCAAGTCCGTGAAACTTTGGGAGTAATTGGATTATTCCTGGTTTCATGTCAAAAGCTCCCGCAGCAGTAGGAATAACCATACAAGATGGGGTACTGGTCCTAGTGGGTTCTAGATAATCACGAAGCGTTCTAATAGGTAAGTCATCTTGAAATTCATTATCTCCCTGATTACTACCATTATCTTCTATTTGATTATTTGAATTTTGAACAATTAAATTTTTATCTCTTAATTCAACTCAAAATAATCTATTCGTTTTATCTCTCTCCCACAATAGCATATACTGAAATTTTATTTTATTTATTTATTTATTTATTTATATATATATTTTTTTTGTTGGTACAAGTACCACCTAAAGAGATCTAAACAAACACCTTCAAAAATTTAATTAAAATTAAACATCCCCCAATAATTTCTAGTGTTTTCCTAAAAATTCTAGACAGCTCCTAACTGGTTTGAAGAGGACACCTAAGCCTCCAATCCGGTCTAGTAACCTTAGTCGACCAGGTAAGCTCCCAGGTAAGTGGAGGGGTCACGATGCGTGTAGCAAAGGTCCCACTTAAAACCCACTTTCCTCAAACAGAAACTGTCTCCCTTCAATCACTTAGAGGGACAAAGCTTGCCTAGACATCGACCCGGGCCATAGAGCGAAATTGGTGCAACTTTCAGTGGTCTTCGTCCTATTGAGCTCGAATATCCTTAGGGGCCAACGTCTAGTTGATTTTAATTAGGCTTAGGATATTTATGCACTGGGATGATTTTTGGGCTAAGGACGAGTGATGAAATCCCGACCTTATCTTTTTAATGGGTTCAGCCCTTAGATTATTTTATGCAAATGCTTTATACTATATGCAACAATCAAGAAGATTTTTAACATTTTATGTCATGACATTAAATTGCATTTGAATAGTTGATCAAGCAAACTAGCTAAATTTTTTTTCCTTTTTATTTATTTATTATTTTATTATTTTAATTAATAATTTTTTTTAATAATTTTTTTTAAAACAAGAGTAAAATTCTAATGTAGGAAAAATAGGACTAGTATGAACAAAACAGGAAAATTAATTTAAATACTCACGGCCCGAGTTCGTTCACTCCGGAAATCCAAAAATGTGATCTTGATCTTCCTCGTTACTGGTCTCGCTTTGTGTCGTCCTTGAATCTGAAAAGATTTGAAATTTCAGCTATGTTAGAAATAAAGAAAAATTGAAGAAACAGAAAGTAAAAATTGAAATTTGCAGCCTTGTTCTCGTTCGCACGTTGCAAATCCCCGGCAACGGCGCCAAAAACTTGCTACGACTTTAATCTTGCTCTTTTAAAAAGAAAAATTAAATGTAGAATACCCCAAGTATAGGGTGTAGCAAAGTAATATTCTCGGTGAGTCCGAGATCGAATCCACAGGGTTTTGACAGTGAATAAAAACTAAAGGCTGAATAATATTCGGATTGACAAAAATATAACTAAGGCATCAAGATTCAGCCTAGCATTTCATCATGCTTTTCTTAAAATCACCTATTAATCATAGTAAAATAGATTTAGTTTTATGGGCAGCATTACAGTAATTCAATTTTAAACTACAGGGATTTCTAAGCATCTGTTATACCCGGGGGAAATAACAAATCAAAGAAAATATATAAGTTTGAAATAATTTCTATAAATTTACTGCACCATAAATCAAATCAAAAACATTAAAATCCCATTGATGATTAAATGAAATACATGAAGAAAATGCTAGGCTTTTCCCTAGCCTTAGCTAGAGAAGATTTAGCTACTCATATGAAATAGAAGCATTTTTGTAAAAAGGGATTAGCAAAGAAAAAGAATAAAACATAAACTCTTTCTCCCTTTTTATTTAGAAACAGAGCACTCTATTTCTTTTCTTTTCCACGCTCCCCATCTCCACCGGATGGCTTCTTTCCTTCGTGGACTCCCAGGGAGATGTAGTGGCCTCCAAAAAGAAATGAAAGGTGTCCTCCTGGATAGAAAGCTTGGAGTTGAATGGGGTGGGGGGTTCCCTTCCGAATGGTTCTTTCCTTCGTGGACTCCGTGGGAGATGTAGTCGGTTCCCAAAAATGGAAGGCCTCCCCCTGGTTCCTCCTCCTTCTTTGCTCCGTCCTCCCTTCCTGATCCGTGGCCTCCCTGCCTCCTCACACGATCCCCTTTTATAGACACTTCACCGGATTGGAGAAGCTGGAACGCTGCTGGGAGCGGATGAGGCGTGGATTTGAATGCTTGGGACTCTTCGGCGTTGGGAGGTTGAACGTTGAAGAAGTTTGAGCTACAGTCATTGATGTTGGATTTGAATGCAAGACCCTCGGATGAGAATTTGTTTGCTGGAAAGGGAATTTGAAGATGAAACGATCGGATGTTGAATGCGGCTTGGAATTGAAGAGCCGGTTTGCATGTGCTGGGAGATCCACTGTCGGTTGGGAAGCTGAGATTGAAGCGTTGCTGTTCGTTGGAAGCCACGGACGATGGGATGAAGGAAACGTGGATGACCGTTGGGAAGAAATAGGGGAGACGCTTGGAGATGATGATCGTTGGGAAGCTCCTCACGGCCGCTGGCTCGAACGGATGGAATGTGGCAACGGTTGGAAGACTTTGACGTTAGGAAGTTGCTGGGAAACGGATACTTGGTTTGAGAAGCAATTGAATTGCTTTGGGACTCTCAAGACGGCCCGGGGACACTTGAAGATGTTGGGAAATCACTTACTTCAGCCCGTTGACGTGGATACATGGGAATTTTAGGTTAGGAACTATTGAGTCGCCTCATCACAGACACTAGAGAATTTGTTGAGCTCGGGCTGACAGGCATTGGGCTGAAACCCAGCGTTATTGAATCTCTTGAATTACTTGCACTCAGACAAAAATAAAACATTAATTAATTAATTTTATTAATAAAGATTGGCTATAATACTAATTAAGATAATATGAAAATTTCATTTTTATACTCTCATCATCTTGTACACACAAGGCTCATCTATATTTTTAATGAAGCCAAACTCTTTGACTATCATGTCAAAATGGATGTTCCAACTCCTAGATGCCTGCTTTAATCCATAAATAGATTTCTTAAGCCTACATACTTGATTTGCTCTCCCTCTTGAGATAAATTCCTCTGGCTGTGTCATATAAACCTCTTCCTCAAGGTGACCATTAAGGAAGGCGGTTTTGACATCCATCTGCCAGATCTCATAATCATAGTATGCAGCTATAGCAAGCATAATCCGAATAGATTTGAGCATAGCTACTGGCGAACAAGTTTCATCATACTCAATACCTTATTTTTGCCTGAAACCTTTTGCCACTAGCCTGGCCTTGTAGGTTTCTACTTGGCCATCAGCTCCTATCTTCTTCTTGTATACCCATTTGCACCCTATTGGAATCACTCCCTCAGGTGCATCAACCAAAGTCCACACTTGGTTTGTATACATAGAATCTATCTCGGATTTCATGGCGTCCAGCCATCTGTCAGAGTTCCTACTCTTGACAGCTTCCGAATAGGTCAGAGGGTCATCGTTATCAACGATGTGGGCTTCATCATTCTCAATGATAAATCCATACCTCTTAGGTGCATTTTGCACTCTTTCTGACCTTCGGAGAGGAGTAGTGTGTAGTGGCTGTACCTCTTCCATGGGTACATCTGGTTGAGGATTATTATATGTCTCACCTTGTAGGTCTTGAACTTCATCAAGTTCGATTCTTCTATCCTTGCCCTTTTCTAAGAAAAACTCTTTTTCCAAAAAAGTGGCATGCCTAGCAACAAATATCTTTTGTTCGTTAGGATCGTAGAAGATATATCCTAAACTGTCTTTAGGATAACCTACAAATATACATTTGTCCGATCTAGCACTCAGCTTATGTCCAAAATTTCTTTTGACATAAGCATGACAACCCCATATCTTAAGATACTTAAGATTAGGTTTCTTTCCTTTCCATATCTCATATGGAGTGCTAGATACAGACTTAGATGGTACTCTATTTAATACTAATGCAGCAGTTTCTAGGGCATATCCCCAGAAAGAAATTGGAAGATTTGTGAAACACATCATGGACCGTACCATATCTAATAAGGTACGATTCCTCCTTTCAGCTACACCATTTAATTGTGGCGTATATGGAGGTGTCCATTCAGAGAGTATACCCTTTAATTTAAGATAGTCTAAAAATTCACTAGAAAGATATTCTCCTCCTCGATCAGATCGAAGGATTTTAATACACTTTCCAGTTTGTTTTTCAATCATACTTTGATACTCTTTAAATTTATCAAAGGCTTCGGATTTATTTTTCATTAGATACACAAAACCGAACCTTGATAAGTCATCAGTAAATATGATGAAGTAAGAGTATCCACCTCTAGCTGGAGTTGACATAGGACCGCACACATCAGCGTGTACGAGTTCTAACAACTCACTTGCCCTTTCTCCATGTCCCGAGAATGGAGACTTGGTCATTTTACCCATAAGACAAGATTCACAAGTTCCTAATGATTCAGAATCATAAGGGTCAAAGAATTTATTTTTATACAACTTGTGTAACCTTGTCTCACTAATATGACCTAATCGGTAATGCCAGAGGAGGGTATTATTAATATTCTCTCTTTTTCTTTTATTATCTTTGCCAATATGAAACATAACATTATTAAGACATAATACTAAAAGACCATTTTCCATAGTGCCACGACAATAATACTCATTAGATAAAGAAATAGAGCAACCATTGCTCTTTCCATTTATTTCGAATCCTTTCTTAAGCAACAAAGAAATTAAAATTACATTTCTAATGATTTTTGGCATAAAATAACAGTCTTCTAGCTTCAAGAACTTTCCGAAGGGTAGCTCCAGTATGTAGGTGCCAACAGCTTCAGCCTGGATGGATTCTCCTCCAGCGCCATATAGCTCGAAGTCATCTTTCTTCAGACTTCTAATTTTCTGCAGTCCATGCAAAGATTTGCATATGTGAGAACCACAACCAGTATCCAATACCCATGAATTAAAATCAGAAGAACTTAATGTCATATTGGCATGTAATAAAAACATACCTTTTGATGCAACACTTGCATCAGGCTTCACACTTGCAAGAAAGCTCTTGCAGTTCCTTTTCCAATGCCCCGTCTTGCCGCAGTGGAAATAGGTACAGGGTCTAGAGATTTTCTTTCCCTTCTTCTTTTTGATGCGACTCTTAGGGTTTAGTTTTTTCTTTGAACCCTTATTGCACGACTTCTTCTTTGAGCTCTCACCAACAAGAAGGATCCGACCCTTGTCCTTCTTGATGTGAGACTTGAAGGGGGAGTCTCCACTCCTACATGGGTTCGGTCCTATTAAAAATAGGGTGACACCCATGTATACCTATCAGAGCACGCATCTCTATACGCCTCCGGATGGAGAGCCACGCTTCGTCACACGATCACGCGTGAGAGTTTCCGGAGATCGGTCACAACTCTTGGACCTTTGCTCTAATACCACTGAAGGGTTCTAGCATGTTATAATGCGCAGCGGAAGCTAGAGATTTTAAAAATTTTCTTAATAAAGTCCCTATGCATGAAACCCTTTTAAGCCTAGATCACCTTAATGATTACAATCAAATGATATAATATAAATGCAGAATTAGTAGAATACCTCAAACGCTAATCCAAAGTGTACAATCTCCACGAGGCGTCCAAGTGTCCGCCCTCCAATGGTGATCCACACGAAAACTTGATTCAAGTCTTAAGCTCCAAGGACTTTGATCCTTAATGCAGAATTCTTTTAAAGAACTCTAATGGCTTGCTTTCCTTCCTTTCTATTTTTCTTTTTCCTTCTAAAAACACTTCTAACCTTTTTGTCCTAAAGAAGACCTTCTTGTCTAGGATTAGGACAACTTAAGAGTGATGTTAGAAAGAAAGAAGGCTTGTAAGAAAGAAGGGATATGTGAGAGAGAGAGTTGGATTGATTTCCGATGGATTAAAACACCGGGAGCATTCCCTATTTATAGATGGCGTACGGATGCATTGTAGCCATCCATTCATGCATGAAGAGGGGCGTGAGATCAAGGGGTGTGTCATTTGATGAGAGGGCATATCAGAAGTAGTTAGGATAAGAGGAAGTGCTTATGATATGGCGCTTCATCCTTATCCATTCCCTAAGCACCTCTTCATGAAATCCACCGTACTCATGCCTCTCTTCATTTCTTCTCACGCATGAAAAATAGGAACCAACCTTATCCATTCATCAAGGGTTGATGATGATCCAAAGGCCATGAAAGAGGGCGCCACATATCCCTTAGGCGTGATGAAGAGAGAAGAGAGAGAATGGATAAGATCAAATAAATGGTTCATCCTTATCCATTTAATCTTCACGTATTCTCTCTCTTTCCTTCACCTATTTTTCATCACCACGCCTCCCAATGATATCCATCACGTCATCATGATCTCCCATCATCCTATGATGAAAATCCAATGGCTCCAATTCATGGCGCCATCCATTTGATCCATCTCTTCATCCAAATGTTGATCCAACAGTCAAAAATGAATGATTTATCAAATCTAATCCAATTAAACTCAAACCAAGCCAATTAGGTGCTAACTCTTGGCTAACCCATATTAGAATATGATCTAATCAAATTAGATCAATTAAGAATCAGATTCGAATCCAATTCGAATCAGGAGCTAAGGTTTGCAACACCTGCTAGGATGTTTATCTTGCAAACATGATCTAATCCAATTAAATCCTTGATAAGTTTTCTTGTGTGTGACCCATTGGGTTCCTTACTTAGCCAGCAATAGGTGTGAGTACGAGTTGACCCAACTTGATTAGAACTCTTCTAATCGATTTAAGTCCAAACTGCGTGAACCCGAACTTAACAATTAGAATCCTTTCTAATTGGTGATCGAATTAAACTCTTTAATTCGATCAAACCTATAAGACAAGATTGACGTCTAGCAACGTGTCATGTCTACCCGGAAAATATGGAATTTGATGGAAATACCAAAAATACCCTTCAGTGGCAAGTTACCGTGCAATTCAATCCTTTAATCAAACTGCATCCCAAATATGTATATGAGTATGAATATATGTCAAACTCAATTTCATATTCATATTTTTCTCAATCTTTTAATGATAATTCAAATAATGAAATATTTAGAAACTCTTTCTAATTTTCATTCTACTTTGATCAAAGGCTTCCTGAATTATCATATGATTAGAATAAATAGGATGCTATCTTCTCTTACTAGAAGTGATTAATTCCTTATTGACCTACTCATAATCTTCGTACATAATTCACCATATCCAGAAGACCTCGTACATAACTTATTGTCATGAATGAGTGTAAACCAAAATATGGGTTCATGTGCACAAGATACGATGGTGATCTCAGGTCATAGGATCAGTTGCACAACTTCCACTAAGAGAATCATCTTTTGACATGTAAGTAAGACTTCATAAGATTTCTCTTTGTAGGTTAATTCAGTGAACTCATTCCTCTAATGAGCACCCACATCTTTGTATTAGTGTCTTCACACAAATGATTGTGAGATCAATCATCCTCTGCATCGAGCATACATAAGACGTGCCAGTCTTTCCGTTAATCACTGATCACCGACTCAATGTACCAATGACTGGGAATATTTAAGATTAGGATTTTAGAATTTTAGGTCTCACTAGTATGATCTCATCATAGCCTCAAAACCATTGCTCTAATCTAAGGGG
The DNA here is from genome assembly GCF_051530095.1 of Phoenix dactylifera. Lineage (NCBI taxonomy): Eukaryota > Viridiplantae > Streptophyta > Magnoliopsida > Arecales > Arecaceae > Phoenix > Phoenix dactylifera. The sequence continues at coordinate 24,115,292 of NC_143193.1, read as the reverse complement.
TTTATCACAAATATAATCAACAGCATATGATAAAACACAATGCCTTTATTCATATTTAAATGTCATGTACATGATTTAGACAAATCAAAAAGAAAAACCCTTCGCAATACATATTGCGATTGGCTTGTAGGGCATCTACTCTTTCAATCTCTCACTTGCACTAAAGCCAATCGCTCTTATATTTCATCCCCATACAATCGAGGTGGCGATCGAACTGCTGTTGTGGTAGAGCTTTAGTGAACGAGTCTGCTAGGTTGTTCTTTGTGTCTACTCGTTCAATGACTATGTCTTGTCTCTCGACAATCTTTCGAACAAGATGGAAGCGTCTTAGAATGTGCTTGGATTTATGATGAGACCTTGGTTCCTTCGCTTGAGCAACAGCTCCAGTGTTATCACAATAAACTGGGACTAGTCCAGCAATCTCAGGAACTACTCCTAACTCAAAAATGAATTTTTTCATCCAGACAGCTTTCTTAGCGGCTTCACTTACAGCAATGTATTCTGCCTCAGTAGTTGAGTCAGCTACAGTTTGCTGTTTGGAACTCTTCCAGCTCACTGCACCACCATTTAGGGTAAAGACATACCCTGAAGTGGACTTGCTATCATCTGGGTCTGACTGAAAACTAGAAATAGAAAATTCTTCTAGTTTCAACTCAGATCCACCATAAACTAGAAAAATATCTTTAGTCCTTCTTAAGTACTTGAATATTTTTCATAGCTATCCAATGATCCTCTCCTGGATCAGCCTGGAATCTGCTTGTTATGCCTAAGGCATAAGCAACATCAGGCCTAGTACATAGCATAGCATACATAATCGATCCTACTGCCGAAGCATAGGGAATAGAATTCATTCTATTTCTCTCTTCAGATGTCTTAGGAGACATCTTCTTAGAGAGACGTATGCCATGACTCATAGGCAAGTAACCTCTTTTGCTTCCTTCCATGCTGAATCTTTTCAGTACATGATCTATGTACCTAGACTGGGACAAGCCTAGCATCCTTTTAGATCTATCCCTATAGATCTTTATACCAAGTATATAGGATGCTTCTTCCAAGTCTTTCATGGAAAAGCTTTTTGATAGCCAAGTCTTGACCGATTATAACATTGGAATATCATTTCCAATGATCAGTATGTCATCTACATACAATATTAAGAAGACAATGGCACTCCCACTAGTCTTCTTGTACACACATGGTTCATCCATATTTTTGATAAAACCAAACTCTTTGACTGTTGTATCAAAATGGATGTTCCAACTCCTCGATGCTTGCTTTAATCCATAAATGGATCTTTTAAGCTTGCATACTTGATTTGCTCTCTTACTTGAGATAAATTCTTCTGGCTGTGTCATATAAACCTCTTCCTCAAGATGACCATTAAGGAAGGCGGTTTTGACATCCATCTGCCAGATTTCATAATCATAGTATGCAGCTATTGCAAGCAAAATCCGAATAGATTTGAGCATAGCTACTGGTGAAAAAGTTTCATCATAGTCAATTCCTTGCCTGAAACCTTTTGCCACCAATCTAGCTTTGTAGGTTTCTACTTGGCCATTTGCTCCAATCTTTTTCTTATAGACCCATTTGCATCCTATAGGGTTTACACCCTCTGGTGCATCAACCAAAGTCCATACTTGGTTGGTATACATAGAATCTATTTCGGATTTCATGACTTCTAGCCATTTGTCAGAGTCACTACTCATGACAGCTTCCGAATAGGTTAGAGGATTATTATTCTGAACAATGTGGGCTTCATCATTCTCAATGATGAACCCATATCTCTCAGGTGCTCTTTGCACTTTTTTTTGACCTTCGGAGAGGAGATGTGTGTTGTGGTTGTACCTCATTTATGGGTACATCTGGTTGAAGAATTTCTTGTGTTTCTATTTGTAAGTCTTGAACTTCATTAAGTTCAATTCTTCTTTCGCTGCCCTTTTCTAAGATAAACTCTTTTTCTAAGAAAGTGGCATGCTTACTAACAAATATTTTTTGTTCAGCAGGGTGATAGAAGAGATATTCAATACTTTCTTTGGAATAACCTACAAATGTACATTTATCTAATCTAGCACTTAGCTTATGTCCAAAATTTCTTTTGACATATGCTTGGCAGCTCCATATTTTAAAATATTTAAGATTGGGCTTCCTACCTCTCCATATCTCATATGGAGTACTAGATACAGATTTTGAAGGTATCCTGTTTAGCACATATGTGGCAGTTTCTAAAGCAAAACCCCAGAAGAAAATAGAAAGATCTGTAAAGCACATCATGGACCTTACCATATCTAATAGAGTACGATTCCTCTGTTCAGCTACACCATTTAATTGTGGCGTATACGGAGGTGTCCATTCAGAGAGAATGCCCTTTTCTTTAAGATGATTTAAAAACTCACTAGAAAGGTATTCACCTCCTCGATCAGATCGAAGAATTTTAATACACTTTCCAGTTTGTTTTTCAACCATACTTTGATACTCTTTAAATTTATCAAAGGCTTCAGATTTATGTTTCATAAGATACACAAATCCGAACCTTGATAAATCATCAGTGAATGTGATGAAGTAAGAGTATCCACCTCTAGCTGGAGTTGTCATAGGACCACATATATCTGTATGTATAAGTCCTAATAACTCACTTGCCCTTTCTCCATGTCTAGTGAATGGAGACTTGGTCATTTTTTCCATAAGACAAGATTCACAAGTTCCTAATGATTCATAATCATAAGGATCAAAGAACTCTCCTTTGTATAACTTGTGTATTCTTGACTCACTAATATGACTTAGACGACAATGCCAAAGGAGGGTATTATTCATCTCTTCTCTCTTTCTTTTATTACTTTTATCAATATGATAAATATTGTCATTAAGGGATAGAACTAGAAGACCATTTTCCATAATGCCATTACAAAGATGCTTATTAGAAAAAGAAATAGAGCAACCATTGCCTTTTCCATTAATCTCAAATTCTTTCTTTAATAACAAAGGAATAGAAATTACATTTCTAATAATCTTGGGCATGTAATAACAATCTTCTAATTGTAGGAGCTTTCCCGAAGGTAACTCTAAGTTGTAGGTTCCAACAGCTTCAGCCTGGATGGACTTTCCTCCAGCGCCATACAGCTCGAAGTCACCTTTCTTCAAACTTGTAATTCTCTATAGTCCATGCAATGACTTGCATATATGAAAACCACAGCCGGCATCCAATACCCATGAATTTGAATTTGAAGAACTTAATGACAAACTGGCATGTAACATAAACATACCTTCTAATGCAACTCTTGCATCAGGCTTTACAGTTGCAAGTAAACTCTTGCAATTTCTTTTCCAGTGGCCAGCTTTACCGCAATGGAAACAGTACTTGATCCGAAGATTTTCTTTCCTTTCTTCCTCTTTATCTTACTACTTTTAGTAGCATCATCCCCTATTGATCCAAGATCAGGGGTTTCAAGTATATAGAAAATTTTCTCCTGAGTGAGTACTATCTTTAAATTCCTCAACCAGTCCACATAGTTTGGACCGGTCAACTTGTTGGCATCTAAGATGCCTCTTAGTGAAAGTGAAGAAGCCATTTATGCAGAATTTTATTCTACATATATAAAGAACAAAACTAACATAAGCAGACCAATCATGATGACACATATGCAATTAGACTAAAACTTTAATCTAATTTGTCTCCTACTATTTTTATCGAATATTATAGCCCTCTCCTATGATAAACGTGAAAATATAATTTTTCTTAGTAGGGTTGAGATCTTAATTCATCATAAAAAGCCTTGTGGTTACACAACAAACTCTTATGAGTTCAAAGGTAGGAAACTCTTTCCAATTGCATCTCATGCAATTCTCAACTTTATCTTGTCCTCTTAAAACACTTATTGCCTTGTGTTAGCACAACAAACAATAATGTTTTAGTTAAGTCAAACCCTTCATTTCCATATAGTCATATTCGAATAATATTGCCCTTGTGGTTGCACAACAAAGCAATATATTAAAATATGCCATAAGCATCTTAATGCACCAAGACAAAATAAAATCAGTCCCCATAGCAAGCCTTGTGTTAGCACAACAAACTAGCATGGATCTTGACATAATAATGTCGAGGCATGAAGGAAGGCTATCAATAGTGTTATATAAATATTAAGCTTATCCATAATAGATAATCAAACAATTGGCCAGGTAAGCAGGTGGGAGGCTCCCCTTACTCAGAAAGTAAGGTCCTAATTAGAGAACCACCTTTAGTGCTTTCCTTAGACACCAATTAGATTAATTGTTCTAGAATGGGTTAGCTCAAAGTTTTTCAACACTATGACTTAATATAATTTTTATTGAGGGCTTACTAGTCTCTAACACATTCTTTAATTGTAACATATATATAACATGTCTAAAATAAACTATTATGCATCATGGCTATCTCATAGCATGTATAAATCATAAGCAATTAATTAACATGCTTCAACATATTTTCATATGAAAAATTTCATATCATGATATTTTATTACATAACATATCATATATGAATCATACATTTCAGCATTTCTCTAAGCATATGACATTACTATCTCATAGTAAATTAATAATCATACATCATATATAATTATTTGATTGAACCAATTAAGGATGGCTCTGATACCACTGAAGGGGGAGTCTCCACTCCTACATGGGTTCGGTCCTATTAAAAGTAGGATGACATCCATGTATACCTATTTGAGCACGCATCTCTATACGCCTCTGGATGGAGAGCCACGCTTCGTCACACGATCACGCGTGAGAGTTTCCGAAGATCGGTCACAACTCTTGGACCTTTGCTCTGATACCACTGAAGGGTTCTAGCATGTTATAATGCGAAGCGGAAGCTAGGGATTTTAAAAATTTTCTTAATAAAGTCCCTATGCATGAAACCCTTTTAAGCCTAGATCACCTTAATGATTACAATCAAATGATATAATATAAATGCAGAATTAGTAGAATACCTCAAACGCTAATCCAAAGTGTACAATCTCCACGAGGCGTCCAAGTGTCCACCCTCCAATGGTGATCCACACGAAAACTTGATTCAAGTCTTAAGCTCCAAGGGCTTTGATCCTTAATGCAGAATTCTTCTAAAGAACTCTAATGGCTTGCTTTCCTTCCTTTTTATTTTTCTTTTTCCTTCTAAAAACACTTCTAACCTTTTTGTCCTAAAGAAGACCTTCTTGTCTAGGATTAGGACAACTTAAGAGTGATGTTAGAAAGAAAAAAGGCTTGTAAGAAAGAAGGGATATGTGAGAGAGAGAGTTGGATTGATTTCCGATGGATTAAAACACCGGGAGCATTCCCTATTTATAGATGGCGTACGGATGCATTGTAGCCATCCATTCATGCATGAAGAGGGGCATAAGATCAAGGGGTGTGTCATTTGATGAGAGGGCATATCAGAAGTAGTTAGGATAAGATGAAGTGCTTATGATATGGCACTTCATCCTTATCCATTCCCTAAGCACCTCTTCATGAAATCCACCGTACTCTTGCCTCTCTTCATTTCTTCTCACGCATGAAAAATAAGAACCAACCTTATCCATTCATCAAGGGTTGATGATGATCCAAAGGCCATGAAAGAGGGCACCACATATCCCTTAGGCGTGATGAAGAGAGAAGAGAGAGAATGGATAAGATCAAATAAATGGTTCATCTTTATCCATTTAATCTTCACATATTCTCTCTCTTTCCTTCACCTATTTTTCATCACCACGCCTCCCAATGATATCCATCACGTCATCATGATCTCCCATCATCCTATGATGAAAATCCAATGGCTCCAATTCATGGCGCCATCCATTTGATCCATCTCTTCATCCAAATGTTGATCCAACGGTCAAAAATGAATGATTTATCAAATCTAATCCAATTAGACTCAAACCAAGCCAATTAGGTGCCAACTCTTGGCTAACCCATATTAAAATATGATCTAATCAAATTAGATCAATTAAGAATCAGATTCGAATCCAATTCGAATCAGATTCGAATCCAATTCGAATCAGGAGCTAAGGTTTGCAACATCTGCTAGGATGTTTATCTTGCAAACATGATCTAATCCAATTAGACCCTTGATAAGTTTTCTTGTGTGTGACCCATTGGATTCCATACTTAGCCAGCAATAGGTGTGAGTGCATGTTGACCTAACTTGATTAGAACTCTTCTAATCGATTTAAGTCCAAACTGCGCGAACCCGAACTTAACAATTAGAATCCTTTCTAATTGGTGATCGAACTAAACTCTTTAATTTGATCAAACCTATAAGACAAGATTGACGTCTGGCAACATGTCATGTCTACCCGAAAAATATGGAATTTGGTGAAAATATCAAAAATACCCTTCAGTGGCAAGTTACCGTGCAATTCAATTCTTTAATCAAACTGCATCCCAAATATGTATATGAGTATGAATATATATCAAACTCAATTTCATATTCATATTTTTCTCAATCTTTAGTGATAATTCAAATAATGAAACATTTAGAAACTCTTTCTAATTTTCATTCTGCTTTGATCAAAGGCTTCCTGAACTATCATATGATTAGAATAAATAGGATGCTATCTTCCCTTACTAGAAGTGATTAATTCCTTGTTGACCTACTCATAATCTTCGTACATAATTCACCATATCCAGAAGACCTCGTACATAACTTATTGTCATGAATGAGTGTAAACCAAAATATGGGTTCATGTGTGAAAGAGTAGATGCCCTACAAGCCAATCACAATATGTATTGCGAAAGGTTTTTTCTTTTGATTTGTCCAAATCATGTACATGACATTTAAATATGAATAAAGGCGTTATGTTTTATCATATGCTGTTGATTATATTTATGATAAACTCCTTAGATTAGGGCAATGGTTTTAAGACTATGATGAGATCATACTAGTGAGACTTAAAATCCTAAAATTCTAATCTTAAATATTTCCAGTCATTGGTATATTGAGTCGGGGATCAATGATTACCGGAAAGACTGGCATGTCTTATGTATGCTCGATGCAGAGGATGATTGATCTCACAATCATTTGTGTGGAGACACTAATACAAAGATGTGGGTGCTCATTAGAGGAATGAGTTCACTGAATTGACCTACAAAGAGAAATCTTATGAAGTTTTACTTACATGTCAAAAGATGATTCTCTTAGTGGGAGTTGTGCAACTGATCCTATGACCTGAGATCACCATGGTATCTTGTGCACATGAACCCATATTTTGGTTTACACTCATTCATGACAATAAGTTATGTACGAGGTCTTCTGGATATGGTGAATTGTGTACGAAGATTATGAGTAGGTCAACAAGGAATTAATCACTTCTAGTAAGAGAAGATAGCATCCTATTTATTCTAATCATATGATAATTCAGGAAGCCTTTGATCAAAGCAGAATGAAAATTAGAAAGAGTTTCTAATGATTATTATTTGAATTATCATTAAAAGATTGAGAAAAATATGAATATGAAATTGAGTTTGACATATATTCATACTCATATACATACTTGGGATGCAGTTTGATTAAAGGATTGAATTGCATGGTAACTTGCCACTGAAGGGTATTTTTGGTATTTCCACCAAATTCCATATTTTCTGGGTAGACATGACACGTTGCTAGACGTCAATCTTGTTTTATAGGTTTGATCAAATTAAAGAGTTTAATTCGATCACCAATTAGAAAGGATTCTAATTGTTAAGTTCGGGTTCGCGCAGTTTGGACTTAAATCGATTAGAAGAGTTCTAATCAAGTTGGGTCAACTCGCACTCACACCTATTGCTGGCTAAGTATGGAACCCAATGGGTCACACACAAGGAAACTTATCAAGGGTCTAATTGGATTAGATCATGTTTGCAAGATAAACATCCTAGCAGGTGTTGCAAACCTTAGCTCCTAATTCGAATTAGATTCGAATCTGATTCTTAATTGATCTAATTTGATTAGATCATATTCTAATATGGGTTAGCCAAGAGTTGGCACCTAATTGGCTTGGTTTGAGTCTAATTGGATTAGATTTAATAAATCATTCAATCTAGACCATTAGATCTTGATCTACCGTTGGATGAAGACATAATGGAGAGTTGGTTTAACCCAATTGGATTGGGTTAGAGGATGGCTACCATAATTGGCCATTGGATCTTAATCCCACCATTGGATGAAGACATAATGGGTCAAGTGAATGGCGCCTTGCATTGGAGCCCTTGGATCATCATCATGAAAGATCAAGAGGTGAGGCGTGATGGACATGTGATTAGCATGTGATGTTGACTTGGTCAAAATATGGCACCACATGAAAGGACATATCATTTGATACACCTCCTCACTTGATATGCACCTTCTCTTATTTGATATGGCCCTTTAGATGATGCCCTTTCATGAGAGGATGTGTGGATGGATGCATCCCTTGGAGATGCATTCCTACACCTATTATAAATAGGTTAGCACTCCATGGGTTTCATTCATTCCAATTCCACCCCACTCCTCTCTTCTTTCTTTCTTACATTAGTTTCTTTCTTTCTAGCATTGCTTCTAGTGTGTCCTAAGCCAAGACAAGGTGGTCTTCTTTACGACAAAAGGATTAGAAGTGATTTTAGAAGGCTAAAGAAAAATAGAAAGGAAGGAAAGCAAGCCATTAGAGTTCTTTAGAAGAATTCTGCATTAAGGATCAAAAGTCTTTGGAGCTAAAGTTGTTGCCCAGATAGACAACCCAAGAGGGGGGGGTGAATTGGGTTTTTAAAATAATTTGGCTAATTAAAACTTTGTGGATGATTAATTAAAAACTATAGCAAGTTATTTAATTAAAGCCTAGTGCTGTGAGTAATGTGCGGGGAAGAAGATGAGAGACAATGCACTACAAACACAAAGTTTTATAGTGGTTCGGAGCTAACCCTTGCTCCTACGTCCACTCCCCAAGTCTCACTTGGGAATTTCACTATAACCCCCTTGGATTACAGCCGGTTGTTTTGCAAGCTCACAACCAAACTTGTTGTTTTACGAGCTCACAACGAACTCGGTCGGTTTTTCCAGGCTCACCGACTAGAACCAACCCCGATTGTTTTTCCGGGCTCACAATCAAACCCTTACACACGTTGGTTTTAACTTGGCTCACCAACCAACCTTAAACCCCTTGATTCAATCCCCCGATTGAATCAAGTAAATACAAGAGATAGAAGAAAACAGAAAATAGCTTCTCAAAAAGCAGATTTAAAACAATATAATCGTAAAGGAGTTAGAAGCCCTCAAACGCTTTTAAGCTGGTGAAGAGGTATGGCTTCTGGAACTCCGGTCTCCTCTTGAAAGAGTGGTCGACTTGAATGCAGGAGGAGGAAGCTTTGATTGTTGGGAAGAAGTTGTTGGAGCAGTAAATGCAGATCTTCCCTTTTTCGTTTAAGAGCACTTGGAGAGCTTGAAAACTTGAATGCTTGGAGTGGAATATCTGTTCTCTGCCTTGCTACAGTCCTCTGTGGCTATTTAAGCCAACCCCCACGGAAACTAGCCGTTACTCTGCTTTTTCTGGCCGTTCTGCACACTCTGCGCAGCCTGACAATATGACCGTTGGTGGGTTGGAGTCGACTCGCGCGATCAGGAGTCGACTCGGCTGTAGCAGGAGTCGACAAACGCTTTTCCGGAGTCGACTCGGCAACTGTTCCAAATTTGAATTAAAGTTGCCGTCTTGACTGGGAGTCGACTCGTCTTGACCTGGAGTCGACTCGCCAACTTCTGGAGCTGACCTGGCAATTTTGGAGTCGGCTCATCCACTGAAGTCCGTGGATCCAATTTTGAATTTTGTCCACTCGAGTCGACTCGACTGTCCTGGGAGTCGACTCGAATCTCAGAGCCCGAACTCCCGATTCTCTGTCTTTTGGCTCATCCAGTCTTGGAGTCGACTCGAACTTCCTTGGAGTCGACTCGGCTCTCAGTTTCCGAAAGTTGGTCTTCTGCCTTTTGACGTGAAGCTTGTCTCGGAGTCGACTCGAGCTGTCTGTGAGTCGACTCGAATCTCAGAGGCAGTAACATGGTCTTCTGTCTGTTGATGGTCGCTCAGTCTCGGAGTCGACTCGCGTACTGCGGGAGTCGACTTGAATCTCAGAGTCCGAAAATCGTTCTCTGACTTTTTCCTTGTGTTCCTCTGAGAGTCGACTCTTACCTTCTTTGGAGTCGACCTGCCAACCATCGGAGTCGACTCGCGTTCCACTGGAGTCGACTCGAATCTCAGACCCGAAAACTGCTCTCTGACTTTTCTTTGTGTTTCTCTTGGAGTCGACTCTTACTACCCTGGAGTCGACTCGTTGAACATTGGAGTCGACTCGCGCACTTCGGGAGTCGACTCGTTGACAGTTTCTGAGTTGAAGCTTTCTGTCCTTCTGTCTGTTCTCAGTCGGAGTCGACTCGTACTGATCTGGAGTCGACTCGAGCTCGTGCCAGTGAACTTGATACGCTTGGAGTCGACTCGTGATACTCGGGAGTCGACTCGAGTCTCAGACTTTGGTTCAGCAGACTTCTTACCTTATCCAAAATACTATGAACCAAATCTAGAGACACTTGGACAGGATTTTTACTGAAACACTCAATGGAATTCATTAGTAATCATAAGATATACTCAAATGCTTTGAGCTCATCAAAATCAAATGGGGTTTTAATCAATCACTCCACAATCTCCCCCTTTTTGATGATGACAAAACTTTGAGTATATGTAAAATGAATTGCTCATAAAACAATGAAGTAAAATCCATAAATGAATTCGAATGTCTGATAATTTAATTTATCCAAGTTTGAAAGGAGTGAAACATTAAATTTCGGAGTTAAAGCTCCCCCTTTCATTTGGAATTATATAAGCCTTCATATTATACAATCAATTGTTTGGCTTATATGTCATTAATGATTTAGCTTGATTAAGATTCAGATTCTCCCCCTCAACATATGCATTCAACTATGTTTTGATTCTCTGAATTTTCTTTTAATGCTTTGAAGTTTTTGAACTGAATTTTATCTTTTTAGAGGGAAAATCTGTCAATTTGTTCTTGAGTAGGATTCAGCTAATCTCCGAATATCCCTTGAATAGATTCTGGAGATTACTCCATTAGGAGCCCCAAAAGAGAGATAATGAGCCTCGAGGTACCGAATCCACTTAGAACAAATTTGAGTGTGTTTTTAAGAGTTTATCTTTTTATTTATTTCCATTGATTTCTTTTACATATTTTTTCATATTTCTCCCCTTTTACACATTTTATACATATTTCTCCCCCTTTTTGTCATCATACCAAAAAGGAGGTAATCACACACAATCAATCATAAAGCAAAGCACATAATTGAAGATAAAATGTCTACTCATTGTATTGATATGAATGTGAATACATGTGAGAATACAATAAGTAAAGCAAAGCAAGACAAAACACAACTCAAACACATCTATGTCCTCCTCGAGGATGAAGCTCCCCCTCTCGAGGATGCATCTCCTCCTCTGGAGGATGTGGCACCTCCTCTCGAGGATGGTGCTCCTCCTCTCAATCGGCTCTGCTCCATGAGGAGGGTGACTGCATCTGTCACATGTCCGAGCTGCGTGATAATAGACGTGGTGGCTCTGCTATGTGTAGTGGAGAGCTCTGTCACCGACGCCTGAAGCCCAGTCACCGATGTCTGAAGTGCGTCCAGCTTGTCGATGAGTACATTCGCCAAGCGCTCGGCCCCCTCGGTGGTGGTGTGCATGTCACGACCTATCTCCTCTCGCATCTGTCGAGTGGAGCTCGTGACCTCACTCATGCTGTGGAACTGGGCCTGGACCAAACTCCGGACATTGTAGATCTCTTCCCGTACATGAGCCGTCATGTCAGTCACGGCTGTCAAGGAAGGGACCAACTGAGAAGATACGGGTGCAGGAGTGGGGGCAGGCACCGCACCTCGGAGCTCCCGAAGCAGCTCATCCCTCAGATCTCGGACGATCTCCTGCCGCAGCTCCCGGAGCTGCTCTGTATCAATACGGACCTCCATAGATGGTGGAACTGAGGAGGAAGGTCCGGCAGAGGTGGTAGGAGCAGGAGGAGTGGATGGGAGGTCTGGATGGTCTGGAAGGTCTGGGTAGTCTGAATCTGGCTCAGGACTGGGTGATGGTCTGGTGGTCTGAGCAGTGAGAGTGGACTTCCTAACCCAGATCCCTTCTCTCTTCCGAAACCCCATCCTGTGCATAGTCCCCGTACATAAGCGATCAGTCCATCGCAAGGCACGAGAGGGTTCCCTCTCAGGAATGGGAATCTCGTACTGCCTAAAAAGAAGAGTGAATAACATCCCGTATGGGAGTGAGAGCCTAGGTCTATCTAGGGGCTCACACATATACCTATAAATGAGCTTTGGGAAGTTGATCGGGGTGTCCTGAAGGATATAAGACATAATAGCTAAGTCCCTCTCATTCACAAAATCAAATCTCCCTGTCTTAGGGAAGATGGACCTAGACAGAATGCTCAAAAGGATTCTCACTTCAATAGGAAGTGAGCTAGCAGATACCTCATCTAGGGGGGACTGAGGTGGATGCCCTAAGACGACCGTAAGGGCCGCAACTCTATCCTCAGGGTGTGCGGGAGCCACCCCTACTAATGGAAGGTGAAGGATATGGGCAATGAGGTCCTCTGTGACACGCAACGGGACACCTACTACCGTGCCCTCGATACCTCCATCTCCCCGATGGACGGTACTGTAAAACTCTTGAACTAGGCCAGGATAGGTGGGAAGGTTCAAGGTGAGGAAGTACTCTAGGCCCTGGGCTCTAAGCCTATCGCCTATGGTGAACCCCTCCCGGGAGAGATAGTCGAAATCGACAAACCTCCCGGAGGTGACGGCCTTCCCGGCCAACGGCCTAACGAGAACCACCCTAGGCGGGGAACGATCCGGAGGTGGTTGCCTCGCGGGATCGTGCCGCGCCTTGGAGCGCCGCTCGGGACCGGCCTCGGGACGGGACCTCTTCCTAACGACGGTCTTACGAGGCATCTTGACCTAAACGGGAAGAAAAATACCTAGAGGACGGTGAAGGACCGACAGAGGAAGCTCGGGACGGACCGGAAATGACTTAGGAACGGACGGAAACTCAATGTCCGGCGAAAAATCGATGGGAAAAGGGCTTGGAGACGATCGGGGATGACCTAGGAGTCGGCTCTAGGGCTTTGTGAACAGTGGCGGCTTGAGGAAAAGTGTTTGCGAAACGACAAACCTAGGGTTAAAAAGTCGGATCCCGACTGCGAGTCGACTCCCCTGAGTCGCGAGTCGACTCGACCTCGAGTCGACTCCAGAATATGCGCGAGTCGACTCTCCTTATGCGCCTGTAGACTTCAGTCGATTCCCGACAATGTGCGAGTCGACTCCCCCTTAGGAGCCGGCTCTGAAACTCACTCGAGTCGTCTCTAACCTTGGCACGCACCTAAAAGTCATGCTATAACCGTGCCAAATGAGGGAAAATCACCTAATTGGGATCTGATTTGATGATCATTGAATGTAAACTCTATTTTAACCATATTCTAATCATCAAAATCAATTAATCTAGTGGAAACTCCCACTAGGATGGATCAATCACTCCTAATCCCCTCCTAAGCACGCTAAACCTCTCTTCACTTAGGGGTTTTGTAAAAATATCTGCTAATTGATTATCAGTGCAAACAAATTAGAGTGACACATCACCATTCAATACATGATCTCTTATGAAGTGATGTCTTATCTCAATGTGTTTAGTTCTTGAATGTTGAATTGGATTTTTAGTTAGATTTATGGCACTTGTATTATCACAATTAATGGGAATTTTATCTTGTTTGATGCCATAATCTTCTAATTGTTGTTTAATCCACAAGATTTGAGCACAACAACTCCCGGCTGCAACATATTCAGCTTCTGCAGTGGATAATGCAACCGAGTTTTGTTTCTTGCTAAACCATGAGATTAGGTTTTCTCCTAGAAATTGACAGGACCCGCTGGTACTTTTTCTATCAAGCCTACATCCAGCGAAGTCTGAATCTGTGTACCCTATTAAGTTTAGGCTAGATTCTTTAGAGTACCACAGCCCTATGTTCTTAGTTCCAATTAAGTATTTAAAGATTCTCTTAACTGCAGCTAGGTGTGATTCTTTAGGATTAGCTTGATATCTAGCACACATGCACACACTAAACATAATATCAGGCCTACTTGCAGTAAGATACAGTAAAGAACCTATCATACCTCTATAAAGTTTTTGATTTACAGATTTACCTGATTCATCTTGGTCTAACTTACATGATGAGCTCATGGGGGTGCTGATTGACTTGTTTTCCTCCATATCAAACTTCTTGAGCATCTCCTTGATATATTTTGCTTGATTGATGAAGATGCCTCCTTCAGATTGTTTGATTTGAAGCCCGAGGAAGTAGTTCAGCTCTCCCATCATGCTCATCTCAAACTCACTCTGCATCAAATCAGCAAATTCCTCGCAGAGGCGATTGTTAGTAGCACCGAAAATGATATCATCAACATAAATCTGTACTAATAACATATCCTTATTTTTCTTTTTCAGAAATAATGTTGTATCTACATTTCCCCTAGAGAATTCATGTTCTAATAGGAATTTACTAAGTCTCTCATACCATGCTCTAGGTGCTTGTTTTAGTCCATAAAGTGCTTTGTTCAGTTTATACACATGATTAGGGTATTGATGATTTTCAAAACCAGGAGGTTGTTCTACATACACCTCCTCATTAATAAACCCATTTAGAAAAGCACTCTTTACATCCATTTGATATAGTTTGAAGTCCTTAGAGCATGCATATGCTAATAGAAGTCTAATTGCCTCAAGTCTAGCTACGGGAGCAAAGATTTCATCAAAATCTATGCCTTCTTCTTGATTATAACCCTTTGCTACTAGTCTAGCCTTATTCCTTATAACAATTCCATTTTCATCTAGCTTATTTTTATATATCCATTTAGTACCTATAATTGGATATTCAGAAGGTCTCTCCACTAGATCCCAAACCTTGTTTCTAGTAAATTGATTTAGTTCTTCTTGCATTGCATTTATCCAATTTACATCATTTTCGGCTTCTTCTATATGTTTGGGCTCAAAGTGTGAAACAAAAGCTAGATGATTATTCAAATTCCTAAGGGATGCTCTAGTCCTAACCGGTTGTGATGGATCATCTAGAATTAGTTCCTTAGGATGCCCGTGAGCATACCTCCAAGCTTTAGCTAGCCCATGATCCACTAGAGGCTCTTGGTTTGACGATTCTCCTTCAATCAACTTTTGATTATCATCTTGTAATCCCATCTCATCTATCTTTTCTTCAAGTATTTCAATATCATCATCAAAATTAACCTTCTTACTAGATGAGATGTCACTAGAGTCATCAAAAACAACATGTATAGATTCTTCTATAACTAGGATTCTTTTATTAAAGATTCTATAGGCTTTACTAGTTGTAGAATAACCTAGGAATATTCCTTCATCAGATTTAGGATCAAATTTCCCTAGATTATCTTTTCCATTATTATGTACAAAACACCTACATCCAAAAACATGAAAATAGTTAACTTTTGGTTTTCTGTTTTTCCACAGTTCATAAGGTGTTTTCTTTATAATGGGTCTTAATAAAACTCTATTTAATATATGGCAAGAAGTATTAATGGCTTCTCCCCAAAAGTACTTAGGGAGGTTACTTTCACATAACATCGTTCTAGCCATTTCCTCTAGAGTTCTATTCTTCCTTTCCACAACTTCATTTTGTTGTGGTGTCCTAGGTGCAGAAAAATTATGGGTTATCCCCTTTTTACTACAAAATTCATCAAATAATTGATTTTCGAATTCGGTACCATGGTCACTTCTAATGGCTATGACTGAAGACTCTCTAGCATTTGTTACTTCCTTATGGAACTTTTTAAACATTGAAAATGCTTGGTCCTTATGTGCTAGAAACATGACCCATGTGTACCTAGAGTAATCATCTACTATGACTAGACCATATTTATTTCCACCTAGGCTTGTTGTTCTAGTTGGACCAAATAGGTCCATGTGTAATAATTCTAGAGGCCTAGAGGTAGAGACACATTTTATGGATTTAAAAGAGTTCCTAGATTGTTTGCCAAATTGACATGCTTCACATATTTTGTTCTTTTCAAATTTTAATTTTGGCAAACCTATCACGGAGTCTCTTTTAACTAATTTAGTTATTGTGTCCATGCTTGCATGACCTAACTTACGGTGCCATAACCAACTAGCATCATTATCTTTAGTTTCATTTACAACTAGACACTGGTTATGTTTTGCAAGATCTTCTAGGTCTACAACATATACATTTCCACGTCTAATCCCTTTAAAAACTAAGCTATTATCATTAGGATTTGTTATAATACATAGTGATGGTTTAAACATAACATCATATCCTTTATCACATAATTGACTGATGCTTAACAAGTTATGCTTAAGACCATCAACATATCTAACATTATCTATAAAAGTAGAAGGGGTGATTTGAACTTTACCAATACCAATGATGTGACCTTGGTTGTTGTCTCCAAACGTCACAGCACCTCCCTTCTTAGCTTCAAGGGTGAAAAATTGGTCTTTATCACCCGTCATGTGCCTTGAGCAGCCACTATCCAAATACCAGCAATTTTTGTTGACCTTGGCTGCAAGACACTCCTACACAAGCAAATCATGTCATCTTAGGTACCCAAGTTTTCTTGGGTCCTTCATGGTTAGTCAAGTTGGTTCTTTTTGGAACCCATACCCTTTTAATTTTTCTTTTAGTTTTACTTTTCCTAAAATTACATACATTTGCTTTATGGCCTACTGTACCACAACAAAAGCAGGTTATTTTCTTAGTTTTTGTTTTCCCAGCTTTAACAAAGAAGTTACTAAGAAGTTTTTGCTTATTCCTTGGTTTATATCCTAAACCGGCTTTATTAAACACTGCACGTTGACTATTTAGTATCATGTTTAATTTTTCAGAACTATAGGTAAATCTTTCAACTAAGGGTTTGTATTTGTTAAGTTCTTTAGTTAGTGTCTGATTTTCGGCTTTTAGATCATTAAGTTCTTTAGTAAGATCCTTATCTAAGGTTTGTTTATATTTTTTAAGTTCTGAACATTCCTTAGTTAGTTTTTCATTTTCTTTAGTTAAGGTGTTGGTCTTTTGAGTTAAAAGTTGGTTGCTTGTTTTAAGTTCTATATTTTTTTTGGTGATTAAATCCTTATCCTTAACTAATTTATCGTATTTATGTAGGTATGATTGATTAGTTATTTTCAGTTCTTTATTCTTAAGATTTATAGCCTTATATTCTACCATTAATTCATTAAATGCATCATAAAGTTCATCAAAAGAAAAATCAGGATGCGTGTCGGAAGTTACCTCGTTTTCGTTGGCCATGAAACAGAAATTGGCCTTCTCTTCTTGTTCATCATTTGATGAGGAGGATGATGAGTCGGAGTCCGATAGGGTAGTGACAAGTGCCTTTTTCTTCTTGTACTTACTCCCCTTCTTCAGTAAGGGGCACTCCGCTCTTATGTGACCCGGCTTCTTGCACTCGTAACAACCAATCCCCTCATTTTCCCTTTCCTTACCTTTGTCTTTGCGGTAGGAATTTGAGGGGCCTCTCCTTTGATGATAGGACTTCTTGTGGTTGATGAATTTCTTGAACTTGCGCACAAGAAGAGCCTCACCACCATCTTCCTCATCTTCTTCTTCTTCACTGCTGCTGCTGCAAGACAAGTCCTTGTTAGAAGATGTAGATTTAAGGGCTATTACCTTTTTCTTATGGGAGGACTCTTCCTCGTTGTGTTGTTTCATGGTGAGCTCGTGCGTCATGAGGGATCCAAGAAGCTCCTCAAGTGGTAGCTTGTTCAAGTCCTTGGCTTCTTGGATTGCTGTCACTTTAGCTTCCCACGACCTCGGTAGACACCGAAGGATTTTCCTGACAAGCTCACTGTTAGTATAGTTCTTGCCAAGGCTTTTTAGACCATTGACAATATCAGTAAACCTAGTGAACATGGATGTGATTGTTTCATTTGAATCCATTTTAAATAGTTCATATTTATGAACCAAGATGTTTATTTTGGATTCCTTGACTTGATTCGTGCCCTGATGGGTCACTTCAAGTCTGTCCCAAATTTCTTTTGCTGAATTACAAGTTGAAATCCTATTGAATTCATTATGGTCTAAGGCACAATAGAAGACATTCATTGCTTTAGAGTTTAATTGTGCCTTCCTCATGTCATGTTCATCCCAGTCCATTTCTAGTTTAGGTACCTTAACACCATCTACGTAAATGGATGGGATGTATGGCCCATTTACTACAATGGACCACATCTCATAGTCTTGGGCTTGGATGAATATTCTCATCCTAGCCTTCCAGTATGAGTAGTCAGATCCATTGAAGAAAGGGGGTCTTTGGGTGGACTGACCCTCAATGTGAGAAGATCCAAATGGGGTTGTCATTTTGATCTTTTAACTCTTGAGTGGAAGAGTTTTTGGCTCTGATACCACTTATTGCCCAGATAGACAACCCAAGAGGGGGGGGGTGAATTGGGTTTTTAAAATAATTTGGCTAATTAAAACTTTGTGGATGATTAATTAAAAACTATAGCAAGTTATTTAATTAAAGCCTAGTGCTGTGAGTAATGTGCGGGGAAGAAGATGAGAGACAATGCACTACAAACACAAAGTTTTATAGTGGTTCGGAGCTAACCCTTGCTCCTACGTCCACTCCCCAAGTCTCACTTGGGAATTTCACTATAACCCCCTTGGATTACAGCCGGTTGTTTTGCAAGCTCACAACCAAACTTGTTGTTTTACGAGCTCACAACGAACTCGGTCGGTTTTTCCAGGCTCACCGACTAGAACCAACCCCGATTGTTTTCCCGGGCTCACAATCAAACCCTTACACACGTTGGTTTTAACATGGCTCACCAACCAACCTTAAACCCCTTGATTCAATCCCCCGATTGAATCAAGTAAATACAAGAGATAGAAGAAAACAGAAAATAGCTTCTCAAAAAGCAGATTTAAAACAATATAATCGTAAAGGAGTCAGAAGCCCTCAAACGCTTTTAAGCTGGTGAAGAGGTATGGCTTCTGGAACTCCGGTCTCCTCTTGAAAGAGTGGTCGACTTGAATGCAGGAGGAGGAAGCTTTGATTGTTGGGAAGAAGTTGTTGGAGCAGTAAATACAGATCTTCCCTTTTTCGTTTAAGAGCACTTGGAGAGCTTGAAAACTTGAATGCTTGGAGTGGAATATCTGTTCTCTGCCTTGCTACAGTCCTCTGTGGCTATTTAAGCCAACCTCCACGGAAACTAGCCGTTACTCTGCTTTTTCTGGCCGTTCTGCACACTCTGCGCAGCCTGACAATATGACCGTTGGTGGGTTGGAGTCGACTCGCGCGATCAGGAGTCGACTCGGCTGTAGCAGGAGTCGACTCACGCTTTTCCGGAGTCGACTCGGCAACTGTTCCAAATTTGAATTAAAGTTGCCGTCTTGACTGGGAGTCGACTCGTCTTGACCTGGAGTCGACTCGCCAACTTCTGGAGCTGACCTGGCAATTTTGGAGTCGGCTCATCCACTAAAGTCCGTGGATCCAATTTTGAATTTTGTCCACTCGAGTCGACTCGACTGTCCTGGGAGTCGACTCGAATCTCAGAGCCCGAACTCCCGATTCTCTGTCTTTTGGCTCATCCAGTCTTGGAGTCGACTCGAACTTCCTTGGAGTCGACTCGGCTCTCAGTTTCCGAAAGTTGGTCTTCTGCCTTTTGACGTGAAGCTTGTCTCGGAGTCGACTCGAGCTGTCTGTGAGTCGACTCGAATCTCAGAGGCAGTAACATGGTCTTCTGTCTGTTGATGGTCGCTCAGTCTCGGAGTTGACTCGCGTACTGCGGGAGTCGACTCGAATCTCAGAGTCCGAAAATCGTTCTCTGACTTTTTCCTTGTGTTCCTCTGAGAGTCGACTCTTACCTTCTTTGGAGTCGACCTGCCAACCATCGGAGTCGACTCGCGTTCCACTGGAGTCGACTCGAATCTCAGACCCGAAAACTGCTCTCTGACTTTTCTTTGTGTTTCTCTTGGAGTCGACTCTTACTACCCTGGAGTCGACTCGTTGAACATTGGAGTCGACTCGCGCACTTCGGGAGTCGACTCGTTGACAGTTTCTGAGTTGAAGCTTTCTGTCCTTCTGTCTGTTCTCAGTCGGAGTCGACTCGTACTGATCTAGAGTCGACTCGAGCTCGTGCCAGTGAACTTGATACGCTTGGAGTCGACTCGTGATACTCGGGAGTCGACTCGAGTCTCAGACTTTGGTTCAGCAGACTTCTTACCTTATCCAAAATACTATGAACCAAATCTAGAGACACTTGGACAGGATTTTCACTGAAACACTCAATTGAATTCATTAGTAATCACAAGATATACTCAAATGCTTTGAGCTCATCAAAATCAAATGGGGTTTTAATCAATCACTCCACAAAAGTCTTGATCAAGTTTTCGTGTGGATCACCATTGGAGGGCGGACACTTAGACGCCTCGTGGAGATTGTACACTTTGGATTAGCGTTTGAGGTATTCTACTAATTCTGCATTTATTTTATATCATTTGATTGTAATCATTAAGGTGATCTAGGCTTAAAAGGGTTTCATGCATAGGGACTTTATTAAGAAATTTTTAAAATTCCTAGCTTTCGCTGCGCATTATAACATGCTAAAACCCTTCAGTGGTATCAGAGCCATCCTTAATTGGTTCAATCAAATAATTATGTATGATGTATGATTATTAATTTACTATGAGATAGTAATGTCATATGCTTAGAGAAATGCTGAAATGTATGATTCATATATGATATGTTATGTAATAAAATATCATGATATGAAATTTTTCATATGAAAATATGTTGAAGCATGTTAATTAATTGCTTATGATTTATACATGCTATGAGATAGCCATGATGCATAATAGTTTATTTTAGACATGTTAAATATATGTTACAATTAAAGAATGTGCTAGAGACTAGTAAGCCCTCAATAAAAATTATATTAAGTTATAGTGTTGAAAAACTTTGGGCTAACCCATATTAGAACAATTGATCTAATTGGTGTCTAAGGAAAGCACTAATGGTGGTTCTCTAATTAGGACCTTACTCTCTGAGTAAGGAGAGCCTCCCACCTGCTTACCTGGCCAATTGTTTGATTGCCTATTATGGATAAGCTTAATATTGATATAACACTATTGATAGCCTTCGTTCATGCCTCGATATTATTATGTCCAGATCCATGCTAGTTTGTTGTGCTAACACAAGACTTGCAATGGGGACTGATGTTATACTGTCTTGCATTAAGATGCTTATGGCATATTTTAATATATTGCCTTGTTGTGCAACCACAAGGGCAATATTATCCGAATATGACTATATGGAAATGAAGGGTTTGACTTAACTAAAATATTATTGTTTGTTGTGCTAACACAAGGCAATAAGTATTTTAAGAGGACAAGATAAAGTTGAGAATTGTATGAGATGCAATTGGAAAGAGTTTCCTACCTTTGAACTCATAAGAGTTTGTTGTGTAAACACAAGGCTTTTTATGATGAACTAGGATCTCAACCCTACTAAGAAAAATTATATTTTCACGTTTATCATAGGAGAGGGCTATGATATTCGATAAAAATAGTAGGAGACAAATTAGATTAAAGTCCTTATCTAGTTGCAAACATGTCATCATGATTGGTCTGCTTATATTAGTTTTGTTCTTGCATATGTACAATTATTAAACGGCTTCTTCACTTTCACTAAGAGGCATCTTAGATGCCAACAAGTTGACCGGACCAAACTATGTGGACTGGTTGAGGAATTTAAAGATAGTACTCACTCAGGAGAAAATTTCCTATATACTTGAAACCCCTGATCTTGGAGATCTAGGGGATGATGCTACAGAAGAGGAGGTTGCCACACATAAGATGTGGAAAAATGACAGTGTGACTGTCAAATGTATCATACTTGCCTCTATGAGCAATGAATTACAGAGGCAACATGAAGGCATGGACACTCAATCCATACTTCTCAATTTAAAAGAGTTGTATGGAGAACAAAGCAGGACTGCTAGGTATGAGATATCTAAGCAGTTGTTCCGTGCTAGAATGAATGAAGGAACTCTAGTGCAAAACCATGTTCTTATGGTTATAGACTTGATCACCAGATTAAGTCAATTAGGTTTTGCTATGGATAGTGAGCTCAGTCAGGATTTGATCCTGCAATCACTGCCTGATTCATTCTCTCAGTTTGTTGTGAACTTTCACATGAACAAGCTGAACACCTCCCTGCCCGAGCTGTTAAATATGCTCAAAACAGCTGAAGGGCATATTAAGAAGGATAAAGATCCACTCCTTCTTATAAATAGCACATCTATGAGGAAATCGGGAAATAAGGGTTCTAAGAAACGATTGAACCCTAAGAGTAGCATCAAAAAGAAAAAAGGAAAGAAAAACTCCGGATCAAGTACCTGTTTTCATTGCGGCAAAGCTGGCCACTGGAAAAGGAATTGTAAGAGTTTTCTTGCAAGTATGAAGATCGATGCAAGAGTTGCATCAAAAGGTATGTTTATGTTACATGCCAACTTGTCATTAAGTTCTTCAAATTCAAATTTATGGGTATTGGATACCGGCTGTGGTTTTCACATTTGCAAATCTTTGCATGGACTACAGAAAATAAAATTTTGAAGAAAGGTGACTTCGAGCTGTATGGCGCTGGAGGAGAGTCCATCCAGGCTGAAGCTGTTGGAACCTACAACTTGGAATTGCCTTCGGGAAAGCTCCTACAATTAGAAGATTGTTATTATATGCCCAAAATTATTAGAAATGTAATTTCTATTCCTTTGTTGTTAAAGAAAGGTTTTGAAATTAATGGAAAGGGCAATGGTTGCTCTATTTATTTTTCTAATAAGCATCTTTGCAATGGCATTATGGAAAATGGCCTTCTAGTTTTATTACTTAATGACAATGTCTTTCATATTAATAAAAGCAATAAAAGAAAAAGAGAGGAAGTGAATAATACCCTCCTTTGGCATTGCCGACTTGGTCACATAAGTGAATCAAGAATCAACAAGTTATACAAAGAAGAGTTCTTTGATCCTTATGATTATGAATCATTAGGAACTTGTGAATCTTGTCTTATGGGAAAAATGACCAAGTCTCCATTCACTGGACATGGAGAAAGGGCAAGTGAGTTATTAGGACTTATACATACGGATGTATGTGGTCCTATGACAACTCCAGCTAGAGGTGGATACTCTTACTTCATCATATTCACTGATGATTTATCAAGGTTCGGATTTGTGTATCTTATGAAACATAAATCCGAAGCCTTTGATAAGTTTAAAGAGTATCAAAGTATGGTTGAAAAACAAACCGGAAAGTGTATTAAAATCCTTCGATTTGATCGAGGAGGTGAATACTTTTCTAGTAAATTTTTAAATCATCTTAAAGAAAAGGGCATTCTCTCTGAATGGACACCTCCGTATACGCCACAACTAAATAGTGTAGCTGAACGGAGGAATCGTACTCTATTAGATATGGTAAGGTCCATGATGTGCTTTACAGATCTTCCTATTTCCTTCTGGGGTTATGCCTTAGAAACTGCTACATATGTGCTAAACAGGATACCTTCAAAATCTATATCTAGTACTCCATATGAGATATGGAGAGGTAGAAAGCCCAATCTTAAATATTTTAAAATATGGGGCTGCCAAGCATATGTCAAAAGAAATTTTGGACATAAGCTAAGTGCTAGATCAGATAAATGTACATTTATAGGTTATTCCAAAGAAAGTATTGGATATCTCTTCTATCACCCTACTGAACAAAAGGTATTTGTTAGTAGGCATGCCACTTTCTTAGAAAAAGAGTTTATCTTAGAAAAGGGCAGTGAAAGAAGAATTGAACTTAATGAAGTTCAAGACCTACAAATAGAAACACAAGAAATTCTTCAACCAGATGTACCCATTGATGAAGTACAACCACAACACACATCTCCTCTCCAAAGGTCAGATAGAGTGCGAAATGCACCTAAGAGGTATGGGTTTATCATTGAGAATGATGAAGCCCACATCGTCGAAAATGATGATCCTCTGACCTATTCGAAAGCTATCATGAGTAATGACTCTAACAAATGGTTAGAAGCTATGAAATCCGAAATAGACTCTATGTATACCAACCAAGTATGGACTTTGGTTGATGCACCAGAAGGTGTAAACCCTATAGGTTGCAAATGGGTCTATAAGAAGAAGATTGGAGCAGATGGCCAAGTAGAAACCTACAAGGCTAGATTGGTGGCAAAAGGTTTCAGGCAAAAGCAAGGAATTGACTATGATGAAACTTTTTCACCAGTTGCCATGCTTAAATCTATTCGGATTTTGCTTGCAATAGCTGCATACTATGATTATGAAATTTGGCAGATGGATGTCAAAACCGCCTTCCTTAATGGTTATCTTGAGGAAGAGGTTTACATGACACAGCCAGAAGGATTTGTCTCAAGTGGGAGAACAAATCAAGTATGCAAGCTTAAGAGATCCATTTATGGATTAAAGCAAGCATCGAGGAGTTGGAACATCCGTTTTGATACAACAGTCAAAGAGTTTGGTTTTATCAAAAATATGGATGAACCATGTGTGTACAAGAAGACTAGTGGGAGTGCCGTTGTCTTCTTAATATTGTATGTAGATGACATACTAATCATTGAAAATGATATTCCAATGTTACAATCGGTCAAGACTTGGCTATCAAAAAGCTTTTTCATGAAAGACTTGGGAGAAGCATCTTATATACTTGGTATAAAGATCTATAGGGATAGATCTAAAAGGATGCTAGGCTTGTCCCAGTCTAAGTACATAGATCGTGTGCTGGAAAGATTCAGCATGGAAGGAAGTAAAAGAGGTTACTTACCTATGAGTCATGGCATACGTCTCTCTAAGAAGATGTCTCCTAAGACATCTGAAGAGAGAAATAGAATGAATTCTATTCCCTATGCTTCGGCAGTAGGATCAATTATGTATGCTATGCTATGTACTAGGCCTGATGTTGCTTATGCCTTAGGCATAATAAGTAGATTCCAGGCTGATCCAGGAGAAAATCATTGGATAGCTGTGAAAAATATTCTTAAGTACTTAAGAAGGACTAAAGATATTTTTCTAGTTTATGGAGGATCTGAGTTGAAACTAGAAAGATTTTCTGATTCTAGTTTTTAATCAGATCCAGATGATAGCAAGTCCACTTCAGGGTATGTCTTTACCCTAAATAGTGGTGCAGTAAGCTGGAAGAGTTCCAAGCAGCAAACTGTAGCTGACTCAACTACTGAGGCAGAATACATCGCTGTAAGTGAAGCCGCTAAGGAAGCTGTCTCGATGAAGAAGTTCATCGCTGAGTTGGGAGTAGTTCCTGAGATTGCTGGACCAGTTTCAGTTTATTGTGACAACACTGGAGCTGTTGCTCAAGCAAAGGAACCAAGATCTCATCACAAATCCAAGCACATTCTAAGACGCTTCCACCTCGTTCGAGAGATCGTCGAGAGACAAGACATAGTCATTGAACGAGTAGACACAAAGAACAACTTAGCAGGCCCGTTCACTAAAGCTCTACCACAACAGCAGTTCGATCGCCACCTTGATTGTGTGGGGATAAAATATAAGAGCGATTGGCTTTAGTGCAAGTGGGAGATTGAAAGAGTAGATGCCCTACAAGCCAATCACAATATGTATTGCGAAAGGTTTTTTCTTTTGATTTGTCCAAATCATGTACATGACATTTAAATATGAAAAAAGGCGTTATGTTTTATCATATGCTGTTGATTATATTTATGATAAACTCCTTAGATTAGGGCAATGATTTTAAGACTATGATGAGATCATACTAGTGAGACTTAAAATCCTAAAATCCTAATCTTAAATATTTCCAGTCATTGGTACATTGAGTCGGGGATCAATGATTACCGGAAAGACTGGCATGTCTTATGTATGCTCGATGCAGAGGATGATTGATCTCACAATCATTTGTGTGGAGACACTAATACAAAGATGTGGGTGCTCATTAGAGGAATGAGTTCACTGAATTGACCTACAAAGAGAAATCTTATGAAGTTTTACTTACATGTCAAAAGATGATTCTCTTAGTGGGAGTTGTGCAACTGATCCTATGACCTGAGATCACCATGGTATCTTGTGCACATGAACCCATATTTTGGTTTACACTCATTCATGACAATAAGTTATGTACGAGGTCTTCTGGATATGGTGAATTGTGTACGAAGATTATGAGTAGGTCAACAAGGAATTAATCACTTCTAGTAGGAGAAGATAGCATCCTATTTATTCTAATCATATGATAATTCAGGAAGCCTTTGATCAAAGCAGAATAAAAATTAGAAAGAGTTTCTAATGATTCATTATTTGAATTATCATTAAAAGATTGAGAAAAATATGAATATGAAATTGAGTTTGACATATATTCATACTCATATACATATTTGGGATGCAGTTTGATTAAAGGATTGAATTGCATGGTAACTTGCCACTGAAGGGTATTTTTGGTATTTCCACCAAATTCCATATTTTCTGGGTAGACATGACACATTGCTAGACGTCAATCTTGTTTTATAGGTTTGATCAAATTAAAGAGTTTAATTCGATCACCAATTAGAAAGGATTCTAATTGTTAAGTTCGGGTTCGCGCAGTTTGGACTTAAATCGATTAGAAGAGTTCTAATCAAGTTGGGTCAACTCACACTCACACCTATTGCTGGCTAAGTATGGAACCCAATGGGTCACACACAAGGAAACTTATCAAGGGTCTAATTGGATTAGATCATGTTTGCAAGATAAACATCCTAGCAGGTGTTGCAAACCTTAGATCCTAATTCGAATTAGATTCGAATCTGATTCTTAATTGATCTAATTTGATTAGATCATATTCTAATATGGGTTAGCCAAGAGTTGGCACCTAATTGGCTTGGTTTGAGTCTAATTGGATTAGATTTAATAAATCATTCAATCTAGACCGTTAGATCTTGATCTACCGTTGGATGAAGACATAATGGAGAGTTGGTTTAACCCAATTGGATTGGGTTAGAGGATGGATACCATAATTGACCATTGGATCTTAATCCCACCATTGGATGAAGACATATGGGTCAAGTGAATGGCGCCTTGCATTGGAGCCCTTGGATCATCATCATGAAAGATCAAGAGGTGAGGCGTGATGGACATGTGATTAGCATGTGATGTTGACTTGGTCAAAATATGGCACCACATGAAAGGACATATCATTTGATACACCTCCTCACTTGATATGCACCTTCTCTTATTTGATATGGCCCTTTAGATGATGCCCTTGTTGGGAACCCGCCCATGCCGCTGATATTTCAAAAAATTTTCAGATGGCAGCGGAATCGGCATGCACGGGTTCGACATTCATCGCATGAACGTTGTTTCGAGACCTTTCGTAATTAGGTAAGAATTAAAACTTTTTAAAACTATTAGGAAGATCAAATCTTCACCTTGCGCGGGTAGATGATCACCGCAAATCTGAATTCGTGGTTTTGGAAGAGGGTTCGCTTGAAGCCGTTCAAACGTCCGGCCTCTATAGGTATCCACACGAAGCAGGATCCGATACAAGCTCTCTATCTCACCGGGGTGCTAGCTCCCTTGCAGAGATAGCTTTGATGGCTGATGTCCTCTCTTTCAATCAACTCTTGATTGCACTAGAGAGGAGGAAGAAGAAGGATGAAGAAGAGGAAGAAGATCAAAGCCCTTCGCAGCCTTCTTCTCTTCACACGCGTTGAAGCCAAGAGGAAGGAGAAGGGATGCCGCCAAGCTTCAACTTGCTTGCACCTTGCTTGCGGCCCAACCAAGGGAGGAGAGGGGATGATGGCGGCAGCAAGAGGAGGAAGAGAGCTCTACCTAGGGCGCCGGCCCTAGGTCCCTAGGTCCCTTTTATAGGGCTCCTCCAAAGTAGGAGCCCTATATGATTTTCCAAAGAGGGGGGCGCCGGCCCCCTCTCTTGTGCCGCACCAACCAAGATGAGAGGGGCTTATGCCCCTCTTACTTGGTGAACCTAATCCTCTTCCAAAGAGGATTAGGTGCCTCTCTCATGGTTTAATCCTAATCTAATTAGGATTAGCCAAATTGGGTTCAATCTATGCTAGTCCTAATCCAATTAGGACTTGAATGAACCATGACTCAATTGAACTCTTCAATCCTAATCCAATTAGGAGTCATGTTGATTCATTAGATTAATAATTAATTTAGACTTAAGAAATCCTAATCCAATTAGGATGTATTTAATTTTAGTCCTAATCCAATTAGGACTCTATTTGAATCCGAAGTCCTAATCCAATTAGGATTTCTAGGAATCCTACTCCAAGTAGGAATCCTATTTTAATTCAAAATTCCTAATCTCATTAGGATTGTAGGAATCCTATTCTAAGTAGGAATTCCAGTCCTACTCCAACTAGGATTCCCAGTCCTAATCCAATTAGGACTCTAGGAATCCTATTCGAAGTAGGATTTGTGTTTAAGTCCAATTGATTAATTCCCTTTGTTCCTTCTTCAACTTCTTATCAATCAAATTGATTACTCGTGATTCATAATCACTATTCAACCATCGGATCGGTCAATACTTCTAGTGTGTGTGACCCCATAGGTTCTACTCTGACTGGTAGTGAGATATATTATGATCTCTATCACAATATCATTGAAAACTCCTTTCAATGGGTTGGAACGATTCCAACTCAACTCATTAGGGTTTATCGATCATCAAGATAATCCCTATGAGTCCCACCATCCACCAGTGACACCTAGCAGCATGTAGTGGCTACCCAGTAGAATAGAAAGATGAACCTCTAGGTGCAGTTAACGTGTGATACAGTCCTACTATCGTGGATCCCTACAGGACGGAGGTCATGGACAACTCGTCAAACCCCATCGTCTGTCATATGTCAAGATTTATTCGACTTGAGTTCGATAGTGAAAAACTCTTTTTCCACTTTATATTACTGCCCTGGCCAAGGTCTTAGAACTCAGTCTAACAAATCACATAGGATCACTCCTCTTCTATCAAGGTCGATAGATTCCTTATAGGTGCATACCCTACTCCTACAGTGAACTTACTGCAGCCAATCTACACTGCATAGACCCATATGGCTAGAGACCATGTATGTATGCAGTCAAACTACAATAACCTCACTGTGAGTAGCCGAAGCACCGCAGGTCAAAGGACCAGTCACACTATTGCAACATCAAGCAAGTCACTGACGAGTGGATAGACATCCAAGTGACTTCTTGTCTTGGTCACGCTCAGTACCCTTGTTCTCTAACAAGCACCTGCACTATCACTTCAGTGTCCCTACACTGTGGACTCAAGTCTCGTCCATCCAGAAGGAAAGTGATCTGTGCACTGATCGAATCGATCACCGTCCTCGTGATGATCCATTGATCAAGAGCGTTTAGAAATTAATCACCAATGATACATGACTCAAATTCTCAACTCTTGAGAATATGTATCATCATCTTATTAATTTCTTGGACGATTCATAGACACATAAATAATATGAATGAAAAGATGCCTTTTATTTATTCAATAATAAACAGTCAAGTACAAAATTATGTCCCTAGAATCAACAATGTGTCAGCCAAATTGGCTTCTAGGGCATACATCTAACAATCTCCCACTTGCACTAAAGCCAATTGGTCATATATCTTAGGCCCATCTTCTCAAGGTGGGCTTCAGTCTTTTGCTGACTCAGCTGCTTAGTGAACGGGTCTGCCACGTTATCCGCGGAGTCTACTCTCTGCACCTCTACATATTTTTTCTCAACATAGTCGCGTATGAGGTGAAAGCGCCGCTCTATATGCTTAGACTTCTGATGAGACCTTGGCTCCTTAGCAAGGGCTATGGCGCCATTATTATCGCAGTAGAGTGTTATGGCATCTGATGTCATCACGTCCAACTCTGCAATGAATTTCTTGAACCAGAATCCTTCCTTAGCAGCTTCAGAGGCGGCGATGTATTCAGCTTCCATAGTAGAATCAGCAATGATCGGTTGTTTAGAACTCTTCCAATTTACCGCACCACCATTGCATAAGAACACATATCCAGATGTTGACTTCCTGTCATCGACATCAGTCATGAAGTCTGAATCTGTGTACCCTTCTACCTTTAACTCTGATGATCCTCCAAAGACCAAGAATAAATCTTTAGTTCTTCTCAAGTACTTAAGAATATTCTTCACAGCTGTCCAGTGTTCTTCACCTGGATTCGACTGATATCTGCTTGTGACACTCACAGCAAGAGCTATATCAGGTCGTG
The DNA here is from genome assembly GCF_051530095.1 of Phoenix dactylifera. NCBI lineage: Eukaryota > Viridiplantae > Streptophyta > Magnoliopsida > Arecales > Arecaceae > Phoenix > Phoenix dactylifera. The sequence continues at coordinate 24,084,968 of NC_143193.1, read as the reverse complement.
TACACAGCATGGCATACATGAGGCTTCCTATTGCCGATGCATAGGGTATCTTGCTCATGCGTTGAATCTCTTCAGATGTGTTGGGGCACATTTTCTTGGAGAGATGAATTCCATGCCTAAGGGGTAAGAGACCCCTCTTGGAGTTTTCCATGCTGAACCTCTTCAGCACCTCCTCTATGTACATCTTCTGTGAAAGGCCAAGCATCCTTTTAGATCTATCTCTATAGACCTTTATTCCCAAAATATAGGATGCTTCCCCAAGGTCTTTCATGGAGAATTCTTTTGACAACCAGACTTTGACCGAGGTTAGCATGGGAATATCATTCCCAATCAGGAGAATGTCATCTACGTACAGTACGAGAAAAACGACAGCACTCCCACTAACCTTTTTGTAAACACATGGTTCCTCTTCGTTTTTGATGAAATCAAACGTTTTGATTGCGTCATCGAAACGAGTGTTCCAACTCCGAGATGCTTGCTTTAGTCCATAGATGGACCTTTGCAGCTTGCAGACCTTGTGATCTCCATCACTGGAAGTGAAACCCAAAGGCTGTTCCATATAGATATCTTCATCAAGATATCCATTCAGGAAAGCAGTTTTCACATCCATCTGCCAGATTTCATAATCATGAAATGCTGCAATGGCAAGCAATGTTCGGATGGATTTTAGCATGGCTACAGGTGAAAAGGTCTCCTGATAGTCAATGCCTTCGCGCTGACTATACCCTTTCGCCACAAGCCTTGCCTTATAGGTCTCTACCTCTCCATCCGAACCTATCTTCCTTTTGTAGATCCATTTGCATCCAATAGGTACAATACCTTGTGGTGGATCTACTAAGGTCCAGATTTGGTTGGAATGCATGGAGTCTATCTCCGACTTCATAGCTTCCAGCCATTTCTCGGAATCGATATCAGATATCGCCTCGTTGTAGGTTTTGGGGTCCTGTATGTGATCCCTATCTCCCACTAGGAACATTTCCTCGGTATCCTCTTCTAGTATACCTAAGTATCTATCGGGAGGATGGGAGACCCTACTAGATCTACGAGGTGGTTGAGGGACATTGTGTACTGGCTCTTTATGAATGGGTTCTATAGGATCCATGACTCGTTGCTTTTCAGAGACTTTCTCTTCAAGCTCAATTTTTCTCCCACTGCCTCTATCAAGGATAAACTGATTTTCCAAGAAGATGGCATGACGGCTCACAAACACATTGTGATCCTCTGAGACGTAAAAATTGTATCCTAATGACTCTTTAGGATATCCTATAAAACGAGCACTTATGGTCCTAGCCTCTAACTTGTCCGCCTGTAGTCTCTTGACGTGGGCCGGATATCCCCAAATCTTGAGATGACCCAGACTTGGTTTCTTACCATGCCATATCTCATACGGTGTGGTAGGAACGGATTTAGAGGGAACTCTATTCAATAAATAAATCGCTGTGAGTAAGGCATCTCCCCAAAGGAACATAGGTAGATCAGTGAAGCTCATCATGGACCTGACCATATCCAATAGGGTCCGATTCCTCCTCTCTGACACTCCGTTGAGTTGAGGTGTACCCGGAGGTGTCCATTGTGAGACTATGCCGTTTTCTTTGAGATAGTCCCGGAATTCCCCACTAAGGTATTCTCCTCCTCGATCTGATCGAAGAGCCTTAAGAGGTTTTCCAGTTTGTTTTTCTACTTCATTCTTGAACTCTTTGAACTTTTCAAAAGACTCAGACTTGTGTCTCATAAGATACACATACCCATACCGCGAATAATCATCGGTAAAGGTAATGAAGTAAGAATAACGTCCCCTGGCTAGCACATCGAATGGGCCACATACATCTGTATGTACTAGGGTAAGTATTTCAGTGGTCCTCTCCCCATGTCCTACAAAGGGCAGTCTAGCCATTTTTTCTTGAAGACAGGACTCGCAAACTGGATATGACTCGGAAGTCAATAAGCCTAAAAGCCCATCTTTATCCATTTTGTTCATTCTGTCTTCTCCAATATGGCCAAGTCTGAGGTGCCACAAATATCTTTGGTTTATCTCATCTCTAGATCTTTTGGATCCTTTGGCACTCACTTCTTGCTCGGTAACATTCACAGATACATCCATATGTAAATGATAGAGACTGTCAATCATAAAACCACGTGCGACTATTTTATTTCTTAAATAAATAGAACAGCAGTCTTTGTCAAATGTAAAAACATGACCTTCCTGTGCTAGACATGAAACAGAAATCAAATTTCTGCTAGCAGCAGGTACATAATAGCAGTCTCTAAGTAATAAACTAAATCCAGACGGTAGTCGCAGATGGTAGGTGCCCACAGCCACAGCAGCAACTTTTGCCCCGTTGCCAACCCGAAGGGTTACCGCACCTTCCGCCAGCCTTCTACTTTCCTTTAGACCCTGCATGGTAGTGCACAAATGAGCACTAGAGCCAGAATCTATAACCCAACTAGAAGTAGAAGAAACCGTTAGATTAGTTTTAATTATGAGCAAGTCTATACCTTCCGAAGGTTTGTCACCTTTCTTGTTCTTCAGGCTCTCGAGGTATGAAGGACAGTTTCTCTTCCAGTGGCCTTCGACATTGCAGTGGAAATATTTTCCTTTGTCGTTAGCCTTTTTCTTTTGAACTTCCTTCTTTGGCTTCTTGTCTTTCTTCTGCTTCTTAGCAGGCTTCTTTTTCTTCCAAGTAGACTTTCTCTTGGAACCAGAAGTCAACTCAGCAGCAAGGACATTGCCCCTTGAACCTTTCAAGGCTCCCTCAGCAGTTACCAACATGTTGATTAGTTCAGTCTTAGTGCATTCAATCTTATTCATGTGGTAGTTTACTATAAACTGACCAAATGAATCAGGAAGTGACTGTAGGATCAAATCCACTTGTAATTCCTTGTGCATGTCCATACCGAGCTTCTCAAGCTCCTCTAGGTCCTTGATCATGGTCAGACCGTGATCATGGACAGACTGCCCCTCGCGCATCTTCACTTTGAAAAGCCTCTTGGACACTTCAAAACGAGCTGTGCGACTCTGCTCACCATACAACTCTTGCAGGTGTGCCAGTATGTCCCTAGCAGTCTTCATATTTTCATGCTGGCATTGGAGTTCATTAGACATGGATGCCATCATATAGCATTTTACTCTAATGTCATCATCCAACCACTTTTTATGCATCTCACGCTGAACATCAGTAGGACGTGTTGGTAGTGTAGGGATATCTGAATCGAGTATGTAGCCTATTTTCTCACAGTCCAAAACAATTTTGAGATTTCTAAGCCAGTCTTTGTAATTGGTTCCGGTCAGTCGGTTGGTCTCAAGAATACGGGTCAGAGGGTTTGAAGCCGACATTGTATCTGCAGAGAGTAAAGATTCTAGTTAGACTTTTGTACTTGATCCTAATCTGTTCTAAGGTCTTTTAGAACAAATGTAACTCCCACTATTTTCTCGAATCCCTCACACTCCCCTGGTAGGAAAACGGAAATCCCACACGACTAGGGTTTCTAGTGGGTACTGCGATCCCACCGATTTACATGCCACCTCACCTAACAGTTATTGGTGACACATAGATGGATGAGTGTACAACTCTTGTACAATGCTTCTCAAGCATGTTGCAGTGCAACTTGGTCTCTAAGCCATGAAGACCTCACCTAACAGTTATTGGTCCCATTTCTTAGTTAAGTCAGACCCACCGTATAACCGTAGGAATAAAGTCGTCATTGGGTCCTCACCTAACAGTTATTGGTGCCCAACCCCACCTTTACCCTACAACATCTCATGTTTATAGAGAGGTCCAGCCCCCCGATGCAACTTGACCACTGTGTCCAGCCGAGACAAATCAACATCGGAAAGGCCTTAGCAGCTCTACTACAGTGGAAGACCTATTGACTTAATATTGGTTAATCAGGTCTTAGTGTTTGCAACTTGAGCCCTTCATAAGAGGTAATCGAACAATTGGCCAGGTAAGCAGGTGGGAGGCTCTCCTTACTCAGAGAGTAAGGTCCTAATTAAGTAACCACCTTTCATGCTTTCCTAGACACCAATTAGATCAATTAATCTAATATGACTTGCTTATGTCGGTTCACTCTCGACTTGATTGAGGAGGTTTTGATTTAGGTCTCAATTGGGTTTGATACATCATATGTAAACCTATCTACCCGACTCGCATTCACATCACATGCAAACGGCTCATCACAGGCAGTTATAATCGCAGCATCAAATTAAAGCTAAACTTTAAATAGGTGATGATCATGGATTCTAATTAGGTCGTATTACAAGCACATGCACATCAATCGATCAAGTGGCCTTCAACTCTTGAATTGGTTCTAAGCCTCCTTGATTCGATCCTTGATCAACTCTTGATCCCATCGCCATCAACCGCTTAGATCACCTTTCATCTCATGCCTTTGCTTCAACTTGATCGTTGATGTACATCACATCACAGAAATACAACCAGATGTAAAATAAAAATAAAAATAAATTACATCTCCTTTTAGGAGGCACGCAGGCCTCTCAAAACATCAAATAAGATGCATGCAAGCATCTGAAAAATTACATGACATCGCAGATCACATCGCAGGTCATTACATTTGATACCAAAAGGGGTTGAATCCTATGATCATCACCGTATGCAACAATTATAATTTTCAGATCTGAAAACTAACTGATTGTATCATGACATAGGTCGCTGATCATGCTAATCATGATTCTAAACTTTGTAATCCCATTAACAATGCATTTAGAATCATCTTTTTATCACATAAAAATCAGCATTGAAAAAATCAGCACCCCTGAAAAATCTGCATGCAGAATTTTTCAGCATGCATGATCATTCAATTTTCAGATCTAATATGCCTTTAGATATTTAATTCTTACCTTAATCTACGAAGCCTAGGCTCTGATACCACTGTTGGGAACCCGCCCATGCCGCTGATATTTCAAAAATTTTTCAGATGGCAGCGGAATCGGCATGCACGGGTTCGACGTTCATCGCATGAACGTTGTTTCGAGACCTTTCGTAATTAGGTAAGAATTAAAACTTTTTAAAACTATTAGGAAGATCAAATCTTCACCTTGCGCGGGTAGATGATCACCGCAAATCTGAATTCGTGGTTTTGGAAGAGGGTTCGCTTGAAGCCGTTCAAACGTCCGGCCTCTACAAGTATCCACACGAAGCAGGATCCGATCCAAGCTCTCTATCTCACCGAGGTGCTAGCTCCCTTGCAGAGATAGCTTTGATGGCTGATGTCCTCTCTTTCAATCAACTCTTGATTGCACTAGAGAGGAGGAAGAAGAAGGATGAAGAAGAGGAAGAAGATCAAAGCCCTTCGCAGCCTTCTTCTCTTCACACGCGTTGAAGCCAAGAGGAAGGAGAAGGGATGCCGCCAAGCTTCAACTTGCTTGCACCTTGCTTGCGGCCCAACCAAGGGAGGAGAGGGGATGATGGCGGCAGCAAGAGGAGGAAGAGAGCTCTACCTAGGGCGCCGGCCCTAGGTCCCTAGGTCCCTTTTATAGGGCTCCTCCAAAGTAGGAGCCCTATATGATTTTCCAAAGAGGGGGGCGCCGGCCCCCTCTCTTGTGCCGCACCAACCAAGATGAGAGGGGCTTATGCCCCTCTTACTTGGTGAACCTAATCCTCTTCCAAAGAGGATTAGGTGCCTCTCTCATGGTTTAATCCTAATCTAATTAGGATTAGCCAAATTGGGTTCAATCTATGCTAGTCCTAATCCAATTAGGACTTCAATGAACCATGACTCAATTGAACTCTTCAATCCTAATCCAATTAGGAGTCATGTTGATTCATTAGATTAATAATTAATTTAGACTTAAGGAATCCTAATCCAATTAGGATGTATTTAATTTTAGTCCTAATCCAATTAGGACTCTATTTGAATCCGAAGTCCTAATCCAATTAAGATTTCTAGGAATCCTACTCCAAGTAGGAATCCTATTTTAATTCAAAATTTCTAATCTCATTAGGATTGTAGGAATCCTATTCTAAGTAGGAATTCCAGTCCTACTCCAACTAGGATTTCCAGTCCTAATCCAATTAGGACTCTAGGAATCCTATTCGAAGTAGGATTTGTGTTTAAGTCCAATTGATTAATTCCCTTTATTCCTTCTTCAACTTCTTATCAATCAAATTGATTACTCGTGATTCATAATCACTATTCAACCATCGGATCGGTCAATACTTCTAGTGTGTGTGACCCCATAGGTTCTACTCTGACTGGTAGTGAGATATATTATGATCTCTATCACAATATCATTGAAAACTCCTTTCAATGGGTTGGAACGATTCCAACTCAACTCATTAGGGTTTATCGATCATCAAGATAATCCCTATGAGTCCCACCATCCACCAGTGACACCTAGCAGCATGTAGTGGCTACCCAGTAGAATAGAAAGATGAACCTCTAGGTGCAGTTAACGTGGGATACAGTCCTACTATCGTAGATCCCTACAGGACGGAGGTCATGGACAACTCGTCAAACCCCATCGTCTGTCATATGTCAAGATTTATTCGACTTGAGTTCGATAGTGAAAAACTCTTTTTCCACTTTATATTACTGCCCTGGCCAAGGTCTTAGAACTCAGTCTAACAAATCACATAGGATCACTCCTCTTCTATCAAGGTCGATAGATTCCTTATAGGTGCATACCCTACTCCTACAGTGAACTTACTGCAGCCAATCTACACTGCATAGACCCATATGGCTAGAGACCATGTATGTGTGCAGTCAAACTACAATAACCTCACTGTGAGTAGCCGAAGCACCGCAGGTCAAAAGACCAGTCACACTATTGCAACATCAAGCAAGTCACTGACGAGTGGATAGACATCCAAGTGACTTCTTGTCTTGGTCACGCTCAGTACCCTTGTTCTCTAACAAGCACCTGCACTATCACTTCAGTGTCCCTACACTGTGGACTCAAGTCTCGTCCATCCAGAAGGAAAGTGATCTGTGCACTGATCGAATCGATCACCGTCCTCGTGATGATCCATTGATCAGGAGCATTTAGAAATTAATCACCAATGATACATGGCTCAAATTCTCAACTCTTGAGAATATGTATCATCATCTTATTAATTCCTTGGACGATTCATAGACACATAAATAATATGAATGAAAAGATGCCTTTTATTTATTCAATAATAAACAGTCAAGTACAAAATTATGTCCCTAGAATCAACAATGTGTCAGCCAAATTGGCTTCTAGGGCATACATCTAACAGCCCTTTCATGAGAGGATGTGTGGATGGGATGCATCCCTTGGAGATGCATTCCTACACCTATTATAAATAGGTTAGCACTCCATGGGTTTCATTCATTCCAATTCCACCCCACTCCTCTCTTCTTTCTTTCTTACATTTGTTTCTTTCTTTCTAGCATTGCTTCTAGTGTGTCCTAAGCCAAGACAAGGTGGTCTTCTTTAGGACAAAAGGATTAGAAGTGATTTTAGAAGGCTAAAGAAAAATAGAAAGCAAGGAAAGCAAGCCATTAGAGTTCTTTAGAAGAATTCTGCGTTAAGGATCAAAAGTCTTTGGAGCTAATGTCTTGATCAAGTTTTCGTGTGGATCACCATTGGAGGGCGGACACTTGGACGCCTCGTGGAGATTGTACACTTTGGATTAGCGTTTGAGGTATTCTACTAATTCTGCATTTATTTTATATCATTTGATTGTAATCATTAAGGTGATCTAGGCTTAAAAGGGTTTCATGCATAGGGACTTTATTAAGAAATTTTTAAAATCCCTAGCTTTCGCTGCGCATTATAACATGCTAAAACCCTTCAATGTGCACAAGATACCATGGTGATCTCAGGTCATAGGATCAGTTGCACAACTCCCACTAAGAGAATCATCTTTTGACATATAAGTAAGACTTCATAAGATTTCTCTTTGTAGGTCAATTCAGTGAACTCATTCCTCTAATGAGCACCTACATCTTTGTATTAGTGTCTCTACACAAATGATTGTGAGATCAATCATCCTCTGCATCGAGCATACATAAGATGTGCCAGTCTTTCCGGTAATCATTGAACCCCGACTCAATGTACCAATGACTGAAAATATTTAAGATTAGGGTTTTAGGATTTTAGGTCTCACTAGTATGATCTCATCATAGCCTCAAAACCATTGCTCTAATCTAAGGGGTTTATCACAAATATAATCAACAGCATATGATAAAACACAATGCCTTTATTCATATTTAAATGTCATGTACTTGATTTGGACAAATCAAAAAGAATAACCCTTCGCAATACATATTGCGATTGGCTTGTAGGGCATCTACTCTTTCAAGACACTGCTGTTTTCAACATATTTAGAAGCTCAGGCAGGGAGAAATTCAGTTTGTTCATGTGATAATTCACAACAAACTGCGAGAATGAGTCGGGTAGTGATTGCAGGATCAAATCCTGACTGAGCTCACTGTCCATAGCAAAGCCAAGTTGACTTAATCGAGTGATCAAGTCTATAACCTTTAAACAGTGGTGTTGCATAGGCGATCCCTCGATCATTCTAGCACGGAACAACTACTTAGATATCTCATATCTAGCAGTTCTGCTCTGCTCACCATATAACTCCTTCAAGTTAAGGAGTATGGAGTGAGTATCCATGCTATCATGCTGCCTCTGCAATTCATTACTCATAGAAGCAAGCATGATACATTTGACAATCAAACTGTCATTTTTCCACATACGATATGTGGCCAATTCCTCCTCAGTTGCATCTTCCCCTGCTGACCCTAGGTCAGGGGTTTCAAGAATGTAGGAAAATTTTTCTTGTGTGAGAACAATCTTTAAATTCCTCAACCAGTCCACATAGTTAGGACCAGTCAATTTGTTGTTAGATGTATGCCCTAGAAGCCAATCTGGCTGACACATTGTTAATTCTAGGGACATAATTTTGTACTTGACTATTTATTATTGAATAAATAAAAGGCATCTTTTTATTCATATTGTATATATGTCTATGAATCGTCCAAGAATTAATAAGATGATGATGCGTATTCTTAAGAGTTAAGAATTTGAGCCATGTATCATTAGTGATTAATTTCTAAAAGGCTCCTAATTGATGGATCATCATGAGAACGATGATCGATCCGATGAGATCAGTGCACACATTACTTTTCCTATGGATGGACGAGACTCGAGTCCACAGTGTGGAGACACTGAAGTAATAGTGCAGATGCTTGTTAGAGAACAAGGGTACTGAGCGTGACCAAGACAAGAAGTCATTTGGATGTCTATCCACTCGTCAGTGACTTGCTTGATGTTGCAGTAGTGTGACTGGTCCTTTGACCTGCGATGCTTCGGCTACTCACAGTGAGGTTATTGTAGTTTGACTGCATATATACATGGTCTCTAGCCATATGGGTCCATGTAGTGTAGATTGGCTGCAGTAGGTTCACTGTAGGAGTGGGGTATGCATCTACAAGGAATCTATCGATCTTGATAGATAAGGAGAGATCCTATGTGATTTATAAGACTGAGTTCGTAAGACCTCGGCCGGGGCAGATTGCACAGTGGAGAAAGAGTTCTCCGCTCTCGAAGTTAAGTCGAATAAATCTTGACATATGACAGACAAAGGGGTTTAACGAGTTATCCATGACCTCCGTCTTGTAGGGATCCACGATAGGACTGTATCACACGATAACTGCACCGAGAGGTTCATCATTCTATTCTACTGGGTAGCCACTACATGCTGCTAGGTGTCACTGGTGGATGGTGGGACTCATAGGGATTATCTCGATAATCGATAAACCCTGATGAGTAGAGTTGGAATCGTTCCAATCCATTGAAAGGAGTTTTCAATGGTATTGTGATAGAGATCACATTATATCTCACTACCAGTCAGCATAGAACCTATGGGATCACACACATTAGAAGCACTGATCGATCCGATGGTTGAATCGTGATTAGGAATCATAAGTAATCAATTCGATTGATAAACAGTTGAAGAAGGAACAAAGGAAATTAATTAATTGGACTTAAATATGATTCCTACTTGGAATAGGATTCCTAGAGTCCTAATTGGATTAGGACTGGAAATCCTATTTGGAGTAGGACTGGGATTCTTACTTGGAATAGGATTCCTAGAGTCCTAATTGGATTAGGACTGAAAATCCTATTTGGAGTAGGACTAGGATTCCTACTTAGAGTAGGATTCCTAGAGTCCTAATTGGATTAGGACTGGAAATCCTATCAGAGTCCTAATTGGATTAGGACCAAAATTAAATAAGTCCTAATAGGATTAGGATTTCTTAAGTCCTAATTAATTATTAATCTAATGAATCAACAAGACTCCTAATTGGATTAGGATTGAAGGGTTCAATTGAGTCATGGTTCATTAAGTTCTAATTGGATTAGGACTTACCTAGATTAAACCCAAATTGGTTCACCCTTGGTCCAAGCCTAATTAGATTAGGACCTAACCATGAGTGACCTTCCTAATCCTCCTTAAAGGAGGATTAGGTTAATCATGAAGGAGGGGCACACGCCCCTCCTCCTTTTCCTTGCTTGGTGCGGCAAAGAAGAGGGGCCGGCGTTTGTAGGAGCTCCACATGCTATTTAAGAGGAGGCGTGGGGGCTGACCTAGGGCATCATTGAAGCCCTCTCCCTCTCCAATTCATGGCCCCCTCTCCTCCCCTTTCCTTGGTTCAGCCGCAAGCAAGGAAGAAAAAGAAAGGTGGCCTCTTCATCCTCCCTTCCTCCTTCCAACGCAAGGAAAAGAAAGATGGCTGCAGGGGTTTTGTTCCTTTACTATTCTTCATCCTTCTTCTTCCTCCTCTCAAGCACATTCAAGAGTTGAAAGAAAGAGAGGAGATCAGCCATCAAAGTTATCTCTGCAAGGGAGCTAGCACCCCGGGGAGATAGAAAGCTTGGATCGGTTTTCTGCTTCGTGTGGATACCCGTAGAGGCCGGGCACTTGAACGACTTCAAGCGAACCTTCATCCAAAACCACGATCATCAGTTTACGGTGATCATCTACCCACACAAGGTGAAGATCTGATCTTCTAATGTTATTTAAAAGTTTTTAATCCTTATCTATCTACGAACGGTTTTTTAAACAACGTTCATGCGATGAACGGTTGATCCCGCGCATGCCTCTTCCGCTGCATCTGAAATTTTTAATTTTCTGCGGCATGGGCGGGTTCCCAACATTTGTTTGTATCTAAGATACCTCTAAGTGAGAGTGAAGATACCATTTATGCAGAATTAATCTATAATTACAAAGAACACTAATATAAGCAGACCAATCATGATGACATGTATTCAATCAGACAAGGACTTTTATCTAATTGTTACTCCCACTATTTTTATCGAATATCATAACCCTCAAGTATGATGAACGAGAAAATACTAATTTTCTTAGTGGGGTTGAAATCTAAATTTCTTATAAAAGACCTTGTGGGAATCACAACAAGCTCTTATAAGTTCAAAGGTAGGAAACTCTTTCCAATTGCATCCCATGCAATTTCCAACTTTATTCTGTTCTCTAGCACACATATAGTCTTGTGGGAATCACAACAAACTATTGTGTCTAGTTAAGTCAAACCCTTCATTTTTATTCAGTCATATTTGAATAACGCTGCCCTTGTGGGAATCACAACAAGGCAACATATTAAAATATGCCATATGCATCATATACATCAAGATATTACAATATCAATCCCTAATACTAGCCTTGTGGGAATCACAACAAGCTAGCATAGATATTGACATAATAATATCTAAGCATGAAGGAAGGACCTTTATAGTGTTATATCAGCAATTAGCTTTTCCATGGAGGTCAATCAAATAGTTGGCCAGGTAAGCAGATGGGAGGCTCTCCTTACTTAGTAAGGTCCTAATTAAATAACCACCTGTAGCCTCTTTCCTAGACACCAACTTAGTCAATTGATTCAGAATGGCTCAGCTTAAAGCAATTAACACTACGACTTAATTATGAATTTAGTGAGGGCTTTCAAATAGTAGTATCTTACTAACATTAAGCTCAACCATAAAGGATAATCAAATAATTGGCCAGGAAAGCAGGTGGGAGGCACCCCTCACTCAGAGAGTGAGGTCCTAATTAAGTAACCACCTGTGGCTTCCTTCCTAGACACCAACTGAGTCGATTGTTCCAGAATGGGTCAGCCCAAAGTTTTCATACTACTATATTGGTCTCATTGCATATTTTATAATTTAGCACTAGCAATTTTACTGTGCTACAATATGAATATAACACCATCTCATGGCATAAACTAATCATGCATATGTTAGATGTATGCCCTAGAAGCCAATCTGGCTGACACATTGTTAATTCTAGGGACATAATTTTGTACTTGACTATTTATTATTGAATAAATAAAAGGCATCTTTTCATTCATATTATTTATGTGTCTATGAATCGTCCAAGAAATTAATAAGATGATGATGCATATTCTCAAGAGTTGAGAATTTGAGCCATGTATCATTGGTGATTAATTTCTAAATGCTCCTGATCAATGGATCATCACGAGGACGGTGATCGATCCGATCAGTGCACAGATCACTTTTCTTCTGGATGGACGAGACTTGAGTCCACAATGTAGGGTCACTGAAGTGATAGTGCAGGTGCTTGTTAGAGAACAAGGGTACTGAGCGTGACCAAGACAAGAAGTCACTTGGATGTCTATCCACTCGTCAGTGACTTGCTTGATGTTGCAGTAGTATGACTGGTCCTTTGACCTGCGGTGCTTCAACTACTCACAGTGAGGTTATTGTAGTTTGACTACACGTATACATGGTCTCTAGTCATATGAGTCCTTGTAGTGTAGATTGGCTACAGTAAGTTCACTGTAGGAGTAGGGTATGCACTTACATGGAATCTATCGACCTTGACAGAAGAGGAGTGATCCTATGTAATTTGTTAGACTGAGTTCTAAGACTTTGGCCAGGGCAGTAATATAAAGTGGAGAAAGAGTTTTTCACTATCGAACTCGAGTCGAATAAATCTTGACATATGACAGACGAAGGGGTTTGACGAGTTATGCATGACCTCCGTCCTGTAGGGATCCACGATAGTAGGACTGTATCACACGATAACTACACCTAGAGGTTCATCATTCTATTCTACTGGGTAGCCACTACATGCTGCTAGGTGTCACTGGTGGATGGTGGGACTCACAGGGATTATCTCGATGATCGATAAACCCTAATGAGTAGAGTTAGAATCGTTCCAATCCATTGAAAGAAGTTTTCAATGATATTATGATAGAGATCATAATATATCTCACTACCAGTCAGAATAGAACCTATGGGGTCACACACACTAGAAGTATTGACCGATCCGATGGTTGAATCGTGATTAGGAATCACTAGTAATCAATTCGATTGATATTCAGTTGAAGAAGGAATAAAAGGAAATTAATTAATTGGACTTAAACACAAATCCTACTTCGAATAGGATTCCTAGAAGACCTAATTGGATTAGGACTGGAAATCCTAGTTGGAGTAGGACTGGGATTCCTACTTGGAATAGGATTCCTATAGTCCTAATTAGATTAGGAGTTTTGAATTAAGTTTGGATTTCTACTTGGAGTAGGATTCCTAGAGTCCTAATCGGATTAGGACTCCGAATTCAAATTAGAGTCCTAATTGGATTAGGACTAGAATTAAACAAATCCTAATTGGATTAGGATTCCTCAAATCCTAATTAATTATTAATCTAATGAATCAACATGACTCCTAATTGGGTTAGGATTGAAGAGTTCAATTGAGTCATGGTTCATTCAAGTTCCAATTAGATTAGGACTAGCATAGATTGAACCCGATTGATTCATGATTTGGTTAATCCTAATTAGATTAGGACTAAACCATGAGAGGGGCACCTAATCCTCTTTTGAAGAGGATTAGGTTAACCAAGTAAGAGGGGCATCAGCCCCTCTCCACTTGGTTAGGGCGACATGAAGAGAGGGGGCCGGCGCCCCCTCTTGGAAATAACTCAAGGGCTCCTAATTGTTAGGAGCCCTTCGTACTTATTAAAAGGGAGCTAGGGCCGGTGCCCCAGATAGAGCTTTTCCTCTTCCCTTGGAGCCGTGGCCACCCTCTCCCTCCCTTGGTTCAGCCGCCAGCAAGAAGAAGAAAAGAAGAAGCCATGGCGTCCTCCTCTTCCTTCTTTCCTCCTTCCAACGCAGGGAAAAGAAAGTAGGCTGCAGGGGCTTTGCTTCTTCCTCTTCTTCATCCTTCTTCTTCCTCCTCTCAAGTACATTCAAGAGTTGAAAGAAAGAGAGGAGATCAGCCATCAAAAGTTATCTCTGCAAGGGAGCTAGCACCCCGGTGAGATAGAGAGCTTGGATCGGATCCTGCTTCGTGTGGATACCCGTAGAGGCCGGGCACTTGAACGGCTTCAAGCGAACCTTCATCCAAAAACCACGATCATCAGTTTGCGGTGATCATCTACCCGCGCAAGGTGAAGATCTGATCTTCTAATATATTAAAAAGTTTTTAATCCTTATCTATCTACGAACGGTTTTTGAACAACGTTCATGCGATGAACGGTTGATCCCGCGCATGCCTCTTCCGCTGCATCTGAATTTTTAAAAATTTCAGCGGCATGATCGGAGTTTTCTAACAGTGGTATCAGAGCCTAGGCATCATAGATTAAGGTAAGGATTAATTATTAATAGGCTTAATAGATCTGAAAATTGAATGATCATGCATGCTGAAAATTTTCTGCATGCAGATTTTTTCTAGGGTGCTGATTTTTACATGCTGATTTTTATGTGATAAAAAGATGATTCTAATTGCATTGTTAATGGGATTACAAAGTTTAGAATCATGATTAGCATGATCAGCAACCTATGTCATGAGATAATCAGTTAGTTTTCAGATCTGAAAATTATAATTGCTGCATATGGTGATGATCATAGGATTCAAACCCTTTTGGTATCAAATGTAATGACCTGCGATGTGATCTGTAATGTCATGTAATTTTTCAGATGCTTGCATGCATCTTATTTGATGTTTTGAGAGGCCTGCGTGCCTCCTAAAAGAAGATGTAATTTATTATTATTTTTTTATTTTACATCTGGTTGTATTTTTGTGATGTGATGTACGTCAACGATCAAGTTAAAGACAAGGCATGAGATGAACAGGGGTCTAAGCGGTTGATGGCGATTGGATCAAGAGTTGGTCAAGGATCGAATCAAGGAGGCTTGGAACCAATTCAAGAGTTGAAGACCAATTGATCGATTGACGTGCATGTGCTTGTAATACGACCTAATTAGAATCCATGATCATCAGCCATTTAAAGTTTAGCTTTAATTATTGCTGCGATTATAACTGCCTGCAATGTGTCGTTTGCATGTGATGTGAATGAGAGTTGGGTAGATAGGTTTACATGTGATGTAGCAAACCCAATTGAGACCTAAATTAAAACCTCCTCAATCAAGTCGAGAGTGAACCAACATGAGCAAGTCATATTAGATTAATTGATCTAATTGGTGTCTAGGAAAGCATGAAAGGTGGTTACTTAATTAGGACCTTACTCTCTGAGTAAGGGGAGCCTCCCACCTGCTTACCTGGCCAATTGTTCGATTATCTCTTATGAAGAGCCCAAGTTGCAAACACTAAGACCTGATTAACCAATATTAAGTCAATAGGTCTTCCACTATAGTAGAGCTGCTAAGGCCTTTCTGATGTTGATTTGTCTCGGCTGGATACAGTGGTCAAGTTGCATCGGGGGGCTGGACCTCTCTATAGACATGAGATGTTGTAGGGTAAAGGTGGGGTTGGGCACCAATAACTGTTAGGTGAGGACCCAATGACAACTTTATTTCTACGGTTATACGGTGGGTCTGACTTAACTAAGAAATGGGACCAATAACTGTTAGGTGAGGTCTTCATGGCTTAGAGACCAAGTTACACTGCAACATGCTTGAGAAGCATTGTACAAGAGTTGTACATTCATCAATCTATGTGTCACCAATAACTGTTAGGTGAGGTGGCATGTAAATCGATGGGACCGCAGTACCCACTAGAAACCCTAGTCGTGTGGGATTTTCGTTTTTCTACTAGGGGAGTGTGAGGAATTCGAGAAAATAGTGGGAGTTACATTTGTTCTAAAAGACCTTAGAACAGATTAGGATCAAGTACAAAAGTCTACCTAGAATCTTTACTCTCTAAGGATTATAAAGTCAGCTTCTAGACACTTAACTCATATCCTATAGAACAACCGTTTGACCAAATCCAATTATAAAGATTGGCTCAGCAAATTTCAAAAATAGTTTTGAATTGTGAGAAATTCGGATATATGCAAGACCATGGAATCCCCATATTACCAATCCGTCCGATCACTGATCAGCGTAAGACGCTTGTTAAGTGGATGAACAATGACCATAGAGTTAGGTGCTGCACAATGGCATCCATGTCCAATGCATTACAATGCCAGCATGAGAACATGAAGACTGCCAGGGACATATTAAATCACCTGCAAGAGTTGTATGGTGATCAGAGTCACGCAGCTCGGTTTGAAGTGTCCAAGAGGCTCTTCAAAGCCAAGATGCACGATGGGCAGTCTGTCCATGATCATGGTTTGACCATGATAAAGGACTTAGAGAAGCTTGAGAAGCTTGGCATGACCATGCATAAGGAATTGCAAACGGATTTGATCCCGCAATCCCTTCTAGCTTTATATGAATAGTTTATAGTAAACTACCATATGAACAAGGTTGTATGCACTAAAATAGAATTATTAAATAAATTGGTAACTACCTTAGGGACCTTGAAGAAGTTCAAGGGGCATCATTTTCGCTGTCAAGTTGGTTTCTACTTTCAAGAGAGAGTCTATTTGGAAGAAGAAGAAGCCTGCGAAGAAGCAGAAGACTAAGAAAACACCAAGTAAGGAAGTTCCAAGAAAAAGGCCAATTGCAAGGAAAAGTGTTTCCATTGCATAATGGGCGGCCATTGGAAGAGGAACTGTCCTACATACATGGGAAGCATAAAGAACATGAAGGGTGACAGACCTTCAGAAGGTTTGTCAGATATGCTCAGAATACTTAGGGACTGTTACCTATTGCTAGCAGAAATTTGATTTCTGTATTTTATTTAGCACAGAAAGATTTTTATTGATTCAAAATGGTTTTATGATTGACAGTCTCTATCACATACATATGGATGTATCTGTGAATATATCTGAGCAAACAGTGAATACCATAGGATCTAATAGATCCAAAAATGAGATAAATCTAAAGTATTTATGGCACCTCAGGCTTGGCCATATAGGAGAAGACAAAATAAACAAATTGGAGACACATGAGCTTTTGGGCTCATTGACTTTCGAGTCATATTTGATTTGTGAATTCTGTCTTCAAGGAAAGACGACAAAATTATCCTTTGTAGGACACAGGGAGGTCCACTGAAATACTTACTGTAGTACACACTGATGTGTGTGGCCCATTTGATGTGCAGGCTAGGGGTTGTAATTTTTTTTTTTTTTACTTCATTTTACCGATGATTACTCACGGTATGGATATGTGTATGAGACACAAATATGAAACTTTTGAAAAGTTCAAAAAGCTTAGATATGAAGTAGAAAAATAAGCACAAAAACTCATTAAGGTTCTTCGATCAGATCGAGGAAGTGAATACCTTAATGGAGAGTTCCGTAATTATCTCAAGGAGAATGGTATAGTTTCATAATGGACTCCTCTTGGTACACCTCAGCTCAATGGAGTGTCAGAGAGGAGGAATCGGACTCTATTGATATGGTCCAGTCCATGATGAGCTTCACTGATTTACCCTTGTTTCTTTAGATAGATGCCCTATTTTCAGCTATTTACTTATTGAATAGAGTTCCCTCTAAAGTCCATTCCTACCCCACCATATGAGATATGACATGGTAAGAAACCAAGTCATGGTCATCTCAAGATTTGGGGATGTCCGGCCCACGTCAAGAGACTACAGGCAGACAAGCTAGAGGCTAGGACCATAAGTGCTCGTTTTATATGATATCCTAAAGAGTCATTAGGATACAATTTTTACATCTCAAAGGATCACAATGTGTTTGTGAGCCATCACGCCATCTTCTTGGAAAACCAGTTTATCCTTGATAGAGGCAGTGGGAGGAAAATTGAGCTTGAAGAGAAAGTCTCTGAAAAGCAACGAGTCATGGATCCTATCGAACCCATTCATACAGAGCCAGTACACGATGTCCCTCAACCACCTCGCAGATCTAGTAGGGTCTCCCATCCTTTCGATAGATACTTAGGTATACTAGAAGAGGATACCAAGAAAATGTTCCTAGTGGGAGATAGGGATCACACGCAGGATCCCAAAATCTACGACGAGGTGATATCTGATATCGATTCCGAGAAATGGCTGGAAGCCATGAAGTCAGAGTTAGACTCCATGCATTCCAACCAAGTCTGGACCTTAGTAGATCCACCAGAAGGTATTGTACCTATTGGATGCAAATGGATCTACAAAAGAAAGATAGGTTCGGATGGAGAGGTAGAGACCTATAAGGCAAGGCTTGTGGCAAAAGGGTATAGTCAGCGCGAAGGCATTGACTATCAGGAGACCTTTTCACCTGTAGCCATGCTAAAATCCATCCGAACATTGCTTGCCATTGCAGCATTTCATGATTATGAAATCTGGCAGATGGATGTGAAAACTGCTTTCCTGAATGGATATCTTGATGAAGATATCTATATAGAACAGCCTTTGGGTTTCACTTTCAGTGATGGAGATCATAAGGTCTGCAAGCTGCAAAGGTCCATCTATGGACTAAAGCAAGTATCTCGGAGTTGGAACATTCGTTTCGATGACGCAATCAAAACGTTTGATTTCATCAAAAACGAAGAGGAACCGTGTGGAGTGATTGATTAAAACCCCATTTGATTTTGATGAGCTCAAAGCATTTGAGTATATCTTGTGATTACTAATGAATTCAATTGAGTGTTTCAGTGAAAATCCTGTCCAAGTGTCTCTAGATTTGGTTCATAGTATTTTGGATAAGGTAAGAAGTCTGCTGAACCAAAGTCTGAGACTCGAGTCGACTCCCGAGTATCACGAGTCGACTCCAAGCGTATCAAGTTCACTGGCACGAGCTCGAGTCGACTCCAGATCAGTACGAGTCGACTCCGACTGAGAACAGACAGAAGGACAGAAAGCTTCAACTCAGAAACTGTCAACGAGTCGACTCCCGAAGTGCGCGAGTCGACTCCAATGTTCAACGAGTCGACTCCAGGGTAGTAAGAGTCGACTCCAAGAGAAACACAAAGAAAAGTCAGAGAGCAGTTTTCGGGTCTGAGATTCGAGTCGACTCCAGTGGAACGCGAGTCGACTCCGATGGTTGGCAGGTCGACTCCAAAGAAGGTAAGAGTCGACTCTCAGAGGAACACAAGGAAAAAGTCAGAGAACGATTTTCGGACTCTGAGATTCGAGTCGACTCCCGCAGTACGCGAGTCGACTCCGAGACTGAGCGACCATCAACAGACAGAAGACCATGTTACTGCCTCTGAGATTCGAGTCGACTCACAGACAGCTCGAGTCGACTCCGAGACAAGCTTCACGTCAAAAGGCAGAAGACCAACTTTCGGAAACTGAGAGCCGAGTCGACTCCAAGGAAGTTCGAGTCGACTCCAAGACTGGATGAGCCAAAAGACAGAGAATCGGGAGTTCGGGCTCTGAGATTCGAGTCGACTCCCAGGACAGTCGAGTCGACTCGAGTGGACAAAATTCAAAATTGGATCCACGGACTTCAGTGGATGAGCCGACTCCAAAATTGCCAGGTCAGCTCCAGAAGTTGGCGAGTCGACTCCAGGTCAAGACGAGTCGACTCCCAGTCAAGACGGCAACTTTAATTCAAATTTGGAACAGTTGCCGAGTCGACTCCAGAAAAGCGTGAGTCGACTCCTGCTACAGCCGAGTCGACTCCTGATCGCGCGAGTCGACTCCAACCCACCAATGGTCATATTGTCAGGCTGCGCAGAGTGTGCAGAACGGCCAGAAAAAGCAGAGTAACGGCTAGTTTCCGTGGGGGTTGGCTTAAATAGCCACAGAGGACTGTAGCAAGGCAGAGAACAGATATTCCACTCCAAGCATTCAAGTTTTCAAGCTCTCCAAGTGCTCTTAAACGAAAAAGGGAAGATCTGCATTTACTGCTCCAACAACTTCTTCCCAACAATCAAAGCTTCCTCCTCCTGCATTCAAGTCGACCACTCTTTCAAGAGGAGACCGGAGTTCCAGAAGCCATACCTCTTCACCAGCTTAAAAGCGTTTGAGGGCTTCTAACTCCTTTACGATTATATTGTTTTAAATCTGCTTTTTGAGAAGCTATTTTCTGTTTTCTTCTATCTCTTGTATTTACTTGATTCAATCGGGGGATTGAATCAAGGGGTTTAAGGTTGGTTGGTGAGCCAAGTTAAAACCAACGTGTGTAAGGGTTTGATTGTGAGCCCGGAAAAACAATCGGGGTTGGTTCTAGTCGGTGAGTCTGGGAAAACCGACCGAGTTCGTTGTGAGCTCGTAAAACAACAAGTTTGGTTGTGAGCTTGCAAAACAACCGGCTGTAATCCAAGGGGGTTATAGTGAAATTCCCAAGTGAGACTTGGGGAGTGGACGTAGGAGCAAGGGTTAGCTCCGAACCACTATAAAACTTTGTGTTTGTAGTGCATTGTCTCTCATCTTCTTCCCCGCACATTACTCACAGCACTAGGCTTTAATTAAATAACTTGCTATAGTTTTTAATTAATCATCCATAAAGTTTTAATTAGCCAAATTATTTTAAAAACCCAATTCACCCCCCCTCTTGGGTTGTCTATCTGGGCAACAAGTGGTATCAGAGCCAAAAACTCTTCCACTCAAGAGTTAAAAGATCAAAATGACAACCCCATTTGGATCTTCTCACATTGAGGGTCAGTCCACCCAAAGACCCCCTTTCTTCAATGGATCTGACTACTCATACTGGAAGGCTAGGATGAGAATATTCATCCAAGCCCAAGACTATGAGATGTGGTCCATTGTAGTAAATGGGCCATACATCCCATCCATTTACGTAGATGGTGTTAAGGTACCTAAACTAGAAATGGACTGGGATGAACATGACATGAGGAAGGCACAATTAAACTCTAAAGCAATGAATGTCTTCTATTGTGCCTTAGACCGTAATGAATTCAATAGGATTTCAACTTGTAATTCAGCAAAAAAAATTTGGGACAGACTTGAAGTGACCCATGAGGGCACGAATCAAGTCAAGGAATCCAAAATAAACATCTTGGTTCATAAATATGAACTATTTAAAATGGATTCAAATGAAACAATCACATCCATGTTCACTAGGTTTACTGATATTGTCAATGGTCTAAAAAGGCTTGGCAAGAACTATACTAACAGTGAGCTTGTCAGGAAAATCCTTCGGTGTCTACCGAGGTCGTGGGAAGCTAAAGTGACAGCAATCCAAGAAGCCAAGGACTTGAACAAGCTACCACTTGAGGAGCTTCTTGGATCCCTCATGATGCACGAGCTCACCATGAAACAACACAACGAGGAAGAGTCCTCCCATAAGAAAAAGGTAATAGCCCTTAAATCTATATCTTCTAACAAGGACTTGTCTTGCAGCAGCAGCAGTGAAGAAGAAGAAGATGAGGAAGATGGTGGTGAGGCTCTTCTTGTGCGCAAGTTCAAGAAATTCATCAACCACAAGAAGTCCTATCATCAAAGGAGAGGCCCCTCAAATTCCTACCGCAAAGACAAAGGTAAGAAAAGGGAAAATGAGGGGATTGGTTGTTACGAGTGCAAGAAGCCGGGTCACATAAGAGCAGAGTGCCCCTTACTGAAGAAGGGGAGTAAGTACAAGAAGAAAAAGGCACTTGTCACTACCCTATCGGACTCCGACTCATCATCCTCCTCATCAGATGATGAACAAGAAGAGAAGGCCAATTTCTGTTTCATGGCCAACGAAAATGAGGTAACTTCTGACACGCATCCTGATTTTTCTTTTGATGAACTTTATGATGCATTTAATGAATTAATGGTAGAATATAAGGCTATAAATCTTAAGAATAAAAAACTGAAAATAACTAATCAATCATACCTACATAAATACGATAAATTAGTTAAGGATAAGGATTTAATCACCAAAGAAAATATAGAACTTAAAACAAGCAACCAACTTTTAACTCAAAAGACCAACACCTTAACTAAAGAAAATGAAAAACTAACTAAGGAATTTTCAGAACTTAAAAAATATAAACAAACCTTAGATAAGGATCTTACTAAAGAACTTAATGATCTAAAAGCCGAAAATCAGACACTAACTAAAGAACTTAACAAATACAAACCCTTAGTTGAAAGATTTACCTATAGTTCTGAAAAATTAAACATGATACTAAATAGTCAACGTGCAGTGTTTAATAAAGCCGGTTTAGGATATAAACCAAGGAATAAGCAAAAACTTCTTAGTAACTTCTTTGTTAAAGCTGGGGAAACAAAAACTAAGAAAATAACCTGCTTTTGTTGTGGTACATGTTGCCCAAGGTGACAATCCAAGAGGGGGGGTGAATTGGGTTTTTCTAAATTTTAGTGCTTTTAAAAACTTTCGTAATTAAGTGCGGTGAATGCTTTCATAAATTACTTGAATGAATTAAACTAGAGTAAAGATGAAAGATAATGCAAGAAT
This sequence comes from Phoenix dactylifera, assembly GCF_051530095.1. Lineage (NCBI taxonomy): Eukaryota > Viridiplantae > Streptophyta > Magnoliopsida > Arecales > Arecaceae > Phoenix > Phoenix dactylifera. The sequence goes on along the minus strand of NC_143193.1, from coordinate 24,062,334 downwards.
AAGCATAAGAACAAGCACAACACAAACACAGCGATATATAGTGGTTCGGTGCACCCCAAGGCACCTACGTCCACTCCCCAAGCGTCCCCTTGGGAATTTTACTATAACCCCTCGGATTACAGTAGGATTGTTTTCCGGGCTCACAATCCAAAACCTTTACAATTTGGTTTTCCGGGATCACCAAGAACCTATGTTGGTTTTACGGGCTCACCAACAAACCTTCACAATTGGTTTTACGGGCTTACCAAGAACCTATGTTGGTTTTACGGGGTTTCCAACAACCTACGTTGGTTTTACGGGGTTACCAACAACCTACGTTGGTTTTACGGGCTTACCAACAACCTACGTTGGTTTTACGGGCTTACCAACAACCTACGTTGGTTTTACGGGCTTACCAACAACCTACGTTGGTTTTACGGGCTTACCAACAACCTACAATGTTGGTTTTACGGGCTTACTAACAAACCTTACAACAAGTAGTTTGACAAACAAAAAGAAAGATTCAAACTCCTAAATGAGCAAATAAAGCAATATGAACAACAAGAAGAGTTAGAAAGAAATTATCGCTTTAAAGTCGCTTTGCTCTTCTTGGTCAAGGAAGCTTCACTCTTCAATGGGGGAAGGAGCTCTTAATGCCTCTTTGAATCTGCTCAATCCCTTTCTTTGATTCTTGAATGAAGCTCTTGATGAAGCTTGTCTTGCTAGGGTTCTCTCTTGAATGCACTTGATGTATTTTCTCCAAAAGCTTTTTTCTTCTGATGAATACTCCCTCTTAAATACTTCTCCAACCTCCAAATAGTCCTTTCTGACCGTTGGATTGAAGAAACTAGCCGTTTATAGCCGTTGGGAGTCCAAAAAGCATTTCTGCACAACTAGCCGTTATGTTCAGCCCGTGTTTGGGTCGGCTCAACCTGTCCTTGGGTCGACCCAACTTTGCCTTGGGTCGACTCAACCTTTCCTTGGGTCGACCCTCTCAGAAAACACAGAAACTTGAAATTCAGCCTTCCTTTCCTTGAGTCGACCCAACCTTTCTTTGGGTCGACTCAACCTTGGGTCAGCTCAAACTTTTCTTGGGTCGACTCAACCTTGGGTCAGCTCAAACTTTTCTTGGGTCGACCCAACTTTCAGAAAATTCAGAATCTTGAATTTCAGCCTTTCTTCACTTGGGTCGACTCAACCTTTCTTTGGGTCGACTCAAGGTTTACTTGGGTCGACTCAACTTCTTCTTGGGTCGACCCTCTCAGTAAATCCAGAGAACCATTTTTCTGTCTTGTTTTGGGGTTCTTCATGTTTGGGTCGACTCATGCTTTTCTTGGGTCGACCCAACTCACTGTTCATCTGTGCCAATTTTGCAGAAGTGTGCCAAATGACTTCTTGATGTGCCGGGGTCGACCCAATCAACCTTTGGGTCGACTCAATCCACACTTTGCTGCATTCTCAAGGTTAGATTCATTCAAATGAACAAAGACATGTCTCTATATCAATTCATACAAATATACTGAGAGTAATGAACTTATAAATGAAGTATCAATTTAACTTATAGCATACTCTAGATAATTGCTTGTTAATCATCAAAATAACACTATCATCCTCAATCTCCCCCTTTTTGATGATTACAAAATAAAGAGTATAAGCCTATTGATACTTGTCTTAAAATCAGTTTATGGAAGGGATTAAATTGCTGAATTTCAGCTTTTCATATATATAAGTGAAATCTCCCCCTATATCATTTAAATGTTGCCAATTTGACTCTTTGAATTGCTCCCCCTTTCATTTATAATTCATTAGCAATGAAACTTCAAAAATTTGAGATAAACTATGAGTTTTAGGCTATGTATCGGGGTGCGAGAGGTGCGTGCCAAATTCTGAATTTTTATGTGCCAAATTCTGAATTGTGATAGAAATTTTTGATTTGATGATTTTCATTGTTGCAAATTGCTCCCCCTTAGATGTATAAGCTTTCTTATATGGTTTTCAATTTGTTTTATAAGTTATTTCTCTTCCTTTCTTTACTTCTCCTCTTATTACTCTATCTTTACTTCTCCCCCTATTACTCTTTCTTTACTTCTCCCCTTATTTCTCTTTCTTTACTTCTCCTTTCTTTACTTTTCCTCTAATTATTCTTTCTTTACTTCTCCCCTTTTTGTTACTTTATTTACTCTAATTTATTTACTCTAAAGATATCTTTACTTCTCCCCTAATACTCTTTCCTTACTTCTCCCCCTTTTTGTTATCATCAAAAAGATACATGGAAAAAGATGCAATAAATAACAAACTTCAAACTTCATTGATCAAAATAGGAACATTTTCATACATTCAGACCAAAAACAAAAGCAGATACAATGTTCCTTAATCAAAGTTTAAAGATGCATGATAAACACAAAATACATATGAGAACTAGATACATATCCTAGGCTCTAAACAAGATCGTGAGACTCTTCCGGATCGCTTGGCTACGGCTCTCTTGGGTCCTATTTCTCCAAGATCTTGAAGTAATCTACTGTTTGGAGATGATTGGAGAAGATTTGAGAGTGGGGAATAGGGTTTTCAGAAGAGGACAAGGGCAAACAGTGCCCTAATAGAGCTCTCGGGTCCCCCTTTTAACAGTGGGGTCCCGACGTTGGGTCGACTCAAGAAATTTCTTGGGTCGACTCAACGTTGGGTCGACCCTGTTCTGGGTTGGGTCGGCCCAAGTGCAGAATTTTCCTTTTCTCTTCCTTTTTGCTTCTAAAAATTTTCCTTGCTTCCAATCCTTATAAATCCTTTCTGGGACAATGATACATGAGTAAGAAATCTATAGATAACAAGTTTGACTCATGTTTCATGGGTTTTTAGAAATTGGAGGAATGTATCATGAGACTACTAGCTCCCTTTTATATTTCTTTAATAAAAAGGATCACATATGCCTAATTCCCTCCTTAGCATGCAGAATCTATCTTCACTCAATGGTTTTGTAAATATGTCGGCTAATTATTTTTCAGTGCATATATGCTCAATACATATGTTTCCATTTTGCACATGATCCCTAATAAAATGATATCTTATTTCTATGTGTTTGGCTTTAGGAATGAGATATTTAGGATGTAAGCCAGAAGTGATCTCTAAATGTAGATTCCAAAGATGGTTTTGAAATCAAGTGTAGATGGAATCTTTTTCAAGTTATTTCAAGGAGTATCAAGAATAATATTCAAAGAAAGGCACGGATGAAAATCCAACATTTTTTTTTAATATATTAAATATATAGCAAAATGAGAGCAATCAAATTAATTTTCAGAGTATAGTATAAGAGCAGATAAAGATCAAAACTTATATGCTCGAAAAATATAAAATTATGTTGAATCGTTAATTCTTAATGACTTCAAGGTTCTTTCATGATATAAAAGTATTGGGGCATAGATACCAAAACATGAATTTATGCAGTGTAGGATACATAAAATTCAGGGCTTTGAATGTTCTTTTAAAGCTCTCTTAAAGACTTTCTTTTACTTCTTTAAAGATCATAGCATCAAAATCAATTAAAATGGATTGGCTCAGGATTGAAACACTAAAGTGCAAGCCAATAAGAGATCATTAGTGGATTCCAAAGTAAATTTTCAATGCTAAGACAACTGGAATCCTTTTCACTTAGTTTTCAAAACAAGTGGTTTACAAATTAAGTACAGATAAAAATCCAACTTTCAAAAGATATTCAATGAAGCACAAAGTTTGATACCACTTTACATTTAGTATTCTTTCTCTTATCTTTAGTTGTGAATTTACATGATTAAGTTCTATATGATCTCTCCCTCTGAAATTTTCTTTCTCCCTCTTAATTAATTAATCCATAAAATTCAAGGTATGCATCAAATTAAAGTAACTTTAGGATAAGATACTGAATATCTAAAGCTCCCCCTTAAAAGATGCATTCTTCTTTAATTATTCTTATCTTTTGTTGAATTTCAGATTTTAATGATAAACGTGAATAAAACTGAAACTTTATGATATCAAGAATGTAGAGTGATCTAGAATTATTCAAAATTTATAGCAATCACTCTTTTTAATCTTTTAAGAACAAGTTATGCTTCCTCTTAATCTTTGAGAAAATGTACTGAAATATTAATCAGAAAATGATTCATTTGAAGCTCAAATTCTTTCAAAAGTATTTACATTTTCTTTTTTTTAAGAATCATTTGAGTGAGCTGAAATATTTCTAGACTTAAGATCATTCACTCTTTTCTTAAAAATAGTTTTTTTTTTGATGGAAGCATTTAATTATGCAGGAGTGTATATTCAAAGTATTAATTTCTTAGTCATAGTTTTTCAGCAATGAATATATGAAGCACAATAAATCTTTTCAATATTAAAATAAAATCATATATTAAAAATATTTGTTTGCAATCAAGATCATCGAAAGACACATCATTCAGACCAATATTGGTACACTTTGAAGATAAGAAATGATATGTTTCAGATGCGTATCGGGGCAAGCAATCAAGGCATCAGAATTATTCTATTTTTCTTAAGCTGTAGTTTTATCTAGAAATTCATATTGAGTTTAAGCTTTTATACAAAATCAGATTCTGAATTTCATAAAGATTCTCAAGGAGGCTTTCAAAGTTGTAATTTGAGATATGTATCTTCACATTGTAGCTCATCTTAAATCATTAAGATTGAAAACACATATTTCAAAAACATTAGAGCACATCCAGAATCTTTGTAATTCATATTGAATTTTGGTACAAATTGGAGGACATTATGTACTAATGTTAGGCAAGTTGAAAGATAAATTATAATCAATTCATTCTGCCTAATTTGCAAATTCAGATTATCCTTTTCTTCTTCTTTTTATAAATATATTCAACTTTCAGATTTCAAAGGTGATCATGAACGACAAATCTAAAATTTCTTTCAAAAATATTTTTAGAAAAATTCTTTATGTAATTTTTCAAACATTCAAGCATTGGAACCGATTTAATAAGAAATTTTATTTTTGATCAAGAGAGTACAAGAGAAATCCAACATATCATTGATGAGTATAGAATACAAGTAAAACAATTTTCATTAGGCTTTGAGGCACAAGTTATTTCGAAGTCAAAGGTGAAGCAAAAACTTGTATACAAAGTTAAAGCCTATTCCAAATTATGAGTGTTATAAAGAAAAATAAATTTGCTATTGGTAGAAACATGTTTCAATCAAATTATTCAAGTATGAAGCATTTCAAACTGAATATTGAAAATATATAATTCAAAGTATGCAAAACATAACAAGCATGTCATGGATCAAAATCAATTCTTTTTAAATAAAAATTTTTTTTATTTAAATACAATTTAGCACTGATTTTATCCTTAAGGTGTGTTTTCAAGTGATTGAAACTTCATTTGATTTTTCACAGCCTTCTTATATATTTTCATTTATTTATCATTCATTCCCCAAATTTTTAATTTCTTTCTTTAACCATTCAATGAACATTTTGATTATCTTCATTTATTTTTCGGTTTTACTTTTCTATGCTCTATATTCTATTTGCTCCCTATCCGGTGGAGTTGGAAGGGGCACGAGGTACTACCACTAGCCTCCCTCTTGTGCCGTCCCTAATATGCCCTACACCGAATAGTTGGGTCAAATAGTGCCGGGTACTACCACTAGCCTCCCCATTGGCACCATCCCTATAATGAGCAATGTAGAAATGTTAAACTGTTCTCTTTAGCAACAAGATATTCACTCCAAACTCTCCCTAGTTAAATATAATTAATTACGGATTTTATCCCTTCCAAAAGAATGTTCACACAAGTCTCACAAATATGCTGAATATATTATGCTTGCGCTGCTTTTACTTAAGATTGGAGTATTTACTTAGCTTTTACTTCTTCTGAGCAATGTTCATTTTCTTTTTCTTTATCTCTCTCTCTTTTTGTTATTTTCAAGTAGTTACATGAAAGAGCAGAATAAAGAATTAATCTAATATGCTGCATATAAATATATATCATGCAAACAGCATTTTCATTATGCCCAATGATTCATAGCTTATCACAAGTTATTTTGAATTAGAAACTTGAGGCATAAACTTGTGTATTTCATGGTTATGCATTATACAGGCAAAAGTGAACTTCAATTTAATCATACCATGAAACAATTATCATTAGCATGAGAATGAAGCATGATATCAAGAAGATTAGCAATTAAATGTTTAATCATGCTACCATATAATTTTAGACTATTAATTTTGCTCAACTAACTCACAAGAGAAGGGTTTAGATTACCAATGCATTTAGCATTCTTCAAGCCAAATACCTTTTAGATTCTTTACACCCTTGGCTGAAGAAAATCTCCTTTTTTTTTTGTTTGCAAGGAAATGTTTATTGTATCTTTCATCGAGGTGTCCTTCAAGTTGAAATTTCTTGCTCATAAATCCTGTATCATTAATGAAATCTTTTTCTTTCTTGAAGGAAAGTCATTAGTTTCTTCAAGATACAAAACATTCATACAATATATTTCTTAGCTAGATGACTCAACATAAGATATGACAATAATTGAATATTAAGTCACTTTACTCAAGAGATTGTCTAAATATAAGCAAGCACAAGTCACTTGAACTAAAGAGATAACTTCATTAAGTAAAATGGTTCAAGGACAAGCATGTGAGGCAATAGAAGGATTCATCAAGGTCAAAAATAAAAAAATTTTATTTTCAGAATTAATTTAGCTTAGATTCTATTTGCTTAAGATAATTATCAATAAGATATACAAGTTGAGTTTTAATCAAATTATCTTAAACAGTTGTTTCTATCAAAAATTTTGATTATGATTTAGTTTTCAACACTAATAATCATGTTTCAGGGAGTTGAGCAATCTTCTTTTAGAGCAATTAGGATTTTATTTTGACTTATGAGTGATAGTTTAAAAGAATTAATATTCATGCTTTAAAAGATTTTTATGATCAAGTTAAGCATGACATGTTACAATTAATCAGTAGAATTTGAGATAATTTTAGAGAAAGATATTAATCATGGATACAAAGATTATGCTCAATGAAGTTTTAACATGAAGGCATGAAATCAGCATCTATCATTTATACTAGAGAGAAAATTTAGATTTTGAAAACTTGAAGGAGAAAGTTATACATATTCATTCATTGTTCTCTTATCATCATGCAAGCACTAGAAAATTTCATGCTAAGATCGTGTAGATAAGATTTGTCATACATACAAGGCATTTAATAAATATTCAATAGCCTAACTGAATTTATAAAGTTAAGCATATCAAGACATAAAATGACAATTTAAATTACATTCACAAATGATGAAATAAAATTTATTTATAAGTCACGTGCCATGGCACCCAATTAAGAGTTTCACATGAGTTTCAAGGGCTGCTTTGACACATTTGCAAGATAATCTCAGTTTTTCATTTTAGGTACCCAAGCTTGCTTGGGTCTTTGGGAGTTAGTGCATATGGTTCCTTTTGGAATCCAAATCTGTTTAATTGTAATAATTTTATCATTTGATTTGCTTGTATTAGAACCATAGGTAAAGTTTTTATGCCCAATCTTTTTATGTTTGAAATAAGTTATCTTATTTGATGGTTTGCTTGGCGAATTGATAACCTTTTTCTTTAGGGGTTTATTATTGAGCAAAGGAATCCAACCAAGTCTTGATTTATCAAAAACAGCATGTTGGCTTTCAAACATCGTTTTTAATCTTTCTAAACTTACAGTGAATTTGTTAATAAAAGATTTCAATTGGTTAACTTCTTCACTTAAGTTTTGATTTTCTTTAATTAAATTCTGATTTTTCTGAATCAATTCTTCCGAATTTAATCTTAAGCGTTCATTCTCAGAGTTTAATTTGTCTCTCATTTTAGCGGAAGAATTTCTTTCTTCTGACATTTCCAGATTTATCTTTTTAAGATTTTTATTTTTCGTAGCTAATTTTCTACATTCACCATACAAATCATGAAAAGCATTTAATAGTTCATCATAAGAGAATTCTTCCTGAAATTCATTAGGTGTGAAATCAGATTCAGATTTTACCTTATCTTCTTGTGCCATAAAGCATAAGTTAGTTACCTCTTGTAGTTCTTTGGAGCTAGTATCATTATTGTTGCTCCTCACTTTCATTTTCTTGCTTGACTCTTCCTTGGTCAAGGCTTTCTTGCTTTTTATCTCTTTCTTCCTTTCTTCTTGCTTCCTCTTCTTCTTTGTCTTTAGGAAGCTTTTGAATTTTTCGGTGTTTGGGTATGGATCCTTGTTTTCATCACCGAATTCTTCATTTATTGTTCTTTCTTCCGGATTGGGAGATTCAACATCGTTTTCTGCAGGCTCACTGTTAGTATGTAATTGAAGCACATGTGAGCTAATCTGAATATTGTCATAGATATTTTCTAAAGTATCCCAGATTTCCTTAGCAGATAAGCATGCAGAGATTTTATTAAATTCAGTTTCATGGATAGCACAATATAGTATGTTCATAGCATTAGCATTCAATTGTGCTAAGTCTTTTTCATTAATAGTGTGAGAGAGTGAGTGAGGGCCTCTGGTAATGATGTACCATAATTCATAGTTTGAAGCTTGAATGAATATCCTCATTCTAGCTTTCCAATAAGTGTAGTTTGTGCCATTAAATAGAGGTGGTCTATCAATTAATTGTCCCTCTCGTATAGAACATCCCACTTGGGTTGTCATGATCTTTAACTCTTGATTGTGAGATCAATGGGTACTATTAGAGCACCTCGCTCTGATACCACTTGTTGCCCAAGGTGACAATCCAAGAGGGGGGGTGAATTGGGTTTTTCTAAATTTTAGTGCTTTTAAAAACTTTCGTAATTAAGTGCGGTGAATGCTTTCATAAATTACTTGAATGAATTAAACTAGAGTAAAGATGAAAGATAATGCAAGAATAAGCATAAGAACAAGCACAACACAAACACAGCGATATATAGTGGTTCGGTGCACCCCAAGGCACCTACGTCCACTCCCCAAGCGTCCCCTTGGGAATTTTACTATAACCCCTCGGATTACAGTAGGATTGTTTTCCGGGCTCACAATCCAAAACCTTTACAATTTGGTTTTCCGGGATCACCAAGAACCTATGTTGGTTTTACGGGCTCACCAACAAACCTTCACAATTGGTTTTACGGGCTTACCAAGAACCTATGTTGGTTTTACGGGGTTTCCAACAACCTACGTTGGTTTTACGGGGTTACCAACAACCTACGTTGGTTTTACGGGCTTACCAACAACCTACGTTGGTTTTACGGGCTTACCAACAACCTACGTTGGTTTTACGGGCTTACCAACAACCTACGTTGGTTTTACGGGCTTACCAACAACCTACAATGTTGGTTTTACGGGCTTACCAACAAACCTTACAACAAGTAGTTTGACAAACAAAAAGAAAGATTCAAACTTCTAAATGAGCAAATAAAGCAATATGAACAACAAGAAGAGTTAGAAAGAAATTATCGCTTTGAAGTCGCTTTGCTCTTCTTGGTCAAGGAAGCTTCACTCTTCAATGGGGGAAGGAGCTCTTAATGCCTCTTTGAATCTGCTCAATCCCTTTCTTTGATTCTTGAATGAAGCTCTTGATGAAGCTTGTCTTGCTAGGGTTCTCTCTTGAATGCACTTGATGTATTTTCCCCAAAAGCTTTTTTCTTCTGATGAATACTCCCTCTTAAATACTTCTCCAACCTCCAAATAGTCCTTTCTGACCGTTGGATTGAAGAAACTAGCCGTTTATAGCCGTTGGGAGTCCAAAAAGCATTTCTGCACAACTAGCCGTTATGTTCAGCCCGTGTTTGGGTCGGCTCAACCTGTCCTTGGGTCGACCCAACTTTGCCTTGGGTCGACTCAACCTTTCCTTGGGTCGACCCTCTCAGAAAACACAGAAACTTGAAATTCAGCCTTCCTTTCCTTGAGTCGACCCAACCTTTCTTTGGGTCGACTCAACCTTGGGTCAGCTCAAACTTTTCTTGGGTCGACTCAACCTTGGGTCAGCTCAAACTTTTCTTGGGTCGACCCAACTTTCAAAAAATTCAGAATCTTGAATTTCAGCCTTTCTTCACTTGGGTCGACTCAACCTTTCTTTGGGTCGACTCAAGGTTTACTTGGGTCGACTCAACTTCTTCTTGGGTCGACCCTCTCAGTAAATCCAGAGAACCATTTTTCTGTCTTGTTTTGGGGTTCTTCATGTTTGGGTCGACTCATGCTTTTCTTGGGTCGACCCAACTCACTGTTCATCTGTGCCAATTTTGCAGAAGTGTGCCAAATGACTTCTTGATGTGCCGGGGTCGACCCAATCAACCTTTGGGTCGACTCAATCCACACTTTGCTGCATTCTCAAGGTTAGATTCATTCAAATGAACAAAGACATGTCTCTATATCAATTCATACAAATATACTGAGAGTAATGAACTTATAAATGAAGTATCAATTTAACTTATAGCATACTCTAGATAATTGCTTGTTAATCATCAAAATAACACTATCATCCTCAGTACAGTAGGCCATAAAGCAAATGTATGTAATTTTAGGAAAAGTAAAACTAAAAGAAAAATTAAAAGGGTATGGGTTCCAAAAGGAACCAACTTGACTAACCATGAAGGACCCAAGAAAACTTGGGTACCTAAGATGACATGATTTGCTTGTGTAGGAGTGTCTTGCAGCCAAGGTCAACAAAAATTGCTGGTATTTGGATAGTGGCTGCTCAAGGCACATGACGGGTGATAAAGACCAATTTTTCACCCTTGAAGCTAAGAAGGGAGGTGCTGTGACGTTTGGAGACAACAACCAAGGTCACATCATTGGTATTGGTAAAGTTCAAATCACCCCTTCTACTTTTATAGATAATGTTAGATATGTTGATGGTCTTAAGCATAACTTGTTAAGCATCAGTCAATTATGTGATAAAGGATATGATGTTATGTTTAAACCATCACTATGTATTATAACAAATCCTAATGATAATAGCTTAGTTTTTAAAGGGATTAGACGTGGAAATGTATATGTTGTAGACCTAGAAGATCTTGCAAAACATAACCAATGTCTAGTTGTAAATGAAACTAAAGATAATGATGCTAGTTGGTTATGGCACCGTAAGTTAGGTCATGCAAACATGGACACAATAACTAAATTAGTTAAAAGAGACTCCGTGATAGGTTTGCCAAAATTAAAATTTGAAAAGAACAAAATATGTGAAGCATGTCAATTTGGCAAACAATCTAGGAACTCTTTTAAATCCATAAAATGTGTCTCTACCTCTAGGCCTCTAGAATTATTACACATGGACCTATTTGGTCCAACTAGAACAACAAGCCTAGGTGGAAATAAATATGGTCTAGTCATAGTAGATGATTACTCTAGGTACACATGGGTCATGTTTCTAGCACATAAGGACCAAGCATTTTCAATGTTTAAAAAGTTCCATAAGGAAGTAACAAATGCTAGAGAGTCTTCAGTCATAGCCATTAGAAGTGACCATGGTACCGAATTCGAAAATCAATTATTTGATGAATTTTGTAGTAAAAAGGGGATAACCCATAATTTTTCTGCACCTAGGACACCACAACAAAATGAAGTTGTGGAAAGGAAGAATAGAACTCTAGAGGAAATGGCTAGAACGATGTTATGTGAAAGTAACCTCCCTAAGTACTTTTGGGGAGAAGCCATTAATACTTCTTGCCATATATTAAATAGAGTTTTATTAAGACCCATTATAAAGAAAACACCTTATGAACTGTGGAAAAACAGAAAACCAAAAGTTAACTATTTTCATGTTTTTGGATGTAGGTGTTTTGTACATAATAATGGGAAAGATAATCTAGGGAAATTTGATCCTAAATCTGATGAAGGAATATTCCTAGGTTATTCTACAACTAGTAAAGCCTATAGAATCTTTAATAAAAGAACCCTAGTTATAGAAGAATCTATACATGTTGTTTTTGATGACTCTAGTGACATCTCATCTAGTAAGAAGGTTAATTTTGATGATGATATTGAAATACTTGAAGAAAAGATAGATGAGATGGGATTACAAGATGATAATCAAAAGTTGATTGAAGGAGAATCGTCAAACCAAGAGCCTATAGTGGATCATGGGCTAGCTAAAGCTTGGAGGTATGCTCACGGGCATCCTAAGGAACTAATTCTAGATGATCCATCACAACCGGTTAGGACTAGAGCATCCCTTAGAAATTTGAATAATCATCTAGCTTTTGTTTCACACTTTGAGCCCAAACATATAGAAGAAGCCGAAAATGATGTAAATTGGATAAATGCAATGCAAGAAGAACTAAATCAATTTACTAGAAATAAGGTTTGGGATCTAGTGGAGAAACCTTCTGAATATCCAATTATAGGTACTAAATGGATATATAAAAATAAGCTAGATGAAAATGGAATTGTTATAAGGAATAAGGCTAGACTAGTAGCAAAGGGTTATAATCAAGAAGAAGGCATAGATTTTGATGAAACCTTTGCTCCCGTAGCTAGACTTGAGGCAATTAGACTTCTATTAGCATATGCATGCTCTAAGGACTTCAAACTATATCAAATGGATGTAAAGAGTGCTTTTCTAAATGGGTTTATTAATGAGGAGGTGTATGTAGAACAACCTCCTGGTTTTGAAAATCATCAATACCCTAATCATGTGTATAAACTGAACAAAGCACTTTATGGACTAAAACAAGCACCTAGAGCATGGTATGAGAGACTTAGTAAATTTCTATTAGAACATGAATTCCCTAGGAGAAATGTAGATACAACATTATTTCTGAAAAAGAAAAATAAGGATATGTTATTAGTACAGATTTATGTTGATTATATCATTTTCGGTGCTACTAACAATCGCCTCTGCGAGGAATTTGCTGATTTGATGCAGAGTGAGTTTGAGATGAGCATGATGGGAGAGCTGAACTACTTCCTCGGGCTTCAAATCAAACAATCTGAAGGAGGCATCTTCATCAATCAAGCAAAATATATCAAGGAGATGCTCAAGAAGTTTGATATGGAGGGAAACAAGTCAATCAGCACCCCCATGAGCTCATCATGTAAGTTAGACCAAGATGAATCAGGTAAATCTATAAATCAAAAACTTTATAGAGGTATGATAGGTTCTTTACTGTATCTTACTGCAAGTAGGCCTGATATTATGTTTAGTGTGTGCATGTGTGCTAGATATCAGGCTAATCCTAAAGAATCACACCTAGCTGCAGTTAAGAGAATCTTTAAATACTTAATTGGAACTAAGAACATAGGGCTGTGGTACTCTAAAGAATCTAGCCTAAACTTAATAGGGTACACAGATTCAGACTTCGCTGGATGTAAGCTTGATAGAAAAAGTACCAGCGGGTCCTGTCAATTTCTAGGAGAAAACCTAATCTCATGGTTTAGCAAGAAACAAAACTCGGTTGCATTATCCACTGCAGAAGCTGAATATGTTGCAGCCGGGAGTTGTTGTGCTCAAATCTTATGGATTAAACAACAATTAGAAGATTATGGCATTAAACAAGATAAAATCTCCATTAATTGTGATAACACAAGTGCCATAAATCTCACTAAAAATCCAATTCAACACTCAAGAACTAAACACATTGAGATAAGACATCACTTCATAAGAGATCATGTATTGAATGGTGATGTGTCACTCCAATTTGTGTGTACTGATAATCAATTAGCAGACATTTTTACAAAACCCCTAAGTGAAGAGAGGTTTAGTGTGCTTAGAAGGGGATTAGGAGTGATTGATCCATCCTAGTGGGGTTTTTCACTAGATTAATTAATTTTGATGATTAGAATGAGGTTAAAATAAAGTTTCTATGCAGTGATCATCAAATCAGTCCTTAATTAGGTGATTTTCCCTCATTTGGCACAATTATGGCATGGTTTTTAGGTGCGTGCCAAGGTTAGAGACGACTCGAGTAAGTTTCAGAGCCGGCTCCTAAGGGGGAGTCGACTCGCGCATTTGCGGGAGTCGACTCGCAAAGTTGGCAGCTGAGGGGGAGTCGACTCGCACACTGTCGGGAGTCGACTCGCGCATATTCTGGAGTCGACTCGAGGTCGAGTCGACTCACGACTCAGGGGAGTCGACTCGCAGTCGGGATCCGACTTTTTAACCCTAGATTTGTCGTTTCGCAAACACTTTTCCTCAAGCCGCCACTGTTCACAAAGCCCTAGAGCCGACTCCTAGGTCATCCCCGATCGTCTCCAAGCCCTTTTCCCGTCGATTTTTCGCCGGACATTGAGTTTCCGTCCGTTCCTAAGTCATTTCCGGTCCGTCCCGAGCTTCCTCTGTCGGTCCTTCACCGTCCTCTAGGTATTTTTCTTCCCGTTTAGGTCAAGATGCCTCGTAAGACCGTCGTTAGGAAGAGGTCCCGTCCCGAGGCCGGTCCCGAGCGGCGCTCCAAGGCGCGGCACGATCCCGCGAGGCAACCACCTCCGGATCGTTCCCCGCCTAGGGTGGTTCTCGTTAGGCCGTTGGCCGGGAAGGCCGTCACCTCCGGGAGGTTTGTCGATTTCGACTATCTCTCCCGGGAGGGGTTCACCATAGGCGATAGGCTTAGAGCCCAGGGCCTAGAGTTCTTCCTCACCTTGGACCTTCCCACCTATCCTGGCCTAGTTCAAGAGTTTTACAGTACCGTCCATCGGGGAGATGGAGGTATCGAGGGCACGGTAGTAGGTGTCCCGTTGCGTGTCACAGAGGACCTCATTGCCCATATCCTTCACCTTCCATTAGTAGGGGTGGCTCCCGCACACCCTGAGGATAGAGTTGCGGCCCTTACGGTCGTTTTAGGGCATCCACCTCAGTCCCCCCTAGATGAGGTATCTGCTAGCTCACTTCCTATTGAAGTGAGAATCCTTTTGAGCATTCTGTCTAGGTCCATCTTCCCTAAGACAGGGAGATTTGATTTTGTGAATGAGAGGGACTTAGCTATTATGTCTTATATCCTTCAGGACACCCCGATCAACTTCCCAAAGCTCATTTATAGGTATATGTGTGAGCCCCTAGATAGACCTAGGCTCTCACTCCCATACGGGATGTTATTCACTCTTCTTTTTAGGCAGTACGAGATTCCCATTCCTGAGAGGAAACCCTCTCGTGCCTTGCGATGGACTGATCGCTTATGTACGGGGACTATGCACAGGATGGGGTTTCGGAAGAGAGAAGGAATCTGGGTTAGGAAGTCCACTCTCACTGCTCAGACCACCAGACCATCACCCAGTCCTGAGCCAGATTCAGACTACCCAGACCTTCCAGACCATCCAGACCTCCCATCCACTCCTCCTGCTCCTACCACCTCTGCCGGACCTTCCTCCTCAGTTCCACCATCTATGGAGGTCCGTATTGATACAGAGCAGCTCCGGGAGCTGCGGCAGGAGATCGTCCGAGATCTGAGGGATGAGCTGCTTCGGGAGCTCCGAGGTGCGGTGCCTGCCCCCACTCCTGCACCCGTATCTTCTCAGTTGGTCCCTTCCTTGACAGCCGTGACTGACATGACGGCTCATGTACGGGAAGAGATCTACAATGTCCGGAGTTTGGTCCAGGCCCAGTTCCACAGCATGAGTGAGGTCACGAGCTCCACTCGACAGATGCGAGAGGAGATAGGTCGTGACATGCACACCACCACCGAGGGGGCCGAGCGCTTGGCGAATGTACTCATCGACAAGCTGGACGCACTTCAGACATCGGTGACTGGGCTTCAGGCGTCGGTGACAGAGCTCTCCACTACACATAGCAGAGCCACCACGTCTATTATCACGCAGCTCGGACATGTGACAGATGCAATCACCCTCCTCATGGAGCAGAGCCGATTGAGAGGAGGAGCACCATCCTCGAGAGGAGGTGCCACATCCTCCAGAGGAGGAGATGCATCCTCGAGAGGGGGAGCTTCATCCTCGAGGAGGACATAGATGTGTTTGAGTTGTGTTTTGTCTTGCTTTGCTTTACTTATTGTATTCTCACATGTATTCACATTCATATCAATACAATGAGTAGACATTTTATCTTCAATTATGTGCTTTGCTTTATGATTGATTGTGTGTGATTACCTCCTTTTTGGTATGATGACAAAAAGGGGGAGAAATATGTATAAATTGTGTAAAAGGGGAGAAATATGAAAAAAAATATGTAAAAGAAATCAATGGAAATAAATAAAAAGATAAACTCTTAAAAACACACTCAAATTTGTTCTAAGTGGATTCGGTACCTCGAGGCTCATTATCTCTCTTTTGGGGCTCCTAATGGAGTAATCTCCAGAATCTATTCAAGGGATATTCGGAGATTAGCTGAATTCTACTCAAGAACAAATTGACAGATTTTCCCTCTAAAAAGATAAAATTCAGTTCAAAAACTTCAAAGCATTAAAAGGAAATTCAGAGAATCAAAACATAGTTGAATGCATATGTTGAGGGGGAGAATCTGAATCTTAATCAAGCTAAATCATTAATGACATATAAGCCAAACAATTGATTGCATAATATGAAGGCTTATATAATTCCAAATGAAAGGGGGAGCTTTAACTCCGAAATTTAATGTTTCACTCCTTTCAAACTTGGATAAATTAAATTATCAGACATTTGAATTCATTTATGGATTTTACTTCATTGTTTTATGAGCAATTCATTTTACATATACTCAAAGTTTTGTCATCATCAAAAAGGGGGAGATTGTGGAGTGATTGATTAAAACCCCATTTGATTTTGATAAGCTCAAAGCATTTGAGTATATCTTGTGATTACTAATGAATTCAATTGAGTGTTTCAGTGAAAATCCTGTCCAAGTGTCTCTAGATTTGGTTCATAGTATTTTGGATAAGGTAAGAAGTCTGCTGAACCAAAGTCTGAGACTCGAGTCGACTCCCGAGTATCACGAGTCGACTCCAAGCGTATCAAGTTCACTGGCACGAGCTCGAGTCGACTCCAGATCAGTATGAGTCGACTCCGACTGAGAACAGACAGAAGGACAGAAAGCTTCAACTCAGAAACTGTCAATGAGTCGACTCCCGAAGTGCGCGAGTCGACTCCAATGTTCAACGAGTCGACTCCAGGGTAGTAAGAGTCGACTCCAAGAGAAACACAAAGAAAAGTCAGAGAGCAGTTTTCGGGTCTGAGATTCGAGTCGACTCCAGTGGAACGCGAGTCGACTCCGATGGTTGGCAGGTCGACTCCAAAGAAGGTAAGAGTCGACTCTCAGAGGAACACAAGGAAAAAGTCAGAGAACGATTTTCGGACTCTGAGATTCGAGTCGACTCCCGCAGTACGCGAGTCGACTCCGAGACTGAGCGACCATCAACAGATAGAAGACCATGTTACTGCCTCTGAGATTCGAGTCGACTCACAGACAGCTCGAGTCGACTCCGAGACAAGCTTCACGTCAAAAGGCAGAAGACCAACTTTCGGAAACTGAGAGCCGAGTCGACTCCAAGGAAGTTCGAGTCGACTCCAAGACTGGATGAGCCAAAAGACAGAGAATCGGGAGTTCGGGCTCTGAGATTCAAGTCGACTCCCAGGACAGTCGAGTCGACTCGAGTGGACAAAATTCAAAATTGGATCCACGGACTTCAGTGGATGAGCCGACTCCAAAATTGCCAGGTCAGCTCCAGAAGTTGGCGAGTCGACTCCAGGTCAAGACGAGTCGACTCCCAATCAAGACGGCAACTTTAATTCAAATTTGGAACAGTTGCCGAGTCGACTCCGGAAAAGCGTGAGTCGACTCCTGCTACAGCCGAGTCGACTCCTGATCGCGCGAGTCGACTCCAACCCACCAACGGTCATATTGTCAGGCTGCGCAGAGTGTGCAGAACGGCCAGAAAAAGCAGAGTAACGGCTAGTTTCCGTGGGGGTTGGCTTAAATAGCCACAGAGGACTGTAGCAAGGCAGAGAACAGATATTCCACTTCAAGCATTCAAGTTTTCAAGCTCTCCAAGTGCTCTTAAACGAAAAAGGGAAGATCTGCATTTACTGCTCCAACAACTTCTTCCCAACAATCAAAGCTTCCTCCTCCTGCATTCAAGTCGACCACTCTTTCAAGAGGAGACCGGAGTTCCAGAAGCCATACCTCTTCACCAGCTTAAAAGCATTTGAGGGCTTCTAACTCCTTTACGATTATATTGTTTTAAATCTGCTTTTTGAGAAGCTATTTTCTGTTTTCTTCTATTTCTTGTATTTACTTGATTCAATCGGGGGATTGAATCAAGGGGTTTAAGGTTGGTTGGTGAGCCAAGTTAAAACCAACGTGTGTAAGGGTTTGATTGTGAGCCCAAAAAAACAATCGGGGTTGGTTCTAGTCGGTGAGCCTGGAAAAACCGACCGAGTTCGTTGTGAGCTCGTAAAACAACAAGTTTGGTTGTGAGCTTGCAAAACAACCGGTTGTAATCCAAGGGGGTTATAGTGAAATTTCCAAGTGAGACTTGGGGAGTGGACGTAGGAGCAAGGGTTAGCTCCGAACCACTATAAAACTTTGTGTTTGTAGTGCATTGTCTCTCATCTTCTTCCCCGCACATTACTCACAGCACTAGGCTTTAATTAAATAACTTGCTATAGTTTTTAATTAATCATCCACAAAGTTTTAATTAGCCAAATTATTTTAAAAACCCAATTCACCCCCCCCCCCTCTTGGGTTGTCTATCTGGGCAACAAGTGGTATCAGAGCCAAAAACTCTTCCACTCAAGAGTTAAAAGATCAAAATGACAACCCCATTTGGATCTTCTCACATTGAGGGTCAGTCCACCCAAAGACCCCCTTTCTTCAATGGATCTGACTACTCATACTGGAAGGCTAGGATGAGAATATTCATCCAAGCCCAAGACTATGAGATGTGGTCCATTGTAGTAAATGGGCCATACATCCCATCCATTTACGTAGATGGTGTTAAGGTACCTAAACTAGAAATGGACTGGGATGAACATGACATGAGGAAGGCACAATTAAACTCTAAAGCAATGAATGTCTTCTATTGTGCCTTAGACCGTAATGAATTCAATAGAATTTCAACTTGTAATTCAGCAAAAGAAATTTGGGACAGACTTGAAGTGACCCATGAGGGCACGAATCAAGTCAAGGAATCCAAAATAAACATCTTGGTTCATAAATATGAACTATTTAAAATGGATTCAAATAAAACAATCACATCCATGTTCACTAGGTTTACTGATATTGTCAATGGTCTAAAAAGCCTTGGCAAGAACTATACTAACAGTGAGCTTGTCAGGAAAATCCTTCGGTGTCTACCGAGGTCGTGGGAAGCTAAAGTGACAGCAATCCAAGAAGCCAAGGACTTGAACAAGCTACCACTTGAGGAGCTTCTTGGATCCCTCATGACGCACGAGCTCACCATGAAACAACACAACGAGGAAGAGTCCTCCCATAAGAAAAAGGTAATAGCCCTTAAATCTACATCTTCTAACAAGGACTTGTCTTGCAGCAGCAGCAGTGAAGAAGAAGAAGATGAGGAAGATGGTGGTGAGGCTCTTCTAGTGCGCAAGTTCAAGAAATTCATCAACCACAAGAAGTCCTATCATCAAAGGAGAGGCCCCTCAAATTCCTACCGCAAAGACAAAGGTAAGGAAAGGGAAAATGAGGGGATTGGTTGTTACGAGTGCAAGAAGCCGGGTCACATAAGAGCGGAGTGCCCCTTACTGAAGAAGGGGAGTAAGTACAAGAAGAAAAAGGCACTTGTCACTACCCTATCGGACTCCGACTCATCATCCTCCTCATCAAATAATTGGATTAGGACTAGAATTAAACAAATCCTAATTGGATTAGGATTCCTCAAGTCCTAATTAATTATTAATCTAATGAATCAACATGACTCCTAATTGGGTTAGGATTGAAGAGTTCAATTGAGTCATGGTTCATTCAAGTTCTAATTAGATTAGGACTAGCATAGATTGAACCCGATTGATTCATGATTTGGTTAATCCTAATTAGATTAGGACTAAACCATGAGAGGGGCACCTAAACCATGATTTGAAGAGGATTAGGTTAACCAAGTAAGAGGGGCATCAGCCCCTCTCCACTTGGTTAGGGCGACATGAAGAGAGGGGGCCGGCGCCCCCTCTTGGAAATAACTCAAGGGCTCCTAATTGTTAGGAGCCCTTCATACTTATTAAAAGGGAGCTAGGGCCGGCGCCCTAGATAGAGCTTTTCCTCTTCCCTTGGAGCCGTGGCCACCCTCTCCCTCCCTTGGTTCAGCCGCCAGCAAGAAGAAGAAAAGAAGAAGCCATGGCGTCCTCCTCTTCCTCCTTTCCTCCTTCCAACGCAGGGAAAAGAAAGTAGGTTGCAGGGGCTTTGCTTCTTCCTCTTCTTCATCCTTCTTCTTCCTCCTCTCAAGTACATTCAAGAGTTGAAAGAAAGAGAGGAGATCAGCCATCAAAAGTTATCTCTGCAAGGGAGCTAGCACCCCGGTGAGATAGAGAGCTTGGATCGAATCCTGCTTCGTGTGGATACCCGTAGAGGCCGGGCACTTGAACGGCTTCAAGCGAACCTTCATCCAAAAACCACGATCATCAGTTTGCGGTGATCATCTACCCGCGCAAGGTGAAGATCTGATCTTCTAATATATTAAAAAGTTTTTAATCCTTATCTATCTACGAACGGTTTTTGAACAACGTTCATGCGATGAACGGTTGATCCCGCGCATGCCTCTTCCGCTGCATCTGAATTTTTAAAAATTTCAGCGGCATGATCGGGGTTTTCTAACAGCATACAAACAACCTAGCTATCTAATAGCATCAAGATAATAGCATGTATTATCATTTGGTTTAAAGGATTAAGGGTGGCTCTGATACCACTGTTGGGGGGAGTCTCCACTCCTACATGGGTTCGGTCCTATTAAAAATAGGGAGACACCCATGTATACCTATCAGAACACGCATCTCTATACGCCTCCGGACGGAGAGCCACGCTTCGTCACATGATCACGCGTGAGAGTTTCCGGAGATCGGTCACAACTCTTGGACCTTTGCTCTGATACCACTGTTGGATTTCCCAGTGCCCTAGGGCGCAGCGGAAGATACGGGATTATAAAATTTTCTTATAAAACCCATTATATGAAACCCTAATAAGCCAAGATCACCTTAATAGTATAACCAAATAATGTAGAAAATATAATGATGCGGTTGGATCCACTAGACCGCCTCAGACTTAATCATTTGGTTATTTCTGCTTTTGAGTCCTTGATGTTAATTTTATTTCAGCATAGCCTTGCTCGGGTTAGCCGACTTGGCCTTATTAGAGTCGCTTTGGGTTTAGTTGTTTCTTGAATTCAATTAGATCAAGTCAAGTTAAGGGGTCAGGTAGCCACCTATAAATAGATGTGGTGAGCACCTATTTCGGAATGCAAAAATTAATTGAAAGGCTTTTGCCCTAGCTCTCTTCCCTTCTCTCTTCTCTTCTTGCGACGCCTTCCCCCTCTCCCTAGGCCGCCGTCCAAGGCCGCCGCCCCCTCCTTCATCCGGCTGCACCACCTCTGTCCCGAGAGGCCA
Organism: Phoenix dactylifera; assembly: GCF_051530095.1. NCBI lineage: Eukaryota > Viridiplantae > Streptophyta > Magnoliopsida > Arecales > Arecaceae > Phoenix > Phoenix dactylifera. The sequence goes on along the minus strand of NC_143193.1, from coordinate 24,040,880 downwards.
GCCACCTTCTCCCTCTTCTTCCTCTCCTCCTTGATCCCTTCCAGCCTCTACAAACAACTCCATCCCGACAGATTTTCAGCCCGTCCTTCCCTACGCAGTCATCAGTCGGAGGCTGATATCTCAAGATCCCGACGTCATCTCTAGACCCACGACCTACTGCTGGAAAGCTAACGCGGAGATCTACAACATATCCAAAATTGAGATCGATCTGACGGACGGATCTTCAGAAATTGTGTCTGCAATCAGGTCGGAACCACCCTTCCAGAAATCAAAAAGAGTCAAGAATCTTGAGATACGGATCAAATTCTATCGGATCGCATCATATAATCTTGGTATAGAAGAATACCTATCACGCTATATCCAATATGTTTGAAGATGTCCTAAGGTGCCCAAATGTTCACCCTCCGATGTTGATCCACACAGGAATGGGTTCAAGACTCTAGCTCCACCAAAACTTGATTCTAATTGTTCAATCCTTCCAAAGGATTTAATTGGCTGATTTTTCTTCACTTCCTTCTTCCTTTCTACCTCTAAAACATTCACTAGCCTTTTTGTCCTAAAGAAGACCCTCTTGTCTTGGGTTAGGACAAAAGAGAGAGGCTTGTAAGAAAGAAGGGATAAGGAAGAGAGAAGGAGAGGCTTTTTCTTGGATGATCTTTAGAACCCCAAGGCACCTCCTTATTTATAAGAGATGGAGGGATGCATCATAAAGGGATGTATCATATCCACACACCTCATCATGATGAGGCATGTGCCAAGAGAGGCATCCCATCATGATGGGGTGCTAAGGAGAAGGGTGTATCAACTTCTTTCTCATGTCTTCCTCTTAAATCCTGATGATCCAAGTGTTAGATATATGCCTTAGAAGCCAATTTTTGGCTAACACATTATTAATTCTGGGACATAATTTGTATTTGTTTTTATTATTCAATAAATAAAAGGCATCTTTTTCATTTATATTGATTATGTGTCTATGAATCGTCCAAGAATTAATAAGATGATGATGCATATTCTTAACAGTTAAGAATTTGAGCTATGCATCATTAGTAATTAATTTCTGAATGCTCCTGATCGATGGATCATCACGAGGGCGGTGATCGATCCGATGAGATCAGTGCACACATTACTTTCCTTATGGATGGACGAGACTCGAGTCCACGGTGTGGGGACACTGAGGTAATAGTGCAGGTGCTTGTTAGAGAACAAGGATACTGAGCGTGACCAATACAAGAAGTCACTTGGATGTCTATCCACTCGTCAGTGACTTGCTTGATGTTGCAGTAGTGTGACTGGTCCTTTGACCTGCGGTGCTTCGGCTACTCACAGTGAGGTTATTGTAGTTTGACTACACACATACATGGTCTCTAGCCATATGGGTCCATGCAGTGTAGATTGGCTGAAGTAAGTTCACTGTAGGAGTAGGGTATGCACCTATAAGGAAAATATCGACCTTGATAGATAAGGAGAGATCCTATGTGATTTATAAGACTGAGTTCGTAAGACCTCGGCCGGGGCAGTATGCACAGTGGAGAAAGAGTTTTCCACTCTCGAACTTAAGTCGAATAAATCTTCACATATGACAGACGATGAGGGTTGACGAGTTGTCCATGACCTCCGTCCTGTAGGGATCCACGATAGTAGGACTGTATCACATGATAACTGCACCTAGAGGTTCATCATTCTATTCTGCTGGGTAGCCACTACATGCTGCTAGGTGTCACTGGTGGATGGTGGGACTCATAGGGATTATCTTGATGATCGATAAACCCTAATGAGTAGAGTTGGAATCGTTCCAATCCATTGAAAGGAGTTTTCAATGATATTGTGATAGAGATCATAATATATCTCACTACCAGTGAGAATAGAACCTATGGAGTCACACACACTAGATGTATTGACCGATCCGATGGTTGAAAAGTGATTATGAATCACGAGTAATCAATTCGATTGATAATTAGTTGAAGAAGGAACAATGAGAATTGATTAATTGGACTTAAAACACAAATCCTACTTAGAGTAGGATTCCCAGAGTCCTAATTGGATTAGGACTGGGAATCCTATTTGGAGTAGGATTGGGATTCCTACTTGGAGTAGGATTCCTACAATCCTAATTAGATTAGGATTTTGAATTCATTTTTGGATTCCTACTTAGAATAGGATTTCTAGAAATCCTAATTGGATTAGGACTTCGGATTCAAATAAGAGTCCTAATTAGATTAGGACTAAAATCAAATATGTCCTAATTTGGATTAGGGTTTCTTAAGTCACAATTAATTATTAATCTAATAAATCAATAAGACTCCTAATTGGATTAGGATTGAAGAGTTTAATTGAGTCAAAATTGATTTAAGTTCTAATTGAATTAGGACTTACCTAGATTGGATCCAAATTGGTTCACCCTTGGGCTAAGCCTAATTGAATTTGGGCTTGACCACATTAGGGCATTCCAAACCCTACTAAATGTGGATTAGGGTTTACCAAGAGGGAGGGGCGCAAGCCCCTCCCCTTTTTGCTTCCTTGGTGCGGCATGAAGAGAGGGGGCCGGTGAAGGATTTTAGCATGTTATAATGCGCAGCGGAAGCTAGGGATTTTAAAAATTTCTTAATAAAGTCCCTATGCATGAAACCCTTTTAAGCCTAGATCACCTTAATGATTACAATCAAATGATATAAAATAAATGCAGAATTAGTAGAATACCTCAAACGCTAATCCAAAGTGTACAATCTCCACGAGGCGTCCAAGTGTCCGCCCTCCAATGGTGATCCACACGAAAACTTGATCAAGACTTTAGCTCCAAAGACTTTTGATCCTTAATGCAGAATTCTTCTAAAGAACTCTAATGGCTTGCTTTCCTTGCTTTCTATTTTTCTTTAGCCTTCTAAAATCACTTCTAATCCTTTTGTCCTAAAGAAGACCACCTTGTCTTGGCTTAGGACACACTAGAAGCAATGCTAGAAAGAAAGAAACTAATGTAAGAAAGAAAGAAGAGAGGAGTGGGGTGGAATTGGAATGATGAAACCCATGGAGTGCTAACCTATTTATAATAGGTGTAGGGATGCATCTCCAAGGGATGCATCCCATCCACACATCCTCTCATGAAAGGGCATCATCTAAAGGGCCATATCAAATAAGAGGAGGTGCAGATCAAGTGAGGAGGTGTATCAAATGATATGTCCTTTCATGTGGTGCCATATTTTGACCAAGTCAACATCACATGCTAATCACATGTCCATCACGCCTCACCTCTTGATCTTTCATGATGATAATCCAAGGGCTCCAATGCAAGGCGCCATTTACTTGACCCATTATGTCTTCATCCAATGGTGGGATTAAGATCCAATGGTCAATTATGATAGCCATCCTCTAACCCAATCCAATTGGGTTAAACCAACTCTCCATTATGTCTTCATCCAACGGTAGATCAAGATCTAACGGTCTAGATTGAATGATTTATTAAATCTAATCCAATTAGACTCAAACCAAGCCAATTAGGTGCCAACTCTTGGCTAACCCATATTAGAAGATGATCTAATCAAATTAGATCAATTAAGAATCAGATTCGAATCCAATTCGAATCAAGAGCTAAGGGTTTGCAACACCTGCTAGGATGTCTATCTTGCAAACATGATCTAATCCAATTAGACCCTTATAAGTTTTCTTGTGTGTGACCCATTGGGTTCCATACTTAGTCAGCAATAGGTGTGAGTGCAAGTTGACCTAACTTGATTAGAACTCTTCTAATCGATTTAAGTCCAAACAGTGCGAACCCAAACTTAACAATTAGAATCCTTTCTAATTGGTGATCGAATTAAACTCTTTAATTCGATCAAACCTATAAGACAAGATTGACGTCTAGCAACGTGTCATGTCTACCCGAAAAATATGGAATTTGGTGGAAATACCAAAAATACCCTTCAGTGGCAAGTTACCGTGCAATTCAATCCTTTAATCAAACTGCATCCCAAATATGTATATGAGTATGAATATATGTCAAACTCAATTTCATATTCATATTTTTCTCAATCTTTTAATGATAATTCAAATAATGAAATATTAGAAACTCTTTCTAATTTTCATTCTGCTTTGATCAAAGGCTTCCTGAATTATCATATGATTAGAATAAATAGGATGCTATCTTCTCTTACTAGAAGTGATTAATTCCTTGTTGACCTACTCATAATCTTCGTACACAATTCACCATATCTAGAAGACCTCGTACATAACTTATTGTCATGAATGAGTGTAAACCAAAATATGGGTTCATGTGCACAAGATACCATGGTGATCTCAGGTCATAGGATCAGTTGCACAACTCCCACTAAGAGAATCATCTTTTGACATGTAAGTAAGACTTCATAAGATTTCTCTTTGTAGGTCAATTCAGTGAACTCATTCCTCTAATGAGCACCCACATCTTTGTATTAGTGTCTCCACACAAATGATTGTGAGATCAATCATCCTCTGCATCGAGCATACATAAGACATGCCAGTCTTTTCGGTAATCATTGATCTCCGACTCAATGTACCAATGACTGGGAATATTTAAGATTAGAATTTTAGGATTTTAAGTCTCACTAGTATGATCTCATCATAGTCTTAAAACCATTGCCCTAATCTAAGAAGTTTATCATAAATATAATCAACAGCATATGATAAAACATAACGCCTTTATTCATATTTAAATATCATGTACATGATTTGGACAAATCAAAAGAAAAAACCTTTCGCAATACATATTGCGATTGGCTTGTAGGGCATCTACTCTTTCAATCTCCCACTTGCACTAAAGCCAATCGCTCTTATATTTTATCCCCATACAATCGAGGTGGCGATCGAACTGCTGTTGTGGTAGAGCTTTAGTGAACGGGTCTGCTAAGTTGTTCTTTGTGTCTACTCGTTCAATGACTATGTCTTGTCTCTCGACGATCTCTCGAACGAGGTGGAAGCGTCTTAGAATGTGCTTGAATTTGTGATGAGATCTTGGTTCCTTTGCTTGAGCAACAGCTCCAGTGTTGTCACAATAAACTGAAACTGGTCCAGCAATCTCAGGAACTACTCCCAACTCAGCGATGAACTTCTTCATCCAGACAGCTTTCCTAGCGGCTTCACTTACAGCGATGTATTCTGCCTCAGTAGTTGAGTCAGCTACAGTTTGCTGCTTGGAACTCTTCCAGCTCACTGCACCACCATTTAGGGTAAAGACATACCCTGAAGTGGACTTGCTATCATCTGGATCTGATTGAAAACTAGAATCAGAAAATCCTTCTAGTTTCAACTCAGATCCTCCATAAACTAGAAAAATATCTTTAGTCCTTCTTAAGTACTTAAGAATATTTTTCACAGCTATCCAATGATTTTCTCCTGGATCAGCCTGGAATCTGCTTGTTATGCCTAAGGCATAAGCAACATCAGGCCTAGTACATAGCATAGCATACATAATTGATCCTACTGCCGAAGCATAGGGAATAGAATTCGTTCTATTCCTCTCTTCAGATGTCTTAGGAGACATCTTCTTAGAGAGACGTATGCCATGACTCATAGGTAAGTAACCTCTTTTACTTCCTTCCATACTGAATCTTTTTAGCACACGATCTATGTACTTAGACTGGGACAAGCCTAGCATCCTTTTAGATCTATCCCTATAGATCTTTATACCAAGTATATAGGATGCTTCTCCCAAGTCTTTCATGGAAAAGCTTTTTGATAGCCAAGTCTTGACCGATTGTAACATTGGAATATCATTTCCAATGATTAGTATGTCATCTACATACAATATTAAGAAGACAACGGCACTCCCACTAATCTTCTTGTACACACATGGTTCATCCACATTTTTGATAAAACCAAACTCTTTGACTGTTGTATCAAAACGGATGTTCCAACTCCTCGATGCTTGCTTTAATCCATAAATGGATCTCTTAAGCTTGCATACTTGATTTGCTCTCCCACTTGAGACAAATCCTTCTGGCTGTGTCATGTAAACCTCTTCCTCAAGATAACCATTAAGGAAGAAGGTTTTGACATCCATCTGCCAAATTTCATAATCATAGTATGCAGTTATTACAAGCAAAATCCGAATAGATTTAAGCATGGCAACTGGTGAAAAAGTTTCATCATAGTCAATTCCTTGCTTTTGCCTGAAACCTTTTGCCACCAATCTAGCCTTGTAGGTTTCTACTTGGCCATCTGCTCCAATCTTCTTCTTATAGATCCATTTGCAACCTATAGGGTTTACACCTTCTGGTGCATCAACCAAAGTCCATACTTGGCTGGTATACATAGAGTCTATTTCGGATTTCATAGCTTCTAACCATTTGTTAGAGTCATTACTCATGATAGCTTCCGAATAGGTCAGAGGATCATCATTTTCGACGATGTGGGCTTCATCATTCTCAATGATAAACCCATACCTCTTAGGTGCATTTCGCACTCTATCTGACCTTTGGAGAGGAGATGTGTGTTGTGGTTGTACTTCATCAATGGGTACATCTGGTTGAAGAATTTCTTGTGTTTCTATTTGTAGGTCTTGAACTTCATTAAGTTCAATTCTTCTTTCACTGCCCCTTTCTAAGATAAACTCTTTTTCTAAGAAAGTGGCATGCCTACTAACAAATACCTTTTGTTCAGTAGGGTGATAGAAGAGATATCCAATACTTTCTTTGGAATAACCTATAAATGTACATTTATCTGATCTAGCACTTAGCTTATGTCCAAAATTTCTTTTGACATATGCTTGGCAGCCCCATATTTTAAAATATTTAAGATTGGGCTTTCTACTTCTCCATATCTCATATGGAGTACTAGATACAGATTTTGAAGGTATCCTGTTTAGCACATATGTAGCAGTTTCTAAGGCATAACCCCAGAAGGAAATAGGAAGATCTGTAAAGCACATCATGGACCTTACCATATCTAATAGAGTACGATTCCTCCGTTCAGCTACACCATTTAGTTGTGGCGTATACGGAGGTGTCCATTCAGAGAGAATGCCCTTTTCTTTAAGATGATTTAAAAATTCACTAGAAAGGTATTCACCTCCTCGATCAGATCGAAGGATTTTAATACACTTTCCGGTTTGTTTTTCAACCATACTTTGATACTCTTTAAACTTATCAAAGGCTTCGTATTTATGTTTCATAAGATACACAAATCCGAACCTTGATAAATCATCAGTGAATGTGATGAAGTAAGAGTATTCACCTCTAGCTGGAGTTGTCATAGGACCACATACATCTGTATGTATAAGTCCTAATAACTCACTTGCCCTTTCTCCATGTCCAGTGAATGGAGACTTGGTCATTTTTTCCATAAGACAAGATTCACAAGTTCCTAATGATTCATAATTATAAGGATCAAAGAACTCTTCTTTGTATAACTTGTTGATTCTTGATTCACTTATGTGACCAAGTCGGCAATGCCAAAGGAGGGTATTATTCACTTCTTCTCTCTTTCTTTTATTGCTTTTATTAATATGAAAGACATTGTCATTAAGTAATAAAACTAGAAGACCATTTTCCATAATGCCATTGCAAAGATGCTTATTAGAAAAATAAATAGAGCAACCATTGCCCTTTTCATTAATTTCAAAACCTTTCTTTAACAACAAAGGAATGGAAATTACATTTCTAATAATTTTGGGCCTATAATAACAATCTTCTAATTGTAGGAGCTTTTCCGAAGGCAATTCCAAGTTGTAGGTTCCAACAGCTTCAGCCTGGATGGACTCTCTTCCAGCGCCATACAGCTCGAAGTCACCTTTCTTCAAAATTTTAATTTTCTGTAGTCCATGCAAAGATTTGCAAATGTGAAAACCACAGCCGGTATCCAATACCCATGAATTTGAATTTGAAGAACTTAATGACAAGTTGGCATGTAACATAAACATACCTTTTGATGCAACTCTTGCATCGGTCTTCATACTTGCAAGAAAACTCTTGCAATTCCTTTTTCAGTGGCCAGCTTTGCCGCAATGAAAACAGGTACTTGATCCGGAGTTTTTCTTTCCTTTTTTCTTTTTGATGCTACTCTTGGGGTTCAATCGTTTCTTAGAACCCTTATTTCCCGATTTCCTCATAGAGGTGCTATTTATAAGAAGGAGTGGACCTTTATCCTTCTTAATATGCCCTTCAGCTGTTTTGAGCATATTTAACAGCTCGGGCAGGGAGGTGTTCAGCTTGTTCATGTGAAAGTTCACAACAAACTGAGAGAATGAATCAGGCTGTGATTGCAGGATCAAATCCTGACTGAGCTCACTATCCATAGCAAAACCTAATTGACTTAATCTGGTGATCAAGTCTATAACCATAAGAACATGGTTTTGCACTGGAGTTCCTTCATTCATTCTAGCACGGAACAACTGTTTAGATATCTCATACCTAGCAGTCCTGCTTTGTTCTCCATACAACTCTTTTAAATTGAGAAGTATGGATTGAGTGTCCATGCCTTCATGTTGCCTCTGTAATTCATTGTTCATAGAGGCAAGTATGATACATTTGACAGTCACACTGTCATTTTTCCACATCTTATGTGTGGCAACCTCCTCTTCTGTAGCATCATCCCCTAGATCTCCAAGATCAGGGGTTTCAAGTATATAAGAAATTTTCTCCTGAGTGAGTACTATCTTTAAATTCCTCAACCAGTCCACATAGTTTGGTCCGGTCAACTTGTTGGCATCTAAGATGCCTCTTAGTGAAAGTGAAGAAGCCATTTAATAATTCTACATATGCAAGAACAAAACTAATATAAGCAGACCAATCATGATGACATGTTTGCAACTAGATAAGGACTTTAATCTAATTTGTCTCCTACTATTTTTATCGAATATCATAGCCCTCTCCTATGATAAACGTGAAAATATAATTTTTCTTAGTAGGGTTGAGATCCTAATTCATCATAAAAAGCCTTGTGTTTACACAACAAACTCTTATGAGTTCAAAGGTAGGAAACTCTTTCCAATTGCATCTCATGCAATTCTCAACTTTATCTTGTCCTCTTAAAATACTTATTGCCTTGTGTTAGCACAACAAACAATAATATTTTAGTTAAGTCAAACCCTTCATTTCCATATAGTCATATTCGAATAATATTGCCCTTGTGGTTGCACAACAAGGCAATATATTAAAATATGCCATAAGCATCTTAATGCACCAAAACAGTATAACATCAATCCCCATTGCAAGTCTTGTGTTAGCACAACAAACTAGCATGGATCTTGACATAATAATATCGAGGCATGAAGGAAGGCTATCAATAGTGTTATATCAATATTAAGCTTATCCATAATAGGCAATCAAACAATTGGCCAGGTAAGCAGGTGGGAGGCTCCCCTTACTCAGAGAGTAAGGTCCTAATTAAGTAACCACCTTTAGTGCTTTCCTTAGATACCAATTAGATTAATTGTTCTAGAATGGGTTAGCTCAAAGTTTTTCAACACTATGACTTAATATAATTTTTATTGAGGGCTTACTAGTCTCTAGCACATTCTTTAATTGTAACATACATTTAACATGTCTAAAATAAACTATTATGCATCATGGCTATCTCATAGCATGTATAAATCATAAGCAATTAATTAACATGCTTCAACATATTTTCATATGGAAAATTTCATATCATGATATTTTATTACATAACATATCATATATTAATCATACATTTCAGCATTTCTCTAAGCATATGACATTACTATCTCATAGTAAATTAATAATCATACATCATACATAATTACTTGATTGAACCAATTAAGGATGGCTCTGATACCACTGAAGGGTTTTAGCATGTTATAATGCGCAGCGGAAGTTAGGGATTTTAAAAATTTCTTAATAAAGTCCCTATGCATGAAACCCTTTTAAGCCTAGATCACCTTAATGATTACAATCAAATGATATAAAATAAATGCAGAATTAGTAGAATACCTCAAACGCTAATCCAAAATGTACAATCTCCACGAGGCGTCCAAGTGTCCGCCCTCCAATGGTGATCCACACGAAAACTTGATCAAGACTTTAGCTCCAAAGACTTTTGATCCTTAATGCAGAATTCTTCTAAAGAACTCTAATGGCTTGCTTTCCTTCCTTTCTATTTTTCTTTAGCCTTCTAAAATCACTTCTAATCCTTTTGTCCTAAAGAAGACTACATTGTCTTGGCTTAGGACACACTAGAAGCAATGCTAGAAAGAAAGAAACTAATGTAAGAAAGAAAGAAGAGAGGAGTGGGGTGGAATTGGAATGATGAAACCCATGGAGTGCTAACCTATTTATAATAGGTGTAGGGATGCATCTCCAAGGGATGCATCCCATCCACACATCCTCTCATGAAAGGGCATCATCTAAAGGGCCATATCAAATAAGAGGAGGTGCAGATCAAGTGAGGAGGTGTATCAAATGATATGTCCTTTCATGTGGTGCCATATTTTGACCAAGTCAACATCACATGCTAATCACATGTCCATCACGCCTCACCTCTTGATCTTTCATGATGATGATCCAAGGGCTCCAATGCAAGGCGCCATTTACTTGACCCATTATGTCTTCATCCAATGGTGGGATTAAGATCCAATGGTCAATTATGATAGCCATCCTCTAACCCAATCCAATTGGGTTAAACCAACTCTCCATTATGTCTTCATCCAACGGTAGATCAAGATCTAACGGTCTAGATTGAATGATTTATTAAATCTAATCCAATTAGACTCAAACCAAGCCAATTAGGTGCCAACTCTTGGCTAACCCATATTAGAAGATGATCTAATCAAATTAGATCAATTAAGAATCAGATTCGAATCCAATTCGAATCAAGAGCTAAGGGTTTGCAACACCTGCTAGGATGTCTATCTAGCAAACATGATCTAATCCAATTAGACCCTTAATAAGTTTTCTTGTGTGTGACCCATTGGGTTCCATACTTAGCCAGCAATAGGTGTGAGTGCAAGTTGACCTAACTTGATTAGAACTCTTCTAATCGATTTAAGTCCAAACTGTGCGAACCCAAACTTAACAATTAGAATCCTTTCTAATTGGTGATCGAATTAAACTCTTTAATTCGATCAAACCTATAAAACAAGATTGACGTCTAGCAACGTGTCATGTCTACCCGAAAAATATGGAATTTGGTGGAAATACCAAAAATACCCTTCAGTGGCAAGTTACCGTGCAATTCAATCCTTTAATCAAACTGCATCCCAAATATGTATATGAGTATGAATATATGTCAAACTCAATTTCATATTCATATTTTTCTCAATCTTTTAATGATAATTCAAATAATGAAACATTACAAACTCTTTCTAATTTTCATTCTGCTTTGATCAAAGGCTTCCTGAATTATCATATGATTAGAATAAATAGGATGCTATCTTCTCTTACTAGAAGTGATTAATTCCTTGTTGACCTACTCATAATCTTCGTACACAATTCACCATATCCAGAAGACCTCGTACATAACTTATTGTCATGAATGAGTGTAAACTAAAATATGGGTTCATGTGCACAAGATACCATGGTGATCTCAGGTCATAGGATCAGTTGCACAACTCCCACTAAGAGAATCATCTTTTGACATGTAAGTAAGACTTCATAAGATTTCTCTTTGTAGGTCAATTCAGTGAACTCATTCCTCTAATGAGCACCCACATCTTTGTATTAGTGTCTCCACACAAATGATTGTGAGATCAATCATCCTCTGCATCGAGCATACATAAGACATGCCAGTCTTTCCGGTAATCATTGATCCCCGACTCAATGTACCAATGACTGGGAATATTTAAGATTAGAATTTTAGGATTTTAAGTCTCACTAGTATGATCTCATCATAGTCTTAAAACCATTGCCCTAATCTAAGGAGTTTATCATAAATATAATCAATAGCATATGATAAAACATAACGCCTTTATTCATATTTAAATATCATGTACATGATTTGGACAAATCAAAAGAAAAAACCTTTCGCAATACATATTGCGATTGGCTTGTAGGGCATCTACTCTTTCAATCTCCCACTTGCACTAAAGCCAATCGCTCTTATATTTTATCCCCATACAATCGAGGTGGCGATCGAACTGCTGTTGTGGTAGAGCTTTAGTGAACGGGTCTGCTAAGTTGTTCTTTGTGTCTACTCGTTCAATGACTATGTCTTGTCTCTCGACGATCTCTCGAACGAGGTGGAAGCGTCTTAGAATGTGCTTGGATTTGTGATGAGATCTTGGTTCCTTTGCTTGAGCAACAGCTCCAGTGTTGTCACAATAAACTGAAACTGGTCCAGCAATCTCAGGAACTACTCCCAACTCAGCAATGAACTTCTTCATCCAGACAGCTTCCTTAGCGGCTTCACTTACAGCGATGTATTCTGCCTCAGTAGTTGAGTCAGCTACAGTTTGCTGCTTGGAACTCTTCCAGCTCACTGCACCACCATTTAGGGTAAAGACATACCCTGAAGTGGACTTGCTATCATCTGGATCTGATTGAAAACTAGAATCAGAAAATCCTTCTAGTTTCAACTCAGATCCTCCATAAACTAGAAAAATATCTTTAGTTCTTCTTAAGTACTTAAGAATATTTTTCACAGCTATCCAATGATTTTCTCCTGGATCAGCCTGGAATCTGCTTGTTATGCCTAAGGCATAAGCAACATCAGGCCTAGTACATAGCATAGCATACATAATTGATCCTACTGCCGAAGCATAGGAAATAGAATTCATTCTATTCCTCTCTTCAGATGTCTTAGGAGACATCTTCTTAGAGAGACGTATGCCATGACTCATAGGTAAGTAACCTCTTTTACTTCCTTCCATGCTGAATCTTTTTAGCACACGATCTATGTACTTAGACTGGGACAAGCCTAGCATCCTTTTAGATCTATCCCTATAGATCTTTATACCAAGTATATAGGATGCTTCTCCCAAGTCTTTCATGGAAAAGCTTTTTGATAGCCAAGTCTTGACCGATTGTAACATTGGAATATTATTTCCAATGATTAGTATGTCATCTACATACAATATTAAGAAGACAACGGCACTCCCACTAATCTTCTTGTACACACATGGTTCATCCACATTTTTGATAAAACCAAACTCTTTGACTGTTGTATCAAAACAGATGTTCCAACTCCTCGATGCTTGCTTTAATCCATAAATGGATCTCTTAAGCTTGCATACTTGATTTGCTCTCCCACTTGAGACAAATCCTTCTGGCTGTGTCATGTAAACCTCTTCCTCAAGATAACCATTAAGGAAGGCGGTTTTGACATCCATCTGCCAAATTTCATAATCATAGTATGCAGCTATTGCAAGCAAAATCTGAATAGATTTAAGCATGGCAACTGGTGAAAAAGTTTCATCATAGTCAATTCCTTGCTTTTGCCTGAAACCTTTTGCCACCAATCTTGCCTTGTAGGTTTCTACTTGGCCATCTGCTCCAATCTTCTTCTTATAGACCCATTTGCAACCTATAGGGTTTACACCTTCTGGTGCATCAACCAAAGTCCATACTTGGTTGGTATACATAGAGTCTATATCGGATTTCATAGCTTCTAACCATTTGTTAGAGTCATTACTCATGATAGCTTCCGAATAGGTCAGAGGATCATCATTTTCGACGATGTGGGCTTCATCATTCTCAATGATAAACCCATACCTCTTAGGTGCATTTTGCACTCTATCTGACCTTTGGAGAGGAGATGTGTGTTGTGGTTGTACTTCATCAATGGGTACATCTGGTTGAAGAATTTCTTGTGTTTCTATTTGTAGGTCTTGAACTTCATTAAGTTCAATTCTTCTTTCACTGCCCTTTTCTAAGATAAACTCTTTTTCTAAGAAAATGGCATGCCTACTAACAAATATCTTTTGTTCAGTAGGGTGATAGAAGAGATATCCAATACTTTCTTTGGAATAACCTATAAATGTACATTTATCTGATCTAGCACTTAGCTTATGTCCAAAATTTCTTTTGACATATGCTTGGCAGCCCCATATTTTAAAATATTTAAGATTGGGCTTTCTACCTCTCCATATCTCATATGGAGTACTACATACAGATTTTGAAGGTATCCTGTTTAGCACATATGTAGCAGTTTCTAAGGCATAACCCCAGAAGGAAATAGGAAGATCTGTAAAGCACATCATGGACCTTACCATATCTAATAGAGTACGATTCCTCCGTTCAGCTACACCATTTAGTTGTGGCGTATACGGAGGTGTCCATTCAGAGAGAATGCCCTTTTCTTTAAGATGATTTAAAAATTCACTAGAAAGGTATTCACCTCCTCGATCAGATCGAAGGATTTTAATACACTTTCCGGTTTGTTTTTCAACCATACTTTGATACTCTTTAAACTTATCAAAGGCTTCGTATTTATGTTTCATAAGATACACAAATCCGAACCTTGATAAATCATCAGTGAATGTGATGAAGTAAGAGTATCCACCTCTAGCTGGAGTTGTCATAGGACCACATACATCTGTATGTATAAGTCCTAATAACTCACTTGCCCTTTCTCCATGTCCAGTGAATGGAGACTTGGTCATTTTTCCCATAAGACAAGATTCACAAGTTCCTAATGATTCATAATCATAAGGATCAAAGAACTCTTCTTTGTATAACTTGTTGATTCTTGATTCACTTATGTGACCAAGTCGGCAATGCCAAAGGAGGGTATTATTCACTTCATCTCTCTTTCTTTTATTGCTTTTATTAATATGAAAGACATTGTCATTAAGTAATAAAACTAGAAGACCATTTTCCATAATGCCATTGCAAAGATGCTTATTAGAAAAATAAATAGAGCAACCATTGCCCTTTCCATTAATTTCAAAACCTTTCTTTAACAACAAAGGAATGGAAATTACATTTCTAATAATTTTGGGCATAGAATAACAATCTTCTAATTGTAGGAGCTTTTCCGAAGGCAATTCCAAGTTGTAGGTTCCAACAGCTTCAGCCTGGATGGACTCTCCTCCAGCGCCATACAGCTCGAAGTCACCTTTCTTCAAAATTTTAATTTTCTGTAGTCCATGCAAAGATTTGCAAATGTGAAAACCACAGCCGGTATCCAATACCCATGAATTTGAATTTGAAGAACTTAATGACAAGTTGGCATGTAACATAAACATACCTTTTGATGCAACTCTTGCATCGGTCTTCATACTTGCAAGAAAACTCTTGCAATTCCTTTTCCAGTGGCCAGCTTTGCCGCAATGAAAATAGGTACTTGATCCGGAGTTTTTCTTTCCTTTTTTCTTTTTGATGCTACTCTTGGGGTTCAATCGTTTCTTAGAACCCTTATTTCCCGATTTCCTCATAGAGGTGCTATTTATAAGAAGGAGTGGACCTTTATCCTTCTTAATATGCCCTTCAGCTGTTTTGAGCATATTTAACAGCTCGGGCAGGGAGGTGTTCAGCTTGTTCATGTGAAAGTTCACAACAAACTGAGAGAATGAATCAGGCAGTGATTGCAGGATCAAATCCTGACTGAGCTCACTATCCATAGCAAAACCTAATTGACTTAATCTGGTGATCAAGTCTATAACCATAAGAACATGGTTTTGCACTGGAGTTCCTTCATTCATTCTAGCGCGGAACAACTGTTTAGATATCTCATACCTAGCAGTCCTGCTTTGTTCTCCATACAACTCTTTTAAATTGAGAAGTATGGATTGAGTGTCCATGCCTTCATGTTGCCTCTATAATTCATTGTTCATAGAGGCAAGTATGATACATTTGACAGTCACACTGTCATTTTTCCACATCTTATGTGTGGCAACCTCCTCTTCTGTAGCATCATCCCCTAGATCTCCAAGATCAGGGGTTTCAAGTATATAAGAAATTTTCTCCTGAGTGAGTACTATCTTTAAATTCCTCAACCAGTCCACATAATTTGGTCCGGTCAACTTGTTGGCATCTAAGATGCCTCTTAGTGAAAGTGAAGAAGCCATTTAATAATTCTACATATGCAAGAACAAAACTAATATAAGCAGACCAATCATGATGACATGTTTGCAACTAGATAAGGACTTTAATCTAATTTGTCTCCTACTATTTTTATCGAATATCATAGCCCTCTCCTATGATAAACGTGAAAATATAATTTTTCTTAGTAGGGTTGAGATCCTAATTCATCATAAAAAGCCTTGTGTTTACACAACAAACTCTTATGAGTTCAAAGGTAGGAAACTCTTTCCAATTGCATCTCATGCAATTCTCAACTTTATCTTGTCCTCTTAAAATACTTATTGCCTTGTGTTAGCACAACAAACAATAATATTTTAGTTAAGTCAAACCCTTCATTTCCATATAGTCATATTCGAATAATATTGCCCTTGTGGTTGCACAACAAGGCAACATATTAAAATATGCCATAAGCATCTTAATGCACCAAGACAGTATAACATCAGTCCCCATTGCAAGTCTTGTGTTAGCACAACAAACTAGCATGGATCTTGACATAATAATATCGAGGCATGAAGGAAGGCTATCAATAGTGTTATATCAATATTAAGCTTATCCATAATAGGCAATCAAACAATTGGCCAGGTAAGCAGGTGGGAGGCTCCCCTTACTCAGAGAGTAAGGTCCTAATTAAGTAACCACCTTTAGTGCTTTCCTTAGATACCAATTAGATTAATTGTTCTAGAATGGGTTAGCTCAAAGTTTTTCAACACTATGACTTAATATAATTTTTATTGAGGGCTTACTAGTCTCTAGCACATTCTTTAATTGTAACATACATTTAACATGTCTAAAATAAACTATTATGCATCATGGCTATCTCATAGCATGTATAAATCATAAGCAATTAATTAACATGCTTCAACATATTTTCATATGGAAAATTTCATATCATGATATTTTATTACATAACATATCATATATTAATCATACATTTCAGCATTTCTCTAAGCATATGACATTACTATCTCATAGTAAATTAATAATCATACATCATACATAATTATTTGATTGAACCAATTAAGGATGGCTCTGATACCACTGAAGGATTTTAGCATGTTATAATGCGCAGCGGAAGCTAGGGATTTTAAAAATTTCTTAATAAAGTCTCTATGCATGAAACCCTTTTAAGCCTAGATCACCTTAATGATTACAATCAAATGATATAAAATAAATGCAGAATTAGTAGAATACCTCAAACGCTAATCCAAAATGTACAATCTCCATGAGGCGTCCAAGTGTCCGCCCTCCAATGGTGATCCACACGAAAACTTGATCAAGACTTTAGCTCCAAAGACTTTTGATCCTTAATGCAGAATTCTTCTAAAGAACTCTAATGGCTTGCTTTCCTTCCTTTCTATTTTTCTTTAGCCTTCTAAAATCACTTCTAATCCTTTTGTCCTAAAGAAGACCACCTTATCTTGGCTTAGGACACACTAGAAGTAATGCTAGAAAGAAAGAAACTAATGTAAGAAAGAAAGAAGAGAGGAGTGAGGTGGAATTGGAATGATGAAACCCATGGAGTGCTAACCTATTTATAATAGGTGTAGGGATGCATCTCCAAGGGATGCATCCCATCCACACATCCTCTCATGAAAGGGCATCATCTAAAGGGCCATATCAAATAAGAGGAGGTGCAGATCAAGTGAGGAGGTGTATCAAATGATATGTCCTTTCATGTGGTGCCATATTTTGACCAAGTCAACATCACATGCTAATCACATGTCCATCACGCCTCACCTCTTGATCTTTCATGATGATGATCCAAGGGCTCCAATGCAAGGCGCCATTTACTTGACCCATTATGTCTTCATCCAATGGTGGGATTAAGATCCAATGGTCAATTATGATAGCCATCCTCTAACCCAATCCAATTGGGTTAAACCAACTCTCCATTATGTCTTCATCCAATGGTAGATCAAGATCTAACGGTCTAGATTGAATGATTTATTAAATCTAATCCAATTAGACTCAAACCAAGCCAATTAGGTGCCAACTCTTGGCTAACCCATATTAGAAGATGATCTAAGCAAATTAGATCAATTAAGAATCAGATTCGAATCCAATTTGAATCAAGAGCTAAGGGTTTGCAACACCTGCTAGGATGTCTATCTTGCAAACATGATCTAATCCAATTAGACCCTTAATAAGTTTTCTTGTGTGTGACCCATTGGGTTTCATACTTAGCCAGCAATAGGTGTGAGTGCAAGTTGACCTAACTTGATTAGAACTCTTCTAATCGATTTAAGTCTAAACTGTGCGAACCCAAACTTAACAATTAGAATCCTTTCTAATTGGTGATCGAATTAAACTCTTTAATTCGATCAAACCTATAAGACAAGATTGACGTCTAGCAACGTGTCATGTCTACCCGAAAAATATGGAATTTGGTGAAAATACCAAAAATACCCTTCAGTGGCAAGTTACCGTGCAATTCAATCCTTTAATCAAACTGCATCCCAAATATGTATATGAGTATGAATATATGTCAAACTCAATTTCATATTCATATTTTTTTCAATCTTTTAATGATAATTCAAATAATGAAACTGTTACGGGGGAACTTAGCCACCATGCCCCACGTGACCGGCACGCGCGCCCAGGAAGACTACGGCTGCCCCTTGATCCAGCAATCCGACCTCGGGTCGGATATCTTCGGCTCCGCAGCCCGACCCCGAGTCGGGTGCCCCTTGATCCAGCAATCCGACCTCGGGTCGGATATCTTCGGCTCCACAGCCCGACCCCGAGTCGGGTGCCCCTTGATCCAGCAATCCGACCCCAAGTCGGCAATCTCTTGACAACAACAGATTGTTCCCCTGAGGCACGCCGCGGCCCCCTGCTCCACTACTCCCTGCAACGGCCGTATTCGGCGCTGCCCCACGATCCTCTGTAACAGCCGTACAAAGCGGAGCTCCACTACGCCCTGCCATGGCCGTACCCAGCGCTGCCCCACGACGCCCTGTAACGACCATGTCAGTGGCAACCCCATCGTGCCACACGATGACCAATCCCCAGAAAAATCCCCCAGCCTGATATATATGCGGCTGGGGGGGAAGGGGAGGGTAAGCAAGATTTTCCAGAGTATTATCTTACCTGCTACCTCTTCTTCTCCTTCGATCTCCCCTAACTTGATTGTCGGAGGGCCCCCACTACCCCGGTGGTGGTGCGAGGCTTGCTTGCAGGTTTTCCGGCGGAAGGTGGAGCGCAACCGAAGTAATTCCAAGGGAACCCCGTTCATACCGCTGTGCCAATCGTTCTCGGTTTGGACCCCCAGCAACAGTTGGCGCTAGAGGAAGGGCCGGATCTCAGAGCGATCGTAATGGCACGGCGAGGTGGTCGTGGAGCTTCCAATGCTTCCGGTCGCGGGGCCTCTCGCGCCTCTGGCCGGAGGGCCGCTGCATCTCCAACACACTCTCAGCAACACTCCACCTCCCCACCGCCCGCTCAGACGGTCGAAGCCGCCCAGTTCGACCAGCTAACCCAGCAGGTTCGCACCCTCGCGGAGGCGGTGCAGAATCTGCAGGGTGCGATGTCCCGGGCGCCGCAGCGGGTTCAGGAGCCGCCGCTGCCTGAGCGTTCGCCTGTCCTCCTCAACCCGCGCTCCTTCCTCTCCCATGGGGAGGAGCGCCGGCGCGAGGAGGATTCTCGAGCACGCTCCATTCTGCCGGGACCTTCCCGCCGGAGCTGCGCGGGGTCCGAGAGGCGGGCCCGGGCGCGTTCCCAGACCCCCCAGTCCTCGAGGAACCCGCGCTCCAGTCGGTCCCCCTCTCGCCGCCCCTTGTCTCCCACCCACCGGTCGCGCTCCCTGGACCGGCGGGTGGACGATCTCCACCAACAACTCCAGGTCCTGAAGGGCCAGTCCAAAGATTCCTTCGCCGACTTAGAGATCTCCTCCCAGCCGGCGCTTGCCTCGAGGATCCTGCGGACCCCGAATCCGCCGGGGTTCAAAATGCCGGCGATCGAGCCCTATGACGGGGCGGCGGACCCGCGGGATCACGTCGAGAGTTTCAGGACCCTTATGCTCCTCCACGGAGCATCAGATCCCCTTCTCTGCAAGGCTTTCCCGGCAACCCTCCGTGGCCCGGCGAGGGCGTGGTTCGCCGGGCTGGAGGCTGACTCAATCCGGTCCTTCGACCAGTTCACTCGCCTCTTCGTCACTCATTTCGCCGTCAGTAGCCGACGGCGACTGGTCTCCGACTCCCTCTTTGATGTCCGGCAAAACGAGGGAGAAAGCCTGCGGGATTATCTTACCCGATTCAACAGGGTTACGCTGGAGGTCCGGAACCTGAGTCAGGAGGTAGCTCTTTCAGCCCTGAAGCGTGGCTTCCGGAAGGGCAGACTCACCTTCTCCCTGGACAAACGCCTGCCGCGGAGCTTCCCAGAGCTGTTGTCCCGGGCGAACCAGTATGCGGACGCCGAGGAGGCGGCCGCCCACCGGAGCAAGGAGGCCGCCGAGATCCCTCCAAAGCTTGGGAAGAAAAGGCGGAAAGAGGTACGCCAGAGGAGGAGCCCGACGCCCCAGCGTCGGCACAGAAGCCCGTCGCCGGCGAAGAACCACGGCGCCCCACGCCCTCGTTCTCCACCCCGACGTTTCAAACGGTACACCCCTCTCCTGACTCCCCGGGCCCAGATCCTTATGGAGATCAAGGGGCGGGAGGACCTCCCGGCCCCGAGACAGATGCGGAAGATCCCAGGGAAGAGGCCCTCCCGGGCGTACTGTGAGTACCACCGAGACCACGGCCACGACACAGAAGACTGCTTCCAGCTTCGGGACGAGATCGAGGCTCTCATCCGCCGGGGGCGTCTCGGTCGATATGTGAGCGACCGACGTCCCCCCGCAGACCCGCGTCCGGCCGAACCGGCTCCTCCGGAGCCTCGGGAGCAGAATCGACCCGTTGCGGGCGTGATCCACACTATCACTGGGGGCTGCCCCCGGCCCGTGAGGAACGCAAGGGGCTCGACGGAGGCGTCAGGTGCGGCCGTCGCAAAGAGGCAGAGGGTCGGCAATGTAATCACCTTTTGTGATGAGGACGTAAAGGGGGTTCAGACCCCCCACGATGACGCCATGGTGATCTCCCTCACTATGGCAAACTATGATGTAAGGCGTGTTCTTGTGGATAGTGGAAGCTCAGCTGATATCTTGTTTTACGAGGCCTTCCAAAAGCTGGGCTTGTCCAGACAATTGTTGCACAAAATATCCACCCCCCTCATAGGATTCACCGGTGACGCTGTCCCGGTGGAAGGTGTCGTTGAGCTGCCTGTGACTGCGGGCGTCGCACCCGCAGAAGCCACGGTGCGACTCGGATTCTTGGTCGTCCGTGTTCCCTCGGCCTACAACGCTATCCTCGGACGACCCGGGCTGAACGCCCTTCGCGCGGTGGTCTCCACGTACCACTTGCTCATGCGGTTCCCCACGACGGCCGGGATCGGGGAGGTCCGAGGTGACCAACCGACCGCACGGCAATGTTTCCTAGCGACCCTCAAAGGGAAGAAGCCCGCAGAAGCCCTAAGCGTCGAGTCCCTTGATGCCAGAGACGAGGTGGCCTTGCGGCAGGGGGAGCCGGTCGAGGGTGTGGTCGAAGTTCCCCTCGAGGAAGGCCGCCGGGACCGGGCGGTCCGGGTCGGCGCCAATCTCGACCCGGGAGCTCGGGCCCGGTTGGTGGAATTCCTCCGAGCCAATGCCGATGTATTTGCCTGGTCGGCGGCCGATGTACCTGGGATCGACCCGGAGGTCATTTCTCACGCCCTCAACGTCGACCCGACCCACCGGCCAGTGAAGCAGAAGAAGAGACACTGTGCCCCGGATCGGATTCGGGTGGTCGACCAGGAGGTAGACAAGCTCTTGGAGGCAGGATTCATAAGGGAGGTGAGTTACCCCGAGTGGCTGGCAAATGTCGTACTTGTCCGGAAGGCGAGCGGGAAGTGGAGGATGTGCGTCGACTATACCGACCTGAACAAGGCATGCCCTAAGGATAGCTTTCCGCTTCCGCGGATAGACCAACTGGTCGACGCGACTTCCGGATATCAGCTGCTGTCTTTCATGGACGCCTTCTCCGGTTACAACCAGATAATGATGGCCCCACAGGACGAGGAGAAAACTGCCTTTATAACAGACCGGGGGCTGTACTGCTACAAGGTAATGCCCTTCGGTCTGAAGAATGCTGGCGCCACTTACCAGCGCCTCGTCAACAAAATCTTCAAAGAGCAAATCGGCCGGAACATGGAGGTGTACGTGGACGATATGCTGGTGAAGAGCCGCCAGGCAGACCAGCACATCGTGGATCTGGAGGAGACTTTCACCACCTTGCGGAAGTTTCGCATGAAGCTGAACCCAGCGAAGTGCGCCTTTGGCGCTTCGGCCGGGAGGTTCCTCGGTTTCATTGTCAACCAGCGGGGTATCGAAGCCAACCCGGATAAAATCAAGGCCATCCAAGGTATGTCCCCTCCGACCAAAGTGAAGGAGGTTCAGGAGCTCGCTGGAAGGGTCGCCGCGCTCGGACGATTTGTGGCAAAATCGGCCGAACGCTGCCAACCATTCTTCAAAGTGTTAAAACGCCCGAAAGACTTCCTCTGGACGGCCGAATGTCAAGCAGCATTCGACCAGCTCAAGGAATACCTGGCGTCTCCTCCCCTGCTGTCCAAGCCGCAAGAAGGGGAGATGCTCTACCTCTATCTGGCGGTCTCCCCAACCGCGGTCAGTGCGGTGCTGGTTCGGGAAGAGGCAAAGCTCCAGAAGCCCGTGTACTACATCAGCCGGGTCCTACGGGATGCCGAGACGCGGTATACGAAGGCTGAAAAGATCGCCTTCGCGCTGCTGACCGCGACCAGGAGGCTCCGCCCCTATTTCCAGGCCCATTCTGTCACCCTCTTAACTGATCAACCACTACGACAGATCCTCAGCAACCCCGAGAATGCGGGACGGCTGGTGAAGTGGGCAGTAGAACTCGGTAAGTTCGACATCCGCTACCAGCCTCGACCCGCCATCAAGGCCCAGGTGCTCGCGGACTTCCTCGCTGAGTGCACGGTGCAGGAGGCGGAGCCTAGACCGTCGGAAACGCCCAGCCTCGACCTCCCGACCTGGACGCTTCACATCGATGGGTCGTCGAACCCTGAGGGTGGAGGAGCCGGGCTGGTCCTTACCAGTCCTGATGAAGTGATAGCCGAGTATGCCTTGAGGTTTGGATTTCCAGTGACCAACAACGAGGCGGAGTACGAGGCCCTAGTCGCGGGACTCAAACTCACCGGGGAGCTCGGCATCCGGCGTTTGAAGGTTTTCACCGACTCCCAGCTGGTGGTCGGGCAGGTCCGTGGGGAGTTCGAGGCCCGGAGCCCGACCATGCAGAACTACGTCCGGAAGGTGCAAGCACTCATTCCCGACCTCGGCAGCGTCGACCTCCAGCAGGTCCCCAGAAGCGAAAATGCCAGGGCCGACAGGTTGTCCCGCTTGGTGGGCGCAGAGGCGCACAACTTGTCGAGGGCAATCTACCTGGAGACCCTGGATGCCCCGAGCATCGGCGAGGCTGGAGCGGTGATGGCGATTGATCCGGAGCCGTCTTGGATGGACCCGCTCGTCGCCTACCTCGCCGAAGGGATCCTCCCTGAAGACGAAGATCAAGCTCGGCGACTTGTCAGGAAGTCCGCCCACTACGTACTCTATGAAGGGAGGCTGTATCGGACATCGTTTACCGCCCCCCTCTTAAGGTGCCTCCGCCCCTCGTAGGCGGCCTACGTCCTCGGCGAAGTCCACGAGGGCGTCTGCAGATCGCACTCGGGGGCTAGGTCCTTGGCGCACAAGATCATGAGGCAAGGCTATTATTGGCCTACTTTGTTGGAGGACTCAAAGGGTCACGTACGGAAATGCGACGCCTGCCAGCGCCACGCCAACATCCAGAGAGTCCCTTCTGTCCCCTTGGCACCAATCACCGCACCCTGGCCCTTCGCATAATGGGGAATGGATATCCTCGGACCATTCCCCGTCGCTTCCGCCCAGCGGAAATTCTTGATTGTTGCAATCGACTACTTCACCAAGTGGGTGGAGGCAGAGCCGCTGGCCACTATCACGGAGGCGCAAGTCCGGAAGTTCGTGAAGAAAAACATCATTGTCCGATTTGGGGTACCCCGGGTCCTCATCTCGGATAATGGTCGACAGTTCAACAACAAGCATTTCCGTGACTTCTGCGAGGAGTTCGGGATCGAGCATCGGTTCACATCTGTGTCGCATCCCCAAACCAACGGCGAGGCCGAGGTGACAAATTGGACAATCCTCCAAGGAATTAAGGCGCGAATCGGTCGGACGAGGCAAGCTTGGGTCGAAGAACTCGAGAACGTCCTTTGGGCGTATCGGACCACGCATCAGACCCCTACCGGGGAGACGCCTTTCAGCCTAACCTATGGCACGGAAGCGGTTGTCCCCGTGGAGCTCGGACTCCCCTCGCCCCGGGTGGCCGCGCACCGACCCGAGGCCAATTCGGAGCAACTCCGAGGGAACCTGGACCTCTAGGAAGAAGCGAGGGAAATGGCGCAGGTTCGGATGGCGATGTATCAGCGGAGGGTGGCCCGATATTAAGGCTTATCCCCCCACGATCTCCTAAGCGTCGTTCTCCTTAATTGTATTCTTCGTGCAGGACACTCCGGACGGCGTGTATCCCGCGGCCCCCGTATCTCCGCATGCGCCCAGGCCGCATCCGCCTCGAAGAACGCGCGTATCGCGGCCGCTTAACTGGCACTCCTCGCAAGCAGCAACTGGCCGGTCCGATTTCCTAGGTAACGCCTCAATTAGCATTTAATGGCCTTCTGGTGTTCCCCAGGCGATGCTTCGAGAGGAGGAGAAACACGATCGCAGCTGGCCACGGAGAAACCCCGTCGAGCGGCAAGTGATAGGCGCGCGACCAACGAGCGGAATTCCCCGAGGCTCGGCCCTCGGATGCCAGGCTAACCCGATGATCATCCCGGGAGCAGACTAGCCTGAAGCCCCGACCGGTCGCCTCGGCTTGCGCCAGCCTTGGCCGACCAACGAGCGGAATTCTCCGAGGCTCGGCCCTCGGATGCCAGGCTAACCCGATGATCATCCCGGGAGCAGACTAGCCTGAAGCCCCGACCGGTCGCCTCGGCTTGCGCCAGCCTTGGCCGACCAACGAGCGGAATTCCCCGAGGCTCGGCCCTCGGATGCCAGGCTAACCCGATGATCATCCCGGGAGCAGACTAGCCTGAAGCCCCGACTGGTCGCCTCGGCTTGCGCCAGCCTTGGCCGACCAACGAGCGGAATTCCCCGAGGCTCGGCCCTCGGATGCCAGGCTAACCCGATGATCATCCCGGGAGCAGACTAGCCTGAAGCCCCGACCGGTCGCCTCGGCTTGCGCCAGCCTTGGCCAACCAACGAGCGGAATTCCCCGAGGCTCGGCCCTCGGATGCCAGGCTAACCTGATGATCATTCCGGGAGCAGACTAGCCTGAAGGCCCGACCGGTCGCCTCGGCTTGCGCCAGCCTTGGCCGACCAACGAGCGGAATTCCCCGAGGCTCGGCCCTCGGATGCCAGGCTAACCCGATGATCATCCCGGGAGCAGACTAACCTGAAGCCCCGACCGGTCGCCTCGGCTTGCGCCAACCTTGGCCGACCAACGAGCGGAATTCCCCGAGGCTCGGCCCTCGGATGCCAGGCTAACCCGATGATCATCCCGGGAGCAGACTAGCCTGAAGCCCCGACCGGTCGCCTCGGCTTGCGCCAGCCTTGGCCGACCAACGAGCGGAATTCTCCGAGGCTCGGCCCTCGGATGCCAGGCTAACCCGATGATCATCCCGGGAGCAGACTAGCCTGAAGCCCCGACCGGTCGCCTCGGCTTGCGCCAGCCTTGGCCGACCAGCGGAAGAATTTCCTGAGGCCTAACCCTCGGATGCCTGGCCTAGCGCCGGAAGAATTTCCTGAGGCCTAACCCTCGGATGCCTGGCCTAGCGCCGGAAGAATTTCCTGAGGCCTAACCCTCGGATGCCTGGCCTAGCGCCGGAAGAATTTCCTGAGGCCTAACCCTCGGATGCCTGGCCTAGCGCCGGAAGAATTTCCTGAGGCCTAACCCTCGGATGCCTGGTCTAGCGCCGGAAGAATTTCCTGAGGCCTAACCCTCGGATGCCTGGCCTAGCGCCGGAAGAATTTCCTGAGGCCTAACCCTCGGATGCCTGGCCTAGCGCCGGAAGAATTTTCTGAGGCCTAACCCTCGGATGCCTGGCCTAGCGCCGGAAGAATTTCCTGAGGCCTAACCCTCGGATGCCTGGCCTAGCGCCGGAAGAATTTCCTGAGGCCTAACCCTCGGATGCCTGGCCTAGCGCCGGAAGAATTTCCTGAGGCCTAACCCTCGGATGCCTGGGCTAGCGCCGGAGGAACTTCAAGAGTCAGGAGTCGGCGAGACGCTACCAGGAGTTAAAAAGAGGAAGGACGAAAGTGAAATGAGTAAACACTTTGTTTGCATTAACTTTCGTTGCATCAGGGCCGAGACCCATACAACATGGCAAAACGCCAACATACAAAGAAAAGAACAAAGAAAAGTACAGAGAGTCAGCTTGGAGGAACCCCTGGGTCTGGAACGGCGAGCACGTCCGCGAAGGGAAGGGAGAACGGCTCTGAGAGCGTCAAAGGAGGAGCGAACGAACAGTCCGACGGCAACGGCAGCAGCACAAGGGAGAAACTCGAGGATGCCTATGAAAAGAAAGGCAGACGGGGGAGGGCCCCCGGTTAAATAGGCGAAAAGGCGGGTGATGCCTCGGTGACGCCAGAGGACGCCTGGCTGCTGAAGGATCATTCGCGCCCCAAAGGCGAATCGACGCCATTAAGGAAGGATGTCCGCCGAAATCCGCAGACCGCCAGATCAGCGACAACCGCCATACGCCATAAAGAAGGTGGGGAGCTCGGAGCGCGCGCGCCTTTCCGAGGGATGGCGGCAATCTTGAAGCGTCACTCCCTTCACCCGTTCCCCTCCTGGTTCCAGGCTCGTTAGTGGGGGGCTACTGTTACGGGGGAACTTAGCCACAATGCCCCACGTGACCGGCACGCGCGCCCAGGAAGACTACGGCTGCCCCTTGATCCAGCAATCCGACCTCGGGTCGGATATCTTCGGCTCCGCAGCCCGACCCCGAGTCGGGTGCCCCTTGATCCAGCAATCCGACCTCGGGTCGGATATCTTCGGCTCCGCAGCCCGACCCCGAGTCGGGTGCCCCTTGATCCAGCAATCCGACCCCAAGTCGGCAATCTCTTGACAACAACAGACTGTTCCCCTGAGGCACGCCGCGGCCCCCTGCTCCACTACTCCCTGCAACGGCCGTATCCGGCGCTGCCCCACGATCCCCTGTAACAGCCGTACAAAGCGGAGCTCCACTACGCCCTGCCATGGCCGTACCCAGCGCTGTCCCACGACGCCCTGTAACGACCATGTCAGTGGCAACCCCATCGTGCCACACGATGACCAATCCCCAGAAAAACCCCCCAGCCTGATATATATGCGGCTGGGGGGAAGGGGAGGGTAAGCAAGATTTTTCAGAGTATTATCTTACCTGCTACCTCTTCTTCTCCTTCGATCTCCCCTAACTTGATCGTCGGAGGGCCCCCACTACCCCGGTGGTGGTGCGAGGCTTGCTTGCAGGTTTCCCGGTGGAAGGTGGAGCGCAACCGAAGTAATTCCAAGGGAACCCCGTTCATACCGCTGTGCCAATCATTCTCGGTTTGGACCCCCAGCAACAGAAACATTAGAAACTCTTTCTAATTTTCATTCTGCTTTGATCAAAGGCTTCCTGAATTATCATATGATTAGAATAAATAGGATGCTATCTTCTCTTACTAGAAGTGATTAATTCCTTGTTGACCTACTCATAATCTTCGTACA
Organism: Phoenix dactylifera; assembly: GCF_051530095.1. Classification (NCBI taxonomy): domain Eukaryota; kingdom Viridiplantae; phylum Streptophyta; class Magnoliopsida; order Arecales; family Arecaceae; genus Phoenix; species Phoenix dactylifera. The sequence goes on along the minus strand of NC_143193.1, from coordinate 24,013,075 downwards.
CAATTCACCATATTCAGAAGACCTCGTACATAACTTATTGTCATGAATGAGTGTAAACCAAAATATGGGTTCATGTGCACAAGATACCATGGTGATCTCAGGTCATAGGATCAGTTGCACAACTCCCACTAAGAGAATCATCTTTTGACATGTAAGTAAGACTTCATAAGATTTCTCTTTGTAGGTCAATTCAGTGAACTCATTCCTCTAATGAGCACCCACATCTTTGTATTAGTGTCTCCACACAAATGATTGTGAGATCAATCATCCTCTGCATCGAGCATACATAAGACATGCCAGTCTTTCCGGTAATCATTGATCCCCGACTCAATGTACCAATGACTGGGAATATTTAAGATTAGAATTTTAGGATTTTAAGTCTCACTAGTATGATCTCATCATAGTCTTAAAACCATTGCCCTAATCTAAGGAGTTTATCATAAATATAATCAACAGCATATGATAAAACATAACGCCTTTATTCATATTTAAATATCATGTACATGATTTGGACAAATCAAAAGAAAAACCTTTCGCAATACATATTGCGATTGGCTTGTAGGACATCTACTCTTTCAGCCGGCGCCCCCTCTTAGGAAACTAGTCTAGGGCTCCTAAGTTGTAGGAGCCCTAGATGCTTTATAAAGAGGTGAAAAGGGGGCTGACGCTCTAAGCATTGATCTCGTCTCCTCCCAGCCGTAGCCACCCTCTCCCCTCTCCTTGTTTCATCCGCGAGCAAGAAGAAAAGAAGAAGAAGCCTTGGCGGCCTCCTCCCCTTCCCTTCCTTCATCCAACGCAGGGAAAAGAAAGGCTGCAGTAAGGGCTTTGGTTCTTCTTCAAGATCCCTCCTTCTTCTTCCTCCTCTCAAGCACAATCAAGGGTTGTTTGAAAGAGAGAAAATCAGCCATCAAAAGAAGTCTTTGCAAGAGAGCTAGCACCCCGGGAAGACAAGAGAGCTTTGATCGGATCACTGCTTCGTGTGGATACCCATAGAGGCCGGATGTGTGAACGGCTTCATACGAACTTTCATCCTAAAACCACGAACTCCAGTTTGCGGTGATCATCTACCCGCACAAGGTGAAGATCTGATCTTCCTAAAGTTATTAAAAGTTTTTAATCCTTACCTAACTACGAACAGTTATCAAACGACGTTCATGCGATGAACGTCGATCCCGCACATGCCCCTTCCGCTGCCATCTGATTTTGTTTTGAAATATTAGCGGCATGGGCGGGTTCTAACATTGGTATCAGAGCCTAGGCATCGTAGATTAAGGTAAGGATTAATTATTAATAGGCTTAATAGATCTGAAAATTGAATGATCATGCATGCTGAAAATTTTCTGCATGCAGATTTTTTCTAGGGTGCTGATTTTTACATGCTGATTTTTATGTGATAAAAAGATGATTCTAATTGCATTGTTAATGGGATTACAAAGTTTAGAATCATAATTAGCATGATCAGCAACCTATGTCATAAGATAATCAATTAGTTTTCAGATCTGAAAAGTATAATTGTTGCATGCGGTGATGATCATAGGATTCAAACCCTTTTGGTATTAAATGTAAAAACCTACGATGTGATCTGCAATGTCATGTAATTTTTTAGATGCTTGCATGCATCTTATTAATTATTTGAGAGGCCTGCGTGCCTCCTAAAAGGAAGATGTAATTTATTTTTATTTTTATTTTATATCTGGTTGTATTTCTGTGATGTGATGTACGTCAACGATCAAGTCAAAGATGATGCATGAGATGAGTAGGGGTCTAAGCGGTTGATGGCGATTGGATCAAGAGTTGGCCAAGGATCGAGTCAAGGAGGCTTGGAACCAATTCAGAGTTGAAGACAAGTTGATCGATTGACGTGCATGTGCTTGTAATATGACCTAATTAGAATCCATGATCATCACCTATTTAAAGTTTAGCTTTAATTATTGCTGCAATTATAACTGCCTGCAATGTGCCGTTTGCATGTGATGTGAATGAGAGTCGGATAGATAGGTTTACATGTGATGTAGCAAACCCAATGAGACCTAAACTAAAACCTCCTCAATCAAGTCGAGAGTGAACCGACATGAGCAAGTCATATTAGATTAATTGATCTAATTGGTGTCTAGAAAAGCATGAAAGATGGTTACTTAATTAGGACCTTACTCTCTGAGTAAGGGGAGCCTCCCACCTGCTTACCTGGCCAATTGTTCGATTATCTCTTATGAAGAGCTCAAGTTGCAAACACTAAGACCTGATTAACCAATATTAAGTCAATAGGCCTTCCACCGTAGTAGAGCTGCTAAGGTCTTTCTGATGTTGATTTGTCTCGGCTGGACACAGTGGGCAAGTTGCATCGGGGGGCTGGACCTCTCTATAGACATAAGATGTTGTAGGGTAAAGGTGGGGTTGGGCACCAATAACTGTTACGTGAGGACCCAATGACGACTTTATTCCTACGGTTATACGGTGGGTCTAACTTAACTAAGAAATGGGACCAATAACTGTTAGGTGAGGTTTTCATGGCTTAGAGACCAAGTTGCACTGCAACATGCTTGAGAAGCATTGTACAAGAGTTGTACATTCATCAATCTATGTGTCACCAATAACTGTTAGGTGAGGTGGCATGTAAATCGGTGGAACCGCAGTACCCACTAGAAACCCTAGTCGTGTAGGATTTCCGTTTTCCTACCAGGGAAGTATGAGGAATTCGAGAAAATAGTGGGAGGTATATTCGTTCTAAAAGTCCTTAGAACAGATTAAGGATCAAGTACAAAAGTCTAACTAGAATCTTTACTCTCTGCAGATCATAATGTCAGCCTCAAACCCTTTGACCCGTATTCTTGAGACCAACCGATTGACCGGTACAAATTACAAGGACTGGCGTAGAAATCTCAAAATTATTTTGAGCCGTGAGAAAATAGGCTACATACTCGATTCAGATATCCCCACACTACTAGCACGTCCTACTGATGTTCAGCGACAGATGCATCAAGAGTGGATGGATGATGACATTAGAGTCAAGTGCTATATGATGGCATCCATATCCAATGAACTCCAATGCCAGCATGAGAATCTCAAGACTGCTAGGGACATACTAGCACACCTGCAAGAGTTGTATGGTGAGCAGAGTCGCACAGCTCGTTTTGAAGTGTCCAAGAGGCTCTTCAAGACAAAGATGCGCGAAGGGCAGTCCGTCCATGATCACGGTCTGACTATGATCAAGGACCTTGAGGAGCTTGAGAAGCTCGGTATGAACATGCACAAGGAATTGCAAGTTGATCTGATCCTTCAATCCCTTCCTGATTCATTTGGTCAGTTTATAGTAAACTACCACATGAATAAGATTGAATGCACTAAGACTGAACTGATAAATATGTTGGTAACTGCTGAGGGAGCCTTGAAAGATTCAAGGGGCAATGTCCTTGCTGCTCAGTTGACTTCTGGTTCCAAGAGAATGTCTGCTTGGAAGAAAAAGAAGCCTGCTAAGAAGCAGAAGAAAGACAAGAAGCCAAAGAAGGAAGTTCAAAAGAAAAAGGGTAATGACAAAGGAAAATGTTTCCACTGCAATGTCGACGACCACTGGAAGAGAAACTGTCCTTCATACCTCGAGAGCCTGAAGAACAAGAAAGGTGACACACCTTCAGAAGGTATAGACTTGCTCATAATTGAAACTAATCTAACAGTTTCTTCTACTTCTAGTTGGGTTATAGATTCTGGTTCTAGTGCTCATCTGTGCACTACCATGCAGGGTTTAAAGGAAAGTAGAAGGCTGACGGAAGGTGCGGTAACCCTTCGGATTGGCAACGGGTCAAAAGTTGCTGCTGTGGCTGTGGGCACCTACCATCTGCGACTACCGTCTGGTTTTAGTTTATTACTTAGAGACTGCTATTATGTACCTGCTGCTAGCAGAAATTTGATTTCTATTTCATGTCTAGCACAGGAAGGTCATGTTTTTACATTTGATAAAGACTGCTGTTCTATTTATTTCAGAAATAAAATAGTCGCACGTGGTTTTATGATTGACAGTCTCTATCATTTGCATATGGATGCATCTATAAATGTGTCTGAGCAAGAAGTGAGTGCCAAAGGATCCAAAAGATCCAGGGATGAGATAAACCAAAAGTATTTGTGGCACCTTAGGCTTGGCCATATTGGAGAGGACAGAATGAACAAAATGGATAAAAATGGGCCTCTTGGCTCATTGACTTCCGAGTCATATCCAGTTTGCGAGTCCTGTCTTCAAGAAAAAATAGCCAGATTGCCCTTTGTAGGACATGGGGAGAGGACCACTGAAATACTTACCCTGGTACATACAGATGTATGTGGCCCATTCGATGTGCTAGCCAGGGGACATTATTCATACTTCATTACCTTTACCGATGATTATTCACGGTATGGGTATGTGTATCTTATGAGACACAAATCTGAATCTTTCAAAAAGTTCAAAGAGTTCAGAAATGAAGTAGAAAAACAAACTGGAAAATCCCTTAAGGCTCTTCGATCAGATCGAGGAGGAGAATACCTTAGTGGAGAATTCCGGAACTATCTCAAGGACAATGGCATAGTCTCACAATGGACTCCTCCGGGTACACCTCAACTCAACGGGGTGTCAGAGAGGAGAAATCGGACTCTATTAGATATGGTCTGGTCCGTGATGAGCTTCACTGATCTACCGATGTTTCTTTGGGGAGATGCCTTACTTACCGCAGTATATCTACTGAATAGGGTTCCCTCTAAATCCGTTCCTACCACACCGTATGAGATATGGCATGGTAAGAAATCAAGTCTTGGTCACCTCAAGATTTGGTGATGTCCGGCCCACGTCAAAAAACTACAGGCGGACAAACTAGAGGCTAGGACCATAAGTGCTCGTTTTATAGGATATCCTAAAGAGTCATTAGGATACAATTTTTATATCTCAGAGGATCACAATGTGTTTGTGAGCCGTCATGCCATCTTCTTGGAAAATCAGTTTATCCTTGACAGAGGCAGTGGAAGGAAAATTGAGCTTGAAGAGAAAGTCTCTAAAAAGCAACGAGTCATGGATCCTATCGAACCCACTAATACAGAGCCAGTACACGATGTCCCTCAACCACCTCGCAGATCAAGTAGGGTCTCCCATCCTCCCGATAGATACTTAGGTATACTAAAAGAGGATACTGAGGAAATGTTCCTAGTGAGAGATAGGTATCACGTACAGGATCCCAAAACCTACAACGAGGCGATATCTGATATCGATTCCGAAAAATAGTTGGAAGCTATGAAGTCAGAATTAGACTCCATGCGTTCCAACCAAGTCTGGACCTTAGTAGATCCACCAGAAGGTATTGTACCTATTGGATGTAAATGGATCTACAAAAGGAAGATAGGTTCGGATGGAAAGGTAGAGACCTATAAAGCAAGGCTGGTGGCGAAATGATATAGTCAACGCGAAGGCATTGACTATCGGGAGACTTTTTCACCTGTAGCCATGCTGAAATCCATCCGAACATTGCTTGCCATTGCAGCATTTCATGATTATGAAATCTAGCAGATGGATGTGAAAACTGCTTTCCTAAATGGATATCTTGAAGAAGATATCTATATGGAACAGCCTTTGGGTTTCACTTCCAGTGATGGAGATCATAAGGTCTGCAAGTTGCAAAGGTCCATTTATGGACTAAAGCAAGCATCTCGGAGTTGGAATACTCGTTTCGATGACGCAATCAAAACGTTTGATTTCATCAAAAACGAAGAGGAACCGTGTGTTTACAAAAAGGTTAGTGGGAGCGCTATCGTATTTCTCGTACTGTACGTGGACGACATCCTCCTGATAGGGAATGATATTCCCATGCTAACCTCGGTGAAGGTCAGGTTGTCAAAAGAATTCTCCATGAAAGACCTTGGGGAAGCATCCTATATTTTGGAAATTAAGGTCTATAGAGATAGATCTAAAAGGATGCTTGGCCTATCACAGAAGATGTATATAGAGGAAGTGCTGAAAAGGTTCAGCATGGAAAACTCTAAAAGGGGTCTCTTACCCCTAAGACATGGAATTCATCTCTCCAAGAAGATGTGCCCCAACACATCTGAAGAGATTCAACGCATGAGCAAGATCCCTTATGCATCGGCAATAGGGAGCCTCATGTATGCCATGCTATGTACACGACCTGATATAGCTCTTGTTGTGAGTGTCACAAGCAGATATCAGTCGAATCCAGGTGAAGAACACTAGACAGCTGTGAAGAATATTCTTAAGTACTTGAGAAGAACTAAAGATTTATTCTTAGTCTTTGGAGGATCATCAGAGTTAAAGGTAGAAGGGTACACAGATTCAGACTTCATGACTGATGTCGATGATAGGAAGTCAACATCTGGATATGTGTTCTTGAGCAATGGTGGTACGGTGAATTGGAAGAGTTCTAAACAACCGATCATTGCTAATTCTACTATGCAAGCTGAATACATCGCCGCCTCTGAAGCTGCTAAGGAAGGCTTCTGGTTCAAGAAATTTATTGCGGAATTGGATGTAATGTCATCAGATGCCATAACACTCTACTGCGATAATAATGGCGCCATAGCTCTTGCTAAGGAGCCAAGGTCTCATCAGAAGTCCAAGCACATAGAGCGGCGCTTCTACCTCATACGCGACTTTGTTGAGAAGAAGTATCTCGAAGTGCAGAGAGTAGACTCCGCGGACAACGTGGCAGACCCATTCACTAAACAGCTAAGTCAGCAAAAGACTGAAGCCCACCTTGAGAAGATGGGACTAAGATATATGACTGATTGGCTTTAGTGCAAGTGGGAGATTGTTAGATATATGCCCTAGAAGCCAATTTTTGGCTGACACATTATTAATTCTGGGACATAATTTGTATTTGTTTTTATTATTGAATAAATAAAAGGCATATTTTTCATTCATATTGATTATGTGTCTATGAATCGTCCAAGAATTAATAAGATGATGATGCATATTCTTAAGAGTTAAGAATTTGAGCTATGCATCATGAGTAATTAATTTCTGAATGCTCCTGATCGATGGATCATTACGAGGGCGGTGATCGATCCGATGAGATCAGTGCACACATTACTTTCCTTGTGGATGGACGAGACTCGAGTCCACGGTGTGGGGACACTGAGGTAATAGTGCAGGTGCTTGTTAGAGAACAAGGATACTGAGCGTGACCAATACAAGAAGTCACTTGGATGTCTATCCACTCGTCAGTGACTTGCTTGATGTTGCAGTAGTGTGACTGGTCCTTTGACCTGCAGTGCTTCGGCTACTCACAGTGAGGTTATTGTAGTTTGACTACACACATACATGGTCTCTAGCCATATGGGTCCATGCAGTGTAGATTGGCTGCAGTAAGTTCACTGTAGGAGTAGGGTATGCACCTATAAGGAATCTATCGACCTTGATAGATAAGGAGAGATCCTATGTGATTTATAAGACTGAGTTCGTAAGACCTCGGCCGGGGCAGTATGCACAGTGGAGAAAGAGTTTTCCACTCTCGAACTTAAGTCGAATAAATCTTCACATATGACAGACGATGAGGTTTGACGAGTTGTCCATGACCTCCGTCCTGTAGGGATCCACGATAGTAGGACTGTATCACATGATAACTGCACCTAGAGGTTCATCATTCTATTCTGCTGGGTAGCCACTACATGCTGCTAGGTGTCACTGGTGGATGGTGGGACTCATAGGGATTATCTTGATGATCGATAAACCCTAATGAGTAGAGTTGGAATCGTTCCAATCCATTGAAAGGAGTTTTCAATGATATTGTGATAGAGATCACAATATATCTCACTACCAGTCAGAATAGAACCTATGGGGTCACACACACTAGAAGTATTGACCGATCCGATGGTTGAAAAGTGATTATGAATCACGAGTAATCAATTCGATTGATAATAAGTTGAAGAAGGAACAATGGGAATTGATTAATTGGACTTAAAACACAAATCCTACTTAGAGTAGGATTCCTAGAGTCCTAATTGGATTAGGACTGGGAATCCTATTTGGAGTAGGACTGGAATTCCTACTTGGAGTAGGATTCCTACAATCCTAAATAGATTAGGATTTTGAATTCATTTTTGGATTCCTACTTAGAATAGGATTCCTAGAAATCCTAATTGGATTAGGACTTCGGATTCAAATAAGAGTCCTAATTAGATTAGGACTAAAATCAAATATATCCTAATTTGGATTAGGGTTTCCTAAGTCACAATTAAGTATTAATCTAATAAATCAATAAGACTCCTAATTGGATTAGGATTGAAGAGTTTAATTGAATCAAAATTGATTTAAGTTCTAATTGGATTAGGACTTACCTAGATTGGATCCAAATTGGTTCACCCTTGGGCTAAGCCTAATTGGATTTGGGCTTGACCACATTAGGGCATTCCAAACCCTACTAAACGTGGATTAGGGTTTGCCAAGAGGGAGGGGCGCAAGCCCCTCCCCTTTTTGCTTCCTTGGTGCAGCATGAAGAGAGGGGGCCGGCGCCCCCTCTTAGGAAACTAGTCTAGGGCTCCTAAGTTGTAGGAGCCCTAGATGCTTTATAAAGAGGTGAAAAGGGGGCTGACGCCCTAAGCATTGATCTCCTCTCCTCCCAGCCGAAGCCACCCTCTCCCCTCTCCTTGTTTCATCCGCAAGCAAGAAGAAAAGAAGAAGAAGCCTTGGCGGCCTCCTCCCCTTCCCTTCCTTCATCCAACGTAGGGAAAAGAAAGGCTGCAGTAAGGGCTTTGGTTCTTCTTCAAGATCCCTCCTTCTTCTTCCTCCTCTCAAGCACAATCAAGGGTTGATTGAAAGAGAGGAAATCAGCCATCAAAAGAAGTCTTTGCAAGGGAGCTAGCACCCCGGGAAGACAAGAGAGCTTTGATCGGATCACTGCTTCGTGTGGATACCCGTAGAGGCCGGACGTGTGAACGGCTTCATACGAACCTTCATCCTAAAACCACGAACTCCAGTTTGCGGTGATCATCTACCCGCACAAGGTGAAGATCTGATCTTCCTAAAGTTATTAAAAATTTTTAATCCTTACCTAACTACGAACGGTTATCAAACGACGTTCATGCGATGAACGTCGATCCCGCACATGCCCCTTCCGCTGCCATCTGATTTTGTTTTGAAATATCAGCGACATGGGCGGGTTCTAACACCAAGGGCCCAAATGCAGTGAACCAAAGCCAATGGTCCAAATCTAGGTGCCATCTAATGGTCCAGATCAAGGCATCATCATCCAGGATGCCATCCAATGGTCCAGAAGCAAGATACCATCACCGATGGTCCAGATTCAAGCGCTGAGCAACGGTCCAGATCTTTCATGCAGAGATCCATCCAGTGGTCCAGATTCAGGCGCTGACCAATGGTCCAGATCCTTCATCCAGAGAGCCATCCAGTGGTTCAGATTCAGGCGCTGACCAATGGTCCAGATCCTTCATCCAGGAATCCATCCAATGGTCCAGATGAAGGCGCCAACCAGTGGACCAGATCCTTCATCCAGGAGCGATCCAATGGTCCAGAAGTGAAGGTCCTATCAAACCCAATCCAATTGGGTTTAACCAACTTAAAGAAAACATTAAACCTAATCAAATTAGGTCTAATTAAAGCCAAATGGGTTCCAACTCTTGGCTAACCCATATTAGGTCATGATCTAATCATATTAGATCAACCTAATCTAAGAATCAGATTCAAATTTAATTTGAATCAGGAGCTAGAGTTTGCAACATGTGCTAGCATGTTCATCTTGCAAACATGATCTAATCCAATTAGACCCTTGATCAATTTCCTTGTGTGTGATCCATTGGGTTCCTTATCTTAGCCAGCAGTTGGTGCAGGTGCAAGTTGACTTAGCCTGATTAGAATACCTCTAATCCAATTTAGGTTCAATTTAGTGCTAAACCTGACTTAGCAATCAGAACCTTTCTGATGCTTTGATCTAATCAAACTCTTTGATCCGATCAACCCATAAGATATGATTGACGTCTAGCAACGTATCATGTCTACCCGAAAGATGAGGAATGTATTGGACAAATCCAAACATACCCTTCAGTGGCAAGTTACCGTGCAATTCAATCTCTCAGTCATACTACATCCTGAATAAGTGCATGAGTATGGATCAATATCAAACTCAATCACTTATTCATGTCTCTCTCAATCTTTTATATGATAATTCAAACAATGAAACATTAGAAACTCTTTCTAATATTCATTTTGCTTTGATCAAAGGCTTCTTGAATCATCATAAGATTAGAGTAAGTAGGATGTTACCTTCTCTTACTAGAAGTGACTGATTCCTTGTTGACCTACTCACAACCTTCGTACAAAATCCACCATATCCAGAATACCCCGTACACAACGCAATGTCGTGAATGAGGGTAAACCAAAACATAGCTTCAAGTGCACAAGGTACCATGGTGATCTCAGGTCTAAGGATCACTTGCACAACTCCCACTATGAGAACCATCTTTTGATAATTAAGTAAGAATCCATAAGATGTTCTCATGGCTGGTCATTTCAGTGAACTCATTCCTCTAATGAGCACCCACATCTTTGTATTAGTGTCTCACACAAGTGATTGTGAAATCAATCACCCTCTACATCGAGCATACATAAGATATGCCAGTCTTTCCGGTAATATTGATCCCCGACTCAATATACCAATTTGACTAGAAATATTCTAAATTAGGATTTTAGGATTTTAGGTCTCACTGGTATGATCTCATCATAACCCTAAAACCAATGTTCTAATTTATGGGGTTCATCATCCAATAATAAAACAGATAAGCAGCAAATGATGAAACACAATGCCTTTATTGATATATATCGAGTGTCAAAGTACATAATTTAGAGAATTACAAAGAGAAACCCATCAAATGATTGGCTTATAGGGCATCTACTCTTTCAGGGTCGACCCCAAGTAAGGTTAAGTCGACCCCAATGAAAACAGCCGAAAATGTAAGGTTCCGTGGTTCCTGAGAAGGCCGGCCCCACTGTAGCAAGGGTCGACCCCAGTGAAGTTTGAATCGACCCCAGAGTGAGTTGGATCGACCCCAAGTTTAATGAACTGTAAGTTGAGTCGACCCCAGGAAAGTTTGGGTCGACCCCAACACGGGCAAGGGCATAACGGCTAGTTCTACAGAAATATTTTTTGACCTTCCAATGGCTAGTAATGGCTAGTTTTTCAAATCTAACCAATGGAAAGTGACCAATAGAGGTGGGCAAGTATTTAAAGTGACACTATTCATCAGAGGAAACATCTTTTGCTAAGAAATCAATAATTCATTCAAGTAAAAGCAAGCCCTAGCATCCTTCATCAAGGGTCTCCATTTAAGTCTCAAAAAGAAGGTGGCTGAGCAATCTGAGTGTGCATTCAACAGCTCCACCAAACCATTGTGAAGTGAAGTAATCTTGGCAAAGAAGTGAAGAGCATCCTCAAAGCAATAACTATTTTCTCATCTCTTCTATTAGTGTAAAATTGTTATATTTACTCTTCTGGGAGTTTCAAACTCTTTCTTCTTAATTACTTTGTAAGGTTTGTTGGTGAGCCTGTAAAACCAATGGTGTAGGTTATTGGTGAGCCCGCAAAACCAATATCGATTTTTGGTGATCCCGAAAAACCAAAGTGTAAAGATTTTTGGATTGTGAGTCTAGAAAACAATCCAACTGTAACCCTAAAGGATCCAACATAGTTTGGGTACCTAAAGTACATTCTTGATTTTGATTGCAGGAGTGTCTTACAGCTAATAAGAGAGATAAACGATAGTATCTAGATAGCGGCTGTTCAAGACACATGACAGGTGATATAGAATAATTTGTCACTTTGGAATCTAAGAAGGGTGGAGTGGTAACCTATGGAGATAATAAAAAAAGACTTATCACTGGAAAGGATAAAATTTATATTACTCCATCCACCTTTATAGAAAATATTTTATTAGTTAATGGTCTGAAACATAACTTACTTAGCATTAGTCAATTTTGTGATAAAGGTCTTAAAGTCACATTTGAAGACTCAGTATGCATAATCACAAATCCTAAAGATAATAGCATTGTACTTATGGGACATAGTTATGGAAACATTTATATGGTAGATCTTCATGACTTAGGCAAGAAAAATGGATTATGCTTAATCACTAATGAAGAAAGGAAAAGTGAAACAAGTTGGCTTTGGCACCGTAGATTAGGACATGCTGGTATAGACTTAATATCAAAACTAGTCAAAAAGAATTTGATAAAAGATGTGCCAAAATTGATTTTTAAAAAAGATAAAATCTATGGACCATGCTCATTAGGAAAACAAACAAAATCATTTTTCAAATCAAAGAATGTAGTATCAACCACTAGGCCTTTTGAACTCATACACATTGATCTATTTGGGCCTACTAGGACTACAAGTCTAGGAGAAAAAAAGTATGGACTAGTTATAGTAGATGATTTCTCAAGATATACATGGGTTTCATTTCTTGCACATAAGAATTAAGCATTTTCAGCATTCTTGAAATATTATAAAAATATCATAACTGAAAAGAATCAGATTTGGCTTGAGTCAAATTGACACCAAAATTGGTTTGGTGAAAATGTCTAATTTGCCCCAACCAAATCAGATTTGGCTTGAGTCAAATTGGATTGAAATCAATTATGATCCTAGTATGACTAGGTCTCCCTTCCCTTTGTGAGACCCACATACTGTATGTGGGACCCACGTCCTGCTTAGGTGGGACCCTCGTCCTGCATTTATGGGACCCACATACTGTATGTAGGACCCACATCCCGACCGCCTGCTCTTAAGCATATTCTTGCTTGCATGTGTGACATGTGGTGGGTCTGGACACCTCACACTCCTCCTGATGTTATCCATGACCTCATCTGCCTCATGAGGTCATCCATGACATCGCCCTCCAGGCCACCTCACCCCTTTGCATGCATAACACGTGGCGGAGCAGGACACCTCTTTTTCTTGCATGTGTTGAAAGTGAATCCTAGGTTCTTCGGTGTTAAGCATGCTGATTTTTTTTTTAAAAAAAAAACATGGCTGAACCTGATCAGGTTGCCTACGTACCCCTTCATAAGGGGGATCAAGCCATATGTAGTTCTTTTTAAGTTTTAAAATGCAGCAGAAAAATTGAATCAAACAATTTAATTCATGCATACTTACAAGATCAAATCTAGAAATCAGCACCTTAAGAACACATAGGATTATGCCGAAATCGTTTAAACAATTATGCTAAAACTTTCATGCATGATTAACTATCAGATCTGAAACTTAAAAAACTCTATTCCAATTAATCTCTGAATATCCATTGAATGGATTCTGGAGATATCTCCGTGAGGAGCTCCAAAAGAGGGTAAAACCTCGGAAAATCGGACCTAGATCTTGACACCATAATAAAAGATTAATGTAGGATTAATACCTTTTATGATGGATGAAACTTGTGGATCTGATCCTTGACTTCGCAGCCACGAACACGAATGGCCTCTACGAGAAGTCCACGCAAAGTTCCTGAAGAGATCCAATCCTGCGGAAGTGCTAGCTTGCGCAGAATTTCTTAAGGCTGAAATTTGATCTTCCCAACGCTATCAACTTTTGAACCGCCTTCTTGGAAGAACTTGGAGAAAAGGTTTGGAGGGATTGAAGAGGACTTAGATCTGATCTAAAGACTCTTATCAGGGACCCCTAAAACTAATGGTGCGATGGACTTAGAGGAGGAAGAAGTCAGCTAGATTGAATGCAAAATTTTTTCATGCATGAACTAGGGTTCCTCTCTTTTCTTTTTCCTTTTTTCTTCTTCTTTTTCTCTTTTTTTTTCCTTGAATTCAATCACCAGTTGATGGAGGTCCTTTTATTGTTGCTATCCCCTCTAACTTCATGCCAACCATCCCATATTTGTGGAGGATTTCGTGGGGTTTTGAATTTTGAATTTAAAATTCAAGTTCATGTGCCATTACATGATGAAGCTTGATCTAATCTAAACCATTCATCATGTTGCCACTTTCCTCTTTCAATTTCGAAATTCCCATGCCCCCAATCAGATTAGAGGGTCACGTGGTGATTTTGTGGTGATTAAATTCAAAATTCAACCTTAATTAGAAGTGAGATAAAGATAAGGATGACATATGCCATGAAGAGAGAGAATTTGATCTTATCCAATTCTTTTCATGAATTTATCTCTCCATTTCGACCCATCTAATGATGAAAGAGGTCTCTGATGTTGCCAAGTATCCCATGGCACCATTAAATAAATTAAATTAATTTTTAATCATATTAAAAATCAATTTATGGCGCCATGCATGGATATGTGACAAGTGGATTTCAAGATCCGAACAGATTCAGATCAAACCCATTTAATTTAATTAAATCCTAACAATTAGAATGATCCAATTACCATGGGTTGATCCTAATCCAATTAGGTCAATCCCTATTTAAGCACAAATTTAATCTAATTTAATTTGGTCAACTTAAGTCCTCTTGATTCAGACCTAATCCAATTAGGTCAAAAACCCTGATTGAGCCCAGAATTGAATCTAATTTAATTTGGCTCATCCTTAGTCTAATTACTCAATCCAATTGAGTTCATTAGCAATCTAATTACTAATTAATCCTCCGATAATTACTTTAATTATTTTATAAGAGAATTTGGCAATCGAATTGACCAAATTACCCCTGAATGATTCTTAATCATTCATCAGCCTTCTTGATCAATCAGGAATCTTCTATGCGTGTGACCTCATAGGTTCGAACCTAAGCCGGTAGTATAGGAACGACTTCCTACACTAATCGATGTGACCATCTAGCAATGGTACCCGACGTCCGGATAGGCCAAATATATGCGAAGCAAATATTCTGGAACCCTGAACTATGGTTACTGTATGATTCAATCTCTTTGACTCCTAATGCCAGGATGACTTAGAGCTCACTGTCAACCCTATAATTAGTACATCCATTATGTGATTAACTTTAGATATCCCGTGACTCCTCACTGGGATTACCCTGGCCAAGGTTTTGCTAAATTAATCACAAGACATTATCTTCTATTTTCGGGAGGGGTCAATTCCATCTTGACTCACAACTGACTACGCAAGTACTTGACTGCACCCAGTGACCTTCCGTCACTGAATTAGAAATTCAGGTAGTCCGGTACCAAAGTATAGCGAGTTGCTTGCTAGTCACAGGTTGCGGTCTCAGGTCAGAGGGCCAAACTTATACCCATATCCACTCGGAACATCTCTTGATAGTAGAGCGTTCCGGAATTGGTCACGTTCAGTAAAATATACTCCTACACTTCACCTGTGTGGCATACCAGTGTCTCCACACTTCTTGGTTAAGAGGACAACCAACGTATATGTCACACAACGACCTAATCTTGATAATGCTGTCGTCCTT
Source organism: Phoenix dactylifera (assembly GCF_051530095.1). Classification (NCBI taxonomy): domain Eukaryota; kingdom Viridiplantae; phylum Streptophyta; class Magnoliopsida; order Arecales; family Arecaceae; genus Phoenix; species Phoenix dactylifera. Next base: position 23,997,719 of record NC_143193.1, on the reverse strand, counting down.
GTAACAACATATCATTTGGTCACGAACTAGTTTAAGGACTCGAAGATAAATCCTCCTTTATCATTAATAAGTCCTAAGGACTTCATCATATAAGAGTCCATTTGAAGATGTAAAATGATGAATAATGCCAAAAAATACTTTATTGATTTGTCAATTCATTTTCAAAATTTAATCATCAACATGCTGACGATTGACATTTAGGATACAATTCCCAACAACTCCCACTTAGCCTAAAGCCAATCGGCACAGTATCTAATACCCATCTTCGACTTGTGTTCGTTGAACTCTTTGATGCCGAGGACTTTGGTAAATGGGTCAGCCAGATTTTCTTTTGTGTCAATCTTCTGAAGATCAATATTACGTCGTTCGACGATTTCTCGAACCAAGTGGTAGCAACGTAGGATATGCTTGGTCTGCTGATGTGCTTTGGGTTCTCTTGCTTGAGCTATGGCTCCAGTATTGTCACAAAATATAGGTACTGGTCCATCAATGGAGGGTGTCACTCCAAGCTCGGTGATGAACTTTCGCAACCATACAGCTTCCTTGGCGGCATCAGATGCTGCGATGTATTCTGCTTCACATATAGAATCTGCCACTGTATGCTGCTTGGAACTCTTCCAGCAGATGGCCCCACCCTTAAGAGTAAAGATATATCCCGACACACTCTTGCTATCATCTTGATCTGACTGAAAACTTAAATCGGTATATCCTTCAAGTTTTAAGTCAGAATCACCGTAAACCAGCCACTGATCTTTAGTATTTCTCAAATACTTAAGGATGGTTTTTACAACCTTCCAGTGGTTGCTACCTGGATCAGACTGGTATCTGCTCACTACTCCTAGTGAGTATGCCACGTCTGGTCTAGTACATGTCATGGCATACATTATAGATCCCACTGCTGAAGCATATGGAATTCTATCCATACTCTCTCTTTCTTGAGGGGTTGTCGGACAATCCCTCTTAGAGAGGTTAATTCCATGGCCCATCGGAAGATAGCCTTTCTTGGAATTAATCATACTGAACCTCTTCAGTATAGTATCAATGTATGTGGATTGGGATAATCCAAGCAATCTTCTAGATCTATCTCTATAGATATTCATCCTTAGGATGTAAGATGCTTCTCCCAAATCCTTCATGGCAAATTGAGATGATAGCCAAACCTTTATTCCTTATAATGCAGGAATGTCATTCCCGATTAAAAGAATGTCATCCACATACAAAACAAGAAATATGATAATTGAACCATTTGCCCATTTATAAATGCAAGGTTCCTCTTCATTCTTAATGAAGCCATATGATTTGATCACCTAATCAAATTGTATGTTCCAACTCCGTGAAGCTTGCTTTAATCTATAAATGAATTTTTGAAGCTTGCACACCTTAGACTCATCTACAGATATAAAACCTTCAGGTTGCATCATATACACCTCCTCTTCTAAATCTCCATTTAGAAAAGCGGTTTTAACATCCATCTGCCAGATCTCATAATCTAAGTGTGCTGCTATCGCAAGCATAATCCGAATGGATTTGAGCATTGTCACAGGAGAAAACGTCTCGTCATAGTCAATACCATAATGTTGATGATATCTCTTGGCAACCAGACGGGCTTTATAGGTCTCTACTTTTTCGTCTGCGCCCCGTTTCCTTTTGAAAATCCACTTACACCCTATGGGTTTAATCCCTTCGGGTGGGTCAACTAATGTCCATACATCATTGACCTTCATGGATTTCATTTCGGATTGCATGGCTCCAAGCCATGCATCAAAGTCATGCCTCTGCATAGCATCCATATAGGTGATCGGATCCTCATCATTTTCATCAAGTTCGACAGGATCCTCGTCCCGGATCAAGAAATCGTAGTATCTGTCCGGCTGACGTGGTACTCTACCTGATCGCCTTAATGGTGCATCTAAGATGGATTCTGGATTTGATCTAATCAAATCCGACTCAATTGGTTTAGTGGATGGTGTCGGGTCTTCTACATGTTGAACTTTCCTAAGCTCAACATTAGAGCTTTTAGTTCCTTCACTAAGAAATTCTTTCTCTAAGAAAACAGCTCTATTGCTTACGAACAACTTTTGTTCTTCAGCAAAGTAGAAGTAATATCCTTTAGTTTCTTTAGGATAACCAACAAAGAAACATCTGTCAGACTTGGGTTCAAGTTTGTCAGTTTTCAAACGTTTGACATATGCCGGACACCCCCAAACCCTAAGGTGAGAGAGCATTAGCTTATGTCCAGTCCACATCTCATGTGGTGTTTTATTTACAGACTTACTTGGAACCTTATTTAGAATGTAGCAGGCTGACTCAAGTGCATATCACCAAAATGATATGGGTAGACTCGCAAACCCCATCATGGATCGAACCATGTCTAACAGAGTTCGATTTCTTCTTTCTGATACACCGTTATACTGTGGTGTACCAGGAGGAGTCCATTGGGAGAGAATCCCATTCTCTCCTAAATATGTCAAAAACTCATTGAAAAGGTATTCGCCTCCTTGATCTGATCGAAGAGTTTTAATACTCTTTCCAGTTTGTTTTTCTACTTCATTACGATACAATTTGAACATTTCAAATGCTTCAGATTTATGTCTCATTAAATAGACATAACCATACCTAGAAAGGTCGTCTGTAAACGTAATGAAATATGAATACCCACCTCTAGCATCTATGCTCATTGGCCCACATACATCAGAATGTACAAGGGTCAATAAATCACTGGCTCGTTCACCTTTTTCGATAAAAGGTGATTTGGTCACTTTACCAAGAAGACATGATTCACATGTTGTCAATGATTCACAATCATTAACATTGAGGATTCCCTCTTTACTTAACCTGTTCATCCTGTTCTTGTTAATATGACCTAGCCTATGATGCCAAAGGTAGACATCCGTGACATTATCTATTCTAGGATGCTTACTTGATGTGTACATTACATTAACAGGTTGTGATAACAAGTAGATGCCATTGCTCAATCGTCCATTCATTACAGTAACACTATTCATAATGATATCACAAGAACATTTCTTTATTGAAATTTCATAACTGTTCATGGGCAAAAGGCCTACGGAAATTACATTCAATAAGAACGTAGGATAATAGTGACAATCACTCAAGACAACTACATGAGAATTGAAAACAAGTTTGAGATTTCCTAAAGCTAGAACTGGAACAGATCTTCCATCTCCAACATTTAGGAATCTCTCGCTGTTTTCAAATCTCTCATTGACCTGAAGTCCTTCCAATGAATTGCATATATTAAACGGACTTCCAGTATCCAATACCCAGGTCGAATTATCACATATAGAGAAATTACAAGGTGTTATCATATAAATACCTTGATCAGCAATTGATTGCCCTTTTCTCTTGCTTAGCCTGTTCGGGTCAAGTGAGGTAAGGTACTGAGGACAATTCCTCTTCCAATGCCACTGCTTCTTACAATAGAAGCATTCTGCCTGACTTTGGTCATCCTTAATCCTTTTGGTCTGACTATGCTGAGTTTTCAGCTTTCTATACCAATTATTGAAGTTGGGACCAATCAACATGTCATTATCCAACAATAAGCGAAGTGACAAACTTGTGGCCATTTCTACATAAAAGAAAATTTGGCTATTAGTATATGAATTGACTAAACACAGTAGACTTGGACTTTAGTCTAAAGATACTCCCACTATTTTATACAAATTGGTAGCCTCTACCTCCAATTCGAAAAATTACTCCTAACTCTTTAGTGGGCACTAGAACCCAATAGATTGCATATAGGCCCGAGTGTGGCTCGACTAACCCATATGCACCTATTTGTAGGTTCTAAACCAGTTGCTTCACCAAGCAACTTCTAGTGACAATTTTGCCCTAGGTTCATGTGCCATTACATGATGAAGCTTGATCTAATCTAAACCATTCATCATGTTGCCACTTTTCTCTTTCAATTTCGAAATTCCCATGCCCCCAATCAGATTAGAGGGTCACGTGGTGATTTTGTGGTGATTAAATTCGAAATTCAACCTTAATTAGAAGTGAGATAAAGATAAGGATGACATATGCCATGAAGAGAGAGAATTTGATCTTATCCAATTCTTTTCATGAATTTATCTCTCCATTTCGACCCATCTAATGATGAAAGAGGTCTCTGATGTTGCCAAGTGTCCCATGGCACCATTAAATAAATTAAATTAATTTTTAATCATATTAAAAATCAATTTATGGCACCATGCATGGATATGTGACAAGTGGATTTCAAGATCCGAACAGTTTCAGATCAAATCCATTTAATTTAATTAAATCTTAACAATTAGAATGATCCAATTACCATGGGTTGATCCTAATCCAATTAGGTCAATCTCTAATTAAGCACAAATTTAATCTAATTTAATTTGGTCAACCTAAGTCCTCTTGATTCAGACCTAATCCAATCAGGTCAAAAACCCTGATTGAGCCCAGAATTGAATCTAATTCAATTTGGCTCATCCTTAGTCTAATTACTCAATCCAATTGAGTTCATTAGCAATCTAATTACTAATTAATCCTCCGATAATTACTTTAATTATTTTATAAGATAATTTGCTAATCGAATTGACCAAATTATCCCTGAATGATTCTTAATCATTCATCAGCCTTCTTGATCAATCAGGAATCTTCTATGCGTGTGACCTCATAGGTTCGAACCTAAGCCGGTAGTATAGGAACGACTTCCTACACTAATCGATGTGACCATCTAGCAATGGTACCCGACGTCCGGATAGGCCGAATATATGCGAAGCAAATATTCTGAAACCCTGAACTATGGTTACTGTATAATTCAATCCCTTTGACTCCTAATGCCAGGATGACTTAGAGCTCACTGTCAACCCTATAATTAGTACATCCATTATGTGATTAACTTTAGATATCCCATGACTCCTCACTGGGATTACCCTGGCCAAGGTTTTGCTAAATTAATCACAAGACATTATCTCCTGTTTCCAGAAGGGGTCAATTCCATCTCGACTCACAACTGACTACGCAAGTACTTGACTGCACCTGTGACCTTCCGTCACTGAATTAGAAATCCAAGTAGTCCGGTACCAAAGTACAATGAGTTGCTTGCTAGTCACAAGTTGTGGTCTCAGGTCAGAGGGCCAAACTTATACCCATATCCACTCGGAACATCTCTTGACAGAAGAGCGTTCCGGAATTGGTCATGTTCAGTGAAATGTACTCCTACACTTCACCTGTGTGGCATACCAGTGTCTCCACACTCTTTGGTTAAGAGGACAACCAACGTATATGTCACACAACGACCTAATCTTGATAATGCTGTCGTCCTTGTAACAACATATCATTTGGTTACGAACTAGTTTAAGGACTCGAAGATAAATCCTCCTTTATCATTAATAAGTCCTAAGGACTTCATCATATAAGAGTCCATTTGAAGATGTAAAATGATGAATAATGCCAAAAAATACTTTATTGATTTGTCAATTCATTTACAAAATTCAATCATCAACATGCTGACGATTGACATTTAGGATACAATTCCCAACATGTGTGACATGTGTCCTGGCAGGACACCTCATCGGATACCTCATAGGGACACCTCACTCTCTTCTTGGCCTATAAATAGGCCACCCCTCTTTCTTCTTCTTGAGATCAAGAGCACCAGAGAAAGAGAGTGAGAGGAGAGAGAAGCTCCAAAGGTAAAAGCCTAAGAAGGAGTTCTTGAGCTATGAAGGTCCATCTTCTTCCTTCTTCTTCCTTGCAGCCAACCTTCTGCCTCCCTGCGAGCTAGCACTCCCCAAAAAGTTGATAATTCCGGAGCTTCGCGTGGACGAGACATCGAGGCCGGACACTTGTGCGGCTGCGAAGCATCCTTGAAGAAACCACCTTCTAAAGGTAAGAGATCTGATCTCTTTTATGGTTGAGATATGATCTCAATCTTCAAATCACAAAAAGTTGTGATTTATGCATATTTATTTGAATCACACAATCCTCGGGATCTGAGGGCTTTGTGATATTTGGTGTCAAAACAAAGGATTAGTGGAGACTATCCGATTTTCGGAAACTCTCACGCGTGATCGTGTGACGAAGCGTGGCTCTCCACCCAGGGGCTTATGTGATGAGTGCTTTGATAGGCACACGCGGATGTCACCCTATGTATTGGGACTGAGCCTGCGCCACATGTGATGTATAGTTGAAGACTGTCTTCGACTGGTACCAGAGTCAAAATATCTAAAATATCAAGCATGTTTTGGGTTAAAATGTTTAACCAGTTCTTTCCGCATAAATTTTTCTGAAATTCATGCTTAGCCCTCTGCACGCACACCATCAGTGGTATCAGAGCCCATCCAGGTTCTTTGTGATATCAAATATCTATGCAAGATGTGATCTTTTACATATGATGTAAACTGATTATATTATTTCATTATGTTATTCATATGATGAATGAACATGTTTGTTTGCATGATTAACTTGAATCTTAAAAGTGTTTTAAGGATTTAAAGTTATGGAGCATGCAAAACAAAGATAAGACATGAATAATGCAATATACTTAATTATGAATTGAGTAATGATACAGATCCTAGACTTTAAATGTGATTTGAATGTCTAAGACATTGCATAATTCATGGGGTAATGGGTTAGCTAAACCAAATCCAATTGATTTGGATTCAATGGTTGAAATCAAACTTGGTAGAGTAGTTGATCTAATCTAATTAAAGTTGTTTCTTAGATTGGGTCAAGATTACTCTTGATCTTTGCAATAGTTGTAGTTGATCAAGTCCATGTCTTTGATTAGACCAAATGGATGTTGATTTAGGCTTCGTGGTTGAGCTTGAGTTATGATATTGATCGAATTGAAATTAATAAACCAATTGGTGCCAAAGGCAACTGTAATCAGTAGGTTTTTAATTGGGAGCTACTTGCTGGATTTCGGTCCAGTCAAGTTAATGGCATACCCTTCCACTGATCTCACTTACCTAGCCATCTTGATGAATCTCTTTTGATCAGATCTCTGATTGACTCTAATTAACCCATGCCTGTAAGAAAATCAGTTGGACTGATTTAGGTGCACTGACTTGAATCTATTTCCTATGATACCTGACTTATGTCAGTGGGAGGATTTGGATTGAGTAGCTTTTTATTATAAAAATCCTCTAAATTATTAGGTCCATAAAATGATATAGTTAATGGAGATGACCACGTCATAGCCTCCCATTAGTTGTGTGATAATGAGTCCAATGCGTCTATATACATTGGAGGCGCGTGCGCGCACTGGTGCGTATCGGCCATTGGAATTGTCATATAATAATGATGAGTCAGTTGCAACTATTGGAATGGATGGTCCGGTTGGATATCGGCCAAAGTCGGGCTTGACCGTCTATTAGATAGTTTGCATTGATTGCTACATGTTAATGGTTGGACCTAACCGGGACTTTCAGTAGTGTAGATATATGCCTGCTGAAGTGATTCCGGGGGCAAAATGATCACTAGAAGTTGTTTAGTTGAAACAATTTGTTTTGAACCTACCTTTAGGTGTATTTGGGTTGATACCGATCAAAGCCGGGCCCAGGTGTAGCCTATTGGATTCTAGTGCCCACTAATGAATTAAGAGTAATTCTTCGGATTAGAGGTAGAGGCTCTTGATTCATATAAAATAGTGGAAGGATATTTAGACTAAAATCCATATCTTTAGATTAATTGATTCATTTACTAATAAGACCTTGGTTTTGTCCTTTATGCAGAAATGTCCTGTTATAAGTTCCTTCTATCACTATTGGATAGTGATGACCCGACTAGACCTTTGATTAAGAATCAGACTAACTCAAGTGCTAATGAGAGAGTCAGCAAAGAGTTGCTGGTCAAGGTGGTTATATGATAACACCTTATAATTTCTCTGTATGTAATATTATGACTTGGGTATTGGATACCGGGAGTCCTTTTAATATCTGTAATACGTTGATAGGACTGCAAGTCATTGAGAATTTCGGTAACAATGAGAAATTCCTAAATGTTGGAGATGGAAGAACTATTCCAGTTCTAGCATTAGGTAATATTCAAATTGTTTCAAATTCTTACATAATTGCCCTTGGTGAATGTCACTATTGTCCTAGTTTCTTAATGAATGTCATTTTCGTTGGTCATTTGGCCTTAAACGGTTATGAAATTTGTATAAAGAAGGATTATTGTGATATCATTATGAATGGTGTTACAGTAATCAATGGACGATTAAACAATGGCATTTATGTATTGTCACAACCTGTTAGTGTAATGTACACTACAAGTAAACGCCCTAGATCTGATGATGTCTCTGATATCTACCTTTGGCATTGTAGGCTAGGTCATATTAACAAGAATAGAATTAACAGGTTGGCCTCATTGGATATTTTAAATATTAATGATTGTGAATCATTATCTACCTGTGAGTCTTGTCTTCTTAGAAAGATGACCAAGTCGTCTTTTACTGAAAAAGGTATACGAGTTGGTGCTGTATTAGGTTTTGTACATTCGGATGTATGTGGACCTATAAGCACTAGTGCAAGAGGTGGATACAGCTATTTCATTACATTTACCGACGACCTATCTCGTATGGGTATGTGTTTCTTATGAAACACAAGTATGAATCATTTGAAATGTTCAAATTATACCGTAATGAAGTAGAGAAACAAACTGGACAGTGTATTAAGATACTTCGATCTGATCGAGGTGGTGAATATCTCTCTAGTGATTTCTTGACATATCTGGAGGAGAATGGGATTCTCTCTCAGTGGACCCCTCCTAGAACACCGCAGCATAATGGTGTGTCTGAAAGGAGGAATCGGACTCTGTTGGACATAGTCCGATCCATGATGGGGTTTACAGTTTTGCCCTTATCATTTTGGGGTTATGCACTTGAGACCGCTTGTTGTATTCTTAATAGAGTTTTCAGTAAATCTGTGACTAAAACTCCATATGAGATATGGACCGGTCAAAAGCCTGTACTCTCTCACCTTAAAGTTTGGGGGTCTCCAGCCTACGTCCGTCGTTTGAAAGCAGACAAACTGGAAGCTAGGTCGGAAGAATGTCTTTTTGTCGGCAACCCAAAAGAAACCAAAGGGTATTATTTCTACCAGGCTAATGAACAAAGGTTGTTCATCAGCAATAGAGTTGTCTTCATGGAGAAGAAATTCCTTGGTGAAGGAATGAACAGCTCTAAGATTGAGCTTGATGAAGTTCAACAGGTAGAGGATCAGACAACTAAAACTGAACCGTTAGAGTCTGATTTGATTGGATCAAACTCAGAACCCACTGAGGTTCCTTTAGGCGATCCGGTAGAGTACCGCATCGACCGGATAGATACTACGATTTTTGTTAGAAGTATGCCCTAGAAGCCAACGTGGCTGACACATATTTGTAATCTAGGGCACAAATTTGTAATTTGACTCTTATTAATAAATAAGATTGGATAATTTATTTTTCATTCATGTTTGTATGTGTCCACGAATCGTCCAAGAAATTAATACATGATGACACATATTCTCAAGGAGTTGAGAATTTGAGGCATATGTCATTAGGGATTAATTTCTAAATGCTCCTGATCAATGGATCCATCACGAGAGATGGTGATCGATCCGCTGAGATTAGTGCATAGATCACTTAGTCAGATGGACGAGTCTCGAGTCCACCGTGTAGAGACACTAGAGTGATTATGCAAGTACTTGTTAGAGAACAAAGTACTGAGCGTGACCAAAGATACTAGTCACATGGATGTCTATCCACTCGTCAGTGACTACTTATGCTGCAGTTGTATGACTGGTCCTTTGACCTGTGATGCCTCAGCTATTCACTATGAGTTTGCTGTAGTTTGACGAGCATGTGAACTTAGGCCCTAGCCATTCGGATCCTTGTAGTGTGGAATGGCTACAGTAGGTTCATTTTGGAATAGAGTTGCATCTAGATGGGATCTATCGATCTTGATAGATTAGGAGTGATCCTATGTGATTTATGAGACTGAGTTCGATAAATTTCTGGCCAGGTATTTTGGAAAAAGAGTTTTCCTTATCTCGAACTGGAAGTCGTATAAATTTGACATATGACGGACGATGGGGTTTGACGAGATATCCATAACCTCCGTCACATCTGGATTCATGATAGAGAGACTGTATCATACACTAACTGCACCTAGAGGTTCAGACATTCCATTCTGCTGGGTTGCCACCACATACTGCTAGGTGTCACTAGTGGATTGTGAGACTCGAAGGCATTCATTTGGTGATCAGTGAACCCTGAGAGTAGAACTGAAATTGTTTCAATCCACTGAAAGAAGTTTTAGTAATATTGAGATGGAGATCTCAATATGCCTCACTGCCAGTCAGAGTAGAACCTACAGGGTCACACACATAGAGAATTTAATTAGTCAGACTATCATAATTATGATTGTGAATCATAATAGAAATTAATCATCAATATAATTGGTGATTGAATTAACCCATTAAGTGTTAGTGAGTTAATGAAAGAAGAATTAAGTGGAATTGATTGCAATTGGATTGCAATTGGGCTGATTTAATGAGCCAAATCAAATTGGGTTCGACCCAAATTGATTTGGGTTCATGATTGGGTCAATTTGATTAAACCAAGTTTGTGCGGATTTTAAAGACCACATGTCGTTGTAGGATGAATATGACTTAAGTCATGTTCACACTATACGACTTTAAAGTCCACATGACGTCATAGGATGCATGCTCCCAAATCAATTAATTTTCCTAATGAGATTAGGAATCCTAGTGTGATTAGAAAATTAATCAATTGATTAAGTGGACACATGCCATGCATCTATGAGCACAAGGATTGGACCCTTGGTATTAATCCAAGGGTAGGTTATAATCCCATACTCCTAATAAGATTAGGAGAAGCCCTAAACCCAATCTATAAAAGGGTAGCAAGGGAGACATTATGAATTAATTCTCTCCTCTTCCTCCCCACGTCTCCTCTCTCCCTTTCTTCTTCCTTCCCTCTCCACGGCAGCAAGGGGACCTCGTCTTCCTCTTCATCTATGGGAGCAAGGCAAGGAAGATCCACGCTTAAAGCTTCATCCCTCATCTTCGTCCATTGCGAGCAAGGTTGAAGAAGAAAGCGTTCTTCTTCAAAGAGGTATGCTGCAGATTTTTATCTTCTAATATTATGATAGTCATGAGAGATCTTTGCAAGGAGCTAGCACTCCGGTAAGACCTATTCTCAGATGATTAGATCCTCATGTGGATACTTGTAGAGGCCGGACAATTATGCAGCTCAAATAGAAACCTAGAATAGATCATCAGGCTGCGATGTTCTACACCTGCAGAATTTTTGAAGATGAGATCTTCAAATTTATAACTTCTGATTTTTGTTTCAGTTATATAAATCTTAATCAACCCTCCTCAGATCCTAATCTCTCCTCCCTAATGAGTTCAAAGATCTTCTAAATTTGGATCCAAAATAAAAATTTTGAATTCTACGATCCGAGGCGCGTTCATATGATGAACGACGTCCCGTGCGAATTCCACTGCGAATGTTGCATTGCACGGGGCGTAACTCAGCAGTTTTCTGGTCCAGGACAATGATCCCATTGGCCTTGATCAGAACGATGAGCATCCCGTCACCTATATGGATGCTATGCAAAGGTCTGACTCTGATAAATGGTTTGGAGCCATGGAATCTAAAATGGAGTCCATGAAGGTTAATGATGTATGGACATTGGTTGACCCACCCGAAGAATTTAAACCCATAGGGTGTAAGTGGATTTTCAAACGAAAAAGAGGCGCAGACGGAAAGGTAGAAACCTATAAAGCCCGTCTGGTTGCCTAGGAATTTCGTCAGCATTATGGTATTGACTATGACGAAACGTTTTCGCCTGTGGCAATGCTGAAATCTATTCGGATCATGCTTACGATTGCGACCCATCAGGACTTTGAGATCTGGCAGATGGATGTTAAAACCGCTTTTCTAAATGGAGATTTAGAGAAATAGGTGTATATGATATAGCCTAAAGGTTTTATTTCTGCAGATGAGTGTAAGGTGTGTAGGCTGCAAAAGTCCATATATGGACTAAAACAAGCAGCTCGGAGTTGGAACATTCATTTTGACAGAGTTATCAAAACTTATGGCTTCGTATACCCATCTCCTAATAGGGAATGACATCGCTGCACTACAGGGAGTAAAAATATGGCTTTCATCACAATTCTCCATGAAGGAATAGAATAAAAAAAGGTCCTTTCTTCTGCTCGCTCCCCTTCGCACCATTGAAGCTTATAGAGAAAGAAATTGCTTCCTCTGGCCCGATGAAAAAAAAACATTTTCTTCGCTCATTCGGCTTTGATTTTGGGAGAAGCATCCTACATCCTTGGGATGAAGATCTATAGAGATAGATCTAGGAGGTTGCTCGATCTGTCCCAATCCATGTACATTGAAACCGTGCTGAAAAGTTTCAGCATGACGAATTCCAATAAGGGTTATCTTCCGATAGCTTCTGGAATTTTCCTCTCTAAAAGAGATTGTCTGACAACTCCGCTAGAGAGAGATCGTATGCATCAGATTCCCTCTGCTTCGGCTATGGGGTCCATTATGTACACCATGATATGTACACGATCGGATGTAGCACACTCGCTAGGAGTAGTGAGTAGGTACCAGTCTGACCCAGGAGAGAGCCACTGGAACGTTGTAAAATCTATCCTCAAGTATTTGAGAAATACTAAGGATAAGTGGTTGGTCTATGAAGATTCTGACTTGAAACTTGTGGGATATACTGATTCTAGTTTTCAGTCAGATCGTGATGATAGCAAGAGTGTGTCTGGATTTGTTTTTACCCTATATGGTGGGGCTGTCTATTGAAAGAGTTCCAAGCAGACTACTATAGCGGACTCTGTGTGCAAGGCGGAGTACATTGCGGCATCGGATGCGGCGAAGGAAGCTGTGTGGCTGCGGAAGTTCATTGCTGAGCTCTGAGTTGCACCCTCCGCTGATGGACCAGTCCCACTATACTGTGATAGCACTGGGCCCATCGCTCAAGCTAAGGAACCAAAGGCACACCAGCGCACCAAGCACATTCTGCGCCGGTATCATCTTGTTCGTGAGATAGTAGAACGAGGTGATGTTGATCTTCAAAAGATTGACGAAAAGGATAACTTAGCCAACCCCTTCACTAAGGCCCTCAGTTTAAAGGAGTTTGACCATCATTACTTGAAGATGGGTATACGATACTGTACTGATTGGCTTTAGGTCAAGTGGAAGTTGTTGGAAATTGTGTCCTAAATCCAATCAATTATTGATTGTAAATGTATTTGAATCAATTATAAATAACATGGTATTTATTCATCACCAGAATATCTTCACAAACTCCGATGTGATGAAGTCCTTAGGACTGTTTTGTGTAATGAAATATGATTTTGTCACACAGGTCCTTAAATGTTCATGACCGTATGATATACTATTAATAGGACGATAGTATTATCGGACGTAGGTCATTGTATATCATATTTGTTGGTTATCTTCCAAACCAAAGAGTATAGAGATACTAGTATGGTATATAGGTGAATGGTAGTGTATGTTCACTGAATGTGACCAATTGACGGACTCTCTCTTGTCAAGAGTTGTTACGAGTGGATATGGGTATATGTATCCTTTAAACCTAAGATTGCAACCGGTGGCTTGCAAGCAACTCACTGTACTTTGGTGCTGGACTACTTGAATTTTTAATCCAGTGACGGAGGGTTTCTGGATCCAGTCAAGTACTTGTGGTAGTCAGTTGCAGATCAAGATGGGATTGACCTCCCCTAGAAATAAGGGTGAATGCCTTGTGTTTTCAATTAAGTAGTACCCTGGCTAGGAAAAGTCAAATCACTATCACTTGACTTATTGAATTGAAACACAATTTTGGATGGATAGTTTTAGAGTTGACAGACTCTTAACCCGTCTTGGGCATTTGTGGTCAAGAGGATGAATTTGTTAGAAGTTTGCCCGAGAAGCTAATTTGGCTGACGCATTATTTTATTCTGGGACATAAATTTGTACTTGACCTTATTATGAATTTATTAAGTTGGGCATTCTTTTCATTCATGTTCTTATGTGTCCACGAATCGTCCAAGGAATTAATAAGATGATGACTCATATTCTCAAGAGTTGAGAATTTGAGGCATGTGTCATTGGTTATTAATTCCTGAATTGCTCCTGATCGATGGATCATCACGAGGACGGTGATTGATCCGCTGAGATTAGTGCACATATTGCTTTCTTTGATGGACGAGTCTTGAGTTCACAGTGTAGGGACACTGGAGCAATTGTGCAGGTGCTTGTTAGAGAACAAGGGTACTGAGCGTGACCAACACAAGAAGTCACTTGGATGTCTATCCACACGTCAGTGACTTGCTTGATGTTGTAGTAGTGTGACTGGTCCTTTGACCTGCGATGCTTCGGCTACTCACAGAGAGGTTATTGTAGTTTGACCGCACACATACATGGTCTCTAGCCATATGGGTCCATGCAGTGTAGATTGGCTGCAGTAGGTTCACTGTAGGAGTAGGGTATGCACCTATAAGGAATCTATCGACCTTGATAGATAAGGAGAGATCCTATGTGATTTTTAAGACTGAGTTCGTAAGACCTCGACCGGGGCAGATTGTACAGTAGAGAAAGAGTTTTCCATTCTCGAGCTTAAGTCGAATAAATCTTGACATATGACAGATGATGGGGTTTGACGAGTTGTCCATGACCTCCGTTCTGTAGGGATCCACGATAGTAGCACTGTATCATACGATAACTGCACCTAGAGGTTTATCATTCCATTCTGCTGGGTAGCCACTACATGCTGCTAGATATCGCTGGTGGATGGTGAGACTCACAGGAAATATCTTACTACCAGTCAGAATAGAACCTATGGGGTCACACACACTAGAGGTATTGACCGATCAGATGGTTGAAATGTGATTATGAATCATAAGTAATCAATTCGATTAATAATCAAATTGAAGAAGGAACAATGGGAATTGATTAATTGGACTTGGAACACGAATCCTACTTGGAGTAGGATTTCTGGAGTCCTAATTGGATTAGGACTGGGAATCTTACTTGGACTAGGACTGGGAGTCCTACTTGGAGTAGGATTCCTACAATCCTAATTAGATTAGGATTTTGAATTCAATTTGGATTCCTACTTAGAATAGGATTCCTGGAAGTCTTAATTGGATTAGGACTTTGGATTCAAAGAAGAGTCCTAATTAGATTAGGAGTAAAATTAAATAAGTTCCTAATTGGATTAGAATTTCTTAAGTCCCAATTAATTATTAATCTAATGACTCCTAATTAGATTAGGATTGAAGGGTTCAATTGAGTCATGATTCATTGAGTTCTAATTGGATTAGGACATTGCATGGACCAAACCCAAAATTGGTTCACCCTTGGACTAAGCCTAATTAGATTAGGGCTTAGCCACATTAGGGCATCCCAATCCTTACTTAATGAGGATTAGGGTTAACCATGAGGGAGGGGCTTGCGCCCCTCCCCCTTTTTCTCCTTGGTGCGGCAACACAAGAGGGTCGGCGCCCCTCTTGGAAAAAGATCAAGGGCTCCTAATTTGTAGGAGCCCTTCATGCCTTTAAAAGGAGAAGTGGGCGGCACCCTAGGGCATTCATTGAAGCCCTCTCCCTCTCCAACTCGTGGCCACCCTTTCTCCCCTTGGTCTTCAGCCGCAAGCAAGGGAAAAGCAAAGAAAGTCTTGACGGCATCCCTCCTCTCCCTCTCTTAAGTTCCAACGCAAGCAAGGAAAAAGGCTGCAGGTCTAGCTTTTGGTTCTTCATCCAAGTTCCTCCTTCTTCTTCCTCCTCCCAAGCACAATCAAGGGTTGATTCAAAGGGATGAAATCAGTCATCCAAAGCTGTCTCTGCAAGGAAGCTAGCATCCCGGGGAGACAAGGAAGCTTTGATCGGATCTCTACTTCGTGTGGATACCCGTCGAGGCCGGACGCGTGAACGGCTTCAAGCGAACCTTCATTCTAAACCACGAACTTCAGTTTGCGGTGATCATCTACCCGCACAAGGTGAATATCTAATCTTCATAATTGTTTTAAAAGTTTTAATTCTAATCTATCTACGAACGATCTTTGAACAACGTTCATGTGATGAACGATTGATCCCGCTTATGCCTCTTCCGCTGCCATCTGAATTTTTTAAATTTTATACGGTATGGGCGGGTTCCCAACAGTGGTATCAGAGCTTAGGCTTCGTAGATTAAGGTTAGAATTAATTATTAACGGGCATGATAGATCTAAAATTTAAAAGGATATGTATGCTGAAAATTTTCTGCATGCAGATTTTTCAGGGTTGCTGATTTTTGCATGCTGATTTTTATGTGATAAATTGATGATTCTAATTGCATTGTTAATGGGATTATAAAGTTTAGAATCATGATTAGCATGATCAGCAACCTATGTCATAACATAATCAATTAAGTTTCAGATCTGAAAATTATAATTGTTGCATGTGGTGATGATCATTGGATTCAAATCCTTTTGGTATCAATTGTAAAGACCTGCGATGTGATCTACAATGTTATGTAATTTTTTAGATGCTTGCATGCATCTTATTTGATGTTTTGAGAGGCCTGCATGCCTCCTAAAAGGGAATGTAATTTATTATTATTTATCTAGTTGTATTTCTGTGATGTGATGTACGTCAACGATCAAGTCGAAGACAGTGCATGAGATGAATGGCGATCTGAGCGGTTGATGGCGATTAGATCAAGAGTTGATCAGGGATCGAATCAAGGAGGCTAGGGACCAATTCTAGAGTTGAAGACCAGTTGATCGATTGACGTACATGTGCTTGTAATATGACCTAATTAGAATCCATGATCATCACCTGTTTAAAGTTTAGCTTTACTTAATGCTGCGATTATAACTGCCTGCAATGTGCTATTTGCATGTGATTTGAATGTGAGTCGGGTAGATAGGTTTACATGTGATGCAAACTAATAGACCAATCCAAATAAGATCTAAACTAAAACCTCCTCAATCAAGTCGAGAGTGAACCAACATGAGCGAGTCATATTAGATTAATTGATCTAATTGGTATCTAGGAAAGCATGAAAGGTGGTTACTTAATTAGGACCTTACTCTCTGAGTAAGGGGAGCCTCCCACCTACTTACCTGGCCAATTATTCGATTACCTCTTATGAAGAGCTCAAGTTGCAAACACTAAGACATGATTAACCAATATTAAGTCCATAGGTCTTCTACCGTAGTAGAGCTGCTAAGGTCTTTCTGGTGTTGACTTGTCTCGGCTGGACACAGTGGACAAGTTGCATCGGAGGGCTGGACCTCTCTATAGACATGAGATGTTGTAGGGATAAAGGTGGGGTTGGGCACCAATAACTATTAGGTGAGGACCCAATAACGACTTTATTTCTATGGTTATACGGTGGGTCTGACTTAACTAAAAAATGGGACCAATAACTGTTAGGTGAGGTCTTCATGACTTAGAGACCAAGTAGCACTGCAACATGCTTGAGAAGTATTGTACAAGAGTTGTACACTCATCCATTTATGTGTCACCAATAACTGTTAGATGAGGTGGCATGTAAATCGGTGGGACCGTAGTACCCACTAGAAACCCTAGTCGTGTAGGTTTTCCGTTTTCCTACCAGGGGAGTGTGAGAAATTCGAAAAAATAGTGGGAGGTACATTTGTTCTAAAAGATCCTAGAACAAATTAGGATCAAGTACAAAATTCGAACTAGAATCTTTACTCTCTGAGGATTATAAAGTCAGCTTCTAGAATTTTAACTCATATCCTATAGAACAACCGTTTGACCAAACCCAATTATAAAGACTGGCTCAGCAAATTTCAAAACAATTTTGAATTGTGAGAAATTAGGATATGTGCTAGACCATGGAATCCCCGTGTTACCAATCTGTCCGATCACTGATCAGCATAAGACGCATGCTAAGTGGACGAACAATGACAATAAAGTTAGGTGCTGCACAATGGCATCCATGTCCAATGAATTACAATGCCAGCATGAGAACATGAGACTGCCAAGGACATATTAATGTTGGGAACCCGTCCATGCCGCAGAAAATTCAAAAAAATTCAGATGGCAGCGGAATCGGCATGCGCGGGATCGACGTTCATCGCATGAACGTGTTTCAAGAACCGTTCGTAGATAGATAAGGATTAAAACTTTTTAAAACTTTAGGAAGATCATATCTTCACCTTGTGCGGGTAGATGATCACCGCAAACTGATGATCGTGGTTTTTGGATGAAGGTTCGCTTGAAGCCGTTCAAGTGTCCGGCCTCTACGGGTATCCACACGAAGCAGAGGACCAATCCAAGCTCTCTATCTCCCCGGGGTGCTAGCTCCCTTGCAGAGATTACTTTGATGGCTGATCACCTCCCTTTACTTCAACTCTTGAATGATAGAGGGAGGAGGAAGAAGATGAAGGGATCAAGGGAGAAGATCCAAAAGGCTAGATGCAGCCTTTCCTTTTCCTTGTGTTGAATCCCAAACGAAGGAGGAAGAAGAAGACTATCAAGGCCCTTTTCCTTCTTGCTTGCGGCTGATCCAAGAGGAGAGAAGGGTGGCCACGAATTGGAGAGGAGGAGGGCTTCTAATAATGCCCTAGGTCAGCCACCCACCTCCCTTTTTAAAGTCATGAAGGGCTCCTACAAGTTAGGAGCCCTTGACTTATTTCCAAGAGGGGGCGCCGGCCCCCTCTCTTCATGCCGCACCAATCAAGAGGAGAGGGGCTCATGCCCCTCTTACTTGGTTAACCTAATCCTCCTCCAAGGAGGATTAGGTGTCCTTCTCATGGTTTAGTCCTAATCTAATTAGGATTAACCAAATCATGAATCAATCGTGACGCAATCGGGGTGGGCTGCAGATTTTTTTTTCTTCTTTGAGGATGGCTGAATCTTTCTTCTCTTTTTTTTTTTCTAAGCAATGGCAATGGAGGCTAGGGTTCTTTGTGGTGGAAGGAAGAAGAAAGAGGATGGGTTGGAAAAATTGATTTGAATTGGCAGCAATTGGCTCCAAAGAAAGGTTGGCGTTGGGCGGTTCTAGATTGTAATTGGATTCGTTGAGAGGAATCAATTCGAACCGATTGGATTGATCAATATAAGGTCTGATGGCTTGAGAGTTTTTTTGAGTATTAGATGGATTCTGAAAGGGATGAAGTATTAAAGAGGATGGAAGAAACTTTACTTGAATTTAATCAGGATTTCTAATAGGTTGGTGATGGAAGAACTAGGGCACAATCGGTACACCAAAAGGAACTAGTCTGAACCCGATTTGATGATCAATATGTTGGCTATATGAACGTAGATTTTTCTGAAGAATATGAAGGTTGGAAGCTCTTGTGGACGTGAGGGAACAATGGAGTATTTTTTTTTTTTTTTGGATTTTATTTCTAAAGGATAACTAAGGAAACTAGGTTGAGTCTCACACCCTAGGTTCCTAGAATTTGAGGAGAAGGTTGGGGCGTCTCACCTTTATCTTCTTCTCTCCACTGTCTCACCAATGGCTGGAAAAGAGCCCTTCTTTTCGTGGTCTCTCTCTCACAAATCTCTAGATTTTTTTTCAAATAAATTTGATATCATTTCATTCATCAAAACCTCCTCTTATAAAGAGAAAGAGGTTGGAAGTTACAAACAGATTTGCTTAGACTCAAAATCAGATAAGGACATTTTTTAAAATTCAAATCTAATGATAAACTTCCTAAACAACTTGCCAACTAAAGGTTGGACAAGTGTCAACCCTTCATGGTGTGTGGGTTGGAGATTAGGAGCAGGAAACCCCAACCGCACCATTACTCAAACACCTTCTCGAGTGCCAACATCAGCATGAAGTTCGGGAGACCCCTCAAATGTCATATGATCTCCAAATTTTATGTTTTTATAGTCATTGGAAAGCTACGGATGTCTACTTTCCAACAAAATTTGAATCAACTTAATCAGACTTCTATAGCTTTCGAAATCTTCAAAATACCATATGGTGTTCAATCTGTCACGGATTTCAACTGGATCTGAACTCTGAATTTCTTCCACATGTGAGAGATTTTCATGGTTGAACTTCTCCACGTGATGAGTGATGATCTTCACGGCATTAGGAATCCTTCTTAATGGCACTCAATTATAAGGACTCAATCTTAAACACATGGACTCAATCCTCTCACATAAGGACTCAATTTCACTCATACGACTAAACTAAATTCTCTACACATGACCCAATATGACTTGACTCAATCCTTGCATAACATGGACTCTTTTGATGCCACTTGGCATTCAATTACAAACATAAATCAGCAAATTGCAAACCCAAAATAAGAACTCAAATAAACCCAAAATAAAAGGACTCAATGTGACCAAAATAAAATAGACTCAATCCAATTAAATGCTAGAAATTACGAACCCAATGTGTTTTCGGGCACTCCCAAGCAAGAATCCAAACTCGACGTACATCCATTATGATTTGGGCTCGTGCTCCTGCATCAAATCGGGTTCAATCTATGCTAGTCCTAATCCAATTAGAACTTGAATGAACCATGACTCTATTGAACTCTTCAATCCTAACCCAATTAGGAGTCATGTTGATTCATTAGATTAATAATTAATTATGACTTAAGAAATCCTAATCCAATTAGGACTTATTTAATTCTAGTCCTAATCCAATTAGGACTTTAATTTGAATTCGAAGTCCTAATCCGATTAGGACTCTAGGAATCCTATTCTAAGTAGGAATCCAATTTTAATTCAAATCTCCTAATCTAATTAGGATTGTAGGAATCCTACTCCAAGTAGAAATTCCAGTCCTACTCCAATTAGGATTCCCAGTCCTAATCCAATTAGGACTCTAGGAATCCTACTCGAAGTAGGATTCGTGTTTTAAGTCTAATTAATCAATTGCCATTCCTTCTTCAACTTATTATCAATCGAATTGATTACTCGTGATTCATAATCACTTTCCAACCATCGGATCGGTCAATACTTCTAGTGTGTGTGACCCCATAGGTTCTACTCTAACTGGTAGTGAGATATATTGTGATCTCTATCACAATATTATTGAAAACTCCTTTCAATGGGTCGGAACGATTCCAACTCTACTCATTAAGGTTTATCGATCATCAAGATAATCCCTATGAGTCTCACCATCCACCAGTGACACCTAGCAGCATGTAGTGGCTATCCAGCAGAATAGAATGATGAACCTCTAGGTGCAGTTATTATGTGATACAGTCCTACTATCATGGATCCCTACAGGACGGAGGTCATGGACAACTCGTCAAACCCCATCGTCTGTCATATGTGAAGATTTATTCGACTTAAGTTTGAGGATGGAAAACTCTTTCTCCACTGTGCATACTGTCCCGGCCGAGGTCTTACGAACTCAGTCTTATAAATCACATAGGATCTCTCCTTATCTATCAAGATCGATAGATTCCTTATAGGTGCATACCCTACTCCTACAGTGAACCTACTGCAGCCAATCTACACTGCATGGACCCATATGGCTAGAGACCATGTATGTGTGCAGTAAAACTACAATAATCTCACTGTGAGTAGCCGAAGCACCGTAGGTCAAAGGACCAGTCACACTACTGCAACATCAAGCAAGTCACTGACGAGTGGATAGACATCCAAGTGACTTCTTGTATTGGTCACGCTCAGTACCCTTGTTCTCTAACAAGCACCTGCACTATTACTTCAGTGTCTCCACACCGTGGACTCGAGTCTCGTCCATCCATAGGGAAAGTAATGTGTGCACTATCACGGATCAATCACCGTCCTCGTGATGATCCATCGATCAGGAGCGTTTAGAAATTAATCATTAATGATACATGGCTCAAATTCTCAACTCTTGAGAATATGCATCATCATCTTATTAATTTCTTGGACGATTCATAGACACAATAATAATATGAATGAAAAATATGCCTTTCATTGATTCAATAATAATAAAGTCAAGTACAAATTATGTCCTATAATTAATAATTTGTCAGCCAAAATTGGCTTCTAGGGCATACATCTAACAATTAAATCACCTGCAAGAGTTGTATGGTGATCAGAGTCGCGCAACATGTTTTGAAGTGTCTAAGAGGCTCTTCAAGGCAAAGATGCGTGAGGGGCAGTCTGTTCACGATCACTGTTTGACTATGATCAAAGACCTAGAGGAGCTTGAGAAGCTCGGTATGACCATGCATAAGGAATTGCAAATACATCTGATCCTGCAATCCTTTCTAGATTCATATGAACAGTTTATAGTAGACTACCATGTGAACAAGATTGTATGCACCAAAACAGAATTGTTAAATAAATTGGTAACTACCTTAGGGATCTTGAAGAGTTCAAGGGGCATCATTCTCACTGTCGAGTTGGTTTCTACTTCCAAGAGAGAGTCTATCTGGAAAAAAAAGAAGCCTGCAAAGAAGGAAAAAAAGGACAAGAAGCCAAGTAAGGAAGTTCCAAAAAAAAGCCAATTGCAAGAAAAAGTGTTTCCATTGCATAATGGACGGCCATTGGAAGAGGAACTGTCCTACATACATGGGAAGCATAAAGAACATGAAGGGTGATAGACCTGCAGAAGGTATGTCAGAAATGCTCAGGATACTTAGGGACTGTTACCTATTGCTAGCAGAAATTTAATTTCTGTATCTTGTTTAGCACAGAAAGATTTTTATAAGACTACTGTTCCATTTATTTGAGAAATAAATTGGTTCAACGTGGTTTTATGATTGACAGTCTCTATCACATACATATGGATGTATCTGTGAATGTATCTAAGCAAATAGTGAATACCATAGGATCTAATAGATCCAGAAATGAGAAAATCGAAAGTATTTGTGGCACCTCAAGCTTGGCCATATAGGAGAAGACAGAATAAACAAATTGGAGAAACATGAGCTTTTTGGCTCATTGATTTTCGAGTCATATTCGATTTGTAAATTCTGCCTTCGAGTAAAGATGGCCAAATTATCCTTTGTAGGACACAGGGAGGACCACTGAAATACTTACCCTAGTACACACTGATGTGTGTGGCCCATTCGATGTGCAGGCTAAGAGTTGTAATTTTTTACTTTATTTACCGATGATTACTCACGGTATGGATATGTGTATGGTACATAAATCTGAAACTTTTGAAAGGTTCAAAGAGTTGAGATATGAAGTAGAAAAATAAACGAAAAAACTCATTAAGGTTCTTCGATCAGATCGAGGAAGTGAATACCTTAGTGGAGAGTTCCGTGATTACCTCAAGGAGAATGGTATAGTTTCATAATGGACTCCTTCTGGTACACCTCAGCTCAACGGAGTGTCAGAGAGGAGGAATCGGACTCTATTGGATATGGTCCGGTCCATGATGAGCTTCACTGATTTACCCTTGTTTCTTTAGATAGATACTCTATTTTCAGCTATTTACTTATTGAATAGAATTTTCTCTAAAGACCGTTCCTACCACACCATATGAGATATGACATGGTAAGAAGCCGAGTCTTGGTAATCTCAAGATTTAGGGATGTCCAGCTCAACTCAAGCAACAACAGGCGGACAAGTTAGAGGATACGACAATTAATGCTCGTTTTATAGGATATCCTAAAGAGTCATTAGGATACAACTTTTTCGTCCCAAAGGATCACAAAATGTTTGTGAGCCTAGATGCTATCTTCATGGAAAATAGTTTATCCTTGATAAAGACAGTGGGAGGAAAATTGAGCTTGAAGAGAAAGTCTCTAAAGAGCAACGAGCCATTGTGCCTATAGAACCTATTAAGCCAGTACACGTAGTACCTCCTCCACCTCGTAGAGGAAGTGTTCCTCATGGAAGATGGGGATCAAGGTAAGGATCCCAATACCTACAACGAGGCGATGTTAGATATCGATTTCGAGAGATGGCTGGAAGCAAGGAAGTCAGAGATGGACTCCATGCATTCCAACCAAGTCTGAACCTTAGTAGATTCACCAGAAGGTATAGTACCTATTGGGTGTAAATGGATCTACAAGAGAAAATTAAGTTCGGATGGCTAGGTAGAGACCTATAAGGCAAGGCTAATGGCGAAAGGTTATAGTCAGTGCGAAGGCACTAATTATCAGGATACTTTTTCACCTGTAGCCATGCTAAAGTTCATTCGAATATTGCTTGCTATTGCAGCATAATATGATTATGAGATATTGTGATGGTGATCACAAGGTCTGCAAACTGCAAAGGTCCTTCTATGGACTAAAGCAAGCATCTCGGAGTTGGAATACTCATTTCAATGATGTAATCAAATCGTTTGATTTCATCAAGAACGAAGAGGAACCATGTGTTTATAAGAAGGGTTAGTGGGAGGGCTATTGTATTCCTCATATTGTACATGGATGATATTCTTCCAATTGGAAATGGTGTTCCCATGCTAACTTAGGTCAAGGTTTGGTTGTCTAAGGATTTCTCCATAAAAGACTTTGGAAAAGCATCCTATATTTTGGGAATTAAGGTCTATAGAGATAGATCTAAAAGGATGCTTGTCCTGTCACAGAATATTACATAGAAGGAGTGCTGAAGAGGTTCGGCATGGAAACCTCTAAAAGGGGATTATTACCCCTTAGGCATGGGATAAATCTTTCCAAGAAGATGTGCCCCAACACATCTGAAGAGATTCAGCGGATGAGCAAAATCCCTTATGCTTGGGCTATAGGGAGCCTCATGTATACCATGCTATGTACGTGATATAATATAGTATATGCTGTGAGTGTCACGAGCATATATCAGTCAAATCCAGGCAAGAAGCATTGGATAGCTATGAAGAACAGTCTTAAGTACTTGAGAAGAACTAAGAACATGCTCTTGGTCTTTGGAAGAGTATCAGAGTTGAAGGTAGAAGGATGCACACATATTGATGATAAAAAGTCTACATCAGAATATGTGCAATGATGGTTCAGTAAATTGGAAGAGTTCCAAACAACCGATCATTGTAGATTCTACCTTAGAAGGTAAATGTTAAGCTGTCTCTAAGGGTGCAGTGGAAACCTTTTGGTTTAAAAGTTCATTGCAGAATTAGGTGTAATGTCATCAGATGCCATAACACTCTTCTGTAATAACAAAGGCACCATAGCACTAGCTAAGGAGCGAAAGGTCTCACCAGAAATCGAAGCACATAGAGTGGCGGTTTAACCTAATAAGTGACTATCTCGAAAAGAAATAAGTAGAGGATCAAAGAGTAGACTCCACAGGAAATGTGGTGGACCCATTGACTAAGCAGCTAAGTCGGCAGAAAACTGAAGCGCATCTTGAGAAGATGGGGCTTTAGGTTTATGGCTGATTAGCTTTAGTGCAAGTGGAAGATTGTTAGAAGTATGCTCTAGAAGCCAATTTGGCTGGCGCATTATTTTATTCTAGGACATAAATTTGTACTTGATCTTATTATGAATTTATTAAGTTGGACATTCTTTTCATTCATGTTCTTATGTATCCATAAATCGTCCAAGGAATTAATAAGATGATGACTCATATTCTCAAGAGTTGAGAATTTGAGGTATGTGTCATTGGTGATTAATTCCTGAATTGCTCCTGATCGATGGATCATCACGAGGACGGTACTTGATCCACTGAGATTAGTGCACATATTGCTTTCTTTGATGGACGAGTTTTGAGTCCACAGTGTAGGGACACTGGAGCAATTGTGCAGGTGCTTGTTAGAGAACAAAGGTATTGAGCATGACCAAGACAAGAAGTCACTTGGATGTCTATCCATTCGTCAGTGACTTGTTTGATGTTGCAATAGTGTGACTGGTCCTTTGACCTGCGATGCTTCGGCTACTCACGGAGAGGTTATTGCAGTTTGACTGCACACATACATGGTCTCTAGCCATATAGGTCCATGCAGTGTAGATTGGCTGCAGTAGGTTCACTGTAGGAGTAGGGTACGCACCTATAAGAAATCTATCGACCTTGATAGATAAGGAGAGATCCTATGTGATTTTTAAGACTGAGTTCGTAAGACCTCGACCGGGGCAGATTGTACAATGGAGAAAGAGTTTTCCACTCTCGAGCTTAAATCGAATAAATCTTGACATATGACAGACGATGGGGTTTGACGAGTTGTCCGTGACCTCCGTCCTGTAGGGATCCACGATAGTAGGACTGTATTATACGATAACTGCACCTAGAGGTTCATCATTCCATTCTGCTGGGTAGCCACTACATGCTGCTAGGTGTCACTGGTGGATGGTGAGACTCACAGAAAATATCTTGATGATCGATAAACCCTGATGAGTTGAGTTGGAACTGTTCCAACCCATTGAAAGAAGTTTTCAATGATATTATGATAGAGATCGCAATATATCTTACTACCAGTCAGAATAGAACCTATGGGGTCACATACACTAGAGGTATTGACCGATCCGATGGTTGAAATGTGATTATGAATCACGAGTAATCAATTCGATTGATAATCAAATTGAAGAAGGAACAATGGAAATTGATTAATTGGACTTGGAACACGAATCCTACTTGGAGTAGGATTCTTGGAGTCCTAATTGGATTAGGACTGGGAATCCTACTTGGACTAGGACTGGGAGTCCTACTTGGAGTAGGATTCCTACAATCCTAATTAGATTAGGATTTTGAATTCAATTTGGATTCCTACTTAGAATAGGATTCCTAAAAGTCCTAATTGGATTAGGACTTTGAATTCAAAGAAGAGTCCTAATTGGATTAGGACTAAAATTAGTTCTAATTGGATTAGAATTTCTTAAGTTCCAATTAATTATTAATCTAATGACTCCTAATTAGATTAGGATTGAAGGGTTCAATTGAGTCATGATTCATTGAGTTCTAATTGGATTAGGACATTGCATGGATCAAACCCAAAATTGGTTCACCCTTGGACTAAGCCTAATTAGATTAGGGCTTAGCCACATTAGGGCATCCCAATCCTTACTTAATGAGGATTAGGGTTAACCATGAGGGAGGGGCTTGCGCCCCTCCCCCTTTTTCTCCTTGGTGCGGCAACACAAGAGGGGCCGGCGCCCCTCTTGGAAAAAGATCAAGGGCTCCTAATTTGTAGGAGCCCTTCATGCCTTTAAAAGGAGAAGTGGGCGGCACCCTAGGGCTTTCATTGAAGCCCTCTCCCTCTCCAACTCGTGGCCACCCTTTCTCCCCTTGGTCTTCAGCCGCAAGCAAGGGAAAAGCAAAGAAAGTCTTGACGGCATCCCTCCTCTCCCTCTCTTGAGTTCCAACGCAAGCAAGGGAAAAGGCTGCAGGTCTAGCTTTTGGTTCTTCATCCAAGTTCCTCCTTCTTCTTCCTCCTCCCAAGCACAATCAAGGATTGATTCAAAGGGAGGAAATCAGCCATCCAAAGTTGTCTCTGCAAGGGAGCTAGCACCCCGGGGAGACAAGGAAGCTTTAATCGGATCTCTACCTCGTGTGGATACCTGTAGAGGCCGGACGCATGAACGGCTTCAAGCGAACCTTCATTCTAAACCATGAACTTTAGTTTGCGGTGATCATCTACCCGCATAAAGTGAAGATCTAATCTTCATAATTGTTTTAAAAGTTTTAATTCTAATCTATCTACGAACGGTCTTTGAACAACGTTCATGTGATGAACGATTGATTCCGCTTACGCCTCTTCCACTGCCATCTGAATTTTTTTAAATTTTCTGCGGCATGGGCGGGTTCCCAACAGAATTATATGGTAACCATTGTCGAAAAGGTTCTAGAATGTTGCTTTGCATCTATTCAGCCTATCTGGTCGCCGGGTCCTATTGCTAGATGGTTACTTCGATTAGTGCAGGAAGTGTTCTTATACTACCGGCTTAGGTTCGAACCTATGAGATCATATGCTTAGAAGTTTCTGAATTGATCAAATGGCTGATTGACGATTGAGAATCATCTAGAGATAAAATAGTCAATGTGATTGACTGATTGCCCTAAGCAATTGTTGCTTGGAGAAGTTAATTGGTGATTGGATCACTGATTAGACTCAATTTGATTCAGTAATAGAGATTGGGCTTGACCAAATTCAAATATGATTTGAAATTGGTAAAACCATAATTGACACCGAAATTGGTTTGGTGAAAATATCAAATTTGCCCCAACCAAATCAGATTTGGCTTGAGTCAAATTAGATTGAAATCAATTATGGTCCTAGTATGACTAGGACTCCCTTTCCTTTGTAGGACCCACATACTGTATATGGAACTCACGTCCTGCTTAGGTGGGACCCTCATACTGTATGTGGGACCCACGTCCTGCATTTATGGGACCCACATATTATATATGGGACCCACATCCTGACCGCCTGCTCTTAAGCATATTCTTGTTTGCATGTGTGATATGTGGCGGGCCTGGACACCTCACACTCCTCCTGATATCATCCATGACCTCATCTGCCTCATGAGGTCATTCATGACATCGCCCTCCAAGCCACCTCACCCCTTTGCATGCGTGACATGTGGTGGAGCAGGACACCTCTTTTTCTTGCATATGCGACATGTGTCCTGGCACGATACCTCATCAGACACCTCATAGAGACACCTCATCCTCTTCTTGGCCTATAAATAGGCCACCCCTCTTCCTTCTTCTTGAGATCAAGAGCACCAGAGAAAGAGAGTGAGAGGAGAGAAAAGCTTCGAAGGTAAAAGCCCAAGAAGGAGTTCTTGAGCTATGAAAGTCCATCTTCTTCCTTCTTCTCACTTTTAGCCAACCTTCTGCCTCCCTGCGAGCTAGCACTCCTCAAGAAGCTGATCATTCCGGAGCTTCGCGTGGATGAGTCATCGAGGCCGGACGCTTGTGCAGCTGCGAAGCATTCTTGAAGGAACCTCCTTTTAAAGGTAAGAGATCTGATCTCTTTTATGGTTGAGATATAATCTCAATCTTTAAATCACAAGAAGTTGTGATTTATGCATATTTATTTGAATTACACAATCCTTGGGATCTGAGGGCTTTGTGATATTTGGTGTCAAAGCAAAGGGTTAGTGGAGACTATCCGATTTTTCGAAACTCTCACGCGTGATCGTGTGACAGAGCGTGGCTCTCCACCCGGGGGCGCATGTAATGAGTGCTTTGATAGGCACATGTGGGTGTCACCCTATGTATTGGGATTGAGCCCGCGCCACATGTGATGTGCAGTTGAAGATAGTCTTCGACTGGTACCAGAGTCAAAATATCTAAAATATCAAGCATATTTTAGGTTAAAATATTTAACCCGTTCTTTCCGCATAAAATTTTTTGAAATTCATGCTTAGCCCTCTGCATGCACACCATCAGCTAAGGGATACAATCAAGAAGAAGGGATAGATTTTGAAGAAACATTTGCTCCCGTGACTAGATTAGAAGCTATTAGATTACTTCTAGCTTTTACATGCTTCATAGATTTTAAATTATATCAAATGGATGTAAAAAGTATCTTCTTAAATGGTTATATAGAAGAAGAAGTATATGCAGAGCAACCTTCTAGTTTTGAGAATCATGAATTCCCTGATCATGTATTTAGATTACATAAGGCACTATATGGATTGAAACAAGCACCTAGGGCATGGTATGATCGACTAAGCAAATTTTTGTTAAATAATGATTTTAGTAGAGGAAATGTAGATAAAACACTTTTTCTCAAGAGAAAAGACAAAAATCTGCTAGTAATACAAATATATGTAGATGACATAATTTTCGGTGCTACTAATGATAGTCTTTGCAAAGAATTGCTGAATTAATGCAAGAAGAATTCGAGATGAGTATGATGGGAGAACTAAATTTTTTTCTCGGATTATAAATCAAGCAAACTAAGGAAGGCATCTTTATTCATCAAACTAAGTACACAAAGAAAATACAAAAGAAGTTTGGAAATAAAAATCACAAGGGAATAGGCACCCCAATGAACCCCACTAGTAAACTAGACAAAGATGAAAAAGGAAAAAATGTAGATATGAAGCTCTATAGAGGCTTAATTGGATCTTTGCTTTACCTCACTGCTAGTAGGCCTGACATATTATTTAGTGTGGGAATATGTGCTAGATACCAATCAGATCCTAAGGAGTCACATCTAAGTGCTGTCAAAAGAATCCTTAGATATCTGAGAGGAACCACAAACATAGGATTATGGTACTCTAGAGACTCTTGTCTAGACTTGCTTGCATATTCTGATGCAGATTTTGCTGGATGCATATTAGATAGGAAGAGCACTAGTGGAACATGTCAATTTTTAGGGAATAACTTAGTATCATGGTTTAGCAAAAAGCAAAATTCAGTAGCATTGTTAACGGCTGAGGCCGAATACATAGTTGCCGAAAGTTGTTGTGCTCAAGTACTATGGCTCAAGCAACAACTAGAGGACTATGGAATCAAACTAGACAAAATTCCTATAAAGTGTGATAACACTAGTTCCATTAACCTTACCAAAAATTCGGTTCAGCACTCTAAGGCCAAGCATATTGAAATAAGGTATCATTTCATTAGAAATCATGTGCAAAATGGGAATGTATGTATTAAGCATGCATGTACCGAGAAACAATTAGCTGACATATTCACAAAATCTTTAAGTGAAGATAGATTCTACATGCTTAGAAGGGAACTAGGCATATGTGATCCCTTTGATTAAAAAAAAAAAACAAATGAAAGGAACAAGTTGTCTCATGATACTCTCCTCCCATTTTGAAAATTTCATGAAACATTAGTAAAATCATTTATTTATAGATTCCTTACTCATATATCAATGTCCCATAAAGATTTGGTAAGGATTAGAAAGAAGGAGGAATTAAAAAAAAAAAAATTGTCCTGAACTGGGGCCCCGAGCCAGAATGGGGTCGACCACTCTTTGAGTCGACCCAAGCAAAAGCTGGGGTCGACCCAATGGAGGGACCCCCATTTTTAAAGGGGACCCGTGAGCCATTTTAGGGCATTCCTTCCTTTTGTCTTCTTCCTAAAATCCTATTTTCCACTCTTTAATCCCTTCCAATCAACTCCAAACAGTATTAGATTGCTTCCCTAAGCCGTTAGATCAAGACCTAAGGAAGCACTTGGTGAAAATGGGACCCAAGCGAGCCGTTGCTAAGAGATCCGGAAGAGTCTCATGGCCAACCATTGTAGAAGGGCGTGCTAGAGAATCTTCTACAGTGCCTCCACAAGGTGAGACACGTGTAGAGCCTCCTCCACCTCCTTCCCCTTCAGTTCAACTTGCTAAATATGTGGGAAGACCGGTAACCACGGGGAGAAGGATCCATTCTGAATTTTGGATCAAGAAGGGTTCCGGTTGGGTGGTTGGATCCGAAGGCAAGGATGGGAGTATCTTTGCTCCCTAGATTTGGTGACCTACCCAGGCTTAGTTTGTGAGTTCTATGCATTTCTAAAAGTCGGTTCGGGAGGGCTTGTGTCTGAGTTCCGAGGAGTACGAGTTCGTATTTCAGAGGAAAGCCTAAGTGAGTTGCTTCATCTCCCCTGCGAAGGAGCCACACCAGAAAAACCAGAGAACAAGTTGAGGGCTCTACAAATAATTTTTAAGAGAGATGACTTGGACTATTTAGAAAACTTAGTAGCTAGCTCTCTATCAGCTGAGATGAGGTTATTGCACAACTTCATAGATCGGATATTGTTTCCAAAGAGTGGAAGATTTGATCATGTATCTGAGCGTGACTTGGCCATTATGGAGCATGTCATTCAGGGTATTCCCCTGAATCTTCCAGCTATGATGATTAGGCAGATGCGAGAGGCCATATGCAAATCGAGAGTCTCCTTGCCCAACGGTATGATACTCACCCTGATATTCAGGCAGCATAATATATGTGTGGAGGGAGAGATATACAGGCATTTGCTATTTACCGACACCTACACTGCACGGTCCCTAGTGCGCATGGGTTATGAGAAAGTGGACGGTCAGTGGGTGCATGGAGGTGCACGGGTACATGCACCAGAGGGTGATGCACCAGAGATTGGAGACTCTATCCCTGAGCCTGAGATACCTGCGGATCATCCTACAGCACCTTCAGAGGATGGACCTTCGTCATCTATGCCTACGGGATGTACAGAGAAGTTTTGGAGTAAGATGACTGAGCTTATGTCAGCTCAGGTGAGGACTCTCTCTGATGGCATGATGAGCAGGATGGACAGTATGACTGCTGAGATTAGAGGCCTCAGAGACCAGGTGACAGCATTAGAGAGAGAGAGGCTCATGGTCCATATGTGCCCCGAGCAACTGAGTCAGAGATTTTGGCACAGAGTCACCCAGCTCACAGAGGTCCACGACAGACTCAGTCCCATCAGGCCAGACCCCCCCCTCGCCACTTATGCTAGAAGGATGAGGACTAGATCACAGCCTTTAGATTCTCCCTAGGCCCGATGATAGCACTACAGGAGTCCATCATGATTAGTGCCTAGGATTTATCTAGTTCTCATATGCATTTTACTTTGTTGATGTACTTTGCACCTTAATTGAAGAACATTGTACTTTTGGCATTAGTGTACTACAATGTTTCATTTTGATCAATGAAATTTGGATTTTATCATTTATTGCTTCTACTTATCTATTGCTATACATTCTTTTGATGATAACAAAAAGGGGGAGAAGTAAGAAAAGAAAGAAGTTGCGATATAGGGAGAGAAATAAGTTTGAAAATTAAAGAAAGAGATTATATTCACTTAAAGGGGAGCAATATATAACAATAAAAATTTTCAAAATAAGAAAGTCTGATTTTTCAATCAAAATTTCTGAATTTGGCACATACTCCTCATGCCTTGATATATAACCTGAAATTCTTGCTTTATCTCAAATTCTTGAAGTTTCATCTTTAATAAAATACAAAATAAAGGGGAAGAAAATCAAAAGCTCAAATTGACAATATTTGGATGAAAGAAGGGGAGCTTTCACTTTTAAATTTGAAAAAGCTGAAATTCAGCAACTTAAGCTCTTTATAAATCAAAACTCCTAAATTCACTATAAGTGTCAATTTGCTCGTGCTCAATATTTTGTAATCATCAAAATGGGAGAGATTGAGGATGATAGTGTTATTTCGATGATTAATACAACCATTGAGGGAATATCAAATTAATAATTCAGTTTAATGTGATACATCACTAATGAATACGACACCTTCGATACATTCATGATATATTAAGAGAATGAGATCAAGACGTCTTTCAATGATTGACAACGAGATAACATTTGTAGTAGAAAAGTGATAGAGAACTCTTAATTCTAATTCAGCAAAGTTTCAAGTGAAAAATACTCTTAAGGGCAAAACAATAATTTTCATTGTTAAGGGTATGTAGCTCTATTGTGGCATGCATTCAAAATTGCTTGAAATATGTTTCATTAATTATATAAATTAGTCTAACCTTAAGATGCAGGAAAGTATGGATTGAGTCGACCCCAACTTAAGTGGAGTCGACCCTGGCACACCTTGGAACCATCTGGCACACCCCTGCAAAAATAGCACAGATCCCAATGTATCTTTGAGTCGACCCCAAAGAACTTTGAGTCGACCTCAGCTTCAAGCCTCAAGAAAATAACTCTCTGAAATTTACTGAGAGGGCCGACCCCAAGTTTTCTTGAGTTGACTCTAGATGGAGCCGACCCCAGGAACACTTGAGCAGACCCCAATGGAGCCGACCCCAACTGAACATGAGCCGACCCTAAGGATATATACTCAAAACCACGTCTCTGGAATCCCTGAGAGGGTCGACCCCAATGGAGCTTGAGTCGATCCCACTGTAGCATGGGTCAACCCCAAGAAAGGTTGAGTCAACCCCAGTGAAAACAGCCGAAAATGCAAGGTTCTATGGTTCCTGAGAAGGCCGACCCCACTGTAGCAGGGGTCGACCCCAGTGAAGTTTGAGTCGACCCCAGAGTGAGTTGGGTCAACCCCAAGTCTAACGAATACTAAGTTGAGTCGACCCCAGGAAAGTTTGAATCGACCCCAGCACGGGCAAGGGCATAACGGCTAGTTTTGCAGAAGTACTTTTTCACCTTCCAACGGCTAGTAACGGCTAGTTTTTCAAATCTAACCAATGGGGAGTGACCAATAGAGGTGGGCAAGTATTTAAAGTGACACTATTCATCAGAGGAAGCATCTTTTGCTAAGAAATCAATAGTTCATTCAAGTAAAAGCAAGCCCTAGCATCCTTCATCAAGGTTCTCCATTTAAGTCTCAAAAAGGAGGTGACTGAGCAATCTGAGTGTGCATTCAACAGCTCCACTAAACCATTGTGAAGTGAAGTAACCTTGGCAAAGAAGAGAAGAGCATCCTCAAAGCGATAACTATTTCTTATCTCTTCTATTAGTGTAAAATTGTTATGTTTGCTCTTCTAGGAGTTTCAAACTCTTTCTACTTAATTACTTTGTAAGATTTGTTGGTGAGCCCGTAAAACCAATGGTGTAGGTTGTTGGTGAGCCTGCAAAACCAACATAGGTTTTTGGGGATCCCGAAAAACCAAAGTGTAAAGATTTTTGGATTGTGAGCCCGGAAAACAATCCAACTGTAATCCGCAGGATTATAGTGAATTTCCAAGGGGATGCTTGGATAGTGGACGTAGGTGCTTAGAAGAGCACCGAACCACTATACTTCTTGTGTGTTTGTATTGTGCATTGTTCTAACTTCACTACACGCACTCAATTAATATTAACTAAACCACTCACTCATCAATTAATTTAATTAAGGGATTGAAAAATTTAGAAAAACCAATTCACCCCCCCTCCCTCTTGGCTTGTCGCCTTAGGCAGCAGAGAGTTTGTGAAGAAAATTAAACTAAGAAATTTAATAAAAATGCAATTGATAATGATATGAGTAGAAGGAACCTAGGGCAAGGAATTCACCACTAATATAGGAATAAGGGTTATTTGTAATTTATTTCATTCTTGGATTATTATGCAAATTGGCTACAAGCCTAATAAGCATTCGAATAAAATTTCACAAAAATAATTTAGGCATAATCCATCTTCAGTTAGCATGAAATGTCTACCCTAATCTAAGGTGGCAGCACATCGCATCTTTCTTAAGCATGAACTATCTTATTTTTACTTCAATGATCATGAAAAACTTTTGTATAGACTCCATACTTGAAATCACAGAATTTAAGCATGAGGTAAAAGGATATTTATTAAGAACAAGAATGTCTATACAATTCCAAGAACATGAAATTAAATAAACAAAACCCGTCTTCCTTTGTTAGGGCTGCATCCAGCCCTAGAGAAGAGCTCAGCTTTCCATGGAGTTGCAGACGACGGCAACAGCGCAGCAGCAGGCTTCCATCTATTTGTTCATTCTCCCTGGAGACTCCACTGAAAACAGCTCCCTCTCAGCACTTCCTCATTTCTTCTTATGGGAAGTCATTCCCAGAATACCCCAAAAGTACTCTCCCTCTTGACTCCATGCTGTGTACACGACCTGATATAGCCCTTGCTGTGAGTGTCACTAGCAGATATCATTCGAATCCAGGTGAAGAGCACTGGACAGCTGTGAAGAATATTCTTAAGTACTTGAGAAGAACTAAAGATTTATTCTTGATCTTTGGAGGAGCATCAGAGTTAAAGGTAGAAGGGTACATAGATTTAGACTTCATGACTGATATCGATGATAGAATGTCTACATCTGAATATGTGTTCTTGTGCAATGGTGGTACGGTGAATTAGAAAAGTTCTAAACAACCGATCATTGCTGATTCTACTATGGAAGCTGAATATATTGCCACCTCTGAAGCTGCTAAGGAAGGCTTCTGGTTCAAAAAATTCATTGCGGAATTGGATGTAATGTCATCAGATGCCATACCACTCTACTGCGATAATAATGGCACCATAGCTCTTGCTAAGGAGCCAAGGTCTCATCAGAAGTCAAAGTATATAGAGCGGCGCTTTCACCTCATACGCGACTATGTTAAGAAGAAATATATCGAGGTGTAGAGAGTAGACTCCGCAGACAACGTGGCGAATCCGTTCACTAAGCAGCTGAGTCAGCAAAAGACTGAAGCCCACCTTGAGAAGATGGGACTTAGATATATGACTGATTGGCTTTAGTGTAAATGGGAGATTGTTAGATATATGCCCTAGAAGCCAATCTGGCTGACACATTATTAATTCTGGAACATAATTTTGTACTTGACTTCATTATTATTAAATAATAAAAGGCATCTTTTTCATTCATATTGTTTATGTGTCTGTGAATCGTCCAAGGAATTAATAAGATGATGATGCATATTCTCAAGAGTTGAGAATTTGAGCCATGTATCATTGGTGATT
Source organism: Phoenix dactylifera (assembly GCF_051530095.1). NCBI lineage: Eukaryota > Viridiplantae > Streptophyta > Magnoliopsida > Arecales > Arecaceae > Phoenix > Phoenix dactylifera. Next base: position 23,961,551 of record NC_143193.1, on the reverse strand, counting down.
AATTTCTAAATGCTCCTGATCGATGGATCATCACGAGGACGGTGATCGATCCTATGAGATCAGTGCACACATTGCTTTCCTTGTGGATGGACGAGACTCGAGTCCACGGTGTGGGGACACTGAAGTAATAGTGCAGGTGCTTATTAGAGAACAAGGGTACTGAGCGTGACCAAGACAAGAAGTCACTTGGATGTCTATCCACTCGTCAGTGACTTGCTTGATGTTGCAGTAGTGTGACTGGTCCTTTGACCTGCGGTGTTTCGGCTACTCACAGTGAGGTTATTGTAGTTTGACTGCACCTATACATGGTCTCTAGACATATGGATCCATGCAGTGTAGATTAGCTGCAGTAGGTTCATTATAGGAGTAGGGTGTGCACCTATATGGAATCTATCGACCTTGATAGATAAGGAGAGATCCTATGTGATTTATAAGACGGAGTTCGTAAGACCTCGGTCGGGGCAGTATACATAGTGGAGAAAGAGTTTTTCACTCTCGAACTTAAATCGAATAAATCTTGACATATGACAAACGATGGGGTTTGACGAGTTGTCCATGACCTCCGTCCTGTAGGGATCCACGATAGAAGGACTGTATCATACGATAACTGCACCTAGAGGTTTATTATTCTACTCTACTAGGTTGCCACTACATACTGCTAGGTGTCACTTGTGGATGTTGGGACTTACGGGCATTCACCTGATGATCGGTAGACCCTGACGAGTAGAACTGAAAGTGTTTCAGTCCACTAAAAGGTGTTTCAGTGATATTGAGATAGAGATCTCAATATGTCTCATTACCAGTTAGATTAGAACCTACGAGGTCACACACATTAGGGGTTCTGATTATTAGGATTGTCGAATTGTGATTTGGAATCACAATGTCAATTGTCAATAAGATTGATGTTCGAAATAACCCACTAAGAGTTAGTGAGTTAAATGGAAGAATTAAATAATTATAATTAGATTATAATTAAGTCTTTTATTGCTGATTAATTGAGTCAAATTATGTTGGGTCTGACCCAAAGAAATTTGACTCAAATCCTAGTCAAGAGTTGGCTAGATCGAGTCCCTAAAAACCCTGCCTAATTCAGCCTTTTTCCTATTATTGGAGCCTTCCTCTTGATGCCTTATTTTGAGGGGTCAAAATAGGCAAGAGGGGGCAGCCAATAGGGCAAGGAGTGGCGTGGCACCCTCTCCTTCTTTGCTTTCAGCCGGCACCCCTTAATTCTTTCCAAGAATCAAGGGGCCATCCAATTAAAAAAAGGGAGGCACCAAGGAATCCTAGTGGGACTAGGACCCTTGGCGCCTAGGGTTTTGAACCCTATAAAAAAGGAGCCCCACGCCCCAAGTTTTTCAAGAATTCTTCTCCCAGGCGTGGGGCAGCAATGAGGAATTTTTTGGGATTTTTAAATCAGCAAGGAGAGAATCAAAACAAAGAAAGCATTTCTTCTTCCTTTTAAGGCTGCACAAGGTGGGATCCTTGTGATTTCTTCCTCCTTCTTCTACATCCAAGAGAGATTTTTGCAAGGAGCTAGTACCCCGGTGAAGCCCCATCTTTGATCTTCAGCAATCTCGTGTGGATACTTGTAGAGGCCGCACGTGCGGCTACAAGGAACCAAACCACGATCATCGGTTGCGGTGTTCTTCTACCCGCACAAAGGTGAAGATGAGATCTTCATTTGAATTTTTAGATTTCTGATTTGCTGGTAGTTTAACAATTCATAATTACTTATTAGATCTTAGTTTAGTCCCCATCTGAATTCAAAAAGGTTCTGAATCGTTCTGAATCAGAAAATTTTTGAATTCACCCGATCCTGTTCTGGCGTATGCGATGCACCAGGCCCGGCATGCGGATTCCGCCGCGATCGTAGCGCCGCTGTGGGGAACACCAACAGACAGTCTCAAAAAATTCATCTAGGTGTTTATATGGGTCTTCGTTGGTGAGCCCATAAAAAGATGGGAGCATTTGGATCATACTAGACTTTATTTCATATTGTACAGCTACTACCTCAGGTAATTGAATGCAAGATGGGGAAGTGTAAATGGTGGGAGTAAAGTACTCCCTCAAGAGTTTTGGTTGTTCTTTAGCCATTTCAAGAGGTGGGGATGATTCTAATGTTTTGGTTCCAGCTCGAATATTCCTAAGGGTCCGTTCTATTTCAGGGTCAAAGGATAATAGGTCGCGTACTCTAGAACGACTCTCTTGCATAAACTAATACTTGATCAATCAAGCATGCAGTAAAAGAAAAATACATCAAATCCTTGTATTTGCCCTAAAATCACTAGACAGCTCCTAATTGGTTTGAAGAGGGCACCTAAGCCTCCAATCCGGTCTAATGAACTGAGTTGACCAGGTAAGCTCCCAAGTAAGTGGGGGGGTCACGATGTGTTTGCAAAAGTTCCACTTAAAAACTACTTGCCTCGAACAGATGATCTGTCTCCCTTATAGGGACAAAGCTTGCCTAGACATCAACTGAGCCACAAAGCAAAATTGGTGCAACCTTCGGTAATCTTCGTCCTATTGAGCTCGAATGTCCCTAGGGGCCAACGTCTGATTGATTTTAATTAAGCTGACACTATGTGAGATTGAGTTCACCTAAGTTGAGCAAGAGTCCGGTGATGAAATTCGGCTCTTATCTTGTTGGGGTGATTGCCCTTACTAAGTTTGGATTAATTGGTGTATGTGTATCGAACATGCATTCACACTTTTGCTAAAATTAAAATCAAACAATCACCACAAAATTTCAAGCTAGTTGGGAATCAATTTAAACAAGAAAGGTTTAGAGGTTACCAAAAGAAATTTCCCCAATAATTTTTTTTTTTTAAGCAAACCTCTACAGCATTCCTTTTCCAGCAGTTCCTTTTTTGATCGTCCTAGATTTTCTCTTCGATTCCTGCTTAAATAATTTCAAAAGAAAAATCAAAAATTAGTAAGAGAGAAAAAGGAGATAAGAAAAGTAACAAAAATAGAAAATATTTTTATTTTATTTTAGATATATATATTATTATTTTTTTGAAAGTTTTTTTTTAAATGAAAAGAAAAACAACTATGCTAGCAATCTCCGGCAATGGCGCTAAAAATTGATCGGTTCTTTCAATTTCAAAAGTAAACCACGCAATAGCACATATCCTGTAGGATAGTGATTACGGATGTCGATCCACAGGGATTGGAGACAAGTTATTTTTTTTAATTAAATAATTAGTTCAAAGGGCTTAAGCTAGAGTAAAAAAAAGAATTTTAAGTTATCGATTAATAAGAACTAAAAAGTAGGATGAATGCAACAGTAAAAATATTTTATGGAAAGAGATGTTTAGGGTTAGAATCCACCGATGGATTCGTAAGTGTGATGCTTTCAATGACTTAGATGCGTGTATGATCTGATTGCTTTTAACTACAAGTTAGGGCAATCATACAAAAAGTTGAAATCTAACCCACAGTATGAGTCATCTAAGCCTGATACAAACCATCTTCTCTAAGGATAGGCATGGTCTGTCCTATTTAGCATGATTCTCTGATGATTAATTTCTCAAAGATAAATCTGGTAGTTGCATAACAATCTCCTCCAAACCATAGGTATTGGATTCGATTTCGATAAACTAGATTAATTCATGCAAAGGCTTTCTACAAGATAAACATCTTACACAAATTAAACAAGACATTTCAAGATCATAATTTTATTAAATATGCAACTGTCTTACAATGCTAAAAATCAAAGAAATGCAACATAAATACTCATCCACGACTTCATCAAACCCCTAAACCAGGGTTCAGCCACTCATGATGCTCGGCGACTTTAGTCGGTTTGCTGAGATGCTCCACGCCATCCGCCTCAAGTCCTTCCCCCCTTTCGCTAATTGATCCGCTCCCAGCCTCCCTCTATTCTTTTTTTTATTCTTTCTTTCTCTTCAAAACAGAGCACTCCCTGTTTTTCATTTTCTTTCTTTCTTCCCTTTCAAAACAGAGCATCCCCCTCTCTTCCCTTCAGCCGATGGCCACCCTCCTCCTTATATAGACTCCACCTTGAAGCCAATGATGGATCGCGTGGAGAGGATCGTCCGGGGTGCTCATTTGGGAAGGGAGAATGGATCACGGGCTGCTGATTCTCGGGCATGATGCTGGAGGGCAGATCGCGAACGAAGAGGATGAAGGGGGTCAATCCGTGGGAGAATGGCCGGATCTCGGGAGAAAGGCGTGATCCGTGGAGCGCCGGACTGATTGCAGATGGCCGGATCAATGGAGCTGGCCGCTGGGATTCTGGGAGGTTGACGTGCGGACGGAAGAAGATGAGATGGGAGGCTGAGATGCGTTGTGGAACGGGTGCTGTGGGATCGACGGAAGGAGAAACGGATGCTGGGATTTCCTTCTTTGTGTGCCGGATTGGAAGCGGGAATCCTTGGATGCATTACTCGTGGAAGCTTGATCCATGGAAGCTGAATACGGACGGGAGAAGAGGAGCTGGCCGTGGGATCGATGGAATGGAGCTGGGAGGAGCCGATCACGACTTGATGGGCATTGGGAGATTGCTGGGTCGGAGGCGTGCTACTGGATGCGCTGGATCGTTGATCACGGACGACTGGGAAGAGGGGCTGGCCGCAGGATCGATGGGAGGACACCGTGGAAGATGGACGGTCGTGATGCACTGCGGGAGGAAGAAGAAGAACAGTGAAATGAGTTTATTTTTCGTAACACTGTTCATATGAACAGTGTTTTCACGGAACACTATTCATATGAACAGTGATTTCAGCATGAATAGTAATTTCAGGAAAAGTTCCTTTTCTTTGTGATGAAGTGAGAGTGGGAATCTCTATTCCGGAAGTTGTCTGAAGTTGGGTGCATGCATGGCAGCTGGGCATTGGGCTAAAATCCACTGTTATTGAACTGAGATGTGTCAGCTGGTACGCTCGGAAGGCGGGAACATGTGAATTATTTACTTCTTACCATATACTAAATTTATTTCAAAGATTGTTCAATTTTATGGTAAAATAAGTAGTTATCCGTTTAAGAACATTGATAAGTGCTGAAAAAAGAATATTCAATTATAGATTAATCAGCACTTATCAGGATGCGGATGGCTGGGAACGAACTGGGACCCATCCGTGGAAGATGGAGGCTCTGATCCGTGATGAAGAGGAGATGGATGCCGAGTCTGCTGATCCGTGAAGCCCGGGAGGATGACGTTGAATCCTGGCTGGTCGTGGGATAAGGATGAACTCGGACAGATTCGTGAGCTGGGAGGAAGGCTGCGGATGACTGGATTACGATCGTGGGAGAGAGGAATCCGGAAGAAGATTGTGAGGATCTCGATTTGGGAAGCGGCTGAGAGGAAATCTGGGAAGAAGGTGACATGGTTACAACGCGGAGGGAGATTGAAGAGGTTAATCGTGGGATGGAGCATGGGACTGGCTTTGGGATAAGGACGGTTACAAACGGAATGAACGTGAGATCGATCCAGAAGAAGAGGAAGTTTGTTCTTGGAGTTGATCATGGAAAAGATGGGATCTGGGACTTGGTTCCAAAGCAGAGGAAGATGTGAGAGGATAACCTTGGGAACTAGCGGAAGGGATGAAGCTTGGATCTGTTCGTGGACGTAATCCGGAGGAGATTGGCTTGTCGTCAATCCGGAATGCCGGGATGCATGCGGTTGAGCAGCTGGATGATGGATGCGATCGCGGACGGAAAAAGGATGCGGAGAAATAGGGGATGTTGATGTTCTAATCTAGATTCGGTTCTAGATGAATGTTGGGGAACATGGGAGCTGGGAAGGACGTGGAGGTTTGGATTCGGCTGGAAGGAGTGGGTTGTCGATTGGCTTGGATGCTGGGGTGAATCCATAGATAAGGCGAGTCTAGATTCGGCTGATGTCTTGGTTTTGTTCGTGGGACACGGGAGCTGGGAAGGATGTGGAGGAGTTAGAAGAGAGACGCGTGGAAGAGATGTAAAGCAGGGGAGTTAATTCATGGATGATGGGATGACTTGAATGGCTGATTTCCACTGGGATGAAGACTAATCCATAGACATGATACGGGCTCAAACAGTGCAACGTGGGAGATTTTGGGAAAGAAGGTTGGAACATGAACAAGAGGTTGAACTCGATTGGATGTGGACTTGTAAAATAGTGCAGTGTGGGTTTAGGCATCATCCAATTGGGTTTGACTTGACCTGTATATATTAGGCTCGACAATATATAATCAAATCAAACTTAAATTATCTCTAATAATTTATTAAAATACAATCATGCAAGGAAACACATCTTTTATGGTTAAATTTACAAAATATGTGAATTAAAATAGTGATAAGTGCTATGAGAAAGAGGTTAATCTATGTATTATTTAGCACTTATCAATACCATAACATTGACGATATCCCTTGGCAACCAGACGGATTTTATAGGTCTACCTTTCTGTCTGCACTCCATTTTCTTTTGAATATCCACTTACACCCTATGGGTTTAATCCCTTTGGGTGGGTCAACTAATGTCCATACATCATTGACCTTCATGGATTCCATTTCGGATTGTATGGCTCCAAGCCATTTATCAGAGTCATACCTCTGCATTGAATCCATATATATGATCGGATCCTCATTGTTTTCATCAAGTTCGATAGGATTTCCGTCTCGGACCAAAAAACCGTAGTATCTATCCGGCTGACATGGTACTCTACCCGATCACCTTAATGGTGCATCTAATATGGGTTCTGGATCTGATCTAATCAAATCCGACTCAATTGGTTCAGTAGATGGTGTCGGATCTTCTACAAATTGTATTTCTCTAAGCTCAACATTAGAGCTATTTGTTCCTTCACCAAGTAATTACTTCTCTAAGAAAATTGCTCTATTGCTTACGAACAACTTTTGTTCTTCAGCAAAGTAGAAGTAATATCCTTTAGTTTATTTAGGGTAACCAACAAAGAAATATTTATCAGACTTATGTTCAAGTTTGTCTGTCTTCAAACATTTGACGTATGCCGGACACCCCCAAATTCTAAGGTGAGAGAGTACCGATTTCCGTCCCATCCACATCTCATGTGGTGTTTTATTCACAGATTTACTTGAAACCTTATTAAGTATATAACAGGCTGACTCAAATGCATATCCCCAAAAGAATATGGGCAAATCAACAAACCCCATCATGGATCGAACCATGCCTAATAGAGTTCGATTTCTCCTTTTTGACACACCATTATATTGCGGTGTACCAGGAAGAGTCCATTAGGAAAGAATCCCATTCTCTCCTAGATATGTCAAAAACTCACTGGAGAGGTATTCACCTCCTCGATCTGATCGAAGAGTTTTAATACTCTTTCCAGTTTATTTTTTTACTTCATTACGATATAATTTGAACATTTCAAATGATTCAGATTTATGTCTCATTAAAGAGACATAACCATATCTAGAAAAATCGTCTGTAAACGTAATGAAATATGAATATCCACCTCTAGCATTTGTACTCATTGGCCCACATACATCAAAATGTACAAGGGTCAATAAATCACTGGCTCATTCACCTTATCCAGTAAAAGGTGATTTGGTCATTTTACCAAGAAGGCATGATTCACAGGTTGTCAATGATTTACAATCATTAACATCGAGGAATTCCTCTTTACTTAACCTGTTCATCCTGTTCTTGTTAATATGACCTAATCTATGATACCAAAGGTAGATGATGAGAGCACAAAAGTGCAATCTACACATCACTCAAATTAGTATTATTGCTAACAAATGATTATAGAAGTGCTGTATTAATATTATATTTTTGTAGGGTGCAGGTGATCGGAAATTAAGCTAAAATGCACATTGGGTCCAAAAATATGCATCACTGCAGGTGATCAGCCAACCGCTTGTGTCAACCCCAGTTGCACACTAGAAGGAGGTCAAGATCAGCTGTCCACTTCATTGCAGCTTCAGTCTTCTACGAGCCCAGCGTGTGATCTCTCATCGCGTCCGTGCAACCTCCCAGCACCCAAATCTCATCCTGCGGCCAGCATTTCGAGTCCATCTTCTCTGCATATGAGTCCGCTTCGCCCGCGAGCCCAAGTTCATCCATCCACCATGTCATATCAAGCTCCCAGTTCCGTGATCTCAGCGCCAGCGTCTCAGGTTCATCACCCGTGATTTCGGTTCACAGCGCCTCCCAGCTCCGTGATCGTGATCCGCCCGTGAAGCTTCCATGTCTGCATCCAAGCTCCATCCGACTTCATCTAAGCGTCCACGTCCGAGTTCCTCACGAGCGCACGCCTCGTCCGCACCTCATCCCAGCATGCCACGTCCGTGATCAGCTTCCTTCACGCGTCCGGAGATCCAGCTCTCAGCCGGGATGTATGCTTCGAATGACCACCCAACCTCCCAACGTCCTGAGATCCCAAGCTTCTGCTATCAGCTCCCGGCGCCCGTGAAGCATCCTCTCACGCGCTTCAGCTTCATCCGTCCGCGTGTAGGTCGGCATCCCGTATCTCAGCATCTGTTCACGTCTGCGGCTTCCGTCTTCCTCGCAGTCCACGCGTCCCAGCTCCAACGATCAAGCTCCATCCGTCCAGGCCTCTTGAGTCCAAGATTCATCTCCAGCTTGGTGATCATCCAGCAAATCGTCCGAGTTTCCAGCATCCTGCGAGGCATCACCCGCGTCCGTGCGTCCTAACGATCCTCCTCGCACCCATCCGCCACGTCCGCGTCCGAAGATCCCGGCATCCCGTGATCTCAGCATCAGCGATCATCTCCCGTTCGCATCCATCCACTTCTTCCGGATCCACAGCTTCATCCTTCCGTCCGCGAGCATCTCTAGCCGTCCACGTCCATCCCCTTCTCCCAGGATTTCATCTCATCCGGCCATCTCCACCGCATGTCCCTCTCGGCTGGGAAGGGAAGGGAGGCTCTCGGGGGGTTTAAAAGAGAAGAAAAACAGAGGCTGCCTCAGTCCCCATTCAAAGAAAAAAACAGAGAGAGGAAACAGGGCCTCCCCTGTTTTCGAAAAGAAAAAGAAAGGAAAAGAGGAAAATGAAAGGGGGACTAATTTTTAAAATGGGTGGCTGATTTCTTAGGAGGGAGATGGAGGAACCTTTGATGTATTGCTCTTTGAAGTAAACTCTAAACTTTTGCCTTCCATGAATCATATTTACTGATATGTTTTTGATCCATGCATAGTTATTTCGTAGATAGCTCTTTAATGGATTATGATTATTGATATATGGATTGCTTTAGTATTTGATTCGTCGTAGACGTAGAAAGCACGATGAATGCTTAGAAATTGAGTTCATATGTTCATGAAACATATACCATGATTAGATCTATCCTACCATTCATTTTTAATCAAAAACCATAGAGTTTATTTCTTGGATGCAATATCATTAAGGGGGATTCCAGATCCCTACCATCTTTATTTCATTGAACTTTGTTTAGTTGCATATCATTCTTTGTTTTTAATTTCTGAAAATCAAAACACCATCTTAATCCACGAATTTATTGAATTAATTAATCTAAAATTATATTAAATAATCTAATATATATTTCGTTTCCTGAGGATTCGACCTCGGACTCCCGAGATTTTACTACTTGTGCGATTCTCCTGCACTTGGGAGAACAATTTTATTTTTGCATCAAGTTTTTGGCGCCGTTGCCGGGGAACGGCTGATTTATTAGTATAATTTTAGATTTAATCAGTATCTTATTATTTAGTCTTTTTCTTTCAAAAAAAAAAAAAAATTCTGCTGTTTTTATTTCCTGCACAGTCTGCATCAAACTCTGATATCTGAGTAATCCACCGTCTGATTGCACTCAAATTTCGTCGGCTGCTGTAGGACACATGTTTCTTTCATCTGAATGGTCTGATTGATATTCGGATACTTTTACGACCATTAAAGTAATATAAACTTTGCTGCTGTCTGCTTTGAATTTTCTGTGAATCAAAATTTTATTATCATCATATCTCATTAACCCTTGTTGCTACTTGAAAATTGATAAGAACTTTAAGAAAAGATCAAGGGTAATCATTAAAAAAACAAAAAAAACAAAAAAAAAAACAAACAAATAAATAAACTCTGAAATTTTGTATGCTAGGTTGGAATAGGGACAACACTGGACGTCTGAGTCGACAACCTTTTGACAATTCCTTAGATCACATTATTGAAACTTTTTCGCAAAATCTCAGATCTGGTGAGATGGCTGATGATGTAGGAAGTCACCATGGTAATGAAGGTAGACCCCCAGTTATGACACTTCGACAATACTTACATCCCACTAGGACTAGTCAACCTTCATGCATGATTATTCCTGAAAATGTAGGACACTTTGAAATCAAACCAGGAGTAATTCAATTGCTGCCAAAGTATCATGGAATGGAATCCGAGAACCCTTATCTTCATCTTAAGAATTTTGAGGAAATTAGTATCACATTTAGAGTGCCAAATGTATCGGAAGATGTCCTTAAATTAACCTTGTTTCCTTTTTCCTTGAAGGATAAAGCCAAAACATGGCTGAACTCCTTGAGACCAAAATCGTTAGGAACATGGCATGATATGCAAAGAGAATTCTTGAAAAAATTCTTTTCCGCACAAAGGACTAACTTTTTGAAAAGGCACATTAGTAATTTCCAGCAAAAAGACCATGAAACATTTTATGAATGCTGGGAGAGATTTAAAGATTTGCTTCTCTCTTGTCCTCATCATGGGTTTGAAACATGGAGAACCATTAGTTTCTTTTACGAAGGGTTGTCCCCACAGTTGAAACAATTTATAGAGACTATGTGCAATGGTCTATTTCTGGAAAAGCAACCCGATGAGGCATGGGACTATTTAGACTCTCTCGCAGAGACTGCACAATTATGGGATACAGGGGATAGAGTGAATAAACCTTTGCCTAAGACTACTAGCATTCCACACGGGGGCCTTTACAACCTTAATACTCAGGATGATATTCAAGCTAAAATGGCAGCCCTTACTAGGAAGGTAGAGGAAATTGAACTTAGAAGGATTGAACCCGTCAAGACCGTAGAACATAACAGCGAGTGTTGTAGGATTTGCGAGATGCCTGGCCATCTCATCACTGATTGCCCCACAATACCCGCATTCAAGGAAGTCTTGCACGATCAGGCCAATGTTATGAATACCTATCAAAAATCTTTCAATAATCCTTTTTCGGGTACTTACAACCCTGGATGGAAGAACCATCCAAATTTCAGGTGGAGGAATGACCAACCTCAACAAGTATATAACCCAACTCCTCCACCTCCGCAACCTCATTATGCACACCCACCCCCTCAAAAATCCAGTCTCGAAGAAACTTTGCAATCTTTCATGCAAGGTCAAGCCAAAATCAATGATGAATTAAGAAATCAACTGACAACGCTGACCACTGTTTTAAGTGCTCAAGAGAAAGGTAAGCTACCAGCTCAACCACAACCTAATCCTCAAGTCTATGGCGGTAGTAATGCATCATCTTCAACTTCGCATAAAGAGCAAGCAAAGAGTATAATAACTTTGCGAAGTGGAAAGATTATTGACCGACCAGTCCCAGAACAAACACAAGTCATACTGGATTCTGACCCTCCCAAGACAAAAGAAAAGGATAATGAAGAAACTGAAGCACCAACATCTACTGAAAAAATTGAATGTCCTTTTCCTGCACCATTTCCACAAAGATTAAAGCCCTTGCAAAAGCTTGAACCAAACTCTGAAATTCTTGAGCTTTTTAAGCAAGTAAAAATCAATGTACCTCTTCTTGATGCAATAAAACAAGTGCCTTCCTATGCAAAATTTTTAAAAGATTTGTGCACTGTCAAGCGTCGTTTAAATGTCAAGAAGAAGGCATTTCTGGCTGAAAATGTGAGTGCAATTTTACAGCATAACATTCTTCCTAAATATAAGGATCCAGGTTGCCCAACTATCTCGTGCATCATTGGCAATTTTAGGATTGAGCGAGCATTGCTAGATTTAGGAGCAAGTGTGAATTTGTTGCCATATACGGTATATGAGCAACTCGGTTTGGGTGAGTTGAAGCCAACAACTGTGACCTTACAATTAGCTGACAGGTCAGTGAAGGTTCCTAGAGGGATTATCGAAGATGTGTTGGTCCAAGTAGACAAGTTCTATTTTCCTGTTGATTTTATCATATTGGAAACACATCCGGCTTCCAATTCACCATCTCAGATTCCGGTCATCTTAGGACGCCCATTCCTTGCAACTTCTAATGCATTGATCAATTGTAGGAATGGTGTCATGAAACTTTCTTTTGGAAATATGACCTTGGAACTGAACGTCTTTAGTATAGGTAAACAACCCAGTGATCATGAAGAAAGTAAAGAAGTTGAATGGGTTGAAACCATTGCGGAAGAATATTTGTTAAAAGAAATATTTACTGAATCGGCCGACAATGGTTTGATAGATTGGTGTTCTGAAGGTACTGCTGATGATACGGTCCCACCTATTTTAGATAACTTGGATGTCATGATGGTCAATGGGTGGAGACCAAGAATAGAGGAATTTGAATATTTGCCATCTCGAGGAGCAAAGATAGTACCATCCCATGAACAAGCACCTAAGCTCGAGTTGAAACCTTTACCGAAGGAACTCAAGTATGCCTTTCTTGGATCCGATGACACTTTTCCTATAATCATCTCATCTGATCTTGATCATGCCCAAGAAAGAAAATTACTTGGTGTTCTAAAGAATCATAGAGGAGCTTTAGGGTGGTCTATTGCAGACTTGAAGGGGATTAGCCCTTTAATTTGCACGCACCGGATATATTTGGAGGACAATGCCAAAACCACAAGGCAAATGCAACGCAGGTTGAATCCTATGATGAGAGATGTGGTTAAAGCAGAAGTCCTCAAGTTGCTTGACGTGGGTATTATTTACCCAATTTCCGATAGCAAGTGGGTAAGTCCTACTCAAGTCGTGCCCAAAAAAGCAGGTCTGACGGTAGTCAAAAATGAGCAGGGTGAGTTAGTCCCGACTCGTGTCCCCACGAGTTGGCGCATGTGTGTTGACTATCGAAAATTGAATTTGGTCACTAGGAAAGATCACTTTCCCTTACCCTTCCTAGACCAAGTTTTGGAAAGAGTTGCAGGACATAATTTTTATTGTTTTCTCGATGGCTATTCCGGATACTACCAAATCGAGATTTCACCAGAAGATCAAGAGAAGACTACTTTCACTTGTCCTTTTGGTACATTCGCTTTCCGTCAGATGCCGTTCGGGTTATGTAATGCACCTGCAACATTTCAAAGATGCATGCTCAGTATTTTTGAAGACATGAACGAGAAGTTTTTGGAAGTGTTCATGGATGATTTTTCTATTTTTGGCGATTCTTTTGATGATTGTTTACTACATTTACAAGCTGTCTTAGCTCGGTGTATAGAAAAGAACCTGATACTGAATTGGGAGAAATGCCACTTCATGGTGCCAAAGGGAATTGTCCTAGGACATAAGGGGTTCTGATTATTAGGATTGTCGAATTGTGATTTGGAATCACAATGTCAATTGTCAATAAGATTGATGTTCGAAATAACCCACTAAGAGTTAGTGAGTTAAATGGAAGAATTAAATAATTATAATTAGATTATAATTAAGTCTTTTATTGCTGATTAATTGAGTCAAATTATGTTGGGTCTGACCCAAAGAAATTTGACTCAAATCCTAGTCAAGAGTTGGCTAGATCGAGTCCCTAAAAACCCTGCCTAATTCAGCCTTTTTCCTATTATTGGAGCCTTCCTCTTGATGCCTTATTTTGAGGGGTCAAAATAGGCAAGAGGGGGCAGCCAATAGGGCAAGGAGTGGCGTGGCACCCTCTCCTTCTTTGCTTTCAGCCGGCACCCCTTAATTCTTTCCAAGAATCAAGGGGCCATCCAATTAAAAAAAGGGAGGCACCAAGGAATCCTAGTGGGACTAGGACCCTTGGCGCCTAGGGTTTTGAACCCTATAAAAAAGGAGCCCCACGCCCCAAGTTTTTCAAGAATTCTTCTCCCAGGCGTGGGGCAGCAATGAGGAATTTTTTGGGATTTTTAAATCAGCAAGGAGAGAATCAAAACAAAGAAAGCATTTCTTCTTCCTTTTAAGGCTGCACAAGGTGGGATCCTTGTGATTTCTTCCTCCTTCTTCTTCTACATCCAAGAGAGATTTTTGCAAGGAGCTAGTACCCCGGTGAAGCCCCATCTTTGATCTTCAGCAATCTCGTGTGGATACTTGTAGAGGCCGCACGTGCGGCTACAAGGAACCAAACCACGATCATCGGTTGCGGTGTTCTTCTACCCGCACAAAGGTGAAGATGAGATCTTCATTTGAATTTTTAGATTTCTGATTTGCTGGTAGTTTAACAATTCATAATTACTTATTAGATCTTAGTTTAGTCCCCATCTGAATTCAAAAAGGTTCTGAATCGTTCTGAATCAGAAAATTTTTGAATTCACCCGATCCTGTTCTGGCGTATGCGATGCACCAGGCCCGGCATGCGGATTCCGCCGCGATCGTAGCGCCGCTGTGGGGAACACCAACAGACAGTCTCAAAAAATTCATCTAGGTGTTTATATGGGTCTTCGTTGGTGAGCCCATAAAAAGATGGGAGCATTTGGATCATACTAGACTTTATTTCATATTGTACAGCTACTACCTCAGGTAATTGAATGCAAGATGGGGAAGTGTAAATGGTGGGAGTAAAGTACTCCCTCAAGAGTTTTGGTTGTTCTTTAGCCATTTCAAGAGGTGGGGATGATTCTAATGTTTTGGTTCCAGCTCGAATATTCCTAAGGGTCCGTTCTATTTCAGGGTCAAAGGATAATAGGTCGCGTACTCTAGAACGACTCTCTTGCATAAACTAATACTTGATCAATCAAGCATGCAGTAAAAGAAAAATACATCAAATCCTTGTATTTGCCCTAAAATCACTAGACAGCTCCTAATTGGTTTGAAGAGGGCACCTAAGCCTCCAATCCGGTCTAATGAACTGAGTTGACCAGGTAAGCTCCCAAGTAAGTGGGGGGGTCACGATGTGTTTGCAAAAGTTCCACTTAAAAACTACTTGCCTCGAACAGATGATCTGTCTCCCTTATAGGGACAAAGCTTGCCTAGACATCAACTGAGCCACAAAGCAAAATTGGTGCAACCTTCGGTAATCTTCGTCCTATTGAGCTCGAATGTCCCTAGGGGCCAACGTCTGATTGATTTTAATTAAGCTGACACTATGTGAGATTGAGTTCACCTAAGTTGAGCAAGAGTCCGGTGATGAAATTCGGCTCTTA
Source organism: Phoenix dactylifera (assembly GCF_051530095.1). Taxonomy (NCBI): domain Eukaryota; kingdom Viridiplantae; phylum Streptophyta; class Magnoliopsida; order Arecales; family Arecaceae; genus Phoenix; species Phoenix dactylifera. The sequence continues at coordinate 23,946,325 of NC_143193.1, read as the reverse complement.
TCTTGTTGGGGTGATTGCCCTTACTAAGTTTGGATTAATTGGTGTATGTGTATCGAACATGCATTCACACTTTTGCTAAAATTAAAATCAAACAATCACCACAAAATTTCAAGCTAGTTGGGAATCAATTTAAACAAGAAAGGTTTAGAGGTTACCAAAAGAAATTTCCCCAATAATTTTTTTTTTTTAAGCAAACCTCTACAGCATTCCTTTTCCAGCAGTTCCTTTTTTGATCGTCCTAGATTTTCTCTTCGATTCCTGCTTAAATAATTTCAAAAGAAAAATCAAAAATTAGTAAGAGAGAAAAAGGAGATAAGAAAAGTAACAAAAATAGAAAATATTTTTATTTTATTTTAGATATATATATTATTATTTTTTTGAAAGTTTTTTTTTAAATGAAAAGAAAAACAACTATGCTAGCAATCTCCGGCAATGGCGCTAAAAATTGATCGGTTCTTTCAATTTCAAAAGTAAACCACGCAATAGCACATATCCTGTAGGATAGTGATTACGGATGTCGATCCACAGGGATTGGAGACAAGTTATTTTTTTTAATTAAATAATTAGTTCAAAGGGCTTAAGCTAGAGTAAAAAAAAGAATTTTAAGTTATCGATTAATAAGAACTAAAAAGTAGGATGAATGCAACAGTAAAAATATTTTATGGAAAGAGATGTTTAGGGTTAGAATCCACCGATGGATTCGTAAGTGTGATGCTTTCAATGACTTAGATGCGTGTATGATCTGATTGCTTTTAACTACAAGTTAGGGCAATCATACAAAAAGTTGAAATCTAACCCACAGTATGAGTCATCTAAGCCTGATACAAACCATCTTCTCTAAGGATAGGCATGGTCTGTCCTATTTAGCATGATTCTCTGATGATTAATTTCTCAAAGATAAATCTGGTAGTTGCATAACAATCTCCTCCAAACCATAGGTATTGGATTCGATTTCGATAAACTAGATTAATTCATGCAAAGGCTTTCTACAAGATAAACATCTTACACAAATTAAACAAGACATTTCAAGATCATAATTTTATTAAATATGCAACTGTCTTACAATGCTAAAAATCAAAGAAATGCAACATAAATACTCATCCACGACTTCATCAAACCCCTAAACCAGGGTTCAGCCACTCATGATGCTCGGCGACTTTAGTCGGTTTGCTGAGATGCTCCACGCCATCCGCCTCAAGTCCTTCCCCCCTTTCGCTAATTGATCCGCTCCCAGCCTCCCTCTATTCTTTTTTTTATTCTTTCTTTCTCTTCAAAACAGAGCACTCCCTGTTTTTCATTTTCTTTCTTTCTTCCCTTTCAAAACAGAGCATCCCCCTCTCTTCCCTTCAGCCGATGGCCACCCTCCTCCTTATATAGACTCCACCTTGAAGCCAATGATGGATCGCGTGGAGAGGATCGTCCGGGGTGCTCATTTGGGAAGGGAGAATGGATCACGGGCTGCTGATTCTCGGGCATGATGCTGGAGGGCAGATCGCGAACGAAGAGGATGAAGGGGGTCAATCCGTGGGAGAATGGCCGGATCTCGGGAGAAAGGCGTGATCCGTGGAGCGCCGGACTGATTGCAGATGGCCGGATCAATGGAGCTGGCCGCTGGGATTCTGGGAGGTTGACGTGCGGACGGAAGAAGATGAGATGGGAGGCTGAGATGCGTTGTGGAACGGGTGCTGTGGGATCGACGGAAGGAGAAACGGATGCTGGGATTTCCTTCTTTGTGTGCCGGATTGGAAGCGGGAATCCTTGGATGCATTACTCGTGGAAGCTTGATCCATGGAAGCTGAATACGGACGGGAGAAGAGGAGCTGGCCGTGGGATCGATGGAATGGAGCTGGGAGGAGCCGATCACGACTTGATGGGCATTGGGAGATTGCTGGGTCGGAGGCGTGCTACTGGATGCGCTGGATCGTTGATCACGGACGACTGGGAAGAGGGGCTGGCCGCAGGATCGATGGGAGGACACCGTGGAAGATGGACGGTCGTGATGCACTGCGGGAGGAAGAAGAAGAACAGTGAAATGAGTTTATTTTTCGTAACACTGTTCATATGAACAGTGTTTTCACGGAATACTATTCATATGAACAGTGATTTCAGCATGAATAGTAATTTCAGGAAAAGTTCCTTTTCTTTGTGATGAAGTGAGAGTGGGAATCTCTATTCCGGAAGTTGTCTGAAGTTGGGTGCATGCATGGCAGCTGGGCATTGGGCTAAAATCCACTGTTATTGAACTGAGATGTGTCAGCTGGTACGCTCGGAAGGCGGGAACATGTGAATTATTTACTTCTTACCATATACTAAATTTATTTCAAAGATTGTTCAATTTTATGGTAAAATAAGTAGTTATCCGTTTAAGAACATTGATAAGTGCTGAAAAAAGAATATTCAATTATAGATTAATCAGCACTTATCAGGATGCGGATGGCTGGGAACGAACTGGGACCCATCCGTGGAAGATGGAGGCTCTGATCCGTGATGAAGAGGAGATGGATGCCGAGTCTGCTGATCCGTGAAGCCCGGGAGGATGACGTTGAATCCTGGCTGGTCGTGGGATAAGGATGAACTCGGACAGATTCGTGAGCTGGGAGGAAGGCTGCGGATGACTGGATTACGATCGTGGGAGAGAGGAATCCGGAAGAAGATTGTGAGGATCTCGATTTGGGAAGCGGCTGAGAGGAAATCTGGGAAGAAGGTGACATGGTTACAACGCGGAGGGAGATTGAAGAGGTTAATCGTGGGATGGAGCATGGGACTGGCTTTGGGATAAGGACGGTTACAAACGGAATGAACGTGAGATCGATCCAGAAGAAGAGGAAGTTTGTTCTTGGAGTTGATCATGGAAAAGATGGGATCTGGGACTTGGTTCCAAAGCAGAGGAAGATGTGAGAGGATAACCTTGGGAACTAGCGGAAGGGATGAAGCTTGGATCTGTTCGTGGACGTAATCCGGAGGAGATTGGCTTGTCGTCAATCCGGAATGCCGGGATGCATGCGGTTGAGCAGCTGGATGATGGATGCGATCGCGGACGGAAAAAGGATGCGGAGAAATAGGGGATGTTGATGTTCTAATCTAGATTCGGTTCTAGATGAATGTTGGGGAACATGGGAGCTGGGAAGGACGTGGAGGTTTGGATTCGGCTGGAAGGAGTGGGTTGTCGATTGGCTTGGATGCTGGGGTGAATCCATAGATAAGGCGAGTCTAGATTCGGCTGATGTCTTGGTTTTGTTCGTGGGACACGGGAGCTGGGAAGGATGTGGAGGAGTTAGAAGAGAGACGCGTGGAAGAGATGTAAAGCAGGGGAGTTAATTCATGGATGATGGGATGACTTGAATGGCTGATTTCCACTGGGATGAAGACTAATCCATAGACATGATACGGGCTCAAACAGTGCAACGTGGGAGATTTTGGGAAAGAAGGTTGGAACATGAACAAGAGGTTGAACTCGATTGGATGTGGACTTGTAAAATAGTGCAGTGTGGGTTTAGGCATCATCCAATTGGGTTTGACTTGACCTGTATATATTAGGCTCGACAATATATAATCAAATCAAACTTAAATTATCTCTAATAATTTATTAAAATACAATCATGCAAGGAAACACATCTTTTATGGTTAAATTTACAAAATATGTGAATTAAAATAGTGATAAGTGCTATGAGAAAGAGGTTAATCTATGTATTATTTAGCACTTATCAATACCATAACATTGACGATATCCCTTGGCAACCAGACGGATTTTATAGGTCTACCTTTCTGTCTGCACTCCATTTTCTTTTGAATATCCACTTACACCCTATGGGTTTAATCCCTTTGGGTGGGTCAACTAATGTCCATACATCATTGACCTTCATGGATTCCATTTCGGATTGTATGGCTCCAAGCCATTTATCAGAGTCATACCTCTGCATTGAATCCATATATATGATCGGATCCTCATTGTTTTCATCAAGTTCGATAGGATTTCCGTCTCGGACCAAAAAACCGTAGTATCTATCCGGCTGACATGGTACTCTACCCGATCACCTTAATGGTGCATCTAATATGGGTTCTGGATCTGATCTAATCAAATCCGACTCAATTGGTTCAGTAGATGGTGTCGGATCTTCTACAAATTGTATTTCTCTAAGCTCAACATTAGAGCTATTTGTTCCTTCACCAAGTAATTACTTCTCTAAGAAAATTGCTCTATTGCTTACGAACAACTTTTGTTCTTCAGCAAAGTAGAAGTAATATCCTTTAGTTTATTTAGGGTAACCAACAAAGAAATATTTATCAGACTTATGTTCAAGTTTGTCTGTCTTCAAACATTTGACGTATGCCGGACACCCCCAAATTCTAAGGTGAGAGAGTACCGATTTCCGTCCCATCCACATCTCATGTGGTGTTTTATTCACAGATTTACTTGAAACCTTATTAAGTATATAACAGGCTGACTCAAATGCATATCCCCAAAAGAATATGGGCAAATCAACAAACCCCATCATGGATCGAACCATGCCTAATAGAGTTCGATTTCTCCTTTTTGACACACCATTATATTGCGGTGTACCAGGAAGAGTCCATTAGGAAAGAATCCCATTCTCTCCTAGATATGTCAAAAACTCACTGGAGAGGTATTCACCTCCTCGATCTGATCGAAGAGTTTTAATACTCTTTCCAGTTTATTTTTTTACTTCATTACGATATAATTTGAACATTTCAAATGATTCAGATTTATGTCTCATTAAAGAGACATAACCATATCTAGAAAAATCGTCTGTAAACGTAATGAAATATGAATATCCACCTCTAGCATTTGTACTCATTGGCCCACATACATCAAAATGTACAAGGGTCAATAAATCACTGGCTCATTCACCTTATCCAGTAAAAGGTGATTTGGTCATTTTACCAAGAAGGCATGATTCACAGGTTGTCAATGATTTACAATCATTAACATCGAGGAATTCCTCTTTACTTAACCTGTTCATCCTGTTCTTGTTAATATGACCTAATCTATGATACCAAAGGTAGATGATGAGAGCACAAAAGTGCAATCTACACATCACTCAAATTAGTATTATTGCTAACAAATGATTATAGAAGTGCTGTATTAATATTATATTTTTGTAGGGTGCAGGTGATCGGAAATTAAGCTAAAATGCACATTGGGTCCAAAAATATGCATCACTGCAGGTGATCAGCCAACCGCTTGTGTCAACCCCAGTTGCACACTAGAAGGAGGTCAAGATCAGCTGTCCACTTCATTGCAGCTTCAGTCTTCTACGAGCCCAGCGTGTGATCTCTCATCGCGTCCGTGCAACCTCCCAGCACCCAAATCTCATCCTGCGGCCAGCATTTCGAGTCCATCTTCTCTGCATATGAGTCCGCTTCGCCCGCGAGCCCAAGTTCATCCATCCACCATGTCATATCAAGCTCCCAGTTCCGTGATCTCAGCGCCAGCGTCTCAGGTTCATCACCCGTGATTTCGGTTCACAGCGCCTCCCAGCTCCGTGATCGTGATCCGCCCGTGAAGCTTCCATGTCTGCATCCAAGCTCCATCCGACTTCATCTAAGCGTCCACGTCCGAGTTCCTCACGAGCGCACGCCTCGTCCGCACCTCATCCCAGCATGCCACGTCCGTGATCAGCTTCCTTCACGCGTCCGGAGATCCAGCTCTCAGCCGGGATGTATGCTTCGAATGACCACCCAACCTCCCAACGTCCTGAGATCCCAAGCTTCTGCTATCAGCTCCCGGCGCCCGTGAAGCATCCTCTCACGCGCTTCAGCTTCATCCGTCCGCGTGTAGGTCGGCATCCCGTATCTCAGCATCTGTTCACGTCTGCGGCTTCCGTCTTCCTCGCAGTCCACGCGTCCCAGCTCCAACGATCAAGCTCCATCCGTCCAGGCCTCTTGAGTCCAAGATTCATCTCCAGCTTGGTGATCATCCAGCAAATCGTCCGAGTTTCCAGCATCCTGCGAGGCATCACCCGCGTCCGTGCGTCCTAACGATCCTCCTCGCACCCATCCGCCACGTCCGCGTCCGAAGATCCCGGCATCCCGTGATCTCAGCATCAGCGATCATCTCCCGTTCGCATCCATCCACTTCTTCCGGATCCACAGCTTCATCCTTCCGTCCGCGAGCATCTCTAGCCGTCCACGTCCATCCCCTTCTCCCAGGATTTCATCTCATCCGGCCATCTCCACCGCATGTCCCTCTCGGCTGGGAAGGGAAGGGAGGCTCTCGGGGGGTTTAAAAGAGAAGAAAAACAGAGGCTGCCTCAGTCCCCATTCAAAGAAAAAAACAGAGAGAGGAAACAGGGCCTCCCCTGTTTTCGAAAAGAAAAAGAAAGGAAAAGAGGAAAATGAAAGGGGGACTAATTTTTAAAATGGGTGGCTGATTTCTTAGGAGGGAGATGGAGGAACCTTTGATGTATTGCTCTTTGAAGTAAACTCTAAACTTTTGCCTTCCATGAATCATATTTACTGATATGTTTTTGATCCATGCATAGTTATTTCGTAGATAGCTCTTTAATGGATTATGATTATTGATATATGGATTGCTTTAGTATTTGATTCGTCGTAGACGTAGAAAGCACGATGAATGCTTAGAAATTGAGTTCATATGTTCATGAAACATATACCATGATTAGATCTATCCTACCATTCATTTTTAATCAAAAACCATAGAGTTTATTTCTTGGATGCAATATCATTAAGGGGGATTCCAGATCCCTACCATCTTTATTTCATTGAACTTTGTTTAGTTGCATATCATTCTTTGTTTTTAATTTCTGAAAATCAAAACACCATCTTAATCCACGAATTTATTGAATTAATTAATCTAAAATTATATTAAATAATCTAATATATATTTCGTTTCCTGAGGATTCGACCTCGGACTCCCGAGATTTTACTACTTGTGCGATTCTCCTGCACTTGGGAGAACAATTTTATTTTTGCATCAAGTTTTTGGCGCCGTTGCCGGGGAACGGCTGATTTATTAGTATAATTTTAGATTTAATCAGTATCTTATTATTTAGTCTTTTTCTTTCAAAAAAAAAAAAAAATTCTGCTGTTTTTATTTCCTGCACAGTCTGCATCAAACTCTGATATCTGAGTAATCCACCGTCTGATTGCACTCAAATTTCGTCGGCTGCTGTAGGACACATGTTTCTTTCATCTGAATGGTCTGATTGATATTCGGATACTTTTACGACCATTAAAGTAATATAAACTTTGCTGCTGTCTGCTTTGAATTTTCTGTGAATCAAAATTTTATTATCATCATATCTCATTAACCCTTGTTGCTACTTGAAAATTGATAAGAACTTTAAGAAAAGATCAAGGGTAATCATTAAAAAAACAAAAAAAACAAAAAAAAAAACAAACAAATAAATAAACTCTGAAATTTTGTATGCTAGGTTGGAATAGGGACAACACTGGACGTCTGAGTCGACAACCTTTTGACAATTCCTTAGATCACATTATTGAAACTTTTTCGCAAAATCTCAGATCTGGTGAGATGGCTGATGATGTAGGAAGTCACCATGGTAATGAAGGTAGACCCCCAGTTATGACACTTCGACAATACTTACATCCCACTAGGACTAGTCAACCTTCATGCATGATTATTCCTGAAAATGTAGGACACTTTGAAATCAAACCAGGAGTAATTCAATTGCTGCCAAAGTATCATGGAATGGAATCCGAGAACCCTTATCTTCATCTTAAGAATTTTGAGGAAATTAGTATCACATTTAGAGTGCCAAATGTATCGGAAGATGTCCTTAAATTAACCTTGTTTCCTTTTTCCTTGAAGGATAAAGCCAAAACATGGCTGAACTCCTTGAGACCAAAATCGTTAGGAACATGGCATGATATGCAAAGAGAATTCTTGAAAAAATTCTTTTCCGCACAAAGGACTAACTTTTTGAAAAGGCACATTAGTAATTTCCAGCAAAAAGACCATGAAACATTTTATGAATGCTGGGAGAGATTTAAAGATTTGCTTCTCTCTTGTCCTCATCATGGGTTTGAAACATGGAGAACCATTAGTTTCTTTTACGAAGGGTTGTCCCCACAGTTGAAACAATTTATAGAGACTATGTGCAATGGTCTATTTCTGGAAAAGCAACCCGATGAGGCATGGGACTATTTAGACTCTCTCGCAGAGACTGCACAATTATGGGATACAGGGGATAGAGTGAATAAACCTTTGCCTAAGACTACTAGCATTCCACACGGGGGCCTTTACAACCTTAATACTCAGGATGATATTCAAGCTAAAATGGCAGCCCTTACTAGGAAGGTAGAGGAAATTGAACTTAGAAGGATTGAACCCGTCAAGACCGTAGAACATAACAGCGAGTGTTGTAGGATTTGCGAGATGCCTGGCCATCTCATCACTGATTGCCCCACAATACCCGCATTCAAGGAAGTCTTGCACGATCAGGCCAATGTTATGAATACCTATCAAAAATCTTTCAATAATCCTTTTTCGGGTACTTACAACCCTGGATGGAAGAACCATCCAAATTTCAGGTGGAGGAATGACCAACCTCAACAAGTATATAACCCAACTCCTCCACCTCCGCAACCTCATTATGCACACCCACCCCCTCAAAAATCCAGTCTCGAAGAAACTTTGCAATCTTTCATGCAAGGTCAAGCCAAAATCAATGATGAATTAAGAAATCAACTGACAACGCTGACCACTGTTTTAAGTGCTCAAGAGAAAGGTAAGCTACCAGCTCAACCACAACCTAATCCTCAAGTCTATGGCGGTAGTAATGCATCATCTTCAACTTCGCATAAAGAGCAAGCAAAGAGTATAATAACTTTGCGAAGTGGAAAGATTATTGACCGACCAGTCCCAGAACAAACACAAGTCATACTGGATTCTGACCCTCCCAAGACAAAAGAAAAGGATAATGAAGAAACTGAAGCACCAACATCTACTGAAAAAATTGAATGTCCTTTTCCTGCACCATTTCCACAAAGATTAAAGCCCTTGCAAAAGCTTGAACCAAACTCTGAAATTCTTGAGCTTTTTAAGCAAGTAAAAATCAATGTACCTCTTCTTGATGCAATAAAACAAGTGCCTTCCTATGCAAAATTTTTAAAAGATTTGTGCACTGTCAAGCGTCGTTTAAATGTCAAGAAGAAGGCATTTCTGGCTGAAAATGTGAGTGCAATTTTACAGCATAACATTCTTCCTAAATATAAGGATCCAGGTTGCCCAACTATCTCGTGCATCATTGGCAATTTTAGGATTGAGCGAGCATTGCTAGATTTAGGAGCAAGTGTGAATTTGTTGCCATATACGGTATATGAGCAACTCGGTTTGGGTGAGTTGAAGCCAACAACTGTGACCTTACAATTAGCTGACAGGTCAGTGAAGGTTCCTAGAGGGATTATCGAAGATGTGTTGGTCCAAGTAGACAAGTTCTATTTTCCTGTTGATTTTATCATATTGGAAACACATCCGGCTTCCAATTCACCATCTCAGATTCCGGTCATCTTAGGACGCCCATTCCTTGCAACTTCTAATGCATTGATCAATTGTAGGAATGGTGTCATGAAACTTTCTTTTGGAAATATGACCTTGGAACTGAACGTCTTTAGTATAGGTAAACAACCCAGTGATCATGAAGAAAGTAAAGAAGTTGAATGGGTTGAAACCATTGCGGAAGAATATTTGTTAAAAGAAATATTTACTGAATCGGCCGACAATGGTTTGATAGATTGGTGTTCTGAAGGTACTGCTGATGATACGGTCCCACCTATTTTAGATAACTTGGATGTCATGATGGTCAATGGGTGGAGACCAAGAATAGAGGAATTTGAATATTTGCCATCTCGAGGAGCAAAGATAGTACCATCCCATGAACAAGCACCTAAGCTCGAGTTGAAACCTTTACCGAAGGAACTCAAGTATGCCTTTCTTGGATCCGATGACACTTTTCCTATAATCATCTCATCTGATCTTGATCATGCCCAAGAAAGAAAATTACTTGGTGTTCTAAAGAATCATAGAGGAGCTTTAGGGTGGTCTATTGCAGACTTGAAGGGGATTAGCCCTTTAATTTGCACGCACCGGATATATTTGGAGGACAATGCCAAAACCACAAGGCAAATGCAACGCAGGTTGAATCCTATGATGAGAGATGTGGTTAAAGCAGAAGTCCTCAAGTTGCTTGACGTGGGTATTATTTACCCAATTTCCGATAGCAAGTGGGTAAGTCCTACTCAAGTCGTGCCCAAAAAAGCAGGTCTGACGGTAGTCAAAAATGAGCAGGGTGAGTTAGTCCCGACTCGTGTCCCCACGAGTTGGCGCATGTGTGTTGACTATCGAAAATTGAATTTGGTCACTAGGAAAGATCACTTTCCCTTACCCTTCCTAGACCAAGTTTTGGAAAGAGTTGCAGGACATAATTTTTATTGTTTTCTCGATGGCTATTCCGGATACTACCAAATCGAGATTTCACCAGAAGATCAAGAGAAGACTACTTTCACTTGTCCTTTTGGTACATTCGCTTTCCGTCAGATGCCGTTCGGGTTATGTAATGCACCTGCAACATTTCAAAGATGCATGCTCAGTATTTTTGAAGACATGAACGAGAAGTTTTTGGAAGTGTTCATGGATGATTTTTCTATTTTTGGCGATTCTTTTGATGATTGTTTACTACATTTACAAGCTGTCTTAGCTCGGTGTATAGAAAAGAACCTGATACTGAATTGGGAGAAATGCCACTTCATGGTGCCAAAGGGAATTGTCCTAGGACATAAGGGGTTCTGATTATTAGGATTGTCGAATTGTGATTTGGAATCACAATGTCAATTGTCAATAAGATTGATGTTCGAAATAACCCACTAAGAGTTAGTGAGTTAAATGGAAGAATTAAATAATTATAATTAGATTATAATTAAGTCTTTTATTGCTGATTAATTGAGTCAAATTATGTTGGGTCTGACCCAAAGAAATTTGACTCAAATCCTAGTCAAGAGTTGGCTAGATCGAGTCCCTAAAAACCCTGCCTAATTCAGCCTTTTTCCTATTATTGGAGCCTTCCTCTTGATGCCTTATTTTGAGGGGTCAAAATAGGCAAGAGGGGGCAGCCAATAGGGCAAGGAGTGGCGTGGCACCCTCTCCTTCTTTGCTTTCAGCCGGCACCCCTTAATTCTTTCCAAGAATCAAGGGGCCATCCAATTAAAAAAAGGGAGGCACCAAGGAATCCTAGTGGGACTAGGACCCTTGGCGCCTAGGGTTTTGAACCCTATAAAAAAGGAGCCCCACGCCCCAAGTTTTTCAAGAATTCTTCTCCCAGGCGTGGGGCAGCAATGAGGAATTTTTTGGGATTTTTAAATCAGCAAGGAGAGAATCAAAACAAAGAAAGCATTTCTTCTTCCTTTTAAGGCTGCACAAGGTGGGATCCTTGTGATTTCTTCCTCCTTCTTCTTCTACATCCAAGAGAGATTTTTGCAAGGAGCTAGTACCCCGGTGAAGCCCCATCTTTGATCTTCAGCAATCTCGTGTGGATACTTGTAGAGGCCGCACGTGCGGCTACAAGGAACCAAACCACGATCATCGGTTGCGGTGTTCTTCTACCCGCACAAAGGTGAAGATGAGATCTTCATTTGAATTTTTAGATTTCTGATTTGCTGGTAGTTTAACAATTCATAATTACTTATTAGATCTTAGTTTAGTCCCCATCTGAATTCAAAAAGGTTCTGAATCGTTCTGAATCAGAAAATTTTTGAATTCACCCGATCCTGTTCTGGCGTATGCGATGCACCAGGCCCGGCATGCGGATTCCGCCGCGATCGTAGCGCCGCTGTGGGGAACACCAACAGACAGTCTCAAAAAATTCATCTAGGTGTTTATATGGGTCTTCGTTGGTGAGCCCATAAAAAGATGGGAGCATTTGGATCATACTAGACTTTATTTCATATTGTACAGCTACTACCTCAGGTAATTGAATGCAAGATGGGGAAGTGTAAATGGTGGGAGTAAAGTACTCCCTCAAGAGTTTTGGTTGTTCTTTAGCCATTTCAAGAGGTGGGGATGATTCTAATGTTTTGGTTCCAGCTCGAATATTCCTAAGGGTCCGTTCTATTTCAGGGTCAAAGGATAATAGGTCGCGTACTCTAGAACGACTCTCTTGCATAAACTAATACTTGATCAATCAAGCATGCAGTAAAAGAAAAATACATCAAATCCTTGTATTTGCCCTAAAATCACTAGACAGCTCCTAATTGGTTTGAAGAGGGCACCTAAGCCTCCAATCCGGTCTAATGAACTGAGTTGACCAGGTAAGCTCCCAAGTAAGTGGGGGGGTCACGATGTGTTTGCAAAAGTTCCACTTAAAAACTACTTGCCTCGAACAGATGATCTGTCTCCCTTATAGGGACAAAGCTTGCCTAGACATCAACTGAGCCACAAAGCAAAATTGGTGCAACCTTCGGTAATCTTCGTCCTATTGAGCTCGAATGTCCCTAGGGGCCAACGTCTGATTGATTTTAATTAAGCTGACACTATGTGAGATTGAGTTCACCTAAGTTGAGCAAGAGTCCGGTGATGAAATTCGGCTCTTATCTTGTTGGGGTGATTGCCCTTACTAAGTTTGGATTAATTGGTGTATGTGTATCGAACATGCATTCACACTTTTGCTAAAATTAAAATCAAACAATCACCACAAAATTTCAAGCTAGTTGGGAATCAATTTAAACAAGAAAGGTTTAGAGGTTACCAAAAGAAATTTCCCCAATAATTTTTTTTTTTTAAGCAAACCTCTACAGCATTCCTTTTCCAGCAGTTCCTTTTTTGATCGTCCTAGATTTTCTCTTCGATTCCTGCTTAAATAATTTCAAAAGAAAAATCAAAAATTAGTAAGAGAGAAAAAGGAGATAAGAAAAGTAACAAAAATAGAAAATATTTTTATTTTATTTTAGATATATATATTATTATTTTTTTGAAAGTTTTTTTTTAAATGAAAAGAAAAACAACTATGCTAGCAATCTCCGGCAATGGCGCTAAAAATTGATCGGTTCTTTCAATTTCAAAAGTAAACCACGCAATAGCACATATCCTGTAGGATAGTGATTACGGATGTCGATCCACAGGGATTGGAGACAAGTTATTTTTTTTAATTAAATAATTAGTTCAAAGGGCTTAAGCTAGAGTAAAAAAAAGAATTTTAAGTTATCGATTAATAAGAACTAAAAAGTAGGATGAATGCAACAGTAAAAATATTTTATGGAAAGAGATGTTTAGGGTTAGAATCCACCGATGGATTCGTAAGTGTGATGCTTTCAATGACTTAGATGCGTGTATGATCTGATTGCTTTTAACTACAAGTTAGGGCAATCATACAAAAAGTTGAAATCTAACCCACAGTATGAGTCATCTAAGCCTGATACAAACCATCTTCTCTAAGGATAGGCATGGTCTGTCCTATTTAGCATGATTCTCTGATGATTAATTTCTCAAAGATAAATCTGGTAGTTGCATAACAATCTCCTCCAAACCATAGGTATTGGATTCGATTTCGATAAACTAGATTAATTCATGCAAAGGCTTTCTACAAGATAAACATCTTACACAAATTAAACAAGACATTTCAAGATCATAATTTTATTAAATATGCAACTGTCTTACAATGCTAAAAATCAAAGAAATGCAACATAAATACTCATCCACGACTTCATCAAACCCCTAAACCAGGGTTCAGCCACTCATGATGCTCGGCGACTTTAGTCGGTTTGCTGAGATGCTCCACGCCATCCGCCTCAAGTCCTTCCCCCCTTTCGCTAATTGATCCGCTCCCAGCCTCCCTCTATTCTTTTTTTTATTCTTTCTTTCTCTTCAAAACAGAGCACTCCCTGTTTTTCATTTTCTTTCTTTCTTCCCTTTCAAAACAGAGCATCCCCCTCTCTTCCCTTCAGCCGATGGCCACCCTCCTCCTTATATAGACTCCACCTTGAAGCCAATGATGGATCGCGTGGAGAGGATCGTCCGGGGTGCTCATTTGGGAAGGGAGAATGGATCACGGGCTGCTGATTCTCGGGCATGATGCTGGAGGGCAGATCGCGAACGAAGAGGATGAAGGGGGTCAATCCGTGGGAGAATGGCCGGATCTCGGGAGAAAGGCGTGATCCGTGGAGCGCCGGACTGATTGCAGATGGCCGGATCAATAGAGCTGGCCGCTGGGATTCTGGGAGGTTGACGTGCGGACGGAAGAAGATGAGATGGGAGGCTGAGATGCGTTGTGGAACGGGTGCTGTGGGATCGACGGAAGGAGAAACGGATGCTGGGATTTCCTTCTTTGTGTGCCGAATTGGAAGCGGGAATCCTTGGATGCATTACTCGTGGAAGCTTGATCCATGGAAGCTGAATACGGACGGGAGAAGAGGAGCTGGCCGTGGGATCGATGGAATGGAGCTGGGAGGAGCCGATCACGACTTGATGGGCATTGGGAGATTGCTGGGTCGGAGGCGTGCTACTGGATGCGCTGGATCGTTGATCACGGACGACTGGGAAGAGGGGCTGGCCGCAGGATCGATGGGAGGACACCGTGGAAGATGGACGGTCGTGATGCACTGCGGGAGGAAGAAGAAGAACAGTGAAATGAGTTTATTTTTCGTAACACTGTTCATATGAACAGTGTTTTCACGGAACACTATTCATATGAACAGTGATTTCAGCATGAATAGTAATTTCAGGAAAAGTTCCTTTTCTTTGTGATGAAGTGAGAGTGGGAATCTCTATTCCGGAAGTTGTCTGAAGTTGGGTGCATGCATGGCAGCTGGGCATTGGGCTAAAATCCACTGTTATTGAACTGAGATGTGTCAGCTGGTACGCTCGGAAGGCGGGAACATGTGAATTATTTACTTCTTACCATATACTAAATTTATTTCAAAGATTGTTCAATTTTATGGTAAAATAAGTAGTTATCCGTTTAAGAACATTGATAAGTGCTGAAAAAAGAATATTCAATTATAGATTAATCAGCACTTATCAGGATGCGGATGGCTGGGAACGAACTGGGACCCATCCGTGGAAGATGGAGGCTCTGATCCGTGATGAAGAGGAGATGGATGCCGAGTCTGCTGATCCGTGAAGCCCGGGAGGATGACGTTGAATCCTGGCTGGTCGTGGGATAAGGATGAACTCGGACAGATTCGTGAGCTGGGAGGAAGGCTGCGGATGACTGGATTACGATCGTGGGAGAGAGGAATCCGGAAGAAGATTGTGAGGATCTCGATTTGGGAAGCGGCTGAGAGGAAATCTGGGAAGAAGGTGACATGGTTACAACGCGGAGGGAGATTGAAGAGGTTAATCGTGGGATGGAGCATGGGACTGGCTTTGGGATAAGGACGGTTACAAACGGAATGAACGTGAGATCGATCCAGAAGAAGAGGAAGTTTGTTCTTGGAGTTGATCATGGAAAAGATGGGATCTGGGACTTGGTTCCAAAGCAGAGGAAGATGTGAGAGGATAACCTTGGGAACTAGCGGAAGGGATGAAGCTTGGATCTGTTCGTGGACGTAATCCGGAGGAGATTGGCTTGTCGTCAATCCGGAATGCCGGGATGCATGCGGTTGAGCAGCTGGATGATGGATGCGATCGCGGACGGAAAAAGGATGCGGAGAAATAGGGGATGTTGATGTTCTAATCTAGATTCGGTTCTAGATGAATGTTGGGGAACATGGGAGCTGGGAAGGACGTGGAGGTTTGGATTCGGCTGGAAGGAGTGGGTTGTCGATTGGCTTGGATGCTGGGGTGAATCCATAGATAAGGCGAGTCTAGATTCGGCTGATGTCTTGGTTTTGTTCGTGGGACACGGGAGCTGGGAAGGATGTGGAGGAGTTAGAAGAGAGACGCGTGGAAGAGATGTAAAGCAGGGGAGTTAATTCATGGATGATGGGATGACTTGAATGGCTGATTTCCACTGGGATGAAGACTAATCCATAGACATGATACGGGCTCAAACAGTGCAACGTGGGAGATTTTGGGAAAGAAGGTTGGAACATGAACAAGAGGTTGAACTCGATTGGATGTGGACTTGTAAAATAGTGCAGTGTGGGTTTAGGCATCATCCAATTGGGTTTGACTTGACCTGTATATATTAGGCTCGACAATATATAATCAAATCAAACTTAAATTATCTCTAATAATTTATTAAAATACAATCATGCAAGGAAACACATCTTTTATGGTTAAATTTACAAAATATGTGAATTAAAATAGTGATAAGTGCTATGAGAAAGAGGTTAATCTATGTATTATTTAGCACTTATCAATACCATAACATTGACGATATCCCTTGGCAACCAGACGGATTTTATAGGTCTACCTTTCTGTCTGCACTCCATTTTCTTTTGAATATCCACTTACACCCTATGGGTTTAATCCCTTTGGGTGGGTCAACTAATGTCCATACATCATTGACCTTCATGGATTCCATTTCGGATTGTATGGCTCCAAGCCATTTATCAGAGTCATACCTCTGCATTGAATCCATATATATGATCGGATCCTCATTGTTTTCATCAAGTTCGATAGGATTTCCGTCTCGGACCAAAAAACCGTAGTATCTATCCGGCTGACATGGTACTCTACCCGATCACCTTAATGGTGCATCTAATATGGGTTCTGGATCTGATCTAATCAAATCCGACTCAATTGGTTCAGTAGATGGTGTCGGATCTTCTACAAATTGTATTTCTCTAAGCTCAACATTAGAGCTATTTGTTCCTTCACCAAGTAATTACTTCTCTAAGAAAATTGCTCTATTGCTTACGAACAACTTTTGTTCTTCAGCAAAGTAGAAGTAATATCCTTTAGTTTATTTAGGGTAACCAACAAAGAAATATTTATCAGACTTATGTTCAAGTTTGTCTGTCTTCAAACATTTGACGTATGCCGGACACCCCCAAATTCTAAGGTGAGAGAGTACCGATTTCCGTCCCATCCACATCTCATGTGGTGTTTTATTCACAGATTTACTTGAAACCTTATTAAGTATATAACAGGCTGACTCAAATGCATATCCCCAAAAGAATATGGGCAAATCAACAAACCCCATCATGGATCGAACCATGCCTAATAGAGTTCGATTTCTCCTTTTTGACACACCATTATATTGCGGTGTACCAGGAAGAGTCCATTAGGAAAGAATCCCATTCTCTCCTAGATATGTCAAAAACTCACTGGAGAGGTATTCACCTCCTCGATCTGATCGAAGAGTTTTAATACTCTTTCCAGTTTATTTTTTTACTTCATTACGATATAATTTGAACATTTCAAATGATTCAGATTTATGTCTCATTAAAGAGACATAACCATATCTAGAAAAATCGTCTGTAAACGTAATGAAATATGAATATCCACCTCTAGCATTTGTACTCATTGGCCCACATACATCAAAATGTACAAGGGTCAATAAATCACTGGCTCATTCACCTTATCCAGTAAAAGGTGATTTGGTCATTTTACCAAGAAGGCATGATTCACAGGTTGTCAATGATTTACAATCATTAACATCGAGGAATTCCTCTTTACTTAACCTGTTCATCCTGTTCTTGTTAATATGACCTAATCTATGATACCAAAGGTAGATGATGAGAGCACAAAAGTGCAATCTACACATCACTCAAATTAGTATTATTGCTAACAAATGATTATAGAAGTGCTGTATTAATATTATATTTTTGTAGGGTGCAGGTGATCGGAAATTAAGCTAAAATGCACATTGGGTCCAAAAATATGCATCACTGCAGGTGATCAGCCAACCGCTTGTGTCAACCCCAGTTGCACACTAGAAGGAGGTCAAGATCAGCTGTCCACTTCATTGCAGCTTCAGTCTTCTACGAGCCCAGCGTGTGATCTCTCATCGCGTCCGTGCAACCTCCCAGCACCCAAATCTCATCCTGCGGCCAGCATTTCGAGTCCATCTTCTCTGCATATGAGTCCGCTTCGCCCGCGAGCCCAAGTTCATCCATCCACCATGTCATATCAAGCTCCCAGTTCCGTGATCTCAGCGCCAGCGTCTCAGGTTCATCACCCGTGATTTCGGTTCACAGCGCCTCCCAGCTCCGTGATCGTGATCCGCCCGTGAAGCTTCCATGTCTGCATCCAAGCTCCATCCGACTTCATCTAAGCGTCCACGTCCGAGTTCCTCACGAGCGCACGCCTCGTCCGCACCTCATCCCAGCATGCCACGTCCGTGATCAGCTTCCTTCACGCGTCCGGAGATCCAGCTCTCAGCCGGGATGTATGCTTCGAATGACCACCCAACCTCCCAACGTCCTGAGATCCCAAGCTTCTGCTATCAGCTCCCGGCGCCCGTGAAGCATCCTCTCACGCGCTTCAGCTTCATCCGTCCGCGTGTAGGTCGGCATCCCGTATCTCAGCATCTGTTCACGTCTGCGGCTTCCGTCTTCCTCGCAGTCCACGCGTCCCAGCTCCAACGATCAAGCTCCATCCGTCCAGGCCTCTTGAGTCCAAGATTCATCTCCAGCTTGGTGATCATCCAGCAAATCGTCCGAGTTTCCAGCATCCTGCGAGGCATCACCCGCGTCCGTGCGTCCTAACGATCCTCCTCGCACCCATCCGCCACGTCCGCGTCCGAAGATCCCGGCATCCCGTGATCTCAGCATCAGCGATCATCTCCCGTTCGCATCCATCCACTTCTTCCGGATCCACAGCTTCATCCTTCCGTCCGCGAGCATCTCTAGCCGTCCACGTCCATCCCCTTCTCCCAGGATTTCATCTCATCCGGCCATCTCCACCGCATGTCCCTCTCGGCTGGGAAGGGAAGGGAGGCTCTCGGGGGGTTTAAAAGAGAAGAAAAACAGAGGCTGCCTCAGTCCCCATTCAAAGAAAAAAACAGAGAGAGGAAACAGGGCCTCCCCTGTTTTCGAAAAGAAAAAGAAAGGAAAAGAGGAAAATGAAAGGGGGACTAATTTTTAAAATGGGTGGCTGATTTCTTAGGAGGGAGATGGAGGAACCTTTGATGTATTGCTCTTTGAAGTAAACTCTAAACTTTTGCCTTCCATGAATCATATTTACTGATATGTTTTTGATCCATGCATAGTTATTTCGTAGATAGCTCTTTAATGGATTATGATTATTGATATATGGATTGCTTTAGTATTTGATTCGTCGTAGACGTAGAAAGCACGATGAATGCTTAGAAATTGAGTTCATATGTTCATGAAACATATACCATGATTAGATCTATCCTACCATTCATTTTTAATCAAAAACCATAGAGTTTATTTCTTGGATGCAATATCATTAAGGGGGATTCCAGATCCCTACCATCTTTATTTCATTGAACTTTGTTTAGTTGCATATCATTCTTTGTTTTTAATTTCTGAAAATCAAAACACCATCTTAATCCACGAATTTATTGAATTAATTAATCTAAAATTATATTAAATAATCTAATATATATTTCGTTTCCTGAGGATTCGACCTCGGACTCCCGAGATTTTACTACTTGTGCGATTCTCCTGCACTTGGGAGAACAATTTTATTTTTGCATCAAGTTTTTGGCGCCGTTGCCGGGGAACGGCTGATTTATTAGTATAATTTTAGATTTAATCAGTATCTTATTATTTAGTCTTTTTCTTTCAAAAAAAAAAAAAATTCTGCTGTTTTTATTTCCTGCACAGTCTGCATCAAACTCTGATATCTGAGTAATCCACCGTCTGATTGCACTCAAATTTCGTCGGCTGCTGTAGGACACATGTTTCTTTCATCTGAATGGTCTGATTGATATTCGGATACTTTTACGACCATTAAAGTAATATAAACTTTGCTGCTGTCTGCTTTGAATTTTCTGTGAATCAAAATTTTATTATCATCATATCTCATTAACCCTTGTTGCTACTTGAAAATTGATAAGAACTTTAAGAAAAGATCAAGGGTAATCATTAAAAAAACAAAAAAAACAAAAAAAAAAACAAACAAATAAATAAACTCTGAAATTTTGTATGCTAGGTTGGAATAGGGACAACACTGGACGTCTGAGTCGACAACCTTTTGACAATTCCTTAGATCACATTATTGAAACTTTTTCGCAAAATCTCAGATCTGGTGAGATGGCTGATGATGTAGGAAGTCACCATGGTAATGAAGGTAGACCCCCAGTTATGACACTTCGACAATACTTACATCCCACTAGGACTAGTCAACCTTCATGCATGATTATTCCTGAAAATGTAGGACACTTTGAAATCAAACCAGGAGTAATTCAATTGCTGCCAAAGTATCATGGAATGGAATCCGAGAACCCTTATCTTCATCTTAAGAATTTTGAGGAAATTAGTATCACATTTAGAGTGCCAAATGTATCGGAAGATGTCCTTAAATTAACCTTGTTTCCTTTTTCCTTGAAGGATAAAGCCAAAACATGGCTGAACTCCTTGAGACCAAAATCGTTAGGAACATGGCATGATATGCAAAGAGAATTCTTGAAAAAATTCTTTTCCGCACAAAGGACTAACTTTTTGAAAAGGCACATTAGTAATTTCCAGCAAAAAGACCATGAAACATTTTATGAATGCTGGGAGAGATTTAAAGATTTGCTTCTCTCTTGTCCTCATCATGGGTTTGAAACATGGAGAACCATTAGTTTCTTTTACGAAGGGTTGTCCCCACAGTTGAAACAATTTATAGAGACTATGTGCAATGGTCTATTTCTGGAAAAGCAACCCGATGAGGCATGGGACTATTTAGACTCTCTCGCAGAGACTGCACAATTATGGGATACAGGGGATAGAGTGAATAAACCTTTGCCTAAGACTACTAGCATTCCACACGGGGGCCTTTACAACCTTAATACTCAGGATGATATTCAAGCTAAAATGGCAGCCCTTACTAGGAAGGTAGAGGAAATTGAACTTAGAAGGATTGAACCCGTCAAGACCGTAGAACATAACAGCGAGTGTTGTAGGATTTGCGAGATGCCTGGCCATCTCATCACTGATTGCCCCACAATACCCGCATTCAAGGAAGTCTTGCACGATCAGGCCAATGTTATGAATACCTATCAAAAATCTTTCAATAATCCTTTTTCGGGTACTTACAACCCTGGATGGAAGAACCATCCAAATTTCAGGTGGAGGAATGACCAACCTCAACAAGTATATAACCCAACTCCTCCACCTCCGCAACCTCATTATGCACACCCACCCCCTCAAAAATCCAGTCTCGAAGAAACTTTGCAATCTTTCATGCAAGGTCAAGCCAAAATCAATGATGAATTAAGAAATCAACTGACAACGCTGACCACTGTTTTAAGTGCTCAAGAGAAAGGTAAGCTACCAGCTCAACCACAACCTAATCCTCAAGTCTATGGCGGTAGTAATGCATCATCTTCAACTTCGCATAAAGAGCAAGCAAAGAGTATAATAACTTTGCGAAGTGGAAAGATTATTGACCGACCAGTCCCAGAACAAACACAAGTCATACTGGATTCTGACCCTCCCAAGACAAAAGAAAAGGATAATGAAGAAACTGAAGCACCAACATCTACTGAAAAAATTGAATGTCCTTTTCCTGCACCATTTCCACAAAGATTAAAGCCCTTGCAAAAGCTTGAACCAAACTCTGAAATTCTTGAGCTTTTTAAGCAAGTAAAAATCAATGTACCTCTTCTTGATGCAATAAAACAAGTGCCTTCCTATGCAAAATTTTTAAAAGATTTGTGCACTGTCAAGCGTCGTTTAAATGTCAAGAAGAAGGCATTTCTGGCTGAAAATGTGAGTGCAATTTTACAGCATAACATTCTTCCTAAATATAAGGATCCAGGTTGCCCAACTATCTCGTGCATCATTGGCAATTTTAGGATTGAGCGAGCATTGCTAGATTTAGGAGCAAGTGTGAATTTGTTGCCATATACGGTATATGAGCAACTCGGTTTGGGTGAGTTGAAGCCAACAACTGTGACCTTACAATTAGCTGACAGGTCAGTGAAGGTTCCTAGAGGGATTATCGAAGATGTGTTGGTCCAAGTAGACAAGTTCTATTTTCCTGTTGATTTTATCATATTGGAAACACATCCGGCTTCCAATTCACCATCTCAGATTCCGGTCATCTTAGGACGCCCATTCCTTGCAACTTCTAATGCATTGATCAATTGTAGGAATGGTGTCATGAAACTTTCTTTTGGAAATATGACCTTGGAACTGAACGTCTTTAGTATAGGTAAACAACCCAGTGATCATGAAGAAAGTAAAGAAGTTGAATGGGTTGAAACCATTGCGGAAGAATATTTGTTAAAAGAAATATTTACTGAATCGGCCGACAATGGTTTGATAGATTGGTGTTCTGAAGGTACTGCTGATGATACGGTCCCACCTATTTTAGATAACTTGGATGTCATGATGGTCAATGGGTGGAGACCAAGAATAGAGGAATTTGAATATTTGCCATCTCGAGGAGCAAAGATAGTACCATCCCATGAACAAGCACCTAAGCTCGAGTTGAAACCTTTACCGAAGGAACTCAAGTATGCCTTTCTTGGATCCGATGACACTTTTCCTATAATCATCTCATCTGATCTTGATCATGCCCAAGAAAGAAAATTACTTGGTGTTCTAAAGAATCATAGAGGAGCTTTAGGGTGGTCTATTGCAGACTTGAAGGGGATTAGCCCTTTAATTTGCACGCACCGGATATATTTGGAGGACAATGCCAAAACCACAAGGCAAATGCAACGCAGGTTGAATCCTATGATGAGAGATGTGGTTAAAGCAGAAGTCCTCAAGTTGCTTGACGTGGGTATTATTTACCCAATTTCCGATAGCAAGTGGGTAAGTCCTACTCAAGTCGTGCCCAAAAAAGCAGGTCTGACGGTAGTCAAAAATGAGCAGGGTGAGTTAGTCCCGACTCGTGTCCCCACGAGTTGGCGCATGTGTGTTGACTATCGAAAATTGAATTTGGTCACTAGGAAAGATCACTTTCCCTTACCCTTCCTAGACCAAGTTTTGGAAAGAGTTGCAGGACATAATTTTTATTGTTTTCTCGATGGCTATTCCGGATACTACCAAATCGAGATTTCACCAGAAGATCAAGAGAAGACTACTTTCACTTGTCCTTTTGGTACATTCGCTTTCCGTCAGATGCCGTTCGGGTTATGTAATGCACCTGCAACATTTCAAAGATGCATGCTCAGTATTTTTGAAGACATGAACGAGAAGTTTTTGGAAGTGTTCATGGATGATTTTTCTATTTTTGGCGATTCTTTTGATGATTGTTTACTACATTTACAAGCTGTCTTAGCTCGGTGTATAGAAAAGAACCTGATACTGAATTGGGAGAAATGCCACTTCATGGTGCCAAAGGGAATTGTCCTAGGACATATTGTTTCATCGAAGGGCATGGAAGTTGATAGAGCTAAGATTGACTTAATCGCCAAGCTACCTGCACCCAAGATGGTTAGAGATGTTAGATCATTTTTGGGTCATGCCGGATTTTATAGGAGGTTCATCAAGGACTTTAGTGTCATAGCCCGACCATTATGTAACCTCCTATCCCTTGATACACCGTTCAATTGGACTGAAACCTGTCAAGAGGCATTCGAAAAGTTGAAGTCTATGCTTAGCACTGCACCCATCGTGCGACCACCCGATTGGTCATTACCTTTTGAGATCATGTGTGATGCTAGTGACTATGCGATAGGAGCTGTCCTAGGACAACGCAAGGATAATAAGCCATATGTCATTTACTATGCAAGCAAAACTTTAAATGATGCTCAAATGAATTACACCACCACCGAAAAGGAATTGCTTGCAGTAGTATTTGCATTAGACAAATTTCGCTCTTATATCCTTGGTGCTCCTATTGTTATCTTTACGGATCATGCAGCGCTAAAATATTTACTGGATAAGAAAGAGGCTAAACCACGCTTAATACGATGGATACTTCTACTCCAAGAATTTGACATCACTATCAAAGATAAAAAGGGAGTAGAGAATGTTGTTGCTGACCATTTATCACGGCTAGTTTTTAATAACTCGGTGCCACAGTTGCCCATCAAGGACTCGTTCCCTGAAGAGCAATTGTTTGCACTTTCTACTATGCCATGGTATGCTGATATTGTAAACTTTCTTGTCACTAACCGGATGCCGGAGCATTGGGGATCGAATGATAAGAATAATTTCTTGCGTGAAGTAAGAAATTATTATTATGATGCTCCTTATTTGTTCAAGTATTGCAATGATCAAATCTTTAGAAGATGCATTCCGGAACATGAGATACAAAGTGTACTCTCTTTTTGTCATGCCAGTGCTTGTGGAGGACACTTTGCATCTAAGAAAACGGCAGCTAAGGTGTTGCAATGTGGTTTTTATTGGCCTACACTATTTAAAGATGCCCACGAGTTCTGTAGGACATGTGACCCATGTCAACGTGTTGGAAGTCTAACTCGTAGGCAAATGATGCCTCTTCAGCCCATTACTGCTATTGAAATTTTTGACATGTGGAGCATCGATTTTATGGGCCCATTCCCACCGTCTTTTGGATATGAGTATATTTTAGTTGGTGTTGAGTATGTGTCAAAATGGGTAGAAGCTGTTGCCTGTAGAACTAATGATCACAAACCTGTTTTGAAATTTCTAAAAGAAAATATTTTTTCACGATTTGGGATGCCCAAGGTTATAATTAGTGATGGGGGAAAACATTTCTGTAATAAGCCTTTTGAGATCCTATTACGAAAGTACGGTGTCACTCATAGAATTGCAACTCCTTATCACCCGCAGACTAGTGGCCAAGTAGAGCTAGCCAATCGGGAGATTAAACGAATTTTAGAGAAAACGGTGAATCCATCACGCAAAGACTGGTCTTTAAAACTTTCTGATGCATTGTGGGCTTACCGTACTGCTTATAAAACTATTCTTGGTATGTTCCCGTATCGGCTAGTCTATGGAAAAGCATGTCATCTACCTGTTGAAATAGAGCATAAATCATATTGGGCCATTAGAAAATTAAACTTTGAACTGTCAGATGCTGGTTTCGCTAGAAAATTACAATTAAGTGAATTGAATGAAATTCGTCGGGATGCGTATGACAATACTAGACTTTGTAAAGAACGAATGAAAATTAGGCATGATAACTCAATTCTAAGAAAATCTTTTGAGCCTGCACAAAAAGTTCTTTTGTATGACTCTCGCTTACATCTGTTTTCTGGAAAGTTACGATCAAGATGGACAGGTCCTTTCATTGTAAAAACTGTTTTTCCACACGGGGCAATTGAAATTGAGAATCCACAGGATGGCAAAATTTTTAAGGTTAATGGACACAGATTAAAACCTTTTCTTGAAAATTTTGCAGATGAAGAGGACTCCTTTTTCTTAGGGGAGCCTTCTTATGACTGAACATGAAGGCCAAGGTATGTGTATATTAGTTAGAATTATTATTTTTTTCTTTTATTTCTAGTTTTCTTCTTATTTTGTAGGTCTTCTTTTCTGAAAATCAACAGCTCAAGGTATTCTTCTTCTCTCTATTATTTTCTCTATTGTCTCTCATATATAGTTTTCTTGCATTTTTTTACATTGAGGACAATGCAATGTTTAAGTTGGGGGGAGGGAAATATTTTGACAAAAAAAAAAAAAAAACTTGTTTTTTGTATTTGATTTATTCTATTACTTTCTTTTCTGAGCAAATGCACATGTATTTTCATATTGAGTGTGTACAACTATTAAGGCAAGGAACACATGCATACTATGACTGATTAGAGACCTATTATTAGATCTCCACACGTGTACTTAATGACAATAGGAAGGCCTCAGGAGTTCATATTTGTTAACTGCATTTTTGTTAGCCTTATCCATAAAAGAAGTATGAGTATCCTTGTTCGTACCATAAGATTCAGGATTTGGTTTTCACATAAAGATAGAGGTTGAATATCCCGACTAGATTACTTAGGTGCCTTATGATCCGACTTTGGTTGACCTATAGTCACGATGCAGTCACATATATAATAAAAATATTTATATGGTTCAGTCTATCATTTCTTTTCTTGCATAATTATTATTCAAAAAAAAAAAAAACTTATGATGACAAGTCTGGCCTCGTGGCGTAGTCTGGTTCGAGTAATTAAGTCCGAGGGGTGTTTCACCTAATGTCTTGAGCCAACTGGATCGGGGGTCATTGACTGAAAGCTCGCTACATGGACCTTACTAGAGCCTAATGGGGTTGGATAGCTGTAGTTGTCATGTGTATTGAAAAAAAAAAATGAAATAAAAATAAGCATGAATGAGTTGGTTAGGCTGAACCTAGTGACATGTGGTAATGGCTGGTTTGACTCCATTGTATTGGACCTCTGTGTACCCGGGTTGTTTAGTTGAGATTGATAGCTCTTTCTTTATATGCGAACCATTCTTGACAAATTTAGTCAACAAGTGATATTCTGAAAATTTGATGGATCAGGTTCTAATAAAGTGTAGAAAACATTTGTGGATTTGAGTAGTGCACCTAAAACTCAGGCGGTGCTCTGTTGTGGTGGAGGTATTAGTACTCTGAGAAAGTCATATGATTTGATGCAGACTACACTTTTATATTCCTTGCTTTGACGGTTGCCATACTTGAAAATATATGTCAATTAATTACATGTGTATTAGCTTAGGGTTTATTTTTATTAGAATCTCATGTCATATAATTCATGATGTTTGTGGGTAACATCCCTGAAAACCCTCACGAGACAACACTCGTCCACTAGGGTAACCTAGGGGTTTAACAGCTTGTTGCACGTGCTAAGTGCAATCGTGATTCCTACGAAAGTGAGTACTTATCTTAATTTTATGCAATTAGTTCTAATAAAACATCAAAGGATCAACCAACACCTTTTGCACTCTCATTTTATTATCTGCTCGTTAATTGCTAGAGACTAGCAATAAGCTAGTTGGGGGGTGTGATGAGAGCACAAAAGTGCAATCTACACATCACTCAAATTAGTATTATTGCTAACAAATGATTATAGAAGTGCTGTATTAATATTATATTTTTGTAGGGTGCAGGTGATCAGAAATCAAGCTAAAATGCACATTGGGTCTAAAAATATGCATCACTGCAGGTGATCAGCCAACCGCTTGTGTCAACCCCAGTTGCACACTAGAAGGAGGTCAAGATCAGCTGTCCACTTCATTGCAGCTTCAGTCTTCTACGAGCCTAGCGTGTGATCTCTCATCACGTTCGTGCAACCTCCCAGCACCCAAATCTCATCCTGCGGCCAGCATTTCGAGTCCATCTTCTCTGCATATGAGTCCGCTTCGCTCGCGAGCCCGAGTTCATCCATCCACCATCTCATATTAAGCTCCCAGTTCCGTGATCTCAGCGCCAGCGTCTCAGGTTCATCACCCGTGATTTCGGTTCACAGCGCCTCCCAGCTCCGTGATCGTGATCTGCCTGTGAAGCTTCCATGTCTGCATCCAAGCTCCATCCGACTTCATCTAAGCGTCCACGTCCGAGTTCCTCACGAGCGCACGCCTCGTTCGCACCTCATCCCAGCATGCCACGTCTGTGATCAGCTTCCTTCACGCGTCCGGAGATCCAGCTCTCAGCCGGGATGTATGCTTCGAACGACCACCCAACCTCCCAACGTCCTGAGATCCCAAGCTTCTGCTATCAGCTCCCGGCGCCCGTGAAGCATCCTCTCACGCGCTTCAGCTTCATCCGTCCGCGTGTAGGTCGGCATCCCGTATCTCAGCATCTGTTCACGTCCGCGGCTTCCGTCTTCCTCGCAGTCCACGCGTCCCAGCTCCAACGATCAAGCTCCATCCGTCCAGGCCTCTTGAGTCCAAGATTCATCTCCAGCTTGGTGATCATCCAGCAAATCGTCCGAGTTTCCAGCATCCTGCGAGGCATCACCCGCGTCCGTGCGTCCTAACGATCCTCCTCGCACCCATCCGCCACGTCCGCGTCCGAAGATCCCGGCATCCCGTGATCTCAGCATCAGTGATCATCTCCCGTTCGCATCCATCCACTTCTTCCGGATCCATAGCTTCATCCTTCCGTCCGCGAGCATCTCTAGCCGTCCACGTCCATCCCCTTCTCCCGGGATTTCATCTCATCCGGCCATCTCCACCGCATGTCCCTCTCGGCTGGGAAGGGAAGGGAGGCTCTCGGGGGGTTTATGTAACAACCCCAAAATTTTTTTTATAAAAAGGGATAGAATAGTCCTTTAAAATTAATATAAGGGGTAAAATTGGAAGGAATCAAAAGTTAATGGCATAATAGTAGATGCGTTGAAGTGTTAGGGGCAAAATAGGAAGGAATCAAAAGATAATGGCATAATTGCAGATATATCGAAGTGGCAAGGGCAAAATGGGAATTTAATAATATTAAACAAAGGGTGAATAGTGTTTTGATGTGATTTAATTAGAGGGTTGTGCTGTCGGTGGAATGAAACCGAGAGAGAGGGAGTCTCAGGCGTGAAACAGAGAGGAAAGAAAGAAAGAAAAAGAGAAGAAGAAGAAGAAGAAAGAAGAAGAGGAAGGGGATTCGAGAGGGAAAGGGATCCCGATTGCACTTCCAGCTGAAGGGAAAAACGTAGATCTCCTTCCCCTCTACGCAAGGACTTCGATTTCCAAAAAGAAAAAGGTAAATATCCATCCCTATCTAGTCTTTTGATGACATTAGGCTATACAAAGGGTGGATATAGTCTAGAGGGGTCGGATATGGGTTGTAGAGGCGGTTAAAAGAGGAAGAATCGGATTTTGACAAATTTTTCCGGCACTACGGAAAAACTGTGTCGAAGTCCCAACTTCGGCGAATTATTTAGGGGGTCAAACGACCTTCGATAGTGATGCATGTTATCTCTTTGGAATTCTCTATGAGTGTAGAATGTTAGGTAAAAATTTCATCAAATTTGGAGTCTGAAAAGTGGATCAAACCCGGGATGAAGTAACCGGCTGTCGGTCCGGGTTACTGTTCATCCGGTGGAAAATAGGGGATTTCATGCTATAATAGAGTATTAAGCCTAGATCAAGCTAAAAGGGACCTTGTACTCATGCAAGGGAATCCCTGGTATACATAAATGATGAGTTATTTAATAGAAAAAGAAAAAAAGAAAGAAAAGAAAAGATTTAGGGAACAGGAGAGTTGAATCAATTAAAGTTCCCTATGTTATAATTGGCACGTAGATTATAGCCCTTGATACAAAACTAAATGTATTGTAAATGCATGTCACAGTTGGGCAAGAAGCTAGGGAACAAGAGGAAGAAGTCCCCTGCTGCCTACTGTAAAATTCTAGAGGCGTATCGAGGCTGTGCCAGATTGACAGGTGAGTGGGAGTCATGTACTTTGCACCATGAGCATCCTTAATTCATTTTCATGAATGTCGCCAAGTGTGAATTGATTCCACTTGAGCATATTGATTGATATTGTAGTAGATTCCTCTATAATCTTGATTCTCCATGCTTGATTATTCTGTACATGCATTTGAGGGAACATTGAGAGGAATTACGAGAGGTTGATGAGTAATCAAATTGATTCCGAATTGTGAAATGATTTCTTTTGTAAATTGATTTTATTTCCTCTATTTTAAAGACTTGTGAGTCGTAGCTTGATTATACTCTTTTATGAGTAATTAAATTGGTTCCAAATTGTGAAATAACTTCTTTTGTAAATTGATTTCATTTCCTCCATTTCAAAGACTTGTGAGTGGTAGCCTTGATTATACTCCTTTATGAGTAATTAAATTGGATCTGAATTGTGAAATGACTTCTTTTGTAAATTGATTTCATTTCCTCTATTTCAAAGATTTGTAGAGCCCATTTCAGTGGTATATTGAGTTGCATTGCACACCCTTGACCCCTCACTCCTAACCCTGATGTTAGTTTATGATTGGGTCATGATCAAGTGAGTGGTAGTCTTGATTATACTCATTTTTAGTAGAGTATTGGGAGGGTGCATTATGGCATTCATGCATGGCTTGACAGTATCTGCAGGACACCTATAGTCGATGGGGTTGAACATCGGCCTTTGTGCACATAGTAGCCTTCTGGGTGGGCGGAGCCCAGTCCCTTCCTAGGGGGGACACGGCCCTAGGCGTAGGATCGGCCGGTCCTACGACTTATATTCTGCTTGCCGCCGGGCATAGTAAGACCCCGCGAGGTGCAGTATGGCTTTCCGCGGATGTAGAATTCCCGCGAGGTGCCGTTTAGTATGTAGATGTGAGATGGATTTCTGTTCTGGATACTGGCCAGCATTTACATGATTAGTGTGGTGTCTTATCCTGCATATGCATGTGACAGTAGGGAGTTGTTGCTGGTTCGCCTGGGGCGTAAAACCCACCTTCCGACAGCTGTCTAGCATTTACATTATCGATATGGTGTCTTATCCTGCATATGCATGTGACAGTAGGGAGTTGTTGCTGGTTCGCCTGGGGCGTAAAACCCACCTCCCGACAGCTGTCTAGTGATGATTTCAGCATATTGACACCTGATTTGTATGTTCCAGCATTATGATCTGTTGAGCATATTCATGAGTAGCATATATGTTTACTTGATTATTCCATATATGCTTCAGATGAGTTGATATTGATTGTGGTGATATTGATGATTTACTCTATATTCTCTATGTTGAGTTCATGTTCATGTTGTTATTGATCTTGAGATTTCATCTCGAGCCATGATTATATTCTGTCTCATGTGCATAGTACTCTCTACTCCACTCACTGAGTATTTATATACTCACTCCCCAGTTTGGTATTTTTGATTGCAGGGCAGGTATTGTATAGAGAAGAGCAGGGTTAGAGATTGCCTGCTAGCTGTGCCGCTCCATAGTATAGTATAGTATAATGTAGATAGAGGTTTATACCCTTTTGGTGTATTATAAACCTTCTGTTGTATATAGTATATAGTTACAGTCATAGATCCTGTTGTGGATATGGGTTTGACCATGGATGGAATGGGAACCAGATTTTTATACATATGAGTTATATGCCTGAGATAATGTATTGATATATATTATCCAGGTTCATTATGTGACGGATTATGTGATTGCTGCTCTGACAGGTAGTGTGTTGTATGTATTGAGATAATCCTGACAGGTCACTATAGGAAAAGTGATCATTTTGTGCATGCATCATGCCAAAGTTTTCAAGATTTATTGATGATTGATAGGTAGTAGGGTTCTACGCGGTGGCTGGTGGCCTTATGCCTACCCACACCCTAGGACCGTCGCGGCGGCCCGCCGGGAACGGGGCGGGGGTCGTGACAAAGCTTGGTATCAGAGCAAAGGTTAAGAAGAGTCCTGTCAGAGCAATAGGGTGAGTCAGGATTAAGTATAGGATTATACTATGGAGCATAAGGTTTTTCTGTATGTTAATTTATGAGTCATTTACAATTCAGTAAAATATATTATGACTCAGTGTGTAACGACTGCCCTCTCTTTTTAACTCTTTTAGAGACATATAAAAAATACCTCCAAGGAGAGAATCTGCTCGTCCTGGAAGGAGGATGGAGCCAGATATAGCATTGGATGCGGGTTCCGCACATGTCGAGCCCCAAAGAGAAAAATCTCCTCCTGCTGATAGACGGAGGGTTGATGATCAAGGAGAGGTAGGAAGTAGAGATGCATTAATGGAACAGTTACTGGCGGAGAATCAGGCTCTGAGGGAGCAGATTGCTCGGGGGAAACCTCCTGCCCCGTCAGTAGTATCTATCCCACCTCCTGTACCCGTGCCAAGAAGTTTGGCCAGGCGGGCTCTAGATGATGAGGGGATTACTGTACAGGAGTTTCTGAGGCTCAGAACCCCGGAGTTTAAGGGGGAAGAAGGTGAAGATCCTCAGAGATTCCTGGAGGAGACTGAAAAGATGATACGGAGATTGCCCTGTTCTGATGCAAGAGCTATAGAACTTGTAGGGCTTACAATGAAGGAAGATGCCTGGGACTGGTACCAGAGACAAGTGGAGGACAGATTGTACAGTAGGAATCCTCCAACCTGGGAAGAGTTCAGGCAAGCAGTGATGGATGAGTTCTTGTCTCCGGCTGAGAGAGAGAATCGGGCTCTTCAGTTTGAGAGGCTGAAGCAGATGCCCGGAATGAGCGTATCTGAGTACGCTCGTGAGTTCACTAGATTGGGGAAGTATGCTCCTTACATCATCCCCACTGAAGCTGCCAGGATAGAAAGGTTCAGACGAGGTCTGATTTTCCCGCTTTATAATGCAGTACTGGCAGTAGAGGTCCCCACCTTGTCTAAGCTGATTGATAAAGCAAAACAGTGGGAGATCAGAAACAAAGAGGAAAGGGATGAAAGAGAACAGAGGAAAATGAGTGTGGGGAAGGAGCAAAGCAGTAGAAATAGATCTGAGGGAGTAGATCTCTCGGAGGGCCCGACGGAGCAGTCTGTACGCTCAGCTCCACCTGCCCCACGTAAGAGGAAATGGAGGGAAAGAGGTCAATCACAAGATACTTTTCTACCATCAGTACCTCATCCTCCAGTCACTATGGCCAGAACTGAATCTAGGTTCCAATCATGGCCAGTATGTAGCATATGTGGGAAGCAGCACCCTGGCAGATGCAGAATGGGTCAGGGAGTGTGCTACAGATGTGGACAGCTGGGTCATTTTGTCAGAGAATGCCCGCAGGGTGCCACCCAGCAGTTTGTGCCTTTAACATCCTACTCTTCTGTACAGATGGACAGGCCTAGTAGTAGGGGGCCTGTAGGCAGAGGCAGAGGTCAGACACCAGTGTCACAGCAGAATGCTGGACCATCTCAGCCATCAGCTCCAGTAGGTAGAGGGCAAGGAAGGGTGTTCACGGTAAATCCACAAGAGGCACAGGCATCGAATGCAGCTGTGACATGTATGCTCCTCATTGATAAGATTAAAGCTAGAGTGTTGTTTGATTGTGGAGCTACCCATTTATTTGTGTACCCTTATTTTGCTAAAAAGTTAGCTAAGGATAAGATATTAATGCATATCCCCTTAGCTATTAGTACACCTGTAGGGGATAGTATAGAAGCGAAGTATGTATATCCTACCTATGTGGTAGAGATAGAAGGTAAAACACTCCCAATTTATTTGATTCTCAATACCACACCGAGCAGAATATGAAGAGCAGATACAGTCACCCCTTTGAGTAATCAGGTAATTTACCCTTTTAAATTCGAGGACGAATTTAATATAAGGGGGGGAGGATGTAACAACCCCAAAATTTTTTTTATAAAAAGGGATAGAATAGTCCTTTAAAATTAATATAAGGGGTAAAATTGGAAGGAATCAAAAGTTAATGGCATAATAGTAGATGCGTTGAAGTGTTAGGGGCAAAATAGGAAGGAATCAAAAGATAATGGCATAATTGCAGATATATCGAAGTGGCAAGGGCAAAATGGGAATTTAATAATATTAAACAAAGGGTGAATAGTGTTTTGATGTGATTTAATTAGAGGGTTGTGCTGTCGGTGGAATGAAACCGAGAGAGAGGGAGTCTCAGGCGTGAAACAGAGAGGAAAGAAAGAAAGAAAAAGAGAAGAAGAAGAAGAAGAAAGAAGAAGAGGAAGGGGATTCGAGAGGGAAAGGGATCCCGGTTGCACTTCCAGCTGAAGGGAAAAACGTAGATCTCCTTCCCCTCTACGCAAGGACTTCGATTTCCAAAAAGAAAAAGGTAAATATCCATTCCTATCTAGTCTTTTGATGACATTAGGCTATACAAAGGGTGGATATAGTCTAGAGAGGTCGGATATGGGTTGTAGAGGCGGTTAAAAGAGGAAGAATCGGATTTTGACAAATTTTTCCGGCACTACGGAAAAACTGTGTCGAAGTCCCAACTTCGGCGAATTATTTAGGGGGTCAAACGACCTCCGATAGCGATGCATGTTATCTCTTTGGAATCCTCTATGAGTGTAGAATGTTAGGTAAAAATTTCATCAAATTTGGAGTCTGAAAAGTGGATCAAACCCGGGATGAAGTAACCGGCTGTCGGTCCGGGTTACTGTTTATCCGGGTGGAAAATAGGGAATTTCATGCTATAATAGAGTATTAAGCCTAGATCAAGCTAAAAGGGACCTTGTACTCATGCAAGGGAATCCCTGGTATACATAAATGATGAGTTATTTAATAGAAAAAGAAAAAAAGAAAGAAAAGAAAAGATTTAGGGAACAGGGAAGTTGAATCAATTAAAGTTCCCTATGTTATAATTGGCACGTAGATTATAGCCCTTGATACAAAACTAAATGTATTGTAAATGCATGTCACAGTTGGGCAAGAAGCTAGGGAACAAGAGGAAGAAGTCCCCTGCTGCCTACTGTAAAATTCTAAAGGCGTATCGAGGCTGTGCCAGATTGACAGGTGAGTGGGAGTCATGTACTTTGCACCATGAGCATCCTTAATTCATTTTCATGAATGTCGCCAAGTGTGAATTGATTCCACTTGAGCATATTGATTGATATTGTAGTTGATTCCTCTATAATCTTGATTCTCCATGCTTGATTATTCTGTACATGCATTTGAGGGAACATTGAGAGGAATTACGAGAGGTTGATGAGTAATCAAATTGATTCCGAATTGTGAAATGATTTCTTTTGTAAATTGATTTTATTTCCTCTATTTTAAAGACTTGTGAGTCGTAGCTTGATTATACTCTTTTATGAGTAATTAAATTGGTTCCAAATTGTGAAATAACTTCTTTTGTAAATTGATTTCATTTCCTCCATTTCAAAGACTTGTGAGTGGTAGCCTTGATTATACTCCTTTATGAGTAATTAAATTGGATCTGAATTGTGAAATGACTTCTTTTGTAAATTGATTTCATTTCCTCTATTTCAAAGATTTGTAGAGCCCATTTCAGTGGTATATTGAGTTGCATTGCACACCCTTGACCCCTCACTCCTAACCCTGATGTTAGTTTATGATTGGGTCATGATCAAGTGAGTGGTAGTCTTGATTATACTCATTTTTAGTAGAGTATTGGGAGGGTGCATTATGGCATTCATGCATGGCTTGACAGTATCTGCAGGACACCTATAGTCGATGGGGTTGAACATCGGCCTTTGTGCACATAGTAGCCTTCTGGGTGGGCGGAGCCCAGTTCCTTCCTTGGGGGGACACGGCCCTAGGCGTAGGATCGGCCGGTCCTACGACTTATATTCTGCTTGCCGCCGGGCATAGTAAGATCCCGCGAGGTGCAGTATGGCTTTCCGCGGATGTAGAATTCCCGCGAGGTGCCGTTTAGTATGTAGATGTGAGATGGATTTCTGTTCTGGATACTGGCCAGCATTTACATGATTAGTGTGGTGTCTTATCCTGCATATGCATGTGACAGTAGGGAGTTGTTGCTGGTTCGCCTGGGGCGTAAAACCCACCTTCCGACAGCTGTCTAGCATTTACATTATCGATATGGTGTCTTATCCTGCATATGCATGTGACAGTAGGGAGTTGTTGCTGGTTCGCCTGGGGCGTAAAACCCACCTCCCGACAGCTGTCTAGTGATGATTTCAGCATATTGACACCTGATTTGTATGTTCCAGCATTATGATCTGTTGAGCATATTCATGAGTAGCATATATGTTTACTTGATTATTCCATATATGCTTCAGATGAGTTGATATTGATTGTGGTGATATTGATGATTTACTCTATATTCTCTATGTTGAGTTCATGTTCATGTTGTTATTGATCTTGAGATTTCATCTCGAGCCATGATTATATTCTGTCTCATGTGCATAGTACTCTCTACTCCACTCACTGAGTATTTATATACTCACTCCCCAGTTTGGTGTTTTTGATTGCAGGGCAGGTATTGTATAGAGAAGAGCAGGGTTAGAGATTGCCTGCTAGCTGTGCCGCTCCATAGTATAGTATAGTATAATGTAGATAGAGGTTTATACCCTTTTGGTGTATTATAAACCTTCTGTTGTATATAGTATATAGTTACAGTCATAGATCCTGTTGTGGATATGGGTTTGACCATGGATGGAATGGGAACCAGATTTTATACATATGAGTTATATGCCTGAGATAATGTATTGATATATATTATCCAGGTTCATTATGTGACGGATTATGTGATTGCTGCTCTGACAGGTAGTGTGTTGTATGTATTGAGATAATCCTGACAGGTCACTATAGGAAAAGTGATCATTTTGTGCATGCATCATGCCAAAGTTTTCAAGATTTATTGATGATTGATAGGTAGTAGGGTTCTACGCGGTGGCTGGTGGCCTTATGCCTACCCGCACCCTAGGACCGTCGCGGCGGCCCGCCGGGAACGGGGCGGGGGTCGTGACAGTTTAAAAGAGAAGAAAAACAGAGGCTGCCTCAGTCCCCATTCAAAGAAAAAAACAGAGAGAGGAAACAGGGCCTCCCCTGTTTCCGAAAAGAAAAAGAAAGAAAGGAAAAGAGGAAAATGAAAGGGGGACTAATTTTTAAAATGGGTGGCTGATTTCTTAGGAGGGAGATGGAGGAACCTTTGATGTATTGCTCTTTGAAGTAAACTCTAAACTTTTGCCTTCAATGAATCATATTTACTGATATGTTTTTGATCCATGCATAGTTATTTCGTAGATAGCTCTTTAATGGATTATGATTATTGATATATGGATTGCTTTAGTATTTGATTCGTCGTAGACGTAGAAAGCACGATGAATGCTTAGAAATTGAGTTCATATGTTCATGAAACATATACCATGATTAGATCTATCCTACCATTCATTTTTAATCAAAAATCATAAAGTTTATTTCTTGGATGCAATATCATTAAGGGGGATTCCAGATCCCTACCATCTTTATTTCATTGAACTTTGTTTAGTTGCATATCATTCTTTGTTTTTAATTTCTGAAAATCAAAACACCATCTTAATCCACGAATTTATTGAATTAATTAATCTAAAATTATATTAAATAATCTAATATATATTTCGTTCCCTGAGGATTCGATCTCGGACTCCCGAGATTTTACTACTTGTGTGATTCTCCTGCACTTGGGAGAACAATTTTATTTTTGCATCAGTAGACATCCGTGATATTATCTATTCTAGGGCGCTTACATAACTTGTTGTTGCCCAACAAGACAACCCAAGAGGGGGGTGAATTGGATTTTAATTAAATATTGATCAATTAAAAATATAATGAGTAATTAACTAAATCTATTGCAAGCAAATTAGTTAGTTCACTAGATGCAGTGAGTGAAGAGAGAGAAAGAGATAACAACCAATACAAACACAGAAAAGTTTATAGTGGTTCGGAGCCAATGACTCTTGCTCCTACGTCCACTCCCCAAGCCGCACTTGGGAGTTCACTATAATCCCTAGGATTACAGCCTATTGTTTTACAAGCTCACAACCCAACTTGTTGTTTTCACGAGATCACAACGAACTCGGTCAGTTTTCATAGGCTCACTGACTAGAACCATCCGATTGTTTTGGCGGGTTCATAATCAAACCCAGTTGATTTTTCTCGGTTCACCAACCACAACCTTACACCGTTGGTTTTATCTTTGGCTCACCAACAAACCTTACAATTCTTGATTCAATCCCCTGATTGAATCAAGTAAGAAAAACAAAGGTTGGGAGTTCACAAAGAAAGCTTCTAAAAAAGCAAGTGTGAGAATAATATAAGCAAAGTAGAGTTAGAAGCCCACAAACAGATTTCAGATAAGAAAGTGGGGGCTTCTCATTTTCTGAGTCTCCTCTTGAATGTGCCGAATGATGGAGGACAGTAGTAGAGC
The DNA here is from genome assembly GCF_051530095.1 of Phoenix dactylifera. Taxonomy (NCBI): domain Eukaryota; kingdom Viridiplantae; phylum Streptophyta; class Magnoliopsida; order Arecales; family Arecaceae; genus Phoenix; species Phoenix dactylifera. The sequence goes on along the minus strand of NC_143193.1, from coordinate 23,908,653 downwards.
CTTGAATGCGAAGGAAGCACTTTCAGATTTGAGTTGAATGCACTTCTTCCTTCTTTTTCTTGGATTTACTCAACGGAAGCTCTTGGTGGTTGAAATGCTTTAATGCTTAGATGGAATAGCTCTCCTATTGTCTACTATTGTTCACTCTAGCTATTTAAGTGGTTCTATTCAAAAATTAGCCGTTAGAGAGTGATTTGGAGTCGTTCTGTCCAGTCTGCACATCCTGACAATATATCCGTTGGGATCGGAGTTGACTCATGCGATCTGGAGTCGACTCGGCTGTTGCTGGAGTTGACTCATGCTTTACTGGAGACGACTCGCCCGTTGTTCAGGATTTGAATTAAAGTGCTTATCCCGTCCAGAAATCGACTCGGATCAAACCTCGAGTCGACTCGCCAACATCTGGAGATGACTCGGGCACTTAGGAGTCGGCTCGTTCTCAGGATTCCAGAATCCCATCTTTCTGTTTTTCTTCCTCGAGTCGACTCGGGTATTCTTGGATTCAACTCGGCTCTCTTGAGAGGCGATTCGAGATCTTCGGGAGACGACTCGCTCTCAGAGTCCGAAAAATCGATTCTCTGTTTATTGAACTGATCTGCCTCGGAGTCGACTCACGCTTTGTTGGAGTCGACTCGGCTGACTTGGGGGTCGACTCTAGAACTCTTGGAGTCGACTTGTTCATAGGGTTTCCAAGATTGGTTCTCTGTCTTTCAGACTGCTTTCCTCTGGGAGTCGACTCGAACATAAATAGGAGTCGACTCGCCAAACGTCGGAGTCGACTCGTAACCTTCTGGAGTCGACTCGGTAACAGGGTCTAAAATTCATCGTTCTGTCTTTCTGTCTATTACCCTTTGGAGTCGACTCGGATCCGTCGGGAGTCGACTCGGCAAGCATCGGAGTCGACTCGAAACATTTTGGAGTCGACTCGCTGACAGTGTCTGAAACTCTTCTTTCTGTCTTTCTGTCTGTTCTCAGTCGGAGTCGACTCGTAGAGTATCGGAGTCGACTCGAGCTTGTGCCAGAACCTTTAAACCATCCGAAGTCAACTTGTAATCTTCCGGAGTCGAGTTGGGATGCAGACTTTGGTTCAAATTGAGTCCAATATTTATCCAAATTACTTTGAACCAAGGCTTAAGGCACTTAACTAGAAATTCACACATATTTGTTTGAAACACTAGATTGAATTTATTAATACAACATAAAATATACTCATATGCTTTGAGCTCATCAAAATCATATAGGGATTTTGTTGCCCAGATAGACAACCCAAGAGGGGGGGGGGGTGAATTGGGATTTAAAAGAATTTAGCTATTTAAAACGTTGTGGATGACTAATTAATGCTTTACCCAGATGATTAATTAATTGCTATGTGCTGTGAATGAAATGAGAGTAAAGGAAAGAGACAAACAATCACAAACACAAGGATTTTATAGTGGTTCGGAGCTAACCCTTGCTCCTACGTCCACTCCCCAAGTCTCACTTGGGAATTCACTATAACCCCTTGGATTACAGCCGGTTGTTTTACAAGCTCACAACCAAACTTGTTGTTTTACGAGCTCACAACGAACTCGGTCGGTTTTCCCAGGCTCACCGACTAGAACCACCCCGATTGTTTTCCCGGGATCACAATCGAACCCTTACACACGTTGGTTTTACACTCGGCTCACCAACCAACCTCAAGACTCTTGATTCAATCCCTCGATTGAATCAAGCAAAGACAAGTTGTAAATAAAAGGGACAAATAGAAAACAAAGCTTCTCAAAAGCAGATAAGCAACAATATAAACAGAAGAGAAGTTAGAAGCCCTCAAACACGTTTGAGTTGGAGTTGAGTAGGGCTTCTCGAACTTCGGGTCTCCTCTTGAATGTGTGATCGACTTGAATGCAGGAGGAGGCTTCCTTAAATGCTGGGAAGAGGAAGTTGGATGGAGTTAATGTCGCTCTTCCCTCTTTTCCGTTGAAGAACAGGTTGCAGAGATTGAATGCTTGATTTCTTTGAGTGGAATAGTTGTTCTCTGCCTTGCTACAGTCCTCTGAGGCTATTTAAGCCATCCCCCACGGAAACTAGCCGTTAGAGACCTTTTTCTGCCCGTTCTGCACACTCTGCACAGCCTGACAATATGTCCGTTGGTGGGTTGGAGTCGACTCGCGCGATCAGGAGTCGACTCGGCTGTAGCGGGAGTCGACTCATGCTTTTCTGGAGTCGACTCGGCAGCTGTTCCGGATTTGAATTAAAGTCGCCTCTTCGACTGGGAGTCGACTCGACTTGACCCGGAGTCGACTCGCCAACTTCTGGAGCTGACTTGGCTTTTTCGGAGTCGGCTCATCCCATGAAGTCCGTGGATCTATTTTTGAATTTGGTCCACTCGAGTCGACTCAACAATCCTGGGAGTCGACTCGGCGCTCAGAGCCCGAAATCCCGATCTACTGTCTTTTGGCTCGTCCAGTCTTGGAGTCGACTCGAACTGTTCCGGAGTCGATTCGGCTCTCAGTTTCCGAAACTTAGTCTTCTGTGTTTTTAGTGAAGCGCTGCCTTGGAGTCGACTCGAGCTGTCTGGGAGTCGACTCGAATCTCAGAGACAGCAAATTGGTCTTCTGTCTTCTTTGGGGTCGCGGTGTCTCTGAGTCGACTCGTGCAATGCGGGAGTCGACTCGAATCTCAGAGTCAAAAAACTGCCCTCTGACTTTTTCTTTGTGTACCGCTGAGAGTCGACTCTCGCTTTCTTTGGAGTCGACCTGCCAATCCTTGGAGTCGACTCGCGTTCCACAGGAGTCGACTTGAATCTCAGGGTCGAAAACCGCTCTCTGACTTTTCTGCCTGTAACTCCTTGGAGTCGACTCATACTTCTCCGGAGTCGACTCGGTAAACATCGAAGTCGACTCGCTGACAGATTTTAAGTTGATTCCTTCTGTCTATCTGTCTGTTCTCAGTCGGAGTCGACTCATAATGATCCGGAGTCGACTCGAGCCCGTGCCAGTGATCCTGATACGCTTGGAGTCGACTCGTAATATCCTGGAGTCGACTCGAGTCTCAGACTTTGGTTCAAACTGACTTCTTAACTTATCCAAAATATCTTGAACCAAGTCTAGGGACACTTAGACAAGATTTTCACTGAAACACTCAATTGAATTCATTAGTAGACAAAAGATATACTCAAATGCTTTGAGCTCATCAAAATCAAATAGGGTTTTAATCAATCACTCCACAGATTTACTCAATCACTCCACAATCTCCCCCTTTTTGATGATGACAAAATATTGAGTATTTGTAAAGTGAATTGCTCAATCAAGAAGTGAATTGTAATAAAGTTTCGAAATGAATTCAAATGTCTAGTCATTTAGTGTATCCAAAATTGAAAGGTATGAGTCAGTATACTTTGAAATTAAAGCTCCTCCTTTCATTTGGAATTATATAAGCCTTCAAATCATGCAATCAATTGTTTGGCTTATATATTTTTAATGAATTTGCTTTCTTAAAATTTTAGATTCTCCCCCTCAGTATGTGCATTCAATTTTGTTTGAATTTTCATTTAATGTTTTAAACTTGAAATTCTTAATTATAGAAGGAAAAATTTGATGATTTGTTCTTGAATATGATTCAACTAATCTCCGAATATTCTCTTGAATAGATTCTGGAGATTACTCCTTGAAGAGCTCCAACAGAGAGATAATGAGCCTCGAGGTATCAAATCCACAAAGACAAATCATATTTTGCTTAAAAAAAAATTTTTGTTTAGAGATTCCTTTTACATTCAATGTATCATATTTTCTCCCCCTTTTTGCCATCATAGCAAAAAGGTGAAGTATCAAAGAATCAATGTAGAAGCACATAACACACAAAGTCATAACACAAAAGACACAATGCTCAATTTTTCAGAAAATGACTTCAGTTCATTGATTACAAAATTTGAGTACATGATGGAAAGTTCAAAAGGACTTTAAATGATTACATAAAAGTACAAATCTAAGGACGTCTAGTAGAAGAGGATGATGCGCCCATGCTCCGCCGATGAGCCTGCATAACCAAGCTTATTTCTTCAGACACATTCCCTAGTTGTGCAATAATCTCTGAGTTCGTCGTAGCGTGTGTCTGGGTCAGTTGGGTCACACTTTCATTGATTGTGTCAAGCTTGTCTATCAATACATTTGCAAGTCTTTCTGCACCTTGACTTTTCCTTAGCAGCTCTGATCTAATATTGTCTCGCATTTGCCTCGTGTCTTCCTTAATAGCTGTAAGGCTCAAGTACTGACCCTGAACTAGACCCCTTAGACTTGACAGCTCCTCTTTTACTTCAGCTACCATCATGGAGACTGCTACTGTGGAGGGGGTGAGGTCAGTGGAGGGTGCACTGGAGGTACCCCTAAGTTTCCTCACTATATCATCCCTCCACTCTCGAAACTGTTCAGGACTAATCCTGACCTCTAGTGGCTACTGAGGTGGTGGGACTGTGGAAGGTCCAGCAGAGGTCGAGGGCTCGGTAGTGAATGAGGGACCAGCTGTGGATGGAAAGGTGGAAGGTTCTGTGAAGTGGTCCTGATCATGGTCAGAGGTAGGTGAGTGATGAGTAGTGGGCTCAGATGGTGTGGATGTGGATGACTTCCTAACCCAAGTCCCCTCCACCTTGTGGAAACCCATCCGGTGGAGAGCCCCTCACCCATATGATCGGTATACCTGAGTGAGCGAGAGGGTTCTCCCTCAGGGATAGGGACTTCTAACTCCCTAAAGATGAGTATAAAAAGCATACCGTAGGGGAGACTCAACCTAGGCTTGCCTAGGGGTTCACAGATGTAGCTATAGATAAGTTTTGGAAAGTTTAGGGAAATGTCATGTAGAATGTAGAACATCAATGCTAGGTCTTTTTCTGAGATGAAATCAAACCTACCGGTCTTAGAGAATCGAGTCCTAGAGATGATACTCAGGAGGAGTCGCATTTCAGCTGAAAGTTGATTTGCAAACACCTCCTCTATGGGGGATTGAGGTGGTCTCCGTAAGATGGCCGTAAGGGCCTCAGTCCTATCAGTGGGATTTGTGGGAGCAATTCCCTCTCGGAAGAGGTGGAGGACTCGAGCAATGAGATCCTCCGAAACAGAAATAGAGACATTTGCTATAGTCCCTTGGATACAACCGCCACCCCGTGTGACGGTCCCATAGAATTTCCTAACTAACCCTGGGTATGTAGGGAGGTCAAGGGAGCAAAAATGATCTAGGCCTTGGGCTCTAAGGTGATGCCCTAAAGTAAATCCTTCCCGGGAGAGGAAGTCGAAGTTGACCTTCCTCCCGGTGGAGACAACCCTCCCGGCGCATAGACGCGAGGGAATCGATCTAGGCAGAGAAGGAATCGGAGGTGGTGGCCTCACGGGTTCGTTCCGCACCTTGGACCACCTCTCGGCGCCGCTCGCAGTGAGAGGTCTCTTCCGCCTCGGGACGACGGCTTTCCTAGGCATTTTTGACCTAAACACGAATGAAAGGACGAAAAAAGGGAAGAAACACGGGGAAAATGATGAGAAATGGGGTCGGAGATGAGGTAGGAGACGACTCTAGGGTTTTTGAATAGTGGTGGCCGAAAAGAAAGTTTGGAAAAAATTATTTCGATTAAGGTTAAAAGATGGATTCCCGACCTCGAGTCGACTCCAGTAAGGCACGAGTCGACTCGACCTTGAGTCGACTCCTGAATATGCGCGAGTCGACTCGCCTATGAGTCGACTCTTACATTCATTCGAGTCGACTCTTACTCTAGCACATAACCAAAATCTCAGTTATTACCGCGCCAAAAGAGGGATATGGTAATCTTTAAATCTCAAGGAATGATTTGATGATCATAGATGTGGAATGCTATATCAATCGTAAATTAATGATCAAAATAAATGAATGAAGGGATATAATCAAATGAATGGGTCAATCACTCCTAACCCTCTTCTAAGAGTAGAAAATCGATCTTCACTTAATGGTTTTGTGAAGATGTCAGCAAGTTGATCATCAGTACAAACAAATTCAAGCATCACATCACCATTTAATACATGATCTCTTATGAAGTGATGTCTTATCTTAATATGTTTAGTTCTTGAGTGCTGAATTGAATTTTTAGTTAGATTTATGGCACTTGTATTATCACAATTTATGGAAATCTTATCTTGTTTAATGCCATAATCTTCAAGTTGTTGCTTGATCCACAAAATTTGAGCACAACAACTTCCGGCAGCAACATATTCGGCTTCCGCCGTAGATAATGCAACCGAGTTTTGTTTCTTACTAAATCATGAAATTAAGTTTTCTCCTAAGAATTGACATGACCCGCTGGTGCCTTTTCTATCAAGTTTACAACCAGCGAAATCAGAATCAGTGTACCCTACTAAGTTTATGCTTGATTCTTTAGAGTACCATAAGCCTATATTTTTTGTTCCTATTAGATACTTAAAAATTCTTTTAACTGCAATTAGGTATGATTTCTTAGGATTAGATTGATATCTAGCACACATGCAAATACTAAATATGATATCAGGCTACTTGCTGTAAGATATAATAGTGATCCAATCATACCTCTATACAGCTTTTGATCTACTGACTTGCCTGATTCATCTTTGTCTAGTTTGCATGATGAGCTCATTGGTGTGCTGATTGACTTGTTTCCATCCATATCAAACTTTTTGAGCATCTCCTTGATATATTTAGCTTGATTGATGAAGATCCCTTCCTTAGATTATTTGATTTGAAGTCCGAAAAAGTAGTTCAATTCTTCCATCATGCTCATCTCAAATTCACTCTGCATTAATTCAGCAAACTCTTCGCAAAGATGATTGTTAGTGGCACCGAAAATTATATCATCTACATAAATCTGCACTACTAACTTATCTTTATTTTTCTTCTTCAAAAATAGGGTTGTGTCTACATTCCCTCTAGAAAATTTATGGTCTAATAGAAATTTGCTAAGTCTTTCATACCATGCTCTAGTGGCTTGTTTTAGACTATAAAGTGCTTTATTTAATTTGTAAACATGGTTGGGGTATTGATAATTTTCAAAACCAGGAAGTTGTTCTACATAAACCTCCTCATTAATATACCCATTCAAGAAAGCACTTTTTACATCCATTTGAAATAATTTAAAATCTTTATAACATGCAAATGCTAGTAACAATCTAATTGCCTCAAGTTTAGCCACAGGAGCAAAAGTCTCATCAAAGTCTATACCTTCTTCTTGATTATAGCCCTTTGCTACTAGTCTAGCCTTGTTCCTAACCACAACTTCATTTTCATCAAGTTTATTTTTGTGTATCCATTTAGTTTCAATTATTGAGTATTCAGAGGGTCTTTCAACTAAGTTTCATACGTTGTTTCTATTGGGTTTCCCAGTGCCCTAGGGCGCAGCGGAAGATACGGGATTATAAAATTTTTTTATAAAACCCATTATATGAAACCCTAATAAGCCAAGATCGCCTTAATAGTATAACCAAATAATGTAGAAAATATAATCTTGGTATAGAAGAATACCTATCACGCTATATCCAATATGACTGAAGATGTCCTAAGGTGCCCAAATGTTCACCCTCCGATGTTGATCCACACAGGAATGGGTTCAAGACTCTAGCTCCACCAAAACTTGATTCTAATTGTTCAATCCTTCCAAAGGATTTAATTGGCTGATTTTCCTTCACTTCCTTCTTCCTTTCTACCTCTAAAACATTCACTAGCCTTTTTGTCCTAAAGAAGACCCTCTTGTCTTGGGTTAGGACAAAAGAGAGAGGCTTGTAAGAAAGAAGGGATAAGGGAGAGAGAAGGAGAGGCTTTTTCTTGGATGATCTTTAGCACCCCAAAGCACCTCCTTATTTATAAGAGATGGAGGGATGCATCATAAAGGGATGCATCCCATCCACACACCTCATCATGATGAGGCATGTGCCAAGAGAGGCATCCCATCATGATGGGGTGCTAAGGAGAAGGGTGTATCAACTTCTTTCTCATGTCTCCCTCTTAAATCCTGATGATCCAAGGGCCCAAATGCAGTGAACCAAAGCCAACGGTCCAGATCTAGGCACCATCTAATGGTCCAGATCAAGGCATCATCATCCAGGGTGCCATCCGATGGTCCAGAAGCAAGATGCCATCACCGATGGTCCAGATTCAGGCGCTGAGCAACGGTTCAGATCTTTCATCCAGAGAGCCATCCAGTGGTCCAGATTCAGGCGCTGAGCAACGGTCCAGATCTTTCATCCAGAGAGCCATCCAGTGGTCCAGATTCAGGCGCTAACCAGTGGACCAGATCCTTCATCCAGGAAGCCATCCAATGGTCCAGATGAAGGCGCCAACCAGTGGACCAGATCCTTTATCCAGGAAGCGATCCAATGGTCCAGAAGTGAAGGCCCTATCAAACCCAATCCAATTGGGTTTAACCAACTTAAAGAAAACATTAAACCTAATCACATCAAGTCTAATTAAAGCCAAATGGGTTCCAACTCTTGGCTAACCCATATTAGGTCATGATCTAATCATATTAGATCAACCTAACCTAAGAATCAGATTCGAATTTAATTTGAATCAGGAGCTAGGGTTTGCAACACGTGCTAGCATGTTCATCTTGCAAACATGATCTAATCCAATTAGACCCTTGATCAATTCCCTTGTGTGTGACCCATTGGGTTCCTTATCTTAGCCAGCAGTAGGTGCAGGTGCAAGTTGACCTAACCTGATTAGAATACCTCTAATCCAATTTAGGTTCAATTTAGTGCTAAACCTGACTTAGCAATCAGAACCTTTCTGATGCTTTGATCTAATCAAACTCTTTGATCCGATCAACCCACAAGACATGATTGACGTCTAGCAATGTATCATGTCTACCCGGAAGATGAGGAATGTATTGGACAAATCCAAACATACCCTTCAGTGGCAAGTTACTGTGCAATTCAATCCCTCAGTCATACTACATCCTGAATAAGTGCATGAGTATGGATCAATATCAAACTCAATCACTTATTCATGTCTCTCTCAATCTTTTATATGATAATTCAAACAATGAAACATTAGAAACTCTTTCTAATATTCATTTTGCTTTGATCAAAGGCTTCTTGAATCATCATAAGATTAGAGTAAGTTGGATGTTACCTTCTCTTACTAGAAGTGACTGATTCCTTGTTGACCTACTCACAATCTTCGTACAAAATCCACCATATCCAGAATACCCCGTACACAACGCAATGTCGTGAATAAGGGTAAACCAAAACATAGCTTCAAGTGCACAAGGTACCATGGTGATCTCAGGTCTAAGGATCACTTGCACAACTCCCACTATGAGAACCATCTTTTGATAATTAAGTAAGAATCCATTAGATGTTTTCATGGCTGGTCATTTCAGTGAACTCATTCCTCTAATGAGCACCCACATCTTTGTATTAGTGTCTCACACAAGTGATTGTGAGATCAATCACCCTCTACATTGAGCATACATAAGATGTGCCAGTCTTTTCGGTAATATTGATCCCCGACTCAATATACCAATTTGACTGGGAATATTCTAAATTAGGATTTTAGGATTTTAGGTCTCACTGGTATGATCTCATCATAACCCTAAAACTAATGTCCTAATTTATGGGGTTCATCATCCAATAATAAAATAGATAAGCAGCAAATGATGAAACACAATGCCTTTATTGATATATACGAGTGTCAAAGTACATGATTTGGAGGATTACAAAGAGAAACCCATCAAATGATTGGCTTATAGGGCATCTACTCTTTCAATCTCCCACTTGCACTAAAGCCAATCGCCCTTATATTTTAACCCCATAAAATCGAGGTGACGATTGAATTGCTACTGTGGTAGAGCTTTAGTAAATGGGTCTGCTATATTGTTCTTTGTGTCTACTCGTTCAATCTTGACATCTTGTCTTTCGATTATCTCTCGAACAAGATGGAAGCGTCTCAAAATGTGCTTGGATCTATGATGAGACCTTGGTTCCTTAGCCTGTGCAACAGCTCCAGTGTTATCGCAATAAACTGGGACTGGTCCGGCATGTTGGGGTATGTGGAGACCTTTGGTGATGAAGAGAATTGAAGGAAAATCAATTCTGCATAGTTTTCTGTCTGGCGGACTGTCGGAGTCGACTCGAGCTTCAGTCGAGTCGACTCGGGAATAGTCGAGTCGACTCGAGGTCTGTCGAGTCGACCCGAGAGGAGAAAGCCGCAAAAACCATGTTTCTGTCTAGACTGTCAGAGTCGACTCGAACTACAGTCGAGTCGACTCGGAGCATCGTCGAGTCGACTCGAGATACAGTGGAGTCGACTCGAGATCGTGCCAGTTAAACTGGAAGTTGTTCAGACGTGCCAGAGTCGACTCGGACTTCAGCCGAGTCGACTCGGGCTCGCGAAAAATCGTACGGACGATTTTCTTTTGGTGTTTTTGGTGGCGTTTCGACGGCTATGATCATCTGAAGGTCTTGAGACTATATATAGGACTCATGAGAGCCCTAGGGTAAGGTTATTTGGCCGTATATTTGAGAGAGACTCTTGTTTGTGAGGCTAGGGTTCTAGAGAAGAAGAGGATTGGGATCCTACTTCTTGTGCAAAGGGAATTCTGTGTGAATCTCTTGTAGATCGATCGCTTGTGATCGTTCGGGTGTGTGCTATCTCTGTAATCAGTTCATCCTTATTGAGATTTGGAGCGGTGGAGGACGTAGGCTATTTGTAGCCGAACCTCGTTACATTTTGTGTTCGCTTTGCTATTTTCTTCCTTCTTCTTCCTTTGATCTTTGATAATCCGTTGCGGTGCTCAAGTGTTTTATCCTACTGATACCACGGGGTAATCTTTTGCCCTTCGTAGGCGGAGCGAAGAGGTGATCCTTGAGTCCGGAGTCGAGGGAGCGAGAGAGTGCTTATCCGTTTGTATCTCTCTTGCTTGTCCGACGTCGGTGGCGGCGCTGGTGTGAGTGGGTTCCGGTGCGGGGCGCCGACAACAATTGGTATCAGAGCTATTGGTTATTCTGCAATGGCGGATGAAGGGAAGTTGCGAATTGAGAAGTTCAATGGCACGAACTTCGGGTTTTGGAAGATGCAAATAGAAGATTACCTTTACCAGAAGGATCTCTATTTACCTCTTGGAGGTAGAGCAAAGAAACCAGAGAAGATGTCCGATGAAGACTGGGAGGTCCTCGATCGGAAGACGCTCGGCACCATCAGATTGTCACTTGCATCCCAAGTGGCATTCAACATCAAAAACGAGAAGACGACGATGGAGTTGATGGCAACATTGTCGCGGATGTACGAGAAACCCTCAGCATCAAACAAGGTATTTCTCATGAAGAGGTTGTTTAATCTTCGTATGAAAAATGGCGGCAGCGTAGCAGAATACCTCAACGAGTTCAATGGACTCACGGCCCAGTTGGAGTCAGTGGAGATTAGTTTTGACGATGAGATTCGGGCATTGCTAATCCTCTCCGGATTGCCTGATAGCTGGGAGGGCCTGGTGATGGCGGTGAGCAACTCTTCGGCAACGGAGAAGTTGATTTTTGATGACGTTGTGGGAGTGCTTCTGAGTGAAGAAGCAAGAAGGAAATCTTCTGGAGCTACGAAGTCGTCTGGAAGTGCACTAAACACCTCTGACCGGGGAAGACAAAAGAAGGACGGTCGATTTCGAAGCGACTCGAAATCGAGATCCAGCAGGTCTCGAGCACCTCAGAACAAGGGAGCGAAGTGCTGGAACTGCGGGAAGACGGGGCACTTTAGGAGGGATTGCAAATCTCCTAAAGGGAAGCAAGGCGACCACTCCGAAGGAGTCAGCAAGGATCTGGCAAATCTTGCTGAAGACGGTGATATAGATGCCCTCGTTCTATCTTTGTCTACCTGTGACGAGTCTTGGGTGATAGACTCGGGCGCGTCTTTCCATACTACATCCCAACGGAAGCTTCTTGGAGGATATGAGAAGGGAGACTTTGGCAAAGTCTACCTAGGGGATGGAGAGCCTTGCACCATACAAGGAAGGGGAAGCGCGGAAGTGAAGTTGGTTTCTGGATCTTCACTTGAGCTTGAGGACGTACGGCACGTACCTCAACTGCAGAGGAATCTGATTTCTGTTGGACAGTTGGCGAGCCAGGGGTACAAGGCTACTTTCACAGCTGATCAGTGGAAGATATCCAGAGGTTCGTTGACGGTGGCTAGTGGCAAGAAGGTTGGGACACTTTATGTCACCAACGGCACGGAGAACTCTATTGGAGTTGTTGCAGCAGATGTGGACACCAAGTTATGGCATTGTAGACTTGGGCACATGAGTTATCAGGGACTGGAGGTGATGCACCAGTTGGGAAAGCTGCAGGGTCTCAGGAGTGTTGAGATGGACTTCTGTGAGGATTGTGTTCTCGGAAAGCAGAAGCGTGTTTCATTCAACAAAGAAGGTAAACCTCGGAAGCAAGAAAAGCTAGATCTCGTGCACACGGACGTGTGGGGGCCTGCACCAGTTTCTTCCATTGGTGGATCTCAGTACTATGTTACTTTTATTGATGATGCTACCAGGAAGCTTTGGGTGTTCTTCTTGAAGCACAAGTCAGAGGTATTTGGGGTCTTCAGGAGATGGCAGGTGATGGTAGAACTCGAGACAGGAAAGAGGTTGAAATGCCTGAGATCGGACAACGGTGGTGAGTATTGTAGCAGGGAGTTTGAGGACTACTGTGCAGATGCTGGGATCGTCAGGCAAAGGACAGTTCCAGGAACACCACAACAAAATGGAGTTGCTGAAAGGATGAACAGAACAATTAATGAGCGTGCCAGGAGTATGAGGATACATGCTGGATTGCCACAGCAGTTTTGGGCGGAAGCAGTTAACACTGCTGCCTACTTGATCAACAGAGGGCCATCAAAGAAACTTGAATTTGGGATTCCTGAGGAAGCATGGACAGCGAAGAAGATTGATTTGGCGCACTTACGAGTATTCGGTTGTACCAGTTATGTTCATGTTGATTCCAGTCAAAGAAGCAAACTAGACGCCAAATCAAAGAAGTGTATTTTCGTTGGATACGGAGGTCAACAGTTTGGGTACCGGCTTTGGGATCCCGAACACAAGAAGATCATTCGTAGTAATGATGTGGTATTCAATGAGAAAATGCAGCAGAGCACTGAATCAGAAACAAAACCTGTTGAGCCGTGTTTTGTGGATCCTGAAGAGGAGTCTACAAATTCTGGTCAGAAGACTCAGTCAGAGCAAGAACCTGAAGCATTGGCACCCCCTCCACAACTAAGAAGGTCCACTCGTAGTACTCATGGGAAGCCTCCTCAAAGGTATGATGGGACTCTTAGTTATTTGCTGCTCACAGATAATGGCGAACCTGAATGCTTCACGGAGGCATTGGAGGTTGATACCAGGAAGGAGTGGGAGTTGGCCATGGATGATGAGATGAAGTCATTGGAGCAGAATCAAACGTGGGATTTGGTGGATCTGCCCAAGGGGAAGAAAGCACTGTCAAACAAATGGGTTTACAGGCTGAAGGAAGAGCAAGGCGGGAGGAAGCGATACAAGGCCAGGCTGGTTGTAAAAGGATTTCAGCAGAGAGCAGGTATCGACTTCACAGAGATCTTTTCTCCTGTAGTCAAGATGAGTACTATTCGAGCGGTGCTGAGCATGGTGGCAGTAGAGGATCTTCACTTAGAGCAACTTGATGTGAAGACGGCCTTTCTCCACGGAGATCTCGATGAGGAGATATATATGCAGCAGCCGGAGGGATACATTGCAGCTGGCACGGGTGACTTAGTCTGCAAACTAAAGAAAAGCCTCTATGGTTTGAAACAGGCACCCAGACAATGGTATCTCAAGTTCGATAGTTACATGCTTGAGATAGGATACAGGAGATGTCAGGAGGATCACTGTTGCTACTTCCGGGACTTCGGTACATCTTACATTATCTTGCTATTGTATGTTGATGACATGTTAGTTGCAGGAGCTAGCATGCATGAGATTGCAAAATTGAAGCTGAAGCTGTCAAGAAAATTTGCAATGAAGGATCTAGGAGCAGCAAAACAGATCCTTGGGATGCGGATCAGTAGAGATAGGTCTAAACATATCCTCAGACTATCTCAGACGGAGTACATCAGCCGAGTACTCAGGAGATTCTGCATGGAGGGTGCCAAACCTGTTGGCACACCGCTGGGTGCCCATTTTAAGCTCTCAAAAGGGCAAAGTCCGAAGACGCGGGTGGAGGAGCTCAATATGTCAAAAATCCCGTATGCATCGGCAGTGGGGAGCTTGATGTACGCTATGGTGTGTACGAGACCAGACATTGCTCAAGCAGTGGGAGTTGTGAGTCGCTTCATGAGCTGCCCAGGCTTGGAGCATTGGCGCGCAGTCAAATGGATACTGAGGTATCTGAAAGGCACTGAGCACATGTCATTGTGCTATGGAGGTTCTGAGATCCGGTTACAGGGCTATGTGGACTCAGACATGGCAGGGGACTTGGACGGCAGGAGAAGCACGACAGGGTACTTGTTCACCTTGGGCAGTGGAGCCGTCAGTTGGATTTCCAGGTTGCAACCAGTTGTTGCATTGTCGACTACGGAGGCGGAGTATGTGGCAGCCACAGAGGCGTGCAAGGAACTAATATGGCTTCAAGTCTTGATAAAGGAGCTTGGGAAGGAACAGAAGGATTACATGTTATATTCAGATAGTCAAAGTGCAATTCATCTGGCAAAGAATTCAGCTTTCCATTCAAGGACGAAGCATATTGACATACGGTACCACTTCGTGAGGTCATTGCTCGAGCAGGGACTCGTCAAGTTGGAGAAGATTCATACAAGTCAGAATCCTGCAGATATGTTGACGAAGGTCGTCACGGTGGAGAAGCTGAGGAGTTGTTCAGCTTCTGCTGGTCTTCATGCTTGAAGACGTTGAGGAGGCATCGTACCTATTTCACTAGGATGATTTAGTTTCAGTGGGAGCACAGAGGAGAGCCAAGTAACAAGAGGATATACCCAAGGTCTCCAAGTGGGAGATTGTTGGGGTATGTGGAGACCTTTGGTGATGAAGAGAATTGAAGGAAAATCAATTCTGCATAGTTTTCTGTCTGGCGGACTGTCGGAGTCGACTCGAGCTTCAGTCGAGTCGACTCGGGAACAGTCGAGTCGACTCGAGGTCTGTCGAGTCGACCCGAGAGAAGAAAGCCGCAAAAACCATGTTTCTGTCTGGACTGTCAGAGTCGACTCGAACTACAGTCGAGTCGACTCGGAGCATCGTCGAGTCGACTCGAGATACAGTGGAGTCGACTCGAGATCGTGCCAGTTAAACTGGAAGTTGTTCAGACGTGCCAGAGTCGACTCGGACTTCAGCCGAGTCGACTCGGGCTCGCGAAAAATCGTACGGACGATTTTCTTTTGGTGTTTTTGGTGGCGTTTCGACGGCTATGATCATCTGAAGGTCTTGAGACTATATATAGGACTCATGAGAGCCCTAGGGTAAGGTTATTTGGCCGTATATTTGAGAGAGACTCTTGTTTGTGAGGCTAGGGTTCTAGAGAAGAAGAGGATTGGGATCCTACTTCTTGTGCAAAGGGAATTCTGTGTGAATCTCTTGTAGATCGATCGCTTGTGATCGTTCGGGTGTGTGCTATCTCTGTAATCAGTTCATCCTTATTGAGATTTGGAGCGGTGGAGGACGTAGGCTATTTGTAGCCGAACCTCGTTACATTTTGTGTTTGCTTTGCTATTTTCTTCCTTCTTCTTCCTTTGATCTTTGATAATCCGTTGCGGTGCTCAAGTGTTTTATCCTACTGATACCACGGGGTAATCTTTTGCCCTTCGTAGGCGGAGCGAAGAGGTGATCCTTGAGTCCGGAGTCGAGGGAGCGAGAGAGTGCTTATCCGTTTGTATCTCTCTTGCTTGTCCGACGTCGGTGGCGGCGCTGGTGTGAGTGGGTTCCGGTGCGGGGCGCCGACAACACGGCAATCTCAGGAACTACACCCAGCTCTGTGATGAACTTCTTCATCCAGACTGCTTCCTTAGCAGCTTCACTAACAGCTATGTATTCTGCCTCAGTAGTTGAGTCAGCTACAGTTTGCTGTTTGGAACTTTTCCAACTCACAGCTCCACCATTCAAAGTGAAGATATATCCAGAGATTGACTTGCTATCATCTGGATCAGATTGAAAGCTAGAATCTGAATAGCCTTCTAGTTTCAATTCTGATCCTCCATAAATCAGAAAAACATCTCTAGTCCTTCTCAAGTATTTGAGAATGCTTTTCACAATTTTCCAATGATCCTCCCCGGGATCTGCCTGAAATCTACTTACCATACCCAAGGCATAAGCTACATCAGGCCTGGTACATAACATAGCATACATGATCGACCCTACTGCCGAAGCATAGGGAATAGAACTCATTCTATTCCTCTCTTCAGATGTCTTAGGAGACATCTTCCTAGAGAGTTGTATGCCATGTCCTATGGGTAAGAAACCTTTCTTACTTCCATCCATGCTGAACCTCTTCAGCACATTATCAATGTACCTAGACTGGGACAAACCTAGCATCCTTTTAGATCTATCTATATAGATCCTTATACCAAGTATATAGGATGCTTCACCCAAGTCTTTCATGGAAAATTTCTTTGATAACCAAGTTTTGACCGATTGCATCATTGGAACATCATTTCCAATGACCAATATATCGTCCACATATAATATCAAGAAGACAATAGCACTCCCACTAGTCTTCTTGTACACACAAGGTTCATCTATATTTTTAATGAAGCCAAACTCTTTGACTATCATGTCAAAATGGATGTTCCAACTCCTAGATGCCTGCTTTAATCCATAAATGGATTTCTTAAGCCTACATACTTGATTTGCTCTCCCTCTTGAGACAAATCCCTCTGGCTGTGTCATATAAACCTCTTCCTCAAGGTGACCATTAAGAAAGGCAGTTTTGACATCCATCTGCCAGATCTCATAATCATAGTATGCAGCTATAGCAAGCATAATCCGAATAGATTTGAGCATAGCTACTGGTGAAAAAGTTTCATCATAATCAATATCTTGTTTTTGCCTGAAACCTTTTGCCACTAGCCTGGCCTTGTAGGTTTCTACTTGGCCATCAGCTCCTATCTTCTTCTTGTATACCCATTTGCACCCTATTGGAATCACTCCCTCAGGTGCATCAACCAAAGTCCACACTTGGTTTGTATACATAGAATCTATCTCGAATTTCATGGCGTCCAGCCATCTGTCAGAGTCCCTACTCTTGACAGCTTCCGAATAGGTCAGAGGGTCATCGTTATCAATGATGTGGGCTTCATCATTCTCAATGATAAATCCATACCTCTCAGGTGCATTTCGCACTCTTTCTGACCTTCGGAGAGGAGTAGTGTGTAGTGGTTGTACCTCTTCCATGGGTACATCTGGTTGAGGATTATTATGTGTCTCACCTTGTAGGTCTTGAACTTCATCAAGTTCAATTCTTCTATCCTTGCCCTTTTCTAAGAAAAACTCTTTTTCCAAGAAAGTGGCATGCCTAGCAACAAATACCTTTTGTTCGATAGGATCATAGAAGATATATCCTAAACTGTCTTTAGGATAACCTACAAATGTACACTTGTCCGATCTAGCACTTAGCTTATGTCCAAAATTTCTTTTGACATAAGCATGGCAACCCCATATCTTAAGATACTTAAGATTAGGTTTCTTTCCTTTCCATATCTCATATGGAGTGCTAGATACAGACTTAGATGGTACTCTATTTAATACTAATGCAGCAGTTTCTAGGGCATGTCCCCAGAAGAAAATTGGAAGATTTGTGAAGCACATCATGGACCGTACCATATCTAATAAGGTACGATTCCTTCTTTCAGCTACACCATTTAATTGTGGCGTATATGGAGGTGTCCATTCAGAGAGTATACCCTTTAATTTAAGATAGTCTAAAAATTCACTAGAAAGGTATTCTCCTCCTCGATCAGATCGAAGGATTTTAATACACTTTCCAGTTTGTTTTTCGACCATACTTTGATACTCTTTAAATTTATCAAAGGCTTCAGATTTATGTTTCATTAGATACACAAAACCGAACCTTGATAAGTCATCAGTAAATGTAATGAAGTAAGAGTATCCATCTCTAGCTTGAGTTGACATAGGACCGCACACATCAGTGTGTACGAGTTCTAACAACTCACTTTCCCTTTCTCCATGTCCCGAGAATGGAGACTTGGTCATTTTACCCATAAGACAAGATTCACAAGTTCCTAATGATTCAAAATCATAAGGGTCAAAGAATTTATCTTTATACAACTTATGTAACCTTGTCTCACTAATATGACCTAATCGGTAATGCCAGAGGAGGGTATTATTAATATTTTCTCTTTTTCTTTTATTATCTTTGCCAATATGAAACATAACATTATTAAGACATAATACTAAAAGACCATTTTCCATAGTGCCATGACAATAATACTCATTAGATAAAGAAATAGAGCAACCATTGCTCTTTCCATTTATTTCGAATCCTTTCTTAAGCAACAAAGAAATTGAAATTACATTTCTAATGATTTTTAGCATAAAATAACAGTCTTCTAGCTTCAAAAACTTTCCGGAGGGTAGCTCTAGTATGTAGGCGCCAACAGCTTCAATCTGGATGGATTCTCCTCCAGCGCCATATAGCTCGAAGTCACCTTTCTTCAGTCTTCTAATTTTCTGCAGTCCATGCAAAGATTTGCATATGTGAGAACCACAACCGGTATCCAATACCCATAAATTAGAATCAGAAGAACTTAATGTCATATTGGCATGTAATAAAAACATACCTTTTGATGCAACACTTGCATCAGGCTTCACACTTGCAAGAAAGCTCTTGCAGTTCCTTTTCCAATGCCCCATCTTGCCACAGTGGAAACAAGTACCGGGTCCAGAGATTTTCTTTCCCTTCTTCTTTTTGATGCGACTCTTAGGGTTTAGTTTTTTCTTTGAACCCTTGTTGCCCGACTTCTTCTTTGAGCTCTCACCAACAAGAAAGATTGGACCCTTGTCCTTCTTGATGTGAGACTCTGCTGTTTTCAGCATATTTAGAAGCTCAGGCAGGGAGGAATTCAGTTTGTTCATGTGATAATTCATGACAAACTGCGAGAATGAGTCGGGTAGTGATTGCAGGATCAAATCCTGACTGAGCTCACTGTCCATAGCAAAACCAAGTTGACTTAATCGAGTGATTAAGTCTATAACCTTTAAACAGTGGTCTTGCACAGACGATCCCTCGATCATTCTAGCACGGAACAACTATTTAGATATGTCATATCTAGCAGTTCTACTCTGCTCACCATATAACTCCTTCAAGTTAAGGAGTATGGAGTGAGTATCCATGCTATCATGCTGCCTCTGCAATTCATTATTCATAGAAGCAAGCATGATACATTTGACAGTCAAACTGTCATTTTTCCACATACGATATGTGGCCAATTTCTCCTCAGTTGCATCTTCCCCTGCTGACCCTAGGTCAGGGGTTTCAAGAATGTAGGAAAGTTTTTCTTGTGTGAGAACAATCTTTAAATTCCTCAACCAATCCACATAGTTGGGACCAGTCAATTTGTTTGTATCTAAGATACCTCTAAGTGAGAGTGAAGATGCCATTTTTGCAGAATTAATCTATAATTACAAAGAACACTAATATAAGCAGACCAATCATGATGACATGTATTCAATCAGACAAGAACTTTTATCTAATTGTTACTCCCACTATTTTTATCGAATATCATAACCCTCAAGTATGATGAACGAGAAAATACTAATTTTCTTAGTGGGGTTGAGATCCAAATTCCTTATAAAAGACCTTGTGGAAATCACAACAAGCCCTTATAAGTTCAAAGGTAGGAAACTCTTTTCAATTACATCCCATGCAATTTCCAACTTTATTCTGTCCTCTAGCACACATATAGTCTTGTGGGAATCACAACAAACTATTGTGTCTAGTTAAGTCAAACCCTTCATTTTTATACAGTCATATTTGAATAATGCTGCCCTTGTGGGAATCACAACAAGGCAACATATTAAAATATGCCATATGCATCATATGCACCAAGATATTACAATATCAATCCCTAATACTAACCTTGTGGGAATCACAACAAGCTAGCGTAGATATTGACATAATAATATCTAAGCATGAAGGAAGGACCTTTATAGTGTTATATCAGCAATTAGCTTTTTCATGGAGGTCAATCAAATAGTTGGCCAGGTAAGCAGATGGGAGGCTCTCCTTACTTAGTAAGGTCCTAATTAAATAACCACCTGCAGCCTCTTTCCTCGACACCAACTTAGTCAATTGATTCAGAATGGCTCAGCTTAAAGCAATTAACACTACGACTTAATTATGAATTTAGTGAGGGCTTTCAAATAGTAGTATCTTACTAACATTAAGCTCAACCATAAAGGACAATCAAATAATTGGCCAGGAAAGCAGGTGGGAGGCACCCCTCACTCAGAGAGTGAGGTCCTAATTAAGTAACCACCTGTGGCTTCCTTCCTAGACACCAACTGAGTCGATTGTTCCAGAATGGGTCAGCCCAAAGGATCATATCAAGTTTTTCAGAGCTATAGGTAAACTTCTCAACAATAGGTTTATATTTTTCAAGTTCTTTTGTTAAGTTCAGTTTTTCTATTTTTAGTAAGTTTAAATCTTTTGTAAAGTTATCTTTTAGAGTTTGATTGCTATTTTTAAGTTCTGAAATTTTCTTAGTTAGTCTTTCTTTATCTTTAATTAAGATACCAGTTTTTTGAGTTAGCAATTGGTTGCTTGTTTTAAGTTTTAAGTTTTCTTTTATGATAGAGTCCTTATCTTTAATTAATTTATCGTTTTTATGAATGTAGGATTGATTAGTTAGCTTCAATTCTTTGTTTTTAAGGTTTATTGACCTATATTCATCCATTAGTTCATTAAAGGCATCATACAATTCTTCAAAGGTAAAATCTAAATGTGTTTTAGATGTTACCTCATTTCCGTTTGCCATAAAGCAGAAATTGGCCTTTTTCTCTTGTTCCTCTTCCGATGATGATGATGATTTATCGGAGTCAGTCTTGGTGGTGACAAGAGATTTCTTCTTCTTGTACTTGTTGCCCTTTTTCAGCAAGGGGCAGTCGGCTCTGAGATGACCGGACTTCTCGCATTCATAGCATCCGGTTCCCTCACTTTTCTTTTTCTTACCTTTATCTTGTAGAAGGAACTCGAGGAAACTCTCTTCTTATGGAAAGGCTTTTTTCTATTGATGAATCTTCTGAATTTTCGCACAAGAAGAGCTTCTTCATCATCTTCCTCATTGTCTTCTTCTTCACTGCTGCTACTGCAAGAAAAATCCTTGTTAGAAGAAGTAGACTTGAGGGCAATTACCTTTTTCTTATGGAAGAATTCTTCTTCGCTGTGTCGTTTCATTGTGAGCTCATGTGTCATTAGTGATCCAAGAAGCTCCTCGAGTGG
Organism: Phoenix dactylifera; assembly: GCF_051530095.1. Classification (NCBI taxonomy): domain Eukaryota; kingdom Viridiplantae; phylum Streptophyta; class Magnoliopsida; order Arecales; family Arecaceae; genus Phoenix; species Phoenix dactylifera. The sequence goes on along the minus strand of NC_143193.1, from coordinate 23,887,243 downwards.
CAGCTTGTTCAAGTCTTTTGCTCTTGGATTGCCGTGACCTTGGCTTCCCATGACCTTGGTAAAGAGCGAAGAATTTTCCTGACAAGATCACTGTTAGTATAACTTTTGCCAAGGCTTTTTAAGCCGTTGACAATATCAGTAAATCTTGTGAACATGCAAGAAATGGTTTCATTAGACTCCATTTTAAATAGTTCATATTTGTGTACTAGCATGTTAATTTTAGATTCTTTGACTTGATTTGTGCTCTCATGGGTCACTTCAAATCTATCTCATATTTCTTTTGCAGAATTACAAGTAGATATTCTATTGAATTCATTAGGGTCCAAGGCACAATAAAGAACATTCATTGCTTTGGCATTTAGTTGTGCCTTCCTTTTATCATTATCATCCCAATCTTTTTCAAGCTTGGGTATAGCAATGTTATCAACATAGATAGAAGGAATATATGGTCCATTAATTATGATGCTCCAAACATCATAATCTTGGGCTTGGATAAATATCCTCATTCTACCTTCCAATAGGTATAGTTAGGTCCATTGAACAATGGAGGCCTATTGGTGGATTGCCCCTCACTAAGGAAAGATCCAAAAGGGGTTGTCATCTTAATCTTTAACTCTTTTTAAGGATTGGAACACCAATCGATATAAGAGCACCTGCTCTGATACCACTTGTTGCCCAAGAAGACAACCCAAGAGGGAGGATGAATTGGATTTTAATTAAATATTGACCAATTAAAAATATAATGAGTAATTAACTAAATCTATTGCAAGCAAATTAGTTAGTTTACTAGATGCAGTGAGTGAAGAGAGAGAAAGAGATAACAACTAATACAAACACAGAAAAGTTTATAGTGGTTCGGAGCCAACTCTTGCTCCTACGTCCACTCCCCAAGCCGCACTTGGGAGTTCACTATAATCCCTAGGATTACAGCTGGTTGTTTTACAAGCTCACAACCCAACTTGTTGTTTTCACGAGATCACAACGAACTCGGTCAGTTTTCACAGTCTCACAGACTAGAACCATCCGATTGTTTTTTCGGGTTCACAATCAAACCCAGTTGGTTTTTCTTGATTCACCAACCACAACCTTACACCGTTGGTTTTATCTTTGGCTCACCAACAAACCTTACAACCCTTGATTCAATCCCTTGATTGAATCAAGTAAGAAAAACAAAGGTTGGGAGTTCCCAAAGAAAGCTTCTAAAAAAGCAAGTGTGAGAACAATATAAGCAAAGTAGAGTTAGAAGCCATCAAATAGATTTCAGATGAGAAAGTGGGGGCTTCTCGATTTTTGAGTCTCCTCTTGAATATGCCGAATGATGGAGGATAGTAGTAGAGCCTTGAATGCGAAGGAAGCACTTTTAGATTTGAGTTGAATGCATTTCTTTCTTTTTTTTTCTTGGATCTACTCAACAGAAGCTCTTGGTGGTTGAAATGCTTTAATGCTTAGATGGAATAGCTCTTTTGTTGTCTACTACTGTTCACTCTGGCTATTTAAGTAGTTCTATTCGAAAACTAGCCGTTAGAGAGTGATTTGGAGCCGTTCTATCCAGTCTGCATATCCTGACAATATATCTGTTGGGATCGGAGTCAACTCGTGCAATCTGGAGTCGACTCGGCTATTGCTAGAGTCGACTCATGCTTTACTGGAGACGACTCGCCTGTTGTTCAGGATTTGAATTAAAGTGCTTGTCCTATCCTGGAGTCGACTCGGATCAAACCTCGAGTCGACTCGCCAACATCTGGAGATGACTCGGGCACTTAGGAGTTGGCTCATTCTCAGGGTTCCAGAATCCTATCTTTCTGTTTTTCTTCCTCGAGTCGACTCAGGTATTCTTGGAGTCAACTCGGCTCTCTTGAGAGGCGACTCGAGATCTTCGGGAGACGACTCGCTCTCAGAGTCCGAAAAACTGATTCTTTATCTATTGAACTGATCTGCCTCGGAGTCGACTCGCGCTTTGTTGGAGTCGACTCGGCTGATTTGGGGGTCAACTCTGGAACTCTTGGAGTCGACTCGTTCACAGGGTTTTCGAGATTGGTTCTCTGTCTTTCAGACTGCTTTCCTCTAGGAATCGACTCAGACATAACTAGGAGTCGACTCGCCAAACATCGGAGTTGACTCGTAACCTTCTGGAGTCGACTCGGTAACAGAGTCTAAAATCCATCGTTTTGTCTTTCTGTCTGTTACCCTTTGGAGTCGACTCAGATCAGTTGGGAGTCGACTCGGCAAGCATCAGAGTCAACTCAAAATATTTTGAAGTCGACTCGCTGACAGTGTCTGAAACTCTTCTTTCTATCTTTCTGTCTGTTCTCAGTCGGAGTCGACTCGTAGAGTATCGGAGTCGACTCAAGCTTGTGCCAGAACCTTTAAACCATCCGGAGTCAACTCGTAATCTTCCGGAGTTGACTCGGGATGCAGACTTTGGTTCAAATTGAGTCCAATACTTATCCAAATTACTTTGAACTAAGGCTTAAGGCACTTAACTAGAAATTCACACATATTTGCCTGAAATACTAGATTGAATTCATTGGTACAATATAAAATATACTCATATACTTTGGCATTTAGTTGTGCCTTCCTTCTATCATTATCATCCCAATCTTTTTCAAGCTTGGGTATAGCAATGTTATCAACATAGATAGAAGGAATATATGGTCCATTAATTATGATGCTCCAAACATCATAATCTGGGTTTACTCAATCAAAATCAAATAGGGGTTTACTCAATCACTCCACACTTGTACATTACATTAACAGGCTGTGATAATATGTAAATCTCATTACTCAATTGTCCATTCATTACAGTAACACCATTCATAACGATATCACAGTAATTTTTTTTATTGAAATCTCATAACCGTTGATGGCCAAAAGGCCTACAAAAATTACATTCAATAGAAAAGGAGGACAAAATTGACAGTCATTTAAGACTATTATTTGAGAATTGAATATAAGTTTCAAAATTCCTAAAGCTAGAACTGAAACTGATCTTCCATCTCCAACATTTAGGAACCTTTCGCTTTCTTCAAATCTCTCACTGACATGTATTCCCTACAACGAATTATAAATATTAAAAGGACTTCTGGTATCCAATACCCAGGTCGAATTATTACAAATTGAAAAATTACAAGGTGTTATCATATAAGTACCTTGATCTGCAACTGATTGCATCTTTTTCTTTGGCCTATTCGAGTCAAGAGAGGCATTGTACTGAGGACAGTTTCTCTTCCAATGCCCTTGCTTCTTACAATAGAAGCACTCTGCCTTACTCTGATCAGCCTTCTTCTTCTTAGTTTGAGTCTGCTCAGCACGATGCACCTTTTTTTTGATTTTTATTTTTCTTCTTCCCTTTCTTAAAGAGACCACGACCCTTGGATGAACTTCCCACTAAGTTCACCATCTTCTTAAGAAGTTGGTGATCATTCTCAAACGTCTGTAGTAACTCCAACAATTGGTGATAATTCACTACAGATTTCGTCATACGAAAATGAGTGAGAAAAGGATGGTATGATCCAAGCAATGAGTTTAGTATGGCATCCTTCCCCAATTGATCATGAAGGGGAAAGCCAAGAGAACTTAGATGCTCGATTAACTCAATCATGTACAGTACATGATCAGTTACCGAGATCCCATCTTTCATTCGGGCGCTGAAGATGGCACAACTAGTTTTGTGCCTCTCAACGTCGTTAGGAACGTCGAATAATTCATTCAACACTTGAATGATATCTTTCGGCTACGTATTCTCAAAATGCCTACTAAACTCATCACTCATTGCTGCCAACATGATGCATCAAACAGTGATTCGGTCACTGAGCCACTTCTGATAAATGTCTCTGGCCGATCTTGATGCATTAGTAGCGGGCTGCTCTGGTGCTGGATCCGTTATCACATAAAGGATCCTCTCATGCTCTAGCACTATTTTCAGTTTCCTATGCCAATTATTGAAATTTAGACCAGTCAACTTGTCATTGTCCAACAATGAGCGAAGTGACAAATTAGTGGTCATTTCTGCATAAAAAGAAAATTTGGCTATTAATATATGAATTGACTAAACTCAATAGACTTGGACTTTAGTCTAAAGATACTCCCACTATTTTATACAAATTGGTAGCCTCTACCTCCTATTCGAAAAATTACTCCTAATTCTTTAGTGGGCACTAGAACCCAATAAATCACATATAGGCCCGAGTGTGGCTCGGCTAATCCATATGCACCTATTGGTAGGTTCTAAACCAGTTGCTTCACCAAGAAACTTCTAGTGATAATTTTACCCTAGGTTCTTCGGCAGGCGTGTGGCGCCTCCACCGAATACCCTAGTTAGGTCCAACCATTAAATGATAGGGTTCAATCTAATCAACTAATAGACGACCAAGCCCGAGTGTGGCTCAGCTCACCTAACCGCCTATTGAAGACACACTCAACTCATCATATATTGAATGATAATTTCAATGCTTAATAAGTACCAGGCGTGTCGCGCCTCCAATAATTATCAAAACATTGGACCCATTATCACCTAACTTAATGGGAGGCTATGACCTAGTTATCCCATAACTATTTCATTTTAAGAACCTAATAATTTTAGAGATTTTCATAATTAGGATAGATGAGAAGATCCGGTTAGTCTAATTTCTCCCACTGACTTCACCAAATCAGATTAGACTCAAACCGGTTAAGGAGGCACCTAAATCAGTCAAATTGATTTTTCTTAAGGCATGGGTCAACTCGAATCATTAAGTGATTCAATCAAAATGTGATTGACCATGTCAGCCAGGTAAGTGAGATTGATGGAAGGAATATACCATTAACTCGACAAAGACGAATTAGTGCGAGTAGCTCCCAATTAAAAAACACCAATCAAAACTGCCAAACTTACCTTAGACATCGACTGGTTAATCAATTTCGATTTGATTACTCAAATGACTCGGGCTGTACCTTTGAGCCTAAATCAAGTTCCATCTTGGTCTAATCAAAGACATGGATTTGATCCATCTACAACTATTGTAAATTGACCTAGAATTTTCTTGACCTAATCTAGTTACTACTTAATTAGATTTGATTAATTAATTCTATTTGTCTATGTATGATTCTAACCTTAGGTCTAACCCAATCCTAAAAACTTGATTCAAGCTAACCCATATGCCCAAAGAATTATGCAATGTCAGTTAATTGAGTTACAATTTTATTTCATAACACTTAATTCTCAATTAAGTTTAGACTTATGAAAGTTTTGATCATTGCATATTTCTTTTTAATTACATATTAATTTCAATCTTTCAGTTCTTAAAATATATTTTCAGATCTGAGTTTTTGTAATTAATGACATGTAATCAATTTTAATTCATGTTTAAATCATTATGATTTATGTTCATGCTGTTAGATGTATTCCCTAGAAGCCAATCTGGCTGACACATTGTTAATTCTAGGGACATAATTTTGTACTTGACTATTTATTATTGAATAAATAAAAGGCATCTTTTCATTCATATTATTTATGTGTCTATGAATCGTCCAAGAAATTAATAAGATGATGATGCATATTCTCAAGAGTTGAGAATTTGAGCCATGTATCATTAGTGATTATTTTCTAAATGCTCCTGATCGATGGATCATCACGAGGACGGTGATCGATCCGATGAGATCAGTGTACAGATTACTTTCCTTATGGATGGACGAGACTCGAGTCCACAGTGTAGCGACACTGAAGTAATAGTGCAGGTGCTTGTTAAGAACAAGGGTACTGAGCGTGACCAATACAAGAAGTCACTTGGATGTCTATCCACTCGTCGGTGACTTGCTTGATGTTCAAGTAGTATGACTGGTCCTTTGACCTGCGGTGCTTCAGCTACTCACAGTGAGGTTATTGTAGTTTGACTACACGTATACATGGTCTCTAGTCATATGGGTCCTTGTAGTGTAGATTGGCTGCATTAAGTTTACTGTAGGAGTAGGGTATGCACTTACATGGAATCTATCGACCTTGATAGAAGAGGAGTGATCCTATGTGATTTGTTAGACTGAGTTCTAAGACCTTGGCCGGGGCACTAATATAAAGTGGAGAAAGAGTTTTCCACTAACGAACTCGAGTCGAATAAATCTTGACATATGACAGACGAAGGGGTTTGACAAGTTATCCATGACCTCCGGTCTGTAGGGATCCACGATAGTAGGACTGTATCACACGATAACTGCACCTAGAGGTTCATCATTCTATTCTACTGGGTAGCCACTACATGCTGCTAGGTGTCACTGGTGGATGGTGGGACTCACAGGGATTATCTCGATGATCGATAAACCCTAATGAGTAGAGTTGGAATCGTTCCAATCCATTGAAAGGAGTTTTCAATGATATTGTGATAGAGATCATAATATATCTCACTATCAGTCAGAGTAGAACCTATGGGGTCACACACACTAGAAGTATTGACCGATCCGATGGTTGAATCGTGATTAAGAATCACAAGTAATCAATTCGATTGATATTCAGTTGAAGAAGGAACAAAGGGAATTAATTAATTGGACTTGAAACAAGAGTCCTACTTCGATTAGGATTCCTAGAGTCCTAATTGGATTAGGACTGGAAATCCTAGTTGGAGTAGGACTGAGATTCCTACTTGGAATAGGATTCCTATAATCCTAATTAGATTAGGAGTTTTGAATTAAAATTAGATTCCTACTTGGAGTAGGATTCCTAGAGTCCTAATCAGATTAGGACTTCGGATTCAAATAGAGTCCTAATTGGATTAGGATTAAAATTAAATATGTCCTAATTTGGATTAGGGTTTCTTAAGTCACAATTAATTATTAATCTAATGAATCAATAAGACTCCTAATTGGATTAGGATTGAAGAGTTCAATTGAGTCAAAATTGATTTAAGTTCTAATTGGATTAGGAGTTACCTAGATTGGATCCAAATTGGTTCACCCTTGGGCTAAGCCTAATTGGATTAAGGCTTGACCACATTAGGGCATCCAAAACCTTACTTAATGAGGATTAGGGCAACACAAGAGGAGGGGCTCACACCCTTCCCCTTTTCTCCTCCTTGGTGCGGCATGAAGAGAGGGGCCGGCGCCCCTCTTATGGAAGAGTGTCAAAGGGCTCCTAACGTGTAGGAGCCCTAGATGCTATTTAAGAGGAGGCCTTGGGGGCTGACCTAATTTGAGTGAATCCCTCTTCTCCTCAGCCGTGGCCTCCTCCTCCTTCACCTTGGTTTTCAGCCGCAAGCAAGGGAAGCAAAAGACAAGGTGTTGGCAGTCCCCTTCTTCCTCCTCCTTGGTTCCAACGCGGGAAAAAGGAAGTGGGCTGCAGGGGCTTCGTTCCTCTTCTTTTCTTCATCCTTCTTCTTCCTCCTCTCAAGCATATTCAAGAGTTGAAAGAAAGAGAGGAGATCAGCCATCAAAAGTGATCTCTGCAAGGGAGCTAGCACCCCGGGGAGATAGAAAGCTTGGATCGGTTCTCTGCTTCGTGTGGATACCCGTAGAGGCCGGGCACTTGAACGGCTTCAAGCGAACCTCCATCCTAAACCACGAACTTCAGTTTGCGGTGATCATCTACCCGCACAAGGTGAAGATCTGATCTTCTAAAGGTTTTAAAAGTTTTTAATCCTTATCTATCTACGAACGGTTTTTGAACAACGTTCATGCGATGAACGGTTGATCCCGCGCATGCCTCTTCCACTGCATCTGAATTTTTTAAAATTTCAGCGGCATGATCGGGGTTTTCTAACAGTGGTATCAGAGCCTAGGCATCGTAGATTAAGGTAAGGATTAATTATTAATAGGCTTAATAGATCTGAAAATTGAATGATCATGCATGCTGAAAATTTTCTGCATGCAGATTTTTCTAGGGTGCTGATTTTTGCATGCTGATTTTTATGTGATAAAAAGATGATTCTAATTGCATTGTTAATGGGATTACAAAGTTTAGAATCATGATTAGCATGATCAGCAACCTATGTCATGAGATAATCAGTTAGTTTTCAGATCTGAAAATTATAATTGCTGCATGTGGTGATGATCGTAGGATTCAAACTCTTTTGGTATTAAATGTAAAGACCTGCGATGTGATCTGCAATGTCATGTAATTTTTTAGATGCTTGCATGCATCTTATTTGATATTTTGTGAGGCCTGCGTGCCTCCTAAAAGAAGATGTAATTTATTATTATTTTTATTTTACATCTGGTTGTATTTCTATGATGTGATGTACGTCAACAATCAAGTTGAAGACAAGGCATGAGATGAACAGGGATCTAAGCGGTTGATGGCGATTGGATCAAGAGTTGGTCAAGGATCGAATCAAGGAGGCTTGGAACCAATTCAAGAGTCGAAGACCAATTGATCGATTGACGTGCATGTGCTTGTAATACGACCTAACTAGAATCCATGATCATCACCTATTTAAAGTTTAGCTTTATTTTGATGCTGCGATTATAACTGCCTGTGATGTGCCGTTTGCATGTGATGTGAAAAAAAGCCGGGTAGATAGGTTTACATGTGATGTAACAAACCCAATTGAGACCTAAATTAAAACCTCCTCAATCAAGTCGAGACTGAACCAACATGAGCAAGTCATATTAGATTAATTGATCTAATTGGTGTCTAGGAAAGCATGAAAGGTGGTTACTTAATTAGGACCTTACTCTCTAAATAAGGGGAGCCTCCCACCTACTTACCTGGCCAATTGTTCGATTACCTCTTATGAAGAGCTCAAGTTGTAAACACTAAGACCTGATTAACCAATATTAAGTCAATAGGTCTTCCACTGTAGTAGAGCTACTAAGGCCTTTCTGATGTTGATTTATCTCGGCTGGATACAGTGGTCAAGTTGCATCGGGGGGCTGGACCTCTCTATAGACATGAGATGTTGTAGGGTAAAGGTGGGGTTGGGCACCAATAACTGTTAGGTGAGGACCCAATGACGACTTTATTTCTACGGTTATACGGTGGGTCTGACTTAACTAAGAAATGGAACCAATAACTGTTAGGTGAGGTTTTCATAGCTTAGAGACCAAGTAGCACTGCAACATGCTTGAGAAGCATTGTACAAGAGTTGTACATTCATCAATCTATGTGTCACCAATAACTGTTAGGTGAGGTGGCATGTAAATTGGTGGGACCGCAGTACCCACTAAAAATCCTAGTCATGTGGGATTTCTGTTTTCCTACCAGAGGAGTGTGAGGAATTCGAGAAAATAGTGGGAGTTACATTTGTTCTAAAAGACCTTAGAACAGATTAGGATCAAGTACAAAAGTCTAACTAGAATCTTTACTCTCTGAGGATTATAAAGTCAGCTTCTAGACTCTTAACTCATAGAACAACCGTTTGACCAAACCCAATTATAAAGATTGGCTCAGCAAATTTCAAAAAATAGTTTTGAATTGTGAGAAATTCGGATATATGCTAGACCATGGAATCCCCGTGTTACCAATCCGTCCGATCATTGATCAGCGTAAGACGCTTGTTAAGTGGACGAACAATGACAATAAAGTTAGGTGCTGCACAATGGCATCCATGTCCAATGAATTACAATGCTAGCATGAGAACATGAGACTGCCAGGGACATATTAAATCACCTACAAGAGTTGTATGGTGATCAGAGTCGCGCAGCATGTTTTGAAGTGACCAAGAGGCTCTTTAAGACAAAGACGCATGAGGGGCAGTCTGTCCACGATCATGGTTTGACCATGATAAAGGACTTGAAGAAGCTTGAGAAGCTCGGCATGACCATGCACAAGGAATTGCAAACGAATTTGATCCCACAATTCCTTCTAGCTTCATATGAACAGTTTATAGTAAATTACCATATGAACAAGATTGTATGCACCAAAATAGAATTGTTGAATAAATTGGTAACTAACTTAGGGACCTTGAAGAAGTTCAAGGGGCATCGTTTCGCTGTCAAGTTGGCTTCTACTTTCAAGAGAGAGTCTATTTGGAAGAAGAAGAAGCCTGCGAAGAAGCAGAAGACTAAGAAAACACCAAGTTAGGAAGTTCCAAGAAAAAGGCCAATTGCAAGGAAAAGTGTTTCCATTGCATAATAGACGGCCATTGGAAGAGAAACTGTCCTACATACATGGGAAGCATAAAGAACATGAAGGGTGACAGACCTTCAGAAGGTTTGTCAGATATGCTCAGGATACTTAGGGACTGTTACCTATTGCTAGCAGAAATTTGATTTCTGTATTTTATTTAGCACAGAAAGATTTTTATTTATTTGAAAATTAAATTGATTCAAAATGGTTTTATGATTGACAGTCTCTATCACATACATATGGATGTATCTGTGAATATATCTGAGCAAACAGTGAATACCATAGGATCTAATAGATCCAAAAATGAGATAACTCTAAAGTATTTATGGCACCTCAGGCTTGGCCATATAGGAGAAGACAGAATAAACAAATTGGAGAAACATGAGCTTTTGGGCTCATTGACTTTCGAGTCATATTTGATTTGTGAATTCTGCCTTCGAGGAAAGATGGCCAAATTATCCTTTGTAGGACATAGGGAGGTCCACTGAAATACTTACCCTAGTACACACTGATGTGTGTGGCCCATTCGATGTGCAGGCTAGGGGTTGTAATTTTTTACTTCATTTTACCGATGATTACTCACGGCATGGATATGTGTATGAGACGCAAATATGAAACTTTTGAAAGGTTCAAAAAGCTTAGATATGAAGTAGAAAAATAAGCACAAAAACTCATTAAGGTTCTTCGATCAGATCGAGGAAGTGAATACCTTAATAGAGAGTTCCGTGATTATCTCAAGGAGAATGGTATAGTTTCATAATGGATTCCTCCTGGTACACCTCAGCTCAATGGAGATCAGAGAGGAGGAATCGGACTCTATTGATATGGTCCAGTCCATGATGAGCTTCACTGATTTACCCTTGTTTCTTTAGATAGATGCCCTATTTTCAGCTATTTACTTGTTGAATAGAGTTTCCTCTAAATTCCTTCCTACCACACCATATGAGATATAGCATGGTAAGAACCAAGTCTTGGTCATCTCAAGATTTGGGGATGTCCGGCCCACGTCAAGAGACTACAGGCGGACAAGCTAGAGGCTAGGACCATAAGTGCTCGTTTTATATGATATCCTAAAGAGTCATTAGGATACAATTTTTCGTCTCAGAGGATCACAATGTGTTTGTGAGCCGTCATGCCATCTTCTTGGAAAAACAGTTTATCCTTGATAGAGGCAGTGGGAGGAAAATTGAGCTTGAAGAGAAAGTCTCTGAAAAACAACGAGTCATGGATCCTATCAAACCCATTCATACAGAGCCAGTACACGATGTCCCTCAACCACTTCGCAGATCTAGTAGGGTCTCCCATCCTCCCGATAGATACTTAGGTATACTACAAGAGGATACCGAGGAAATGTTCCTAGTGGGAGATAGGGATCACACGCAGGATCCCAAAACCTACGACGAGGCGATATCTGATATCGATTCCGAGAAATGGTTGGAAGCTATGAAGTCAGAGTTAGACTCCATGCATTCCAACCAAGTCTGGACCTTAGTAGATCCACCAGAAGGTATTGTACCTAATGGATGTAAATGGATCTACAAAAGAAAGATAGGTTCGGATGGAGAGGTAGAGACCTATAAAGCAAAGCTTGTGGCGAAAGGGTATAGTCAACGCGAAGGCATTGACTATCAGGAGACCTTTTTACCTGTAGCCATGCTGAAATCCATCCGAACATTGCTTGCCATTGCAGCATTTCATGATTATGAAATGTGGCAGATGGATGTGAAAACAGCTTTTCTGAATAGATATCTTGATGAAGACATCTATATGGAACAGCCTTTGGGTTTCACTTCCAGTGATGGAGATCACAAGGTCTGCAAGCTGCAAAGGTCCATCTATGGACTAAAGCAAGCATCTCGGAGTTGGAACACTCGTTTCGATGACGCAATCAAAATGTTTGATTTCATCAAAAATGAAGAGGAACCGTGTGTTTACAAAAGGGTTAGTGGGAGTGCTGTTGTATTTCTCGTACTGTACGACATCCTCCTGATAGGAAATGATATTCCCATGCTAACCTCGGTCAAGGTCTGGTTGTCAAAAAGGTTCTCCATGAAAGACCTTGGGGAAGCATCCTATATTTTGGGAATAAAGGTCTATAGAGATAGATCTAAAAGGATGCTTGGCCTATCACAGAAGATGTACATAGAGGAAGTGCTGAAAAGGTTCAGCATGGAAAACTCTAAAAGGAGTCTCTTACCCCTAAGGCATGGAATAAATCTCTCCAAGAAGATGTGCCCCAACACATCTGAAGAGATTCAACGCATGAGCAAGATCCCCTATGCATCAGCAATAGGGAGCCTCATGTATGCCATGCTATGTACATGACTTGATATAGTACATGCTGTGAATGTCACGAGCATATGTCAATCAGATCCAGGCAAGAAGCACTGGATAGCTGTGAAGAACAGTCTTAAGTACTTGAGAAGAACTAAGGACATGTTCTTGGTCTTTGGAAGAAGATCAGAGTTGAAGGTAGAAGGATGCACACATATTGATGATAGAAAGTCTACATCAGAATATGTGCAATGGTGGTTCAGTAAATTGGAAGAGTTCCAAACAACCGATCATTATAGATTCTAACTTAGAAGCTGAATGTTAAGCCGTCTCTAAGGGTGCAGTGGAAATCTTTTGGTTTAAAAGGTTCATTGCATAGTTAGGTGTAATGTCATCAGATGTCATAACACTCTACTGCGATAACAAAAGGCACCATAGCACTAGCTAAGGAGCCAAAGGTCTCACCAGAAATCGAAGCACATAGAGCGGCAGTTTAACCTAATAAGCGACTACCTCGAAAGAAAATAAGTAGAGGATCAGAGAGTAGACTCCACAGAAAATGTGGCGGACCCATTCACTAAGCAGCTAAGTCGGCAAAAAACTAAAGCGCATCTTGAGAAGATGGGGCTTAGGTTTATGGCTGCTTGGCTTTAGTGCAAGTGGGAGATTGTTAGATGTATGCCCTAGAAGCCAATCTGGCTGACACATTGTTAATTCTAGGGACATAATTTTGTACTTGACTATTTGTTATTGAATAAATAAAAGGCATCTTTTCATTCATATTATTTATGTGTCTATGAATCGTCCAAGAAATTAATAAGATGATGATGCATATTCTCAAGAGTTGAGAATTTGAGCCATGTATCATTAGTGATTATTTTCTAAACGCTTCTGATCGATGGATCATCACGAGGACGGTGATCGATCCGATGAGATCAGTGCACAGATTACTTTCCTTATGGATGGACGAGACTCGAGTCCACAGTGTAGCGACACTGAAGTAATAGTGCAGGTGCTTGTTAAGAACAAGGGTACTGAGCGTGACCAATACAAGAAGTCACTTGGATGTCTATCCACTCGTCGGTGACTTGCTTGATGTTGCAGTAGTATGACTGGTCCTTTGACCTGCGGTGCTTCAGCTACTCACAGTGAGGTTATTGTAGTTTGACTACACGTATACATGGTCTTTAGTCATATGGGTCCTTGTAGTGTAGATTGGCTGCATTAAGTTCACTGTAGGAGTAGGGTATGCACTTACATGGAATCTATCGACCTTGATAGAAGAGGAGTGATCCTATGTGATTTGTTAGACTGAGTTCTAAGACCTTGGCCAGGGCACTAATATAAAGTGGAGAAAGAGTTTTTCACTAACGAACTCGAGTCGAATAAATCTTGATATATGACAGACGAAGGGGTTTGACGAGTTATCCATGACCTCCGGTCTGTAGGGATCCACGATAGTAGGACTGTATCACACGATAACTGCACCTAGAGGTTCATCATTCTATTCTACTGGGTAGCCACTACATGCTGCTAGGTGTCACTGGTGGATGGTGGGACTCACAGGGATTATCTCGATGATCGATAAATCCTAATGAGTAGAGTTGGAATCGTTCCAATCTATTGAAAGGAGTTTTCAATGATATTGTGATAGAGATCATAATATATCTCACTACCAGTCAGAGTAGAACCTATGGAGTAACACACACTAGAAGTATTGACCGATCCGATGGTTGAATCGTGACTAAGAATCACAAGTAATCAATTCGATTGATATTCAGTTGAAGAAGGAACAAAGGGAATTAATTAATTGGACTTGAAACAAGAGTCCTACTTCGATTAGGATTCCTAGAGTCCTAATTGGATTAGGACTGGGAATCCTAGTTGGAGTAGGACTGGAATTCCTACTTGGAATAGGATTCCTATAATCCTAATTAGATTAGGAGTTTTGAATTAAAATTAGATTCCTACTTGGAGTAGGATTCCTAGAGTCCTAATCAGATTAGGACTTCGGATTCAAATAGAGTCCTAATTGGATTAGGACTAAAATTAAATATGTCCTAATTTGGATTAGGGTTTCTTAAGTCACAATTAATTATTAATCTAATGAATCAATAAGACTCCTAATTGGATTAGGATTGAAGAGTTCAATTGAGTCAAAATTGATTTAAGTTCTAATTGGATTAGGACTTACCAAGATTGGATCCAAATTGGTTCACCCTTGGGCTAAGCCTAATTGGATTAGGGCTTGACCACATTAGGGCATCCAAAACCTTAGTTAATGAGGATTAGGGCAACACAAGAGGAGCGGCTCATGCCCTTCCCCTTTTCTCCTCCTTGGTGCGGCATGAAGAGAGGGGCCGGCGCCCCTCTTATGGAAGAGTGTCAAAGGGCTCCTAACTTGTAGGAGCCCTAGATGCTATTTAAGAGGAGGCCTTGGGGGCTGACCTAATTTGAGTGAATCCCTCTTCTCCTCAGCCATGGCCTCCTCCTCCTTCTCCTTGGTTTTCAGCCGCAAGCAAGGGAAGCAAAAGACAAGGTGTTGGCGGTCCCCTTCTTCCTCCTCCTTGGTTCCAACGCAGGAAAAAGGAAATGGGCTGCAGGGGCTTCGTTCCTCTTCTTTTCTTCATCCTTCTTCTTCCTCCTCTCAAGCATATTCAAGAGTTGAAAGAAAGAGAGGAGATCAGCCATCAAAAGTGATCTCTGCAAGGAAGCTAGCACCCCGGGGAGATAGAAAGCTTGGATCGGTTCTCTGCTTCGTGTGGATACCCGTAGAGGCCGGGCACTTGAACGGCTTCAAGCGAACCTCCATCCTAAACCACGAACTTCAGTTTGCGGTGATCATCTACCCGCACAAGGTGAAGATCTGATCTTCTAAAGGTTTTAAAAGTTTTTAATCCTTATCTATCTACGAACGGTTTTTGAACAACGTTCATGCGATGAACGGTTGATCCCGCGCATGCCTCTTCCGCTGCATCTGAATTTTTTAAAATTTCAGCGGCATGATCGGGGTTTTCTAACACATGCATCACATATACATAACTATATGAATTAATACAAACAACATATATGTTATGTATTTATTTTTTTACTTTTATTTTCAGATCTGATTTGTTCATTAAAATCAGAGATCATATGAATCATAAATTTTATTTAGATCTAATCTAAACGATATTATGATTTCAGATTTATTCATGTTACTAATCCTAACACAAACATGCATCATATACATCCAAAATTTCAGATCTACTTAATCATGCATAATCAGCAATTAAATCAATAATAAAAAGCACTTTAGATCTAATTTAAATATGTTAATGATTTTAGATTTAATTGTAAGAATTAAAACATAAAAGTTTAAAAACGAACCTGGCTCTGATACCGCTGAAAGTGTATCTTAGGTTCTTCGGTGTTTAGCATGCTGAATTTTTTTTTTGGAAAACCATGGCTGAATCTCGATCGGGTTGCCTACGTACCCCTTCACAAGGGGGATCAAGCCACACGTAGCTCTTTTTGAGTTTCAAAAATGCAGAGAAAAAATGAATCAAACAATTTAATTCATGCATGCTTACAAGATCAAATCTAGAAAGCAGCACATTAAGAACACATAGGATTATGCTGGAATCGTTTAAACAATTATGCTAAAACTTTTATGTATGATTAACTATCAGATCTGAAACTTAAGAACTCTATTCCAATTAATCTCTAAATATTAATCGAATGGATTCTGGAGATATCTCCATGAGAAGCCCCAAAAGAGGGT
This sequence comes from Phoenix dactylifera, assembly GCF_051530095.1. Classification (NCBI taxonomy): domain Eukaryota; kingdom Viridiplantae; phylum Streptophyta; class Magnoliopsida; order Arecales; family Arecaceae; genus Phoenix; species Phoenix dactylifera. The sequence goes on along the minus strand of NC_143193.1, from coordinate 23,871,176 downwards.
AAAACCTCGGAGAATCGGACCTACACCTTGACACCATAATAAATGATTAATGCTAGAATAATACCTTTATGATGGATGAAAGTTGTGGATCTGATTTTTGACTTCGCAGCCATGCACACGAATGGCCTTTACGAGAAGTTCATGCGAAGCTCTGAAGGATCTTCTTCCGTAACAGTGCTAGCAGTTGCTGAACACCTGAAGGCTGAAATTTGCTCGCCGGGATTCAATCAACTCTTGATCAATCGTCTTGAAGTAGATGGAGATGAGGTTTGTAGGAGAAGTAGAGGATTCAGATCTGATCTTGAATCTTCCAGATATTCACCTTGAAAAACCTAGCTAAAATGGAGAAGGAAGAGGAGAAGGAGGCATGTGAGGAAGAAGTCTACAATGCAATGTGTAGCCGGTGCCCATTTTTGACCCCTTTTAATGGCATTCGAATTTTATTCAAAATTAAAAAATTAGCTCCTGAAATCCTTCTTTAGTTGGTGCATGCAATGGAATAGGAACAACCCAAATCAGATCTCAACCAAATCTGATTTAAATTCAAACTTTAAACACATGCGCAAGGGGAGAGTGATGCAAAATTCCATGCGGCAAGGCAAAAGACTTCATATTTTCGAACTCACCTCTTGAAATTCGAATTTCAATCATTCAAAAACTCATATGCCACCTTGGCTGATGGTTTGAGTGATTAAAATCATTTAACACATTGCTTAATGTTTGAATTTAAATTCAAACACCAAGCAATGTCGCCAAGTGTCAAGCAATGAGTTCATGCGCCATGCATTAATTTTGGGTTATTTAAAATTCATGAAATCCAATTCCATGTCACCACTAATTGCCACATCATCTGAAACTAATCCTCTTGTGTTTCACCTAATCAAATTTGGTCAAACCTGGATTAAAACAAAGCAATTTGGTTGAACCCAATCTAATCAGGTTAGGCCCTGATTGAGCTCAAATTGAATCCAATTCAATTTTGGCTCATCCAAACTCAATCAAATTGAATTAATTACTTTGTGTTGCACCTAATCCAATTAGGTTAATCCCTAATTAAGCACAAATTAATTTAAAATTAATTTGATCAGCTTAAGTTCTTTTGGTTCTGACCTAATCCAATCAGGTCAAAATCCTGATTGAGCCCAAAGTTGAATCCAATTCAATTTGGCTCATCGTTAGCACAATTACTCAATAAAATTGAGTTTATTAGTAATTTAATTACTAATTAATCCTCCAATAATTACTTTAATTATTTTATAAGATAATTTACCAATCAAATTGACCAAATTACCCCTGAATGATTCTTAATCATTCATCAACCTTCTTGATCAATCAGAAAACTTCTATGCGTGTGACCTCATAGGTTCGAACCTAAGCTGGTAGTACAGAAATGACTTCCTGCACTAATCGATGTGACCATCTAGCAATGATACCCGACATCCGAATAGGCCGAATATATGCGAAGCAAATATTCTAGAACCCTGGACCATGGTTACTGTATAATTCATCCCTTTGACTCCTAATGCCAGGATGACTTAGAGCTCACTGTCAACTCTATAATTTGTATATCTATTATGTGATTAACTTTAGATATCCCATAACTCCTCACTGGAATTATCCTGGCCAAGATTTTGCTAAATTAATCACAAGATATTATCTCCTATTTTTAGGAGGGGTCAATTCCATCTTGACTCACAACTGACTACGCAAGTACTTGACTGCACCCAGTGACCTTCCGTCATTGAATTAGAAATTCAAGTAGTCTGATACCAAAGTACAATAAGTTGCTTGTTAATCACTGTGGTGATTTCAGGTCTGAGAGATACTTATATCCATATCCACTCGAAACATCTCTCGATAGTAGAGTGTTCCAGAATTGGTCACGTTCAGCGAAATATACTCCTACACTTCACCTGTGTGGCATACCAGTGTCTCCACACTCCTTGGTTAAGAGGATAACCAACGTATATGTCACACAACGACCTAATCTCGATAATGCTATCATCCTTATAACAATATATCATTTGGTCGCGAGCTTGTTTAAGGACTCGAAGATAAATTCTCCTTTATCATTAATAAGTCTTAAGGACTTCATCATATAAGAGTTCATTTGAAGATGTAAAATGATGAATAATGCCAAAAAACACTTTATTAATTTGTCAATTCATTTACAAAATCCAATCATCAATATGTTGACGATTGACATTTAGGATATAATTCCCAACAGGCGGCCCTCCTACTTCCTCCATTTGGTTCCAATATGAAGAAAAATAAAAAGACTGCGAAGGGCTTTTCTTCTTCTTCCATAGAACCAACATTCTTCTTCTTCCTCCCTTAGGCATTCAAGAGTTGATTCAAAGGGAGGTCTTCAGCCATCCAAAGCCATCTCTGCAAGGGAGCTAGCACCCTAGGAAGATACGAAGGCTTCGATCGTTTCACTACTTCGTATGGATACCCGTAGAGGCCGGACGTATGTGCGGCTTCCATCGAACCTACAACAAATCCACGAATATCAGATTTGCGGAGACCATCTACCTGCACAAGGTGAAGATCTGATCTTTCTAATAATGTAAAATTGTTTAAAAGAATTTAATCCTAATCTATCTACAAACGATGTTTTACAAATAAGTTCTTGCGATGAACGAAATCTCGCGCACGCCTTCCGCTGCGCATTGAATTTTCTAAAATTTTCTGTGGCGTGCGAGGGATCCTAACATCTACACTCTTTTGTTAAGAGGACAACCAACGATATGGCACACAACGATCTATTCTTGATAATGTTATTGTCCAAGTAATAGCATGTCGCTTGGTCGCGAATCCTCCTTTATTTTTTAAAAGAGTCCTAAGGACTTCATCACATCACAGGAGTTCAAAAAGATGTATAGAATATATGCGATGAATAATACCAAATAACCTTTTATTAATTCATTAATTCATATACAATTCAATCATCAGTAGGCCGATGATTGACTTTTAGGATACAATTCCCAACAATTCCCACTTGGACTAAAGCCAATCGGTATAGTATCGTATACCCATCTTCGACTTATGATCATTGAACTCTTTAATGCCGAGGAATTTAGTAAATGGGCCAGCCAAATTTTTCTTCGAGGTTCTCTGCCTCGCACACTGAGTCAGCCACAGTATTCTGCTTGGAACTTTTCCAGCAGACAACACCACCTTTTAGGGTAAATATATAACCCGACACGCTCTTGCTATCATCTCGATCTGACTGGAAACTGGAATCAGTGTATCCTACTAGTTTCAAGTCAGTATCACCGTAGACAAGCCACTGGTCCTTAGTATTTCTCAAATACTTATGGATGGTTTTTACAACCTTTCAGTGGTTGTTACCTGGATCAGACTGGTATCTACTCACTACCACTAGTGAATATGCCACGTCTGGTGTAGTGCATGTCATGGCAAATTAATCATGCTGAACCTTTTCAGCACAGTATCAATGTACGTGGATTGGGACAATCCAAGCAATCTTTTAGATCTATCTCTATAAATCTTCATACCTACGATATAAGATGCTTCTTCCAAATTCTTCATGGCAAATTGAGATGAAAGTCAAACTTTTATTCCCTGTAATGCGGGGATGTCATTCCTGATTAAGAGAATATCATCTACATACAAAACAAGAAATACAATCACTAAACCATTTGCCCATTTATAAATGCAAGGTTCTTCTTCATTCTTAATGACGCCATACGTTCTGATCACCTTATCAAAATGTATGTTCCAACTCCGAGAAGCTTGCTTTAATCCATAAATGGATCTCTGAAGCTTGTACACTTTAGATTCATCTATAGATGTAAAACCTTCAGGTTGTATTATATACACTTCTTCTTCTAAATCTCCATTTAGAAATGTGGTTTTTACATCCATCTGCCAGATCTCATAATCTAAATGTACTGCTATCGCAAGCATAATCCGAATAAACTTGAGCATTGCTACAGTAGAAAATGTCTCATCATAATCAATACCATAATGTTGACGATATTCCTTTGCAACCAGGTGGGCTTTATAGGTCTCAATCTTTTCGTCTGCACCCCTTTTCCTTTTGAAAATCCATTTACACCCTATGGATTTTATTCCTTCGAGTGGGTCAACTAATGTCCATACATCATTGTCCTTCATGGACTCCATTTCAGTTGCATGGCTCCAAGCCATTTATTAGAGTCATACCTCTGCATTGCATCCATATAGGTGACCGGATCCTCATCATTTTCACCAAGTTCGATAGGATCTCCATTCCGGACCAAGAAACCGTAGTATCTATCCGGTTGACGTAGTACTCTTCCTAATCGTCTTAATGGTGCATTTATAATGGGTTCTGGATTTGATCTAATCAACTCAGATTCTAAACGTTCAGTGGTTGGTGTCGGTTCTTCAACATGTTGAATTTTTTTAAGTTCAACATTAGAACTATTACTTCCTTCTCCAAGGAATTCCTTCTCTAAGAAGACAACTATATTGCTGATGAACAACTTTTGTTCTTCAGCAAGATAGAAATAATAACCTTTAATCTCTTTAGGATAACCGATAAAGAAACATTTGTCATACTTGGTTTCAAGTTTGTCTGCTTTCAAACGTTTAACATAAGCCGAACACCCCCAAACCCTAAGATGAGAAAGCATCGGTTTCCATCCCGTCCACATCCCCAAAAGGATATGGGCAAACTTGCAAACCCCATCATGGATCAAACTATGTCTAACAGGGTTCGATTTCTCCTTTCTGATACTCTATTGTATTGTGGTGTACCAGGAGGAGTCCATTGGAAGAAAATTCCATTTTCTCCTAGATATGTCAAAAACTCACTGGAGAGATATTCTCCTCCTCGGTCTGATCGAAGAGTTTTAATACTCTTTCCAGTTTGTTTTTCTACTTCATTACGATATAATTTGAACATTTCAAATGATTCATATTTATGTCTCATTAAATAGACATAACCATACCTCAAAAAGTCATCTGTGAACGTAATGAAATACGAGTATCCACCTCTGACTTTTGTGCTCATTGGCCCACATACATCAGTATGTACAAGGGTCAATCAATCACTGGCTCGTTCATCTTTTTCGATAAAAGATGATTTGGTCATCTTTCCAAGAAGACATGACTCATAGGTTGTCAATGATTCACAATCATTAACATTGAGGATTCCTTCTTTACTTAACCTGTTCATCCTATTCTTGTTAATATGACCTAGCCTATGATGCCAAAGGTAGACATCTGTGACATTATCTATTCTAAGGCGCTTAGTTGACTTGTATATTATATTAACAGGCTGTGACAATAAATAGATGTCATTGCTCAATTGTCCATTCATTACAGTAACACCATTCATAATGATATCATAAGAACATTTCTATATTGAAATTTCATAACCGTTCATGGCCAAAAGGCCTACGGAAATTACATTCAATAAGTACGTAGGACAATAGTGACAATCACTCAAGACAACTACATGAGAATTGAAATCAAGTTTGAGATTTTCTAAAGCTAGAACTGGAATAGATCTTCCATCTCCAACATTCAGGAATCTCTCGTTGTTTCCAAATCTCTCATTTACCTGAAGTCCTTGCAACAAATTGTATATATTAAACGGACTTTCAGTATCTAATACTCAGGTCGAATTATCACATATAGAGAAATTACAAGGTGTTATCATATAAAAATCTTGATCAATAACTGATTGCCCTTTTCTCTTGCTTGGCCTGTTCGGATCAAGTGAGGCAAGGTACTGAGGATAATTCCTCTTCCAATACCCTTGCTTCTTATAGTAGAAGCACTTTGCCTTACTTTGATCAGCCTTCACCTTCTTGGTCTGACTTGGCTTAGCGCGTTGCACCTTTTTCTTTTGATTCTTATTTTTCTTCTTCCCTTTCTTAAAGGGACCACGACCCTAGGACGAACCTCCCACTAAATTCACCGACCCTTTTAGAAGTTGGTGATCCTTCTCAAACATTTGTAGTAAACCCAACAATTGGTGATAATTTACTACCAATTTTGTCATATGAAAATGAGTGAAAAATGGACGGTATGAACCAGAAAGAGAGTTCAGTATAGCATCCTTTCCCAATTGATCATGTAGGAGAAATTCGAGAGTGCCTAGGCGCTCGATTAAGTCAATCATGTACAATATATGATCGATCACTAAAGCCCCGTCCTTCATACGTGTGTTGAAAATAGCATAACTGGTCTTATGCCTTTCAACGTCGTCAGGAATACTGAAGGAATTGTTCAACACTTGAACAATTTCTTCAGGCTGCGCATTCTCAAACCTATGACTGAACTCGTCGTTCATCGCAGCGAGCATAATGCAATGGACAGTGATACAGTCACTGAGCCACTTCTGATAAGTGTCTCTGACTGTACCCCGTGCATTAGCAACGGGCTGCTCAGGTGCTGGATCTGTTATCACATAAAGGATCCGTTCATGCTCTAGCACAATCTTAAGTTTTCTAAGCCAGTTGTTAAAATTAGGTCCAGTCAACTTGTCATTATCCAACAATGAACGAAGTGATAAACTAGTGGCCATTTCTGCATAAAAAAAATCGGCTATCATTATATGAATAGACAAGACCCTAAAGACTTGGACTTTAGTCTAAAGATTCTTCAACTATTTTATACAAATTTGTAGCCTCTACCTCAAATTCGAAGAATTATTGATAGTCAACTTTAAAGACCACGGAATAGCACGTATCTAGTAGGATAGTGATTACAGGTATCGATCCACAGGGGTTGGGGTATAGTTGTTTTCTAAATAAAATATTTAAAAAGGAGAATTTGTAAAGGAAATTCAACTAAGAAATTTAATGAAAATGCAATTGAAGTGATATCAGTGTGAGAGGACCTAGGGCAAGAAATTCACCACTAACATCGGAACAAGGGTTATTTATATTTTAATTTATTCTTGGATTAACATGCAAATTGGCTACAAGCCTAATAAGCATTTGAATAAAATCTCACAAAAGTAATTTAGGCATAATCCATCTTCAGTTGGCATGAAATGTCTACCCTAATCTAAGGTGGCAGCACATCGCATCTTCCTTAAGCATGGACTATCTTATTTTTACTTCAATGATCATGAAGAATAGTTGTATAAACTTCATATTTAAAATCACAGAAATTAAACATGAAATAAAAGAAGATATTCATTAAAAACAATAAGTTCATACAACTCCAAGAATATAAAATTAAAAATATAAAACCCATGTCCCTTTGTTAGGGCTGCATCCAGCCCTAGTGAAGATCAGCCTTCCATGAAGTTGCGGGCGGCAGCAGCAGCACAGCAGCGGGCTCCCATTTGCATCATGATCAGCTTCCTTTCTTCCTCCCTCAGCACTTCATTCTTATTTTTTTATATACATGGGAAGTTATTCCCAAAATATCCATACCTCTCTCCCTCCTCTGTTTTTTATTTCTATGGGACTCGGCCTGTCAAGAGATTGATGGGATCAATCCCCCATGGGGGAAGAGGGAATGCCCCCAGGTGGGGAAGGAGGAATGCCCATCTCGGTTCATGCTGGGCCTTTTTATAGGCTGCGACTCCCTATCTCCTCCCCTGTTTCGAATGTAGATAAGGATGAAGACATGGTGGGATAAGGTTGCGGGATGAAGATAGAGCTGATCCGGGAGTTGCGATAATACTGGAAAGATACTGAGAAGATCTCGGATTAGAAGAAGAATTCTGTTTTGAGGCAGGGGATGATGCTGATGAAGCTCACGGTTGAGAGGACTTGATCCTTTGATGCGGATGCTAAGAATTGCTGGGAAGAGCGCATAGGTGTTGGCTTGATCCGTGATGAAGGGGGAACGCACGTAAACGGGATGAAAGATTTCCTAGGGAGGATAAACTCAAGAAAGATAGGAACAGAGGATTCTTCCGTGATCAATATGATTAATCCGAATGGGAGGTAGTTTGGATTCGGTTGGCAGTTGATGGGAAGATTAAGCTTTGTTCTGTTAAAACAGGGGATACATGGGCGGCTGAAAGCCATTGCGAACGGGAGGAAGGGCTTACGGGATGCTGTGAATCCTGGGAAGATAAAGTCGAATCGAGAACAATGCGGGATGAAGGTGAATCACGACCGAGATGAGGCTGAACTAAGAAAGTAGGGGATAAGCTTGGAGGGATTCACGGAATGGTTGGAAAGCGGTGACTTATCCGTGGATGAGATTTGATGCAGCTGGTGGATGCTGGATATGAGAAGGAAGCAGAGGATTTTTTTGGATGCAGAATAGGGGAGTTGATCGAAAGAAGAAAGACGTTGGGAGATTCGGATAAGGATGGAATGGCGTGGAAGAAACAGGATGGGGTGAAGTTCGGATTCGGAGGTTGGGAGGAAGTTGGGATCTCGGGATGAAAGGGAACTGCTCCTTGTTTTCGTGAAGGGAAGTCGGTCACGGTTGTGAAGTGATCTGGATGAAGTTCGGCTGGGAGATGATTCTTGAATCGCGGACGGGATGGAAGACACGCGGAGCAGAGGAGGAAGGCTGGGATGGATTACATCCGTGGATGAGGTGAATTGATGAAATATGATCTGGTGACGCGGAACAGGGGAGAGGTGTTGCGAGATACGCGGGGCGGACGTATGAAATTTGGGACTTGAACGGGATGATAGGCTTGGTTTTGTTCGTGGGACCCGAGAACTGAAAAGTGACGTGGAAGCTTGATCTCTAAGCATTTAAAGGATGACGTGGACACGGGTTCAGCTGCAAACGCGACCTGTACACATTAGTTCAGACATCATCCTAATTAGTTCGACGTAACCTGCACACATTAGACTCGACCAATAAAATCAAGCAAACTCGAATTATTTCTAATAATTTATTAAAATGCAATGATAAGGGGGAATGAATTTTCTTATGTTTAAATTTAAAATATATGCGTAAAAATAATGATAAGTGCTATAAGTAAGATATTAATTCATGCATTATTTAGCACTTATCACACCCCCAAACCTACATTTTGCTAGTCCTCGAGCAAAATAAAAACCAACTCACTTTCGCAAGAATCGCGATTGCATTTACCGTATGCAATAAGGCTTTAAACCCCTAGGTAGCCCTAGTGGACGAGTTTTGTCTCATGAGAGTTTCCGGCTCAGATACCCACAAACTGTTGTCTCTACCCAAAGAGTTTATTGTTTTATAAAATCTAACTTCAAATGCATAAGTACCAAGAATTTCAAACGCACACAAAGTTTTAATTACTAAGTCAGCCCAAATCTTAGGTCAGTATGCAACTTAAGTTGAAGTCATTAAGTTTTCGTTAGAGAATTGTAAGGCTAATTTATACTTGGGTGCTCGGTGATATCTGGACCATACACAAGCTAAGGCTTTAGATTCTCCAAAATACTGCTAAAACTAGTAGTTTTCAAGAATTGGTCAGATAAGACATAATCACTGATTCAAAATCATCCTATCTTGCAGGATTTCGAGAGTTGTGGATGTTTACTTTAATACCTCATGGGCTTTATCTATAATATTCCAGTTTACTCGAATGTTTACAATGATGGCTTTCACACTATCATCTTTTTCAAGGTCAATATTATTATTTTTTTAATATATTTTTTTATTTTTTTTTATTTTGTATTTATAAATAAATTACGCACTTTTACTCTTGTAATGATTCCTCCGTGTAGCGAGCATTCAGTCAACACTCCTACACCAGATGGTGTAAGGTGTTGGGCATCAAGACTCCCCTACGGACCTATGCTCGGGTTCCTCATACAAGCCCGCTGACCTTTGACAATAGGTAGCCCTTTTCGATGTACCTAACTAAATTCACTTCTTCTTTTTTTTTTTTTTTTAACATAGGATAATAGTGAATTAGATAGGAATGATTCATCAGGACTCAAGGTTGCTACCAGACTTAACAACATAATGTTGAACCTAACCCTTAGAAGTGCAGGCCATACGTGTTGTAAAATTTCAAAGTAAAAATTATCTTACAACTTACTAAAAGAACTTTTAATAAAAAGAAGTCAAATTGTCTTACTTCTGACTAATCATTGGGCTTGTTAGATTTTATATACTTTGTGTGTTTATCATTTCGGCACTAAGGCACGGAAATTAGGTGTTTTTTTTATAGGTAAATCTTATTCAAAAATGCGAAAATGCGAAAAATTTCTTCAAAAATTTCAATCTTATACCCCCCAACCTAGACCAAACATTGTCCTCAATGTTTTTTTTTTGAATATTATATTATTATTTTTATTATTTTTTTATATTTTTTTATATTTTAAATTTTTTTTTTATTTTAGTTTGGACGAAAATATGATGCAGATGGAAAATAGAAGCATTTTACCTTAGTTGCATCAGTAATATGAGGACTCCTGCTAAGAAATTAGAAAATATGTAATAAAAAATGCAAAAATGTCCTACGAAAATTGGGTTGCCTTCCAACAAGTGCTAAGTTTAACGTCTTTAGCCAGACATAGTACATCCTTAATTATATCATACCGGGTATAGTTGATTCTAATGTTCTGATCTCAGCTCGAATATTCCTTAGGGTTCGTTCTATTTCAGGGTCAAAAGGTAATAGTTCAGGAGATCTGGAACGACACCCTAGCATGCACCAATACTCTTCTGATCAGTCACGTATAGTTAAGCATGCACTAAAAGAAAAACACATCAAATCCTTGTATTTGCCCTAAAATCACTAGACAGCTCCTAACTGGTTTGAAGAGGGCACCTAAGCCTCCAATCCGGTCTAATGAACTTAGTTGACCAGGTAAGCTCCCAGGTAAGTGGGGGGGTCACGATGCATTCGCAAAGGTCCCACTTAAAAACCACTTGCCTCGAACAGATGAACTGTCTCCCTTAAGGGACAAAGCTTGCCTAGACATCAACTGAGCCACAGAGCGAAATTGGTGCAACTTTCGGTGATCTTCGTCCTATTGAGCTCGAATGTCCCTAGGGGCCAACGTCTAATTGATTTTAATTAAAGTGATAGCTATGTGAGAATTGATTCACCTAATTTGGGCAAGAATCTGGTAATGAAATCCAGTTCTTATCTTGTTGGGGTGATTGCCCTTACTATGTGCGGATTAATTGGTGTATGTGTATCAAGCATGCATTCACACTTTTTGCTGAATTTAAAATCAAACAATCACCGTAATATTTCAGGCTAATTGGAAATCAATTTAAATAAGAAAGATTCAGATGTTACCAAAGAAAATTTTTCCAGCAATTTTTTTATTTTAAAGCAAACCTCTACAGCCTTCCTTTTCCAGCAATTCCCTTTTTGATCGTCCCAAATGTCCTCTTCGATTTCTGATCAAGAAAAATCAAAAATTAGTAAGAGAGAGAAAGGAGATAAGAAAAGTAGCCAAAATAGAAAATATTTTTATTTTATTTTAGATATATAGATTTTTTAAAAGTTTTTTTTTTGAAAGTTTTTTTTTAATGAAAAGAAAAATAACTATGTTAACAATCTCCGGCAACGGCGCCAAAAATTGATAGTCAACTTTAAAGACCACGCAATAGCACGTATCTAGTAGGATAGTGATTACGGGTATCGATCCACAGGGGTTGGGGTATAGTTGTTTTCTAAATAAAATATTTAAAAAGGAGAATTTGTAAAGAAAATTCAACTAAGAAATTTAATGAAAATGCAATTGAAGTGATATCAGTGTGAGGGGATCTAGGGTAAGGAATTCACCACTAACATCGGAACAAGGGTTATTTATATTTTAATTTATTCTTGGATTAACATGCAAATTGGCTACAAGCCTAATAAGCATTTGAATAAAATCTCATAAAAGTAATTTAGGCATAATCCATCTTCAGTTGGCATGAAATGTCTACCCTAATCTAAGGTGGCAGCACATCGCATCTTCCTTAAGCATGGACTATCTTATTTTTACTTCAATGATCATGATTAATACAACCATTGAGGGAATATCAAATTAATAATTCAGTTTAATGTGATACATCACTAATGAATACGACACCCTCGATACATTCATGATATATTAAGAGAATGAGATCAAGACGTCTTCCAATGATTGACAACGAGATAACATTTGTAGTAGAAAAGTGATAGAGAACTCTTAATTCTAATTCAGCAAAGTTTCAAGTGAAAAATACTCTTAAGGGCAAAACAATAATTTTCATTGTTAAGGGTATGTAGCTCTATTGTGGCATGCATTCAAAATTGCTTGAAATATGTTTCATTAATTATATGAATTAGTCTAACCTTAAGATGCAGGAAAGTATGGATTGAGTCGACCCCAACTTAAGTGGAGTCGACCCTGGCACACCTTGGAACCATCTGGCACACCCCTGCAAAAATAGCACAGATCCCAATGTATCTTTGAGTCGACCCCATGTATCTTTGAGTCGACCCCAAAGAACTTTGAGTCGACCTCAGCTTCAAGCCTCAAGAAAATAACTCTCTGGAATTTACTGAGAGGGCCGACCCCAAGTTTCCTTGAGTCGACCCTAGATGGAGCCGACCCCAGGAACACTTGAGCAGACCCCAATGGAGCCGACCCCAACTGAACATGAGCTGACCCTAAGGATATATGCTCAAAACCACGTCTCTGGAATCCCTGAGAGGGTCGACCCCAATGGAGCTTGAGTCGATCCCACTGTAGCATGGGTCAACCCCAAGAAAGGTTGAGTCGACCCCAGTAAAAACAGCCGAAAATGCAAGGTTCTATGGTTCCTGAGAAGGTCGACCCCACTGTAGCAGGGGTCGACCCCAGTGAAGTTTGAGTCGACCCCAGAGTGAGTTGGGTCGACCCCAAGTCTAACGAATACTAAGTTGAGTCGACCCCAGGAAAGTTTGAATCGACCCCAGCACGGGCAAGGGCATAACGGCTAGTTCTGCAGAAGTACTTTTTCACCTTCCAACGGCTAGTAACGGCTAGTTTTTCAAATCTAACCAATGGGGAGTGACCAATAGAGGTGGGCAAGTATTTAAAGTGACACTATTCATCAGAGGAAGCATCTTTTGCTAAGAAATCAATAGTTCATTCAAGTAAAAGCAAGCCCTAGCATCCTTCATCAAGGTTCTCCATTTAAGTCTCAAAAAGGAGGTGACTGAGCAATCTAAGTGTGCATTCAACAGCTCCACTAAACCATTGTGAAGTGAAGTAACCTTGGCAAAGAAGAGAAGAGCATCCTCAAAGCGATAACTATTTCTTATCTCTTCTATTAGTGTAAAATTGTTATGTTTGCTCTTCTAGGAGTTTCAAACTCTTTCTACTTAATTACTTTGTAAGATTTGTTGGTGAGCCCGTAAAACCAACGGTGTAGGTTGTTGGTGAGCCTGCAAAACCAACATAGGTTTTTGGTGATCCCGAAAAACCAAAGTGTAAAGATTTTTGGATTGTGAGCCCGGAAAACAATCCAACTGTAATCCGCAGGATTATAGTGAATTTCCAAGGGGATGCTTGGATAGTGGACGTAGGTGCTTAGAAGAGCACCGAACCACTATACTTCTTGTGTGTTTGTATTGTGCATTGTTCTAACTTTACAACACGCACTCAATTAATATTAACTAAACCACTCACTCATCAATTAATTTAATTAAGGGATTGAAAAATTTAGAAAAACCAATTCACCCCCCCTCCCTCTTGGCTTGTCGCCTTAGGCAGCAGAGAGTTTGTGAAGAAAATTAAACTAAGAAATTTAATAAAAATGCAATTGATAATGATATGAGTAGAAGGAACCTAGGGCAAGGAATTCACCACTAATATAGAAATAAGGGTTATTTGTAACTTATTTCATTCTTGGATTATTATGCAAATTGGCTACAAGCCTAATAAGCATTCGAATAAAATTTCACAAAAATAATTTAGGCATAATCCATCTTCAGTTAGCATGAAATGTCTACCCTAATCTAAGGTGGCAGCACATCGCATCTTTCTTAAGCATGAACTATCTTATTTTTACTTCAATGATCATGAAAAACTTTTGTATAGACTCCATACTTGAAATCACAGAATTTAAGCATGAGGTAAAAGGATATTTATTAAGAACAAGAATGTCTATACAATTCCAAGAACATGAAATTAAATAAACAAAACCCGTCTTCCTTTGTTAGGGCTGCATCCAGCCCTAGAGAAGAGCTCAGCTTTCCATGGAGTTGTAGACGACGGCAACAGTGCAGCAGCAGGCTTCCATCTATTTGTTCATTCTCCCTGGAGACTCCACTGAAAACAGCTCCCTCTCAGCACTTCCTCATTTCTTCTTATGGGAAGTCATTCCTAGAATACCCCAAAAATACTCTCCCTCTTGACTCCATGCTGTGTACACGACCTGATATAGCCCTTGCTGTGAGTGTCACTAGCAGATATCATTCGAATCTAGGTGAAGAGCACTGGACAGCTGTGAAGAATATTCTTAAGTACTTGAGAAGAACTAAAGATTTATTCTTGATCTTTGGAGGAGCATCAGAGTTAAAGGTAGAAGGGTACATAGATTCAGACTTTATGACTGATATCGATGATAGAATGTCTACATCTGAATATGTGTTCTTGTGCAATGGTGGTACGGTGAATTAGAAAAGTTCTAAACAACCGATCATTGCTGATTCTACTATGGAAGCTGAATATATTGCCACCTCTGAAGCTGCTAAGGAAGGCTTCTGGTTCAAAAAATTCATTGCGGAATTGGATGTAATGTCATCAGATGCCATACCACTCTACTGCGATAATAATGGCACCATAGCTCTTGCTAAGGAGCCAAGGTCTCATCAGAAGTCAAAGTATATAGAGCGGCGCTTTCACCTCATACGCGACTATGTTAAGAAGAAATATATCGAGGTGTAGAGAGTAGACTCCGCAGACAACGTGGCGAATCCGTTCACTAAGCAGCTGAGTCAGCAAAAGACTGAAGCCCACCTTGAGAAGATGGGACTTAGATATATGACTGATTGGCTTTAGTGTAAATGGGAGATTGTTAGATGTATGCCCTAGAAGCCAATCTGGCTGACACATTATTAATTCTGGAATATAATTTTGTACTTGACTTCATTATTATTAAATAATAAAAGGCATCTTTTTCATTCATATTGTTTATGTGTCTGTGAATCGTCCAAGGAATTAATAAGATGATGATGCATATTCTCAAGAGTTGAGAATTTGAGCCATGTATCATTGGTGATTAATTTCTAAATGCTCCTGATCGATCGATCATCACGAGGACGGTGATCGATCCTATGAGATCAGTGCACACATTGCTTTCCTTGTGGATGGACGAGACTCGAGTCCACGGTGTGGGGACACTGAAGTAATAGTGCAGGTGCTTATTAGAGAACAAGGGTACTGAGCGTGACCAAGACAAGAAGTCACTTGGATGTCTATCCACTCGTCAGTGACTTGCTTGATGTTGCAGTAGTGTGACTGGTCCTTTGACCTGCGGTGTTTCGGCTACTCACAGTGAGGTTATTGTAGTTTGACTGCACGTATACATGGTCTCTAGATATATGGATCCATGCAGTGTAGATTAGCTACAGTAGGTTCATTATAGGAGTAGGGTGTGCACCTATATGGAATCTATCGACCTTGATAGATAAGGAGAGATCCTCTGTGATTTATAAGACGGAGTTCGTAAGACCTCGGCCGGGGCAGTATACATAGTGGAGAAAGAGTTTTTCACTCTCGAACTTAAATCGAATAAATCTTGACATATGACAAACGATGGGGTTTGACGAGTTGTCCATGACCTCCGTCCTGTAGGGATCCACGATAGAAGGACTGTATCATACGATAACTGCACCTAGAGGTTCATTATTCTATTCTACTAGGTTGCCACTACATACTGCTAGGTGTCACTTGTGGATGTTGGAACTTACGGGCATTCACCTGATGATCGGTAGACCCTGACGAGTAGAACTGAAAGTGTTTCAATCCACTAAAAGGTGTTTCAGTGATATTGAGATGGAGATCTCAATATGTCTCATTACCAGTTAGATTAGAACCTACGAGGTCACACACATTAGGGGTTCTGATTATTAGGATTGTCGAATTGTGATTTGGAATCACAATGTCAATTGTCAATAAGATTGATGTTCGAAATAACCCACTAAGAGTTAGTGAGTTAAATGGAAGAATTAAATAATTATAATTAAATTATAATTAAGTCTTTTATTGCTGATTAATTGAGTCAAATTATGTTGGATCTGACCCAAAGAAATTTGACTCAAATCCTAGTCAAGAGTTGGCTAGATCGAGTCCCTAAAAACCCTGCCTAATTCAGCCTTTTTCCTATTATTGGAGCCTTCCTCTTGATGCCTTATTTTGAGGGGTCAAAATAGGCAAAAGGGGGCAGCCAATAGGGCAAGGAGTGGCGTGGCACCCTCTCCTTCTTTGCTTTCAGCCGGCACCCCTTAATTCTTTCCAAGAATCAAGGGGCCATCCAATTAAAAAAAGGGAGGCACCAAGGAATCCTAGTGGGACTAGGACCCTTGGCGCCTAGGGTTTTGAACCCTATAAAAAAGGAGCCCCACGCCCCAAGTTTTTCAAGAATTCTTCTCCCAGGCGTGGGGCAGCAATGAGGAATTTTTTGGGATTTTTAAATCAGCAAGGAGAGAATCAAAACAAAGAAAGCATTTCTTCTTCCTTTTAAGACTGCACAAGGTGGGATCCTTGTGATTTCTTCCTCCTTCTTCTTCGACATCCAAGAGAGATTTTTGCAAGGAGCTAGTACCCCGGTGAAGCCCCATCTTTGATCTTCAGCAATCTCGTGTGGATACTTGTAGAGGCCGCACGTGCGGCTACAAGGAACCAAACCACGATCATCGGTTGCGGTGTTCTTCTACCCGCACAAAGGTGAAGATGAGATCTTCATTTGAATTTTTAGATTTCTGATTTGCTGGTAGTTTAACAATTCATAATTACTTATTAGATCTTAGTTTAGTCCCCATCTGAATTCAAAAAGGTTCTGAATCGTTCTAAATCAGAAAATTTTTGAATTCACCCGATCCTGTTCTGGCGTATGCGATGCACCAGGCCCGGCATGCGGATTCCGCCGCGATCGTCGCGCCGCTGTGGGGAACACCAACAGACAGTCTCAAAAAATTCATCTAGGTGTTTATATGGGTCTTCGTTGGTGAGCCCATAAAAAGATGGGAGCATTTGGATCATACTAGACTTTATTTCATATTGTACAGCTACTACCTCAGGTAATCGAATGCAAGATGGAAAAGTGTAAATGGTGGGAGTAAAGTACTCCCTCAAGAGTTTTGGTTGTTCTTTAGCCATTTCAAGAGGTGGGGATGATTCTAATGTTTTGGTTCCAGCTCGAATATTCCTAAGGGTCCGTTCTATTTCAGGGTCAAAGGATAATAGGTCGCGTACTCTAGAACGACTCTCTTGCATAAACTAATACTTGATCAATCAAGCATGCAGTAAAAGAAAAATACATCAAATCCTTGTATTTGCCCTAAAATCACTAGACAGCTCCTAATTGGTTTGAAGAGGGCACCTAAGCCTCCAATCCGGTCTAATGAACTGAGTTGACCAGGTAAGCTCCCAAGTAAGTGGGGGGGTCACGATGTGTTTGCAAAAGTTCCACTTAAAAACTACTTGCCTCGAACAGATGATCTGTCTCCCTTATAGCGACAAAGCTTGCCTAGACATCAACTGAGCCGCAAAGCAAAATTGGTGCAACCTTCGGTAATCTTCGTCCTATTGAGCTCGAATGTCCCTAGGGGCCAACGTCTGATTGATTTTAATTAAGCTGACACTATGTGAGATTGAGTTCACCTAAGTTGAGCAAGAGTCCGGTGATGAAATTCGGCTCTTATCTTGTTGGGGTGATTGCCCTTACTAAGTTTGGATTAATTGGTGTATGTGTATCAAACATGCATTCACACTTTTGCTAAAATTAAAATCAAACAATCACCACAAAATTTCAAGCTAGTTGGAAATCAATTTAAACAAGAAAGGTTTAGAGGTTACCAAAGGAAATTTCCCCAGTAATTTTTTTTTTAAGCAAACCTCTACAGCATTCCTTTTCCAGCAGTCCCTTTTTTGATCGTCCTAGATTTTCTCTTCGATTCCTGCTTAAATAATTCCAAAAGAAAAATCAAAAAATAGTAAGAGAGAAAAAGGAGATAAGAAAAGTAACAAAAATAGAAAATATTTTTATTTTATTTTAGATATATATTATTATTTTTTTGAAAGTTTTTTTTTAAATGAAAAGAAAAACAACTATGCTAGCAATCTCCGGCAATGGCGCTAAAAATTGATCGGTTCTTTCAATTTCAAAAGTAAACCATGCAATAGCACGTATCCTGTAGGATAGTGATTACGGATGTCGATCCACAGGGATTGGAGACAAGTTATTTTTCTTAATTAAATAATTAGTTCAAAGGGCTTAAGCTAGAGTAAAAAAAAGAATTTTAAGTTATCGATTAATAAGAACTAAAAAGTAGGATGAATGCAACAGTAAAAATATTTTATGGAAAGAGATGTTTAGGGTTAGAATCCACCGATGGATTCGTAAGTGTGATGCTTTCAATGACTTAGATGCGTGTATGATCTGATTGCTTTTAACTACAAGTTAGGGCAATCATACAAAAAGTTGAAATCTAACCCACAGTATGAGTCATCTAAGCCTGATACAAACCATCTTCTCTAAGGATAGGCATGGTCTGTCCTATTTAGCATGATTCATCTGATGATTAATTTCTCAAAGATAAATCTGGTAGTTGCATAACAATCTCCTCCAAACCATAGGTATTGGATTCGATTTCGATAAACTAGATTAATTCATGCAAAGGCTTTCTACAAGATAAACATCTTACACAAATTAAACAAGACATTTCAAGATCATAATTTTATTAAATATGCAACTGTCTTACAATGCTAAAAATCAAAGAAATGCAACATAAATACTCATCCACGACTTCATCAAACCCCTAAACCAGGGTTCAGCCACTCATGATGCTCGGCGACTTTAGTCGGTTTGCTGAGATGCTCCACGCCATCCGCCTCAAGTCCTTCCCCCCTTTCGCTAATTGATCTGCTCCCAGCCTCCCTCTATTCTTTTTTTTATTCTTTCTTTCTCTTCAAAACAGAGCACTCCCTGTTTTTCATTTTCTTTCTTTCTTCCCTTTCAAAACAGAGCATCCCCCTCTCTTCCCTTCAGCCGATGGCCACCCTCCTCCTTATATAGACTCCACCTTGAAGCCAACGATGGATCGCGTGGAGAGGATCGTCCGGGGTGCTCATTTGGGAAGGGAGAATGGATCACAGGCTGTTGATTCTCGGGCGTGATGCTGGAGGGCAGATCATGAACGAAGAGGATGAAGGGGGTCAATCCGTGGGAGAATGGCCGGATCTCAGGAGAAAGGCGTGATCTGTGGAGCGCCGGACTGATTGCAGATGGCCGGATCAATGGAGCTGGCCGCTGGGATTCTGGGAGGTTGACGTGCGGACGGAAGAAGATGAGATGGGAGGCTGAGATGCGTTGTGGAACGGGTGTTGTGGGATCGACGGAAGGAGAAACGGATGCTGGGATTTCCTTCTTTGTGTGCCGGATTGGAAGCGGGAATCCTTGGACGCATTACTCGTGGAAGCTTGATCCATGGAAGCTGAATACGGACGGGAGAAGAGGAGCTGGCCGCGGGATCGATGGAATGGAGCTGGGAGGAGTCGATCACGACTTGATGGGCATTGGGAGATTGCTGGGTCGGAGGCGTGCTGCTGGATGCGCTGGATCGTTGATCACGGACGACTGGGAAGAGGGGCTGGCCGCGGGATCGATGGGAGGACACCGTGGAAGATGGACGGTCGTGATGCACTGCGGGAGGAAGAAGAAGAACAGTGAAATGAGTTTATTTTTCGTAACACTGTTCATATGAACAGTGTTTTCACGGAACACTGTTCATATGAACAGTGATTTCAGCATGAATAGTAATTTCAGGAAAAGTTTCTTTTCTTTGTGATGAAGTGAGAGTGGGAATCTCTATTCCGGAAGTTGTCTGAAGTTGGGTGCATGCATGGCAGCTGGGCATTGGGCTAAAATCCACTGTTATTGAACTGAGACGTGTCAGCTGGTACGCTCGGAAGGCGGGAACATGTGAATTATTTACTTCTTACCATATACTAAATTTATTTCAAAGATTGTTCAATTTTATGGTAAAATAAGTAGTTATCCGTTTAAGAACATTGATAAGTGCTGAAAAAAGAATATTCAATTATAGATTAATCAGCACTTATCAGGATGCGGATGGCTGGGAACGAACTGGGACCCATCCGTGGAAGATGGAGGCTCTGATCCGTGATGAAGAGGAGATGGATGCCGAGTCTGCTGATCCGTGAAGCCCGGGAGGATGACGTTGAATCCTGGCTGGTCGTGGGATAAGGATGAACTCGGACAGATTCGTGAGCTGGGAGGAAGGCTGCGGACGACTGGATTACGATCGTGGGAGAGAGGAATCCGGAAGAAGATTGTGAGGATCTCGATTTGGGAAGCGGCTGAGAGGAAATCTGGGAAGAAGGTGACATGGTTACAACGCGGAGGGAGATTGAAGAGGTTAATCGTGGGATGGAGCATGGGACTGGCTTTGGGATAAGGACGGTTACAAACGAAATGAACGTGAGATCGATCCAGAAGAAGAGGAAGTTTGTTCTTGGAGTTGATCATGGAAAAGATGGGATCTGGGACTTGGTTCCAAAGCAGAGGAAGATGTGAGAGGATAACCTTGGGAACTAGCGGAAGGGATGAAGCTTGGATCTGTTCGTGGACGTAATTCGGAGGAGATTGGCTTGTCGTCAATCCGGAATGCCGGGATGCATGCGGTTGAGCAGCTGGATGATGGATGCGATCGCGGACGGAAAAAGGATGCGGAGAAATAGGGGATGTTGATGTTCTAATCTAGATTCGGTTCTAGATGAATGTTGGAGAACATGGGAGCTGGGAAGGACGTGGAGGTTTGGATTCGGCTGGAAGGAGTGGGTTGTCGATTGGCTTGGATGCTGGGATGAATCCATAGATAAGGCGAGTCTAGATTCGGCTGATGGCTTGGTTTTGTTCGTGGGACACGGGAGCTGGGAAGGATGTGGAGGAGTTAGAAGAGAGACGCGTGGAAGAGATGTAAAGCAGGGGAGTTAATTCATGGATGATGGGATGACTTGAATGGCTGATTTCCACTGGGATGAAGACTAATCCATAGACATGATACGGGCTCAAACAGTGCAACGTGGGAGATTTTGGGAAAGAAGGTTGGAACATGAACAAGAGGTTGAACTCGATTGGATGTGGACTTGTAAAATAGTGCAGTGTGGGTTTAGGCATCATCCAATTGGGTTTGACTTGACCTGTATATATTAGGCTCGACAATATATAATCAAATCAAACTTAAATTATCTCTAATAATTTATTAAAATACAATCATGTAGGGAAACACATCTTTTATGGTTAAATTTACAAAATATGTGAATTAAAATAGTGATAAGTGCTATGAGAAAGAGGTTAATCTATGTATTATTTAGCACTTATCAATACCATAACGTTGACGATATCCCTTGGCAACCAGACGGATTTTATAGGTCTACCTTTCCGTCTGCACTCCATTTTCTTTTGAATATCCACTTACACCCTATGGGTTTAATCCCTTTGGGTGGGTCAACTAATGTCCATACATCATTGACCTTCATGGATTCCATTTCGGATTGTATGGCTCCAAGCCATTTATCAGAGTCATACCTCTGCATTGAAGCCATATATATGATCGGATCCTCATTGTTTTCATCAAGTTCGATAGGATTTCCGTCTCGGACCAAAAAACCGTAGTATCTATCCGGCTGATGTGGTACTCTACCCGATCACCTTAATGGTGCATCTAATATGGGTTCTGGATCTGATCTAATCAAATCCGACTCAATTGGTTCAGTAGATGGTGTCGGATCTTCTACAAATTGAACTTCTCTAAGCTCAACATTAGAGCTATTTGTTCCTTCACCAAGTAATTACTTCTCTAAGAAAATTGCTCTATTGCTTACGAACAACTTTTGTTCTTCAGCAAAGTAGAAGTAATATCCTTTAGTTTATTTAGGGTAACCAACAAAGAAATATTTATCAGACTTATGTTCAAGTTTGTCTGTCTTCAAACATTTGACGTATGCCGGACACCGCCAAATTCTAAGGTGAGAGAGTACCGATTTCCGTCCCATCCACATCTCATGTGGTGTTTTATTCACAGATTTACTTGAAACCTTATTAAGTATATAACAGGCTGACTCAAATGCATATCCCCAAAAGAATATGGACAAATCAACAAACCCCATCATGGATCGAACCATGCCTAATAGAGTTCGATTTCTCCTTTTCGACACACCATTATATTGCGGTGTACCAGGAAGAGTCCATTAGGAAAGAATCCCATTCTCTCCTAGATATGTCAAAAACTCACTGGAGAGGTATTCACCTCCTCGATCTGATCGAAGAGTTTTAATACTCTTTCCAGTTTATTTTTTTACTTCATTACGATATAATTTGAACATTTCAAATGATTCAGATTTATGTCTCATTAAATAGACATAACCATATCTAGAAAAATCGTCTAAACGTAATGAAATATGAATATCCACCTCTAGCATTTGTACTCATTGGCCCACATACATCAGAATGTACAAGGGTCAATAAATCACTGGCTCATTCACCTTATCCAGTAAAAGGTGATTTGGTCATTTTACCAAGAAGGCATGATTCACAGGTTGTCAATGATTTACAATCATTAACATCGAGGAATTCCTCTTTACTTAACCTGTTCATCCTGTTCTTGTTAATATGACCTAATCTATGATACCAAAGGTAGACATCCGTGATATTATCTATTCTAGGGCGCTTACATAACTTGTTGTTGCCCAACAAGACAACCCAAGAGGGGGGTGAATTGGATTTTAATTAAATATTGATCAATTAAAAATATAATGAGTAATTAACTAAATCTATTGCAAGCAAATTAGTTAGTTCACTAGATGCAGTGAGTGAAGAGAGAGAAAGAGATAACAACCAATACAAACACAGAAAAGTTTATAGTGGTTCGGAGCCAACTCTTGCTCCTACGTCCACTCCTCAAGCCGCACTTGGGAGTTCACTATAATCTCTAGGATTACAGCCTATTGTTTTACAAGCTCACAACCCAACTTGTTGTTTTCACGAGATCACAACGAACTCGGTCAGTTTTCATAGGCTCACTGACTAGAACCATCCGATTGTTTTGGCGGGTTCATAATCAAACCCAGTTGGTTTTTCCCGGTTCACCAACCACAACCTTGCACCGTTGGTTTTATCTTTGGCTCACCAACAAACCTTACAATCCTTGATTCAATCCCCTGATTGAATCAAGTAAGAAAAACAAAGGTTGGGAGTTCACAAAGAAAGCTTCTAAAAAAGCAAGTGTGAGAATAATATAAGCAAAGTAGAGTTAGAAGCCCACAAACAGATTTCAGATAAGAAAGTGGGGGCTTCTCATTTTCTGAGTCTCCTCTTGAATGTGCCGAATGATGGAGGACAGTAGTAGAGCCTTGAATGCGAAGGAAGCACTTTCAGATTTGAGTTGAATGCACTTCTTCCTTCTTTTTCTTGGATTTACTCAACGGAAGCTCTTGGTGATTGAAATGCTTTAATGCTTAGATGGAATAGCTCTCCTATTGTCTACTATTGTTCACTCTGGCTATTTAAGTGGTTCCATTCAAAAATTAGCCGTTAGAGAGTGATTTGGAGCCGTTCTGTCCAGTCTGCACATCCTGACAATATATCCGTTGGGATCGGAGTTGACTCGTGCGATCTGGAGTCGACTCGGCTGTTGCTGGAGTTGACTCATGCTTTACTGGAGACGACTCGCCCGTTGTTCAGGATTTGAATTAAAGTGCTTATCCCGTCCAGAAACCGACTCGGATCAAACCTCGAGTCGACTCGCCAACATCTGGAGATGACTCGGGCACTTAGGAGTCGGCTCGTTCTCAGGATTCCAGAATCCCATCTTTCTGTTTTTCTTCCTCGAGTCGACTCGGGTATTCTTGGATTCAACTCGGCTCTCTTGAGAGGCGATTCGAGATCTTCGGGAGACGACTCGCTTTCAGAGTTCGAAAAATCGATTCTCTGTCTATTGAACTGATCTGCCTCGGAGTCGACTCACGCTTTGTTGGAGTCGACTCGGCTGACTTGGGGGTCGACTCTAGAACTCTTGGAGTCGACTTGTTCACAGGGTTTCCAATATTGGTTCTCTGTCTTTCAGACTGCTTTCCTCTGGGAGTCGACTCGAACATAACTAGGAGTCGACTCGCCAAACGTCGGAGTCGACTCGTAACCTTCTGGAGTCGACTCGGTAACAGGGTCTAAAATTCATCGTTCTGTCTTTCTGTCTATTACCCTTTGGAGTCAACTCGGATCCGTCGGGAGTCGACTCGGCAAGCATCGGAGTCGACTCGAAACATTTTGGAGTCGACTCGCTGATAGTGTCTGAAACTCTTCTTTCTGTCTTTCTGTCTGTTCTCAGTCGGAGTCGACTCGTAGAGTATCGGAGTCGACTCGAGCTTGTGCCAGAACCTTTAAACCATCCGAAGTCAACTTGTAATCTTCCGGAGTCGACTTGGGATGCAGACTTTGGTTCAAATTGAGTCCAATATTTATCCAAATTACTTTGAACCAAGGCTTAAGGCACTTAACTAGAAATTCACACATATTTGTTTGAAACACTAGATTGAATTTATTAATACAACATAAAATATACTCATATGCTTTGAGCTCATCAAAATCATATAGGGATTTACTCAATCACTCCACAATCTCCCCCTTTTTGATGATGACAAAACATTGAGTATTTGTAAAGTGAATTGCTCAATCAAGAAGTGAATTGTAATAAAGTTTCGAAATGAATTCAAATGTCTAGTCATTTAGTGTATCCAAAATTGAAAGGTATGAGTCAGTATACTTTGAAATTAAAGCTCCCCCTTTCATTTGGAATTATATAAGCCTTCAAATCATGCAATCAATTGTTTGGCTTATATATTTTTAATGAATTTGCTTTCTTAAAATTTTAGATTCTCCCCCTCAGTATGTGCATTCAATTTTGTTTGAATTTTCATTTAATGTTTTAAACTTGAAATTCTTAATTATAGAAGAAAAAATCTGATGATTTGTTCTTGAATATGATTCAACTAATCTCCGAATATTCCCTTGAATAGATTCTGGAGATTACTCCTTGAGGAGCTCCAACAGAGAGATAATGAGTCTCGAGGTATCGAATCCACAAAGACAAATCATATTTTGCTTAAAAATTTTTTTTTGTTTAGAGATTCCTTTTACATTCAATGTATCATATTTTCTCCCCCTTTTTGCCATCATAGCAAAAAGGTGAAGTATCAAAGAATCAATGTAGAAGCACATAACACACAAAGTCATAACACAAAAGACACAATGCTCAATTTTTCAGAAAATGACTTCAGTTCATTGATTACAAAATTTGAGTACATGATGGAAAGTTCAAAAGGACTTTAAATGATTACATAAAAGTACAAATCTAAGGATGTCTAGTAGAAGAGGATGATGCGCCCATGCTCCGCCGATGAGCCTGCATAACCAAGCTTATTTCTTCAGACACATTCCCTAGTTGTGCAATAATCTCTGAGGTCGTTGTAGCGTGTGTCTGGGTCAGTTGGGTCACACTTTCATTGATTGTGTCAAGCTTGTCTATCAATACATTTGCAAGTCTTTCTGCACCTTGACTTTTCCTTAGCAGCTCTGATCTAATATTGTCTCGCATTTGCCTCGTGTCTTCCTTAATAGCTGTAAGGCTCAAGTACTGACCCTGAACTAGACCCCTTAGACTTGACAGCTCCTCTTTTACTTCAGCTACCATCATGGAGACTGCTACTGTGGAGGGGGTGAGGTCAGTGGAGGGTGCACTGGAGGTACCCCTGAGTTTCCTCACTATATCATCCCTCCACTCTCGAAACTGTTCAGGACTAATCCTGACCTCTAGTGGCTACTGAGGTGGTGGGACTGTGGAAGGTCCAGCAGAGGTCGAGGGCTCGGCAGTGAATGAGGGACCAGCTGTGGATGGAAAGGTGGAAGGTTCTGTGAAGTGGTCCTGATCATGGTCAGAGGTAGGTGAGTGATGAGTAGTGGGCTCAGATGGTGTGGATGTGGATGACTTCCTAACCCAAGTCCCCTCCACCTTGTGGAAACCCATCCGGTGGAGAGCCCCTCACCCATATGATCGGTATACCTGAGTGAGCGAGAGGGTTCTCCCTCAGGGATAGGGACTTCTAACTCCCTAAAGATGAGTATAAAAAGCATACCGTAGGGGAGACTCAACCTAGGCTTGTCTAGGGGTTCACAGATGTAGCTATAGATAAGTTTTGGAAAGTTTAGGGAAATGTCATGTAGAATGTAGAACATCAATGCTAGGTCTTTTTCTGAGATGAAATCAAACCTACCGGTCTTAGAGAATCGAGTCCTAGAGATGATACTCAGGAGGAGTCGCATTTCAGCTGAAAGCTGATTTGCAAACACCTCCTCTATGGGGGATTGAGGTGGTCTCCGTAAGATGGCCGTAAGGGCCTCAGTCCTATCAGTGGGATGTGTGGGAGCAATTCCCTCTCGGAAGAGGTGGAGGACTCGAGCAATGAGATCCTCCGAAACAGAAATAGAGACATTTGCTATAGTCCCTTGGATACAACCTCCACCCCGTGTGACGGTCCCATAGAATTTCCTAACTAACCCTGGGTATGTAGGGAGGTCAAGGGAGCAAAAATGATCTAGGCCTTGGGCTCCAAGGTGATGCCCTAAAGTAAATCCTTCCCGGGAGAGGAAGTCGAAGTTGACCTTCCTCCCGGTGGAGACAACCCTCCCGGCGCATAGACGCGAGGGAATCGATATAGGCAGAGAAGGAATCGGAGGTGGTGGCCTCACGGGTTCGTTCCGCACCTTGGACCACCTCTCGGCGCCGCTCGCAGTGAGAGGTCTCTTCCGCCTCGGGACGACGGCTTTCCTAGGCATTTTTGACCTAAACACGAATGAAAGGACGAAAAAAGGGAAGAAACACGGGGAAAATGATGAGAAATGGGGTCGGAGATGAGGTAGGAGACAACTCTAGGGTTTTTGAATAGTGGTGGCCGAAAAGAAAGTTTGGAAAAAATTATTTTGATTAAGGTTAAAAGATGGATTTCCGACCTCGAGTTGACTCCAGTAAGGCACGAGTCGACTCGACCTTGAGTCGACTCCTGAATATGCGCGAGTCGACTCGCCTATGAGTCGACTCTTACATTCATTCGAGTCGACTCTTACTCTAGCACATAACCAAAATCTCAGTTATTACCGTGCCAAAAGAGGGATATGGTAATCTTTAAATCTCAAGGAATGATTTGATGATCATAGATGTGGAATGCTATATCAATCGTAAATTAATGATCAAAATAAATGAATGAAGGGATATAATCAAATGAATGGGTCAATCACTCCTAACCCTCTTCTAAGAGTAGAAAATCGATCTTCACTTAATGGTTTTGTGAAGATGTCAGCAAGTTGATCATCAGTACAAACAAATTCAAGCATCACATCACCATTTAATACATGATCTCTTATGAAGTGATGTCTTATCTCAATATGTTTAGTTCTTGAGTGCTGAATTGGATTTTTAGTTAGATTTATGGCACTTGTATTATCACAATTTATGGAAATCTTATCTTATTTAATGCCATAATCTTCAAGTTGTTGCTTGATCCACAAAATTTGAGCACAACAACTTCCGGCAGCAACATATTCGGCTTCCGCCGTAGATAACGCAACCGAGTTTTGTTTCTTACTAAATCATGAAATTAAGTTTTCTCCTAAGAATTGACATGACCCGCTGGTGCCTTTTCTATCAAGTTTACAACCAGCGAAATCAGAATCAGTGTACCCTACTAAGTTTATGCTTGATTCTTTAGAGTACCATAAGCCTATATTTTTTGTTCCTATTAGATACTTAAAAATTCTTTTAACTGCAATTAGGTATGATTTCTTAGGATTAGATTGATATCTAGCACACATGCAAATACTAAACATGATATCAGGTCTACTTGCTGTAAGATATAATAGTGATCCAATCATACCTCTATACAGCTTTTGATCTACTGACTTGCCTGATTCATCTTTGTCTAGTTTGCATGATGAGCTCATTGGTGTGCTGATTGACTTGTTTCCATCCATATCAAACTTTTTGAGCATCTCCTTGATATACTTAGCTTGATTGATGAAGATCCCTTCCTTAGATTATTTGATTTGAAGTCCGAAAAAGTAGTTCATTTCTTCCATCATGCTCATCTCAAATTCACTCTGCATTAATTCAGCAAACTCTTCGCAAAGATGATTGTTAGTGGCACCGAAAATTATATCATCTACATAAATCTGCACTACTAACATATCTTTATTTTTCTTCTTCAAAAATAGGGTTGTGTCTACATTCCCTCTAGAAAATTTATGGTCTAATAGAAATTTACTAAGTCTTTCATACCATGCTCTAGTGGCTTGTTTTAGACTATAAAGTGCTTTATTTAATTTGTAAACATGGTTGGGGTATTGATAATTTTCAAAACCAGAAAGTTGTTCTACATAAACCTCCTCATTAATATACCCATTCAAGAAAGCACTTTTTACATCCATTTGAAATAATTTAAAATCTTTATAACATGCAAATGCTAGTAACAATCTAATTGCCTCAAGTTTAGCCACAGGAGCAAAAGTCTTATCAAAGTCTATACTTTCTTCTTGATTATAGCCCTTTGCTACTAGTCTAGCCTTGTTCCTAACCACAACTCCATTTTCATCAAGTTTATTTTTGTGTATCCATTTAGTTTCAATTATTGAGTATTCAGAGGGTCTTTCAACTAAGTTTCATACGTTGTTTCCGTTGGGTTTTCCAGTGCCCTAGGGCGCAGCGGAAGATACGGGATTATAAAATTTTCTTATAAAACCCATTATATGAAATCCTAATAAGCCAAGATCGCCTTAATAGTATAACCAAATAATGTAGAAAATATAATCTTGGTATAGAAGAATACCTATCACACTATATCCAATATGACTGAAGATGTCCTAAGGTGCCCAAATGTTCACCCTCCGATGTTGATCCACACAGGAATGGGTTCAAGACTCTAGCTCCACCAAAACTTGATTCTAATTGTTCAATCCTTCCAAAGGATTTAATTGGCTGATTTTCTTTCACTTCCTTCTTCCTTTCTACCTCTAAAACATTCACTAGCCTTTTTGTCCTAAAGAAGACCCTCTTGTCTTGGGTTAGGACAAAAGAGAGAGGCTTGTAAGAAAGAAGGGATAAGGGAGAGAGAAGGAGAGGCTTTTTCTTGGATGATCTTTAGCACCCCAAAGCACCTCCTTATTTATAAGAGATGGAGGGATGCATCATAAAGGGATGCATCCCATCCACACACCTCATCATGATGAGGCATGTGCCAAGAGAGGCATCCCATCATGATGGGGTGCTAAGGAGAAGGGTGTATCAACTTCTTTCTCATGTCTCCCTCTTAAATCCTGATGATCCAAGGGCCCAAATGTAGTGAACCAAAGCCAATGGTCCAGATCTAGGCACCATCTAATGGTCCAGATCAAGGCATCATCATCCAGGGTGCCATCCGATGGTCCAGAAGCAAGATGCCATCACCGATGGTCCAGATTCAGGCGCTGAGCAACGGTCCAGATCTTTCATCCAGAGAGCCATCCAGTGGTCCAGATTCAGGCGCTGAGCAACGGTCCAGATCTTTCATCCAGAGAGCCATCCAGTGGTCCAGATTCAGGCACTAACTAGTGGACCAGATCTTTCATCCAGAGAGCCATCCAGTGGTCCAGATGAAGGCGCCAACCAGTGGACCAGATCCTTTATCCAGGAAGCGATCCAATGGTCCAGAAGTGAAGGCCCTATCAAACCCAATCCAATTGGGTTTAACCAACTTAAAGAAAACATTAAACCTAATCAAATCAGGTCTAATTAAAGCCAAATGGGTTCCAACTCTTGGCTAACCCATATTAGGTCATGATCTAATCATATTAGATCAACCTAACCTAAGAATCAGATTTGAATTTAATTTGAATCAGGAGCTAGGGTTTGCAACACGTGCTAGCATGTTCATCTTGCAAACATGATCTAATCCAATTAGACCCTTGATCAATTCCCTTGTGTGTGACCCATTGGGTTCCTTATCTTAGCCAGCAGTAGGTGCAGGTGCAAGTTGACCTAACCTGATTAGAATACCTCGAATCTAATTTAGGTTCAATTTAGTGCTAAACCTGACTTAGCAATCAGAACCTTTCTGATGCTTTGATCTAATCAAACTCTTTGATCCGATCAACTCACAAGACATGATTGACGTCTAGCAATGTATCATGTCTACCCGGAAGATGAGGAATTTATTGGACAAATCCAAACATACCTGTTACGGGGGAACTTAGCCACCATGCCCCACGTGACCGGCACGCGCGCCCGGGAAGACTACGGCTGCCCCTTGATCCAGCAATCCGACCTCGGGTCGGATATATTCGGCTCCGCAGCCCGACCCCGAGTCGGCTGCCCCTTGATCCAGCAATCCGACCTCGGGTCGGATATCTTCGGCTCCGCAGCCCGACCCCGAGTCGGCTGCCCCTTGATCCAGCAATCCGACCCCGAGTCGGCAATCTCTGACAACAACAGACTGTTCCCCTGAGGCACGCCGCGGCCCCCTGCTCCACTACTCCCTGCAACGGCCGTATCCGACGCTGTTTCACGATCCCCTGTAACAGCCGTACAAAGCGGAACTCCACTACGCCCTGCCATAGCCGTACCCAGCGCTGCCCCACGACGCCCTGTAACGGCCATGTCAGTGGCAACCCCATCGCGCCACACGATGACCAATCCCCAAAAGAACCCCCCAGCCTGGTATATATGCGGCTGGGGGGGAAGGGGGAGGGTAAGCAAGATTTTCCAGAGTATCATCTTACCTGCTACCTCTCCTTCTCCTTCGATCTTCCCTAACTTGATCGTCGGAGGGCCCCCACTACCCCGGTGGTGGTGCGAGGCTTGCTTGCAGGTTTCCCGGCGGAAGATGGAGCGCAACCGAAGCAATTCCAAGGGAACCCCGTTCACACCGCTGTGCCAATCGTTCTCGGTTTGAACCCCCAGCAACAGTTGGCGCTAGAGGAAGGGCCCGGATCTCAGAGCGATCGTAATGGCACGGCGAGGTGGTCGTGGAGCTTCCAATGCTTCCGGTCGCGAGGCCTCTCACGCCTCTGGCCGGAAGGCCGCTGCATCTCCAACACACTCTCAGCAACACTCCACCTCCCCACCGCCCGTTCAGACGGTCGAAGCCGCCCAGTTCGACCAACTAACCCAGCAGGTTCGCACCCTCGCGGAGGCGGTGCAGAATCTGCAGGGTGCGATTTTCCGGGCGCCGCAGCGGGCTCAGGAGCCGCCGCGGCCTGAACATTCGCCTGTCCTCCTCAACCCGCGCTCCTTCCTCTCCCATGGAGATGAGCGCCGGCGCGAGGAGGATTCTCGAGCACGCTCCATTCTGCCGGGACCTTCCCACTGGAGCCGTGCGGGGTCCGAGAGGCGGGCCCGGGCGCGTTCCCAGACCCCCCAATCCTCGAGGAACCCGCGCTCCAGTCGGTCCCCCTCTCGCCGCTCCTTGTCTCCCACCCACCGGTCGCGCTCCCTGGACCGGCGGGTGGACGATCTCCACCGACAACTCCAGGTCCTGAAGGGCCATTCCAAAGATCCCTTCGCCGACTTAGAGATCTCCTCCCAGCCGGCGCTTGCCTCGAGGATCCTGCGGACCCCGAATCCGCCGGGGTTCAAAATGCCGGCGATCGAGCCCTATGACGGGGCGGCGGACCCGCAGGATCACGTCGAGAGTTTCAGGACCCTTATGCTCCTCCACGGAGCATCAGATCCCCTTCTCTGCAAGGCTTTCCCGGCAACCCTCCGTGGCCCGGCGAGGGCATGGTTCGCCGGGCTGGAGGCTGACTCAATCCGGTCCTTCGACCAGTTCACTCGCCTCTTCGTCACTCATTTCGCCGTCAGTAGCCGGCGGCGACTGGTCTTCGACTCCCTCTTTGATGTCCGGCAAAATGAGGGAGAAAGCCTGCGGGATTATCTTACCCGCTTCAACAGGGCTACGCTGGAGGTCCGGAGCCTGAGTCAGGAGGTAGCTCTTTCAGCCCTGAAGCGTGGCTTCCGGAAGGGCAGACTCACCTTCTCCCTGGACAAACGCCTGCCGCAGAGCTTCCCAGAGCTGTTGTCCCGGGCGAACCAGTATGCGGACGCCGAGGAGGCGGCCGCCCACCGGAGCAAGGAGGCCGCCGAGATCCCTCCAAAGCTTGGGAAGAAAAGGCGGAAAGAGGCACGCCAGAGGAGGAGCCCGACGCCCCAGCGTCGGCGCAGAAGCCCGTCGCCGGCGAAGAACCACGGCGCCCCACGCCCTCGTTCTCCGCCCCGACGTTTCAACCGGTACACCCCTCTCCTGACTCCCCGGGCCAAGATCCTTATGGAGATCAAGGGGCGGGAGGACCTCCCGGCCCCGAGACAGATGCGGAAGATCCCTGGGAAGAGGCCCTCTCGGGCGTACTGTGAGTACCACCGAGACCACGGCCACGACACGGAAGACTGCTTCCAGCTTCGGGACGAGATCGAGGTTCTCATCCGCCGGGGGCGTCTCAGTCGATATGTGAGCGACCGACGTCCCCCCGCAGACCCGCGTCCGGCCGACCCGGCTCCTCCGGGGCCTCGGGAGCAGAATCGACCCGTTGCGGGCGTGATCCACACTATCACTGGGGGCTGCCCCCGACCCGTGAGGAACGCAGGGGGCTCGACGGAGGCGTCGGGGGCGGCCGTCGCAAAGAGGCAGAGGGTCGGCAACGTAATCACTTTTTGTGATGAGGATGTAAAGGGGGTTCAGACCCCCCACGATGACGCCATGGTAATCTCCCTCACCATGGCAAACTATGATGTAAGGCGTGTTCTTGTGGATAGTGGAAGCTCAGCTGATATCTTGTTTTACGAGGCCTTCCAAAAGCTGGGCTTGTCCAGACAATTGTTGCACAAAATGTCCACCCCCCTCGTAGGATTCACCGGTGACGCTGTCCCGGTGGAAGGTGTCGTTGAGCTGCCTGTGACTGCGGGCGTCGCACCCGCAGAAGCCACGGTGCGACTCGGGTTCTTGGTCGTCCGTGTTCCCTCGGCTTACAACGCTATCCTCGGACGACCCGGGCTAAACGCCCTTCGTGCGGTGGTCTCCACGTACCACTTGCTCATGCGGTTCCCCACGACGGTCGGGATCGGGGAGGTCCGAGGTGACCAACCGACCGCACGGCAATGTTTCTTAGCGACCCTCAAAGGGAAGAAGCCCGCAGAAGCCCTAAGCGTCGAGTCCCTTGATGCCAGAGATGAGGTGGCCTTGCGGCAGGGGGAGCCGGCCGAGGGTGTGGTCGAAGTTCCCCTCGAGGAAGGCCGCCGGGGCCGGGCGGTCCGGGTCGGCGCCAATCTCGACCCGGGAGCTCGGGCCCGGTTGGTGGAATTCCTCCGAGCCAATGCCGATGTATTTGCCTGGTCGGCGGCCGATGTACCTGGGATCGACCCGGAGGTCATCTCTCACGCCCTCAACGTCGACCCGACCCACCGGCCAGTGAAGCAGAAGAAGAGACACTGTGCCCCGGATCGGATCCGGGTGATCGACCAGGAGGTAGACAAACTCTTGGAGGCAGGATTCATAAGGGAGGTGAGTTACCCCGAGTGGCTGGCAAATGTCGTACTTGTCCGGAAGGCGAGCGGAAAGTGGAGGATGTGCGTCGACTATACCGACCTGAACAAGGCGTGCCCCAAGGATAGCTTTCCGCTTCCGCGGATAGACCAACTGGTCGACGCGACTTCCGGACATCAGCTGCTGTCTTTCATGGACGCCTTCTCCGGTTACAACCAGATAATGATGGCCCCACAGGACGAGGAGAAAACTGCCTTTATAACAGACCGGGGGCTGTACTGCTACAAGGTAATGCCCTTCGGTCTGAAGAATGCTGGCGCCACTTACCAGCGCCTCGTCAACAAAATCTTCAAAGAGCAAATCGGCCGGAATATGGAGGTGTACGTGGACGATATGCTGGTGAAGAGCCGCCAGGCAGACCAGCACATCGTGGATCTGGAGGAGACTTTCACCATCTTGCGGAAGTTTCGCATGAAGCTGAACCCAGCGAAGTGCGCCTTTGGCGCTTCGGCCGGGAGGTTCCTCGGTTTCATTGTCAACCAGCGGGGTATCGAAGCCAACCCGGACAAAATCAAGGCCATCCAAGGTATGTCCCCTCCGACCAAAGTGAAGGAGGTTCAGGAGCTCGCTGGAAGGGTCGCCGCGCTCGGACGATTTGTGGCAAAATCGGCCGAACGCTGCCAACCATTCTTCAAGGTGTTAAAACGCCCGAAAGACTTCCTCTGGACGGCCGAATGTCAAGCAGCATTCGACCAGCTCAAGGAATACCTGGCGTCTCCTCCCCTGCTGTCCAAGCCGCAAGAAGGGGAGATGCTCTACCTCTATCTGGCGGTCTCCCCAATCGCGGTCAGTGCGGTGCGGGTTTGGAAAGAGGCAAAGCTCCAGAAGCCCGTGTACTACATCAGCCGGGTCCTACGGGATGCCGAGGCGCGGTATACGAAGGCTGAAAAGATCGCCTTCGCGCTGCTGACCGCGACCAGGAGGCTCCGCCCCTATTTCCAGGCCCATTCTGTCACCCTCTTAACTGATCAACCACTACGACAGATCCTCAGCAACCCCGAGAATGCGGGACGGCTGGTGAAGTGGGCAATAGAACTCGGTGAGTTCGACATCCGCTACCAGCCTCGGCCCGCCATCAAGGCCCAGGTGCTCGCGGACTTCCTCGCTGAGTGCACGGTGCAGGTGGCGGAACCTAGACCGCCGGAAATGCCCAGCCTCGACCTCCCGACCTGGATGCTTCACATCGATGGGTCGTCGAACCCCGAGGGTGGAGGTGCCGGGCTGGTCCTTACCAGTCCTGATGGAGTGATAGCCGAGTATGCCTTGAGGTTTGGATTTCCAGTGACCAACAACGAGGCGGAGTACGAGGCCCTAGTCGCGGGACTCAAACTCGCCGGGGAGCTCGGCATCCGGCGTTTGAAGGTCTTCACCGACTCCCAGCTGGTGGTCGGGCAGGTCCGTGGGGAGTTCGAGGCCCGGAGCCCGACCATGCAGAACTACGTCCGGAAGGTACAAGCACTCATTCTCGACTTCGGCAGCGTCGACCTCCAGCAGGTCCCCAGAAGCGAAAATGACAGGGCCGACAGGTGTCCCGCTTGGTGGGCGCAGAGGCGCGCAACCTGTCGAGGGCAATCTACCTGGAGACCCTGGATGCCCCGAGCATCGGCAAGGCTGGGGCGGTGATGGCGATTGATCCGGAGCCATCTTGGATGGACCCGCTCGTCGCCTACCTCGCCGAAGGGATCCTCCCTGAAGACGAAGATCAAGCTCGGCGACTTGTCAGGAAGTCCGCCCACTACGTACTCTATGAAGGGAGGCTGTATCGGACCTCGTTCACCGCCCCCCTCTTAAGGTGCCTCCGCCCCTTGGAGGCGGCCTACGTCCTCGGCGAAGTCCACGAGGGCGTCTGCGGATCGCACTCGGGGGCTAGGTCCTTGGTGCACAAGATCATGAGGCAAGGTTATTATTGGCCTACCTTGTTGGAGGACTCAAAGGATCACGTACGGAAATGCGACGCCTGCCAGCGCCACGCCAACGTCCAGAGAGTCCCTTCTGTCCCCTTGGCACCAATCACCGCACCCTGGCCCTTCTCACAGTGGGGAATGGATATCCTCGGACCGTTCCCCGTCGCTTCCGCCCAGCGGAAATTCTTGATTGTTGCAATCGACTACTTCACCAAGTGGGTGGAGGCGGAGCCGCTGGCCACTATCACGGAGGCGCAAGTCCGAAAGTTCGTAAAGAAAAACATCATTGTCCGATTTGGGGTACCCCGGGTCCTCATCTCGGATAATGGTCGACAGTTCGACAACAAGCATTTCCGTGACTTCTGCGAGGAGTTCGGGATCGAGCATCGGTTCACATCTGTGTCGCATCCCCAAACCAACGGTGAGGCCGAAGTGACAAATCGGACAATCCTCCAAGGAATTAAGGCGCGAATCGGTCGGACGAGGCAAGCTTGGGTCGAAGAACTCGAGAACGTCCTTTGGGCGTATCGGACCACGCATCGGAGCCCTACCGGGGAGACGCCTTTCGGCCTAACCTATGGCACGGAAGCGGTCGTCCCCGTGGAGCTCGGACTCCCCTCGTCTCGGGTGGCCGCGCACCGACCCGAGGCCAATTCGGAGCAGCTCCGAGGGAACCTGGACCTCTTGGAAGAAGCGAGGAAAATGGCGCAGGTCCGGATGGCGATGTATCAGCGGAGGGTGGCCCGGTATTATAACTCCAAGGTCCGACCAAAACTTTTCAGAATCGGAGATCTGGTGCTAAGGCGGGCCAAAGCATCTCAGCCCGCGGAAGGTGGGAAGCTGGCGCCAAATTGGGAAGGCCCGTATAGGGTTCGCTGGGTAAACCGACCTGGCTCTTACCAGTTGGAGGCACTAGATGGTCGAAAAATTCCAAGGAGCTGGAATTCCGCTAACCTGCGGGTATATTACCAGTAGAAAGACAAAGCCAGAAAGACAGCTCAAAAAATATATAGTTCTTTTCATTTCAATAATTCCTGGTTACAATGGCGTGTTCGTGTGATTACAAAGAATTCCCAGAGGGGGATTGGGGAGTAAAGAAACTAAGGAAGAGGTGGGGACTCCGTGGAGCTGAAGATCTGGGATCCCGAACCCTCCGCCCGAAGCAGCTGCAATCCCACTGGCCGTGGGTGCTTCCCCCCGGAGGCGCCATCGACGCCTCACGCAAAAGACGAAGAGCCGGCGCGGACAAAGAAAAAGTTCACACTGCTTCTAGAGGAACGCCACCTCCAAGGGATATTCCGGTCCTCCCCAGGAGAAGGGGAGGAAAGGAATATAAGGGAGAAGAGCGCGAGGAGGCGTGATCTCAGATGAAACGCCTAGAGAAGAGTTCCACCGGGGAGAATCCTCCCGTTGATCCCAGATGAAACGGCTAGTTGGTGGAAGTCGCGAGGGGCGCGCCTCCCGTTCCTCCGGCTGGGATTTCCCAGCCACGCGCCGGAGAGGAGGTCCACGATCCATGGCAACCTGAACAGCTCCGGCTTGGCAGGCTCCACCGCACCTGCGCTTATATTTATAGCCAAACTGTGGCCCCCCGGTCGTTCCGATGCGGGTGGCTCCAATAAATGCGGGCACATCGAATCCGGAGCCGTTCCGGCTCTCGAGGTTTATCCCCCCACGATCTCCTAGGCATCATTCTCCTTAATTGCATTCTTCGTACAGGACACTCCGGACGGCGTGTATCCCGCGGCCCACGTATCTCCGCACGCGCCCAGGCCGCATCCGCCTCGAAGAACGCGCGTATCGCGGCCGCTTAACTGGCACTCCTCGCAAGCAGCAACTGGCCGGTCCGATTTCCCAGGTAACGCCTCAATTAGCATTTAATGGCCTTCTAGTGTTCCCCAGGCGACGCTTCGAGAGGGGGAGAAACACGATCGCAGCTGGCCACGGAGAAACCCCGTCGAGCGGCAAGTGACAGGCGCGTGGCCCAGCGGAAGAATTTCCTGAGGCCTAACCCTCGGATGCCTGGCCTAGCGCCGGAAGAATTTCCTGAGGCCCAACCCTCGGATGCCTGGCCTAGCGCCGGAAGAATTTCCTGAGGCCTAACCCTCGGATGCCTGGCCTAGCGCCGGAAGAATTTCCTGAGGCCTAACCCCCGGATGCCTGGCCTAGCGCCGGAAGAATTTCCTGAGGCCTAACCCTCGGATGCCTGGCCTAGCGCCGGAAGAATTTCCTGAGGCCTAACCCTCGGATGCCTGGCCTAGCGCCGGAAGAACTTCAAGAGTCAGGAGTCGGCGAGACGCTACCAAGAGTTAAGAAGAGGAAGGACGAAAGTGAAATGAGGAAACACTCTGTTTGCATTAACTTTCGTTGCATCAGGGCCGAGACCCATACAACATGGCAAAACGCCAACATACAAAGAAAAGAACAAAGAAAAGTACAGAGAGTCAGTTTGGAGGAACCCCTGAGTCGGGAACGGCGAGCACGTCCACGAAGGGTGGGGAGACGGTTGGAGAATCGGCAGGCAATGGCATCGGAGGGGAGTCGAGGAGGGAGACCCCACTCAGGTCAATTCCGGGGTATTTAGCGGACACCCTTGCCAGGCCTTCATCGAAGCCTAAGGCAAAGGAGTCGGACCCCGCGTCCGACATGTCACGGATGAACTCGGCGGACTGACGATAGGCCTGTACCGCCTGACGCCCGATCTCCGCGCTCTTCTCGGCCAGCGCAGCCTCCGCTCGCTCCGTAATCTGAGCTTTCGCTTCCATGACCTTCGCCACAATCCGGTCGTCCGCCTCGGAGGAGACCCTCAGCAGATCGGCCCGAGCCTCCATGTGCCTCGCCTCGGCAGCGACGCGAGCAGCCTCAGCCTCCTCCAGACGCGAATGAAGCTCCTGGTTGCTCGCACGAGTCCCCTCCAAGGCCGACTCCAATTCGGCCAGCTTGGCTTCAAGAGATCGGGTTCGGTTGCGGGCGTTGTCGGCCGACTGCTGGGCCTTCTCCCACCTCTCCCGGAAGTCGGCAGCCTTCCGGGACTGCTTTTCGGCCCGCTCCTCCGCCTTCCTGATCTCGCTTTCGAGACCCGAGGCAACCTTGAGTTGCTCCTGAGCATCCAACAGTTGCCTCTCGAGGACGGCGAAGTCGAGTGCCCGCTCTTCGGCCACCTGGAGCCTCGTTTCGAGGTCCCTGGTCGTCCTCCCCGCCGCAGCCTGGCCTCCCTCCTCTACAGCTTTCAGTCGGCTCTCGGTCCTCGCCAGAAGCCTCGCCTGTTCCTCGTGGCTCTCCTCCAGGCGGATCATGTACTGGGCGAGCTAAGAGATAGGAAAAATGAGAGCGTCAGACGGGGATCAACAGAGCCTATAAACGACGAAAGCGACCAAAAGAACACTCACCGACATGAGACAGACGCAGCTGGCAGCTCCGACTTCAGGGATGCTCATCTGCCGGACCTGCCTACGGTCCCTCTCCAGCAGCACCGTCTCGACGAGGTTTCGGGCGCCGGCGAAAGTGAAGGCCGACCCCGACTTCGCCCCGGAGCCGGACGGTGGTTCTGCAGCCTTACCCTTACCCATCGCTTGGGAGAGAGTCATGCCAACCGTGCGCGGGGCAGGGGCCGCGCCAGAGATCGACAGGGTCCCGCTCGGCCGGGGCCTCGGCGCGCCCCCCCTTCTCGTATCATCCGAAGCCGACCGAGTCGAAGATCGGGCTGGGGACCGACTGCGTCCGACCCGGCCGCCCCGGGCGCGCTCGGATGACACCTCCGGAAAAACGATAGTCTCATCACCGGAGGGCTGATACGGCGTCAACTGTCGGTCCGAGCCCGCGGCGTCCCCCTGATCGATGGGCCCGGACCCGTCTGTCGGCGTCGGAGTCGCCTGCTGGCGGGGCTTCTTCGCCGGTGGGACCCCGCTCGGAGGAGTCCGTTTCTTCCTCCGGACCGCTTCCAGTAGGGACGCCCTACTAACAGCCATTGCCTTGTCCGACTGCATGACGTCGTCGATTTCTGCAAAAAGGACGAGATGGTTAGAAACTAAGAAATCGATGGAAAGAAGAAAGGAAAGAGGAGAAAAGAGCTAAAAAAGAAGAAGTGGTGGCGGGCTCACGGTCGGCGGGGACCGAGCTCAGACCGACGTTCACCAAGGCATCCTCGGAAATAAGGCTAGCCACCGGGGGCAGCCGGCCCTCGGCAACCAACCCCCTCAAGACGGCGACGCCATCGGACTCCTCCCTCGACAACCTCGATAGGCCGATCGGGGACTTCATCGGCGTCTCCCAGGTTGTCCCGATTCTCCAAGAGGGATCTACGTCGATGAAAAAGAAACGCTCCTTCCAGCCATGAATGGAGGAAGGAGCCTCCTTGACGAGGCCGCACCCTCGCCGCGCCGCAAAGCACCACCACCCTCTGTCCCGGGGGTGGCCGTTCAGGCCATAGCATTCCCAAAAGACGTTCAGGGTGGCGGGAACCTCGTGCATGCGGCAGAGAACCTGGAAGGCCGTCAGGGTATGCCATGAGTTCGGCACCAGTTGCGTCGGCGCCACTCTTAAACCTCGAAGCACCTGCACGACTAAGTCCGAGAGGGGAAGGCGGAACCCAGCCCGAAGGATGTCCTCATTGATGGCGACCTTCCCTGGAGGAGGATGGGACATCCTCTCCTCAGGCCCCGGGAGCGTAACGTTGCAAGTTTCGGGAAGGTGGTACCGGGCCACGAACCTATCTAGGTCTTCGGGGACCAGCTCCGACTGAATGCAGTCTGCTCTTACTTCGTCCATCCCTAACGGCCAGTGAATCTACGGTCAGGACGGGGTCAAGAGGGGAGAAGGGACCGGAACGACTGGGGTACACTAATACGAAAGGAGAAAGTACGGAGGGCCCTAAATTGCAGAGTGGGGCAACTCACCGGAAGGGAAGGAAGAACGGCTCCGAGAGCGCCAAAGGAGGAGCGAACGAACAGTCCGACGGCAACGGCAGCAGCACAAGGGAGAAACTCGAGGATGCCTGTGAAGAGAAAGGCGGACAGGGGAGGGCCCCCGGCTAAATAGGCGGAAAGGCGGGTGATGCCTCGGTGACGCCAGAGGACGCCTGGCTGCCGAAGGTTCGTTCGCGCCCCAAAGGCGAATCGACGCCATTAAGGAAGGATGTCCGCCGAAATCCGCAGACCGCCAGATCAGCGACAACCGCCATACGCCGTAAAGAAGGCGGGGAGCTCGAAGCGCGCGCGCCTTTTCGAGGGATGGCGGCAATCTCGAAGCATCACTCCCTTCACCCGTTCCCCTCCTGGTTCCAGGCTCGAAAGTGGGGGGCTACTGTTACGGGGGAACTTAGCCACCATGCCCCATGTGACCGGCACGCGCGCTCGGGAAGACTACGGCTGCCCCTTGATCCAGCAATCCGACCTCGGGTCGGATATCTTCGGCTCCGCAGCCCGACCCCGAGTCGGCTGCCCCTTGATCCAGCAATTCGACCTCGGGTCGGATATCTTCGGCTCCGCAGCCCGACCCCGAGTCGGCTGCCCCTTGATCCAGCAATCCGACCCCGAGTCGGCAATCTCTGACAACAACAGACTGTTCCCCTGAGGCACGCCGCGGCCCCCTGCTCCACTACTCCCTGCAACGGCCGTATCCGACGCTGTTTCACAATCCCCTGTAACAGCCGTACAAAGCGGAACTCCACTACGCCCTGCCATAGCCGTACCCAGCGCTGCCCCACGACGCCCTGTAACGGCCATGTCAGTGGCAACCCCATCGCGCCACACGATGACCAATCCCCAAAAGAACCCCCCAGCCTGGTATATATGCGGCTGGGGGGTAAGGAGGAGGGTAAGCAAGATTTTCCAGAGTATCATCTTACCTGCTACCTCTCCTTCTCCTTCGATCTTCCCTAACTTGATCGTCGGAGGGCCCCCACTACCCCGGTGGTGGTGCGAGGCTTGCTTGCAGGTTTTCCGGCGGAAGATGGAGCGCAACCGAAGCAATTCCAAGGGAACCCCGTTCACACCGCTGTGCCAATCGTTCTCGGTTTGAACCCCCAGCAACAATACCCTTCAGTGGCAAGTTACTGTGCAATTCAATCCCTCAGTCATACTACATCCTGAATAAGTGCATGAGTATGGATCAATATCAAACTCAATCACTTATTCATGTCTCTCTCAATCTTTTATATGATAATTCAAACAATGAAACATTAGAAACTCTTTCTAATATTCATTTTGCTTTGATCAAAGGCTTCTTGAATCATCATAAGATTAGAGTAAGTAGGATGTTACCTTCTCTTACTAGAAGTGACTGATTCCTTGTTGACCTACTCACAATCTTCATACAAAATCCACCATATCCAGAATACCCCGTACACAACGCAATGTCGTGAATGAGGGTAAACCAAAACATAGCTTCAAGTGCACAAGGTACCATGGTGATCTCAGGTCTAAGGATCACTTGCACAACTCCCACTATGAGAACCATCTTTTGATAATTAAGTAGGAATCCATAAGATGTTCTCATGGCTGGTCATTTTAGTGAACTCATTCCTCTAATGAGCACCCACATCTTTGTATTAGTGTCTCACACAAGTGATTGTGAGATCAATCACCCTCTACATTGAGCATACATAAGATGTGCCAGTCTTTCCGGTAATATTGATCCCCGACTCAATATACCAATTTGACTGGAAATATTCTAAATTAGGATTTTAGGATTTTAGGTCTCACTGGTATGATCTCATCATAACCCTAAAACCAATGTCCTAATTTATGGGGTTCATCATCCAATAATAAAATAGATAAGCAGCAAATGATGAAACACAATGCCTTTATTGATATATATCGAGTGTCAAAGTACATGATTTGGAGGATTACAAAGAGAAACCCATCAAATGATTGGCTTATAGGGCATCTACTCTTTCAATCTCCCACTTGCACTAAAGCCAATCGCCCTTATATTTTAACCCCATACAATCGAGGTGACGATTGAATTGCTGCTGTGGTAGAGCTTTAGTAAATGGGTCTGCTATATTGTTCTTTGTGTCTACTCGTTCAATCTTGACATCTTGTCTTTCGATTATCTCTCGAACAAGATGGAAGCGTCTCAAAATGTGCTTGGATCTATGATGAGACCTTGGTTCCTTAGCCTGTGCAACAGCTCCAGTGTTATCGCAATAAACTGGGACTGGTCCGGCAATCTCAGGAACTACACCCAGCTCTGTGATGAACTTCTTCATCCAGACTGCTTCCTTAGCAGCTTCACTAACAGCTATGTATTCTGCCTCAGTAGTTGAGTCAGCTACAGTTTGCTGTTTGGAACTTTTCCAACTCACAGCTCCACCATTCAAAGTGAAGATATATCCAGAGATTGACTTGCTATTATCTGGATCAGATTGAAAGCTAGAATCTGAATAGCCTTCTAGTTTCAATTCTGATCCTCCATAAATCAGAAAAACATCTCTAGTCCTTCTCAAGTATTTGAGAATGCTTTTCACAATTTTCCAATAATCCTCCCCAGGATCTGCCTGAAATCTACTTACCATACCCAAGGCATAAGCTACATCAGGCCTGGTACATAACATAGCATACATGATCGACCCTACTGCCGAAGCATAGGAAATAGAACTCATTCTATTCCTCTCTTCAGATGTCTTAGGAGACATCTTCCTAGAGAGTTGTATGCCATGTCCTATGGGTAAGAAACCTTTCTTACTTCCATCCATGCTGAACCTCTTCGGCACATTATCAATGTACTTAGACTGGGACAAACCTAGCATCCTTTTAGATCTATCTATATAGATCCTTATACCAAGTATATAGGATGCTTCACCCAAGTCTTTCATGGAAAATTTCTTTGATAACCAAGTTTTGACCGATTGCATCATTGGAACATCATTTCCAATGACCAATATATCGTCCACATATAATATCAAGAAGACAATAGCACTCCCACTAGTCTTCTTGTACACACAAGGTTCATCTATATTTTTAATGAAGCCAAACTCTTTGACTATCATGTCAAAATGGATGTTCCAACTCCTAGATGCCTGCTTTAATCCATAAATGGATTTCTTAAGCCTACATATTTGATTTGCTCTCCCTCTTGAGACAAATCCCTCTGGCTGTGTCATATAAACCTCTTCCTCAAGGTGACCATTAAGAAAGGCAGTTTTGACATCCATCTGCCAGATCTCATAATCATAGTATGCAGCTATAGCAAGCATAATCCGAATAGATTTGAGCATAGCTACTGGTGAAAAAGTTTCATCATAATCAATACCTTGTTTTTGCCTGAAACCTTTTGCCACTAGCCTGGCCTTGTAGGTTTCTACTTGGCCATCAGCTCCTATCTTCTTCTTGTATACCCATTTGCACCCTATTGGAATCACTCCCTCAGGTGTATCAACCAAAGTCCACACTTGGTTTGTATACATAGAATCTATCTCGGATTTCATGGCGTCTAGCCATCTGTCAGAGTCCCTACTCTTGACAGCTTCCGAATAGGTCAGAGGGTCATCGTTATCAATGATGTGGGCTTCATCATTCTCAATGATAAATCCATACCTCTCAGGTGCATTTCGCACTCTTTCTGACCTTTGGAGAGGAGTAGTGTGTAGTGGTTGTACCTCTTTCATGGGTACATCTGGTTGAGGATTATTATGTGTCTCACCTTGTAGGTCTTGAACTTCATCAAGTTCAATTCTTCTATCCTTGCCCTTTTCTAAGAAAAACTCTTTTTCCAAGAAAGTGGCATGCCTAGCAACAAATACCTTTTGTTCGATAGGATCATAGAAGATATATCCTAAACTGTCTTTAGGATAACCTACAAATGTACACTTGTCCGATCTAGCACTTAGCTTATGTCCAAAATTTCTTTTGACATAAGCATGGCAACCCCATATCTTAAGATACTTAAGATTAGGTTTCTTTCCTTTCCATATCTCATATGGAGTGCTAGATACAGACTTAGATAGTACTCTATTTAATACTAATGCAGCAGTTTCTAGGGCATGTCCCCAGAAGGAAATTGGAAGATTTGTGAAGCACATCATGGACCGTACCATATCTAATAAGGTACGATTCCTTCTTTCAGCTACACCATTTAATTGTGGCGTATATGGAGGTGTCCATTCAGAGAGTATACCCTTTAATTTAAGATAGTCTAAAAATTCACTAGAAAGGTATTCT
Organism: Phoenix dactylifera; assembly: GCF_051530095.1. Lineage (NCBI taxonomy): Eukaryota > Viridiplantae > Streptophyta > Magnoliopsida > Arecales > Arecaceae > Phoenix > Phoenix dactylifera. The sequence continues at coordinate 23,826,350 of NC_143193.1, read as the reverse complement.
CCTCCTCGATCAGATCGAAGGATTTTAATACACTTTCCAGTTTGTTTTTCGACCATACTTTGATACTCTTTAAATTTATCAAAGGCTTCAGGTTTATGTTTCATTAGATACACAAAACCGAACCTTGATAAGTCATCAGTAAATGTGATGAAGTAAGAGTATCCATCTCTAGCTTGAGTTGACATAGGACCGCACACATCAGTGTGTACGAGTTCTAACAACTCACTTGCCCTTTCTCCATGTCCCGAGAATGGAGACTTGGTCATTTTACCCATAAGACAAGATTCACAAGTTCCTAATGATTCAAAATCATAAGGGTCAAAGAATTTATCTTTATACAACTTATGTAACCTTGTCTCACTAATATGACCTAATCGGTAATGCCAGAGGAGGGTATTATTAATATTTTCTCTTTTTCTTTTATTATCTTTGCCAATATGAAACATAACATTATTAAGACATAATACTAAAAGACCATTTTCCATAGTGCCATGACAATAATACTCATTAGATAAAGAAATAGAGCAACTATTGATGAGAACACAAAAGTGCGATCTACACATCACTCAAATTAGTATTATTGCTAACAAATGATGATAGAAATGCTGTATTAATATTATATTTTTGTGGGGTGCAGGTGATCGTAAATCAAAGTTAAAATGCGCATTGAGCCCGAAAGATGCATCACTGTAAGTGACCAGCTAAACGTTCTGGATTGTTTCCCAGTCGTCACCCCCACATCATCAGCTCGCGTCCACTCCAGTGTCCGTCTGAGTCCGCTTCGCCCACGAGCCCGAGTTCATCCATCCACCATGTCATATCAAGCTCCCAGTTCCGTGATCTCTGCGCCAGCGTCTCAGATTCATCACCCGTGATCTCAAAGCCACGCGTCCCAGCTCCAGCTTCGGTTCACAGCGCCTCCCAGCTCCGTGATCGTGATCCACCTGTGAAGCTTCCATGTCTGCATCCAAGCTCCATCCGACTTCATCTAAGCGTCCACGTCCGAGTTCCTCACGAGTGCACGCCTCGTCCGCACCTCATCCCAGCATGCCACGTCCGTGATCAGCTTCCTTCACGCGTCCGGAGTTCCAGCTCTCCCGAGATCCCAGCTTCTGTGACCAGCATCCCAGATTCCGCCTCATCCGCAAAGCTCCCAACGTCCGCATGCAGCTCATCAAATCCCGCGATGCATTCCAAAGCTTCCACGCTCCAGCTCCTCTCAGATCCCACGCGTTCCAAGCTTCCACGTTCACAGAGCATCTTAGCGGCCTCATGCGATCAGCCTTCCAGCGATCCGTCCGTGCTTCCTTCCGATTCGTCCGCATCCCAGCTCTTCTCGGATCTCCTAATGCATCTCAGCTCTTGCAATCCAGCCGTCCCTCCACGTCCGAAGATGATCAGCATCCCAGGATCCGTGATCATCTCCCATCCCGCGTTTGGCCTTCTCGCATCCGGGATACTCGGCATGTCCACATATCCCGTGGGATCAGGGATCCATCGCGGCATATGGAGGCTCTCGGGGGGTTTAAAAGAGAGGAAAAACAGAGGCTGCCGATCCCTCATTCATTCGAAAACAGAGCCCCTATTCAAAGAAAAGAGAGAAGAAAGGGAAACAGAGCATGCTCTGTTTCCAAAAAGAATAGAAAAAAAAAGAAAAGAAAAAAAAGAGGGAGTTTTCTTTTATGATTATGGAGGGCTGATTTCTTAGGGAGGGAGATGGAGGAACTTTTGATGTATTGCTCTTTGAAGTAAACTCTAAACTTTTGCTTTTAATGATTTTTATTTATTGATATGTTTTTGATCCATGCGTAGTTATTTCGTAGATAGATCTTTAATGGAGTATGATTATTGATATATGGATTGCTTTAGTATTTGATTCGTCGTAGACGTAGAAAGCACGTCGAATGCTTAGAAATTGAGTTCATATGTTCATGAAACATATACCATGATTAGATCTATCCTACATTTAATCTTTAATCAAGAACCATAGAGTTTATTCCTTGGATGCAATATCATCAAGGGGGATTCCAGATCCCTACCATTTTTATTTCATTGAATTGTGTTTATTATTCTCTGCATTTAATTTCTGAAAATCAAAACATCATTTTAATCCACATATTTATTCAACTAAAGTACTAATTATATCTAAAAATTACGCTAATAATCTATAGATCGTTCCCTGAGGATTCGACCTCGGACTTCCGAGATTTTACTACTTGTGCGATTCTCCTGCACTTGGGAGAACAATTTTATTTTTGCATCAAGTTTTTGGCGCCGTTGCCGGAGAACGGCTCAGTTATTAGTATAATTTTAGATTTAATTAGTACCCTATCAGTTAGATTGAACATTGTAGTAAAACTAAAACTGAAAAAAAAAAAAAATTTCTGCTGTTTTTATTTCCTGCACAGTCTGCATCAAACTCTGATATCTGAGTAATCCACCGTCAGATTATACTCAAATTTTGTCAGCTGCTGTAGGACACATGTTTCTTTCATCTGAACGGTCTGATGGATATTCTGATACTTTTACGACCATTAAATTAATATACAACCTTGCTGCTGTCTACTTTGAATTTTCTGTGTTTAATTTTTTTAGAATTAGAATTTTATTATCATCATATCTCATTAACCCTTGTTGCTAATTGAAAATTGATAAGAACTTTAAGAAAAGATCAAGGGTAATCAATAAAAAAAAAAACAAACAAATAAATAAACTCTGAAATTTTGTATGCTAGGTTGGAATAGGGACAACACTGGACGTCTGAGTCGACAACCTTTTGACAATTCCTTAGATCACATTATTGAAACTTTTTCGCAAAATCTCAGATCTGGTGAGATGGCTGATGATGATGTAGGAAGTCACCATGGTAATGAAGGTAGACCCCCAGTTATGACACTTCGACAATACTTACATCCCACTAGGACTAGTCAACCTTCATGCATGATTATTCCTGAAAATGTAGGACACTTTGAAATCAAACCAGGAGTAATTCAACTGCTGCCCAAGTATCATGGAATAGAATCTGAGAACCCTTATCTTCACCTTAAGGATTTTGAGGAAATTAGCATCACATTTAGAGTGCCAAATGTATCGGAAGATGTCCTTAGATTGACCTTGTTTCCTTTTTCCTTAAAGGATAAAGCCAAAACATGGCTTAACTCCTTGAGACCTAGATCGCTAGGAACATGGCAGGATATGCAAAGAGAATTCTTGAAAAAATTCTTTCCCGCACAAAGGACTAATTTTTTGAAAAGGCACATTAGTAATTTCCAGCAAAAAGACCATGAAACATTTTATGAATGCTGGGAGAGATTTAAAGATTTGCTTCTCTCTTGTCCTCATCATGGGTTTGAAACATGGAGAACCATTAGTTTCTTTTACGAAGGGTTGTCTCCACAGTTGAAACAATTTCTAGAGACTATGTGCAATGGTCTATTTCTGGAAAAGCAACCCGATGAGGCATGGGACTATTTAGACTCTCTCGCAGAGACTGCACAATTATGGGATACAGGGGATAGAGTGAATAAACCTTTGCCTAAGCCTACTAACATTGGACATGGGGGCCTTTATAACCTTAGTATTCAAGATGATATTCAGGCTAAAATGGCAGCCCTTACTAGGAAGGTAGAGGAAATTGAACTTAGAAGGATTGAACCCGTCAAGACCGTAGAGCATAACAACGAGTGTTGTAGGATTTGCGAGATGCCTGGCCATCTCACCACTGATTGCCCCACAATACCCGCATTCAAGGAAGTCTTGCATGATCAGGCCAATGTTATGAATACCTATCAAAAATTTTTCAATAATCCTTTTTCGGGTACTTACAACCCTGGATGGAAGAACCATCCAAATTTCAGGTGGAGGAATGACCAACCTCAACAAGTATATAACCCAACTCCTCCACCTCCGCACCCTCATTATGCACATGCACCCCCTCAAAAATCCAGTCTCGAAGAAATTTTGCAATCTTTCATGCAAGGTCAAGCTAAAATCAATGATGAATTAAGAAATCAACTGACAACGCTAACCACTGCTTTAAGTGCTCAAGAGAAAGGCAAGCTACCAGCTCAACCACAACCTAATCCTCAAGTCTATGGCGGTAGCAATGCATCATCTTCAACTTTGCATAAAGAACAAGCAAAGAGTATAATAACTTTGCGAAGTGGAAAGGTTATTGACCGACCAGTCCCAGAACAAACACAAGTTATACCTGATTCTGACCCTCCCAAGACAAAAGAAAAGGATAATGAAGAAACTGAAACACCAATATCTACTGAAAAAATTGAATGTCCTTTTCCTGCACCATTTCCACAAAGATTAAAGCCCTTGCAAAAGCTTGAACCAAACTCTAAAATTCTTGAGCTTTTTAAGCAAGTAAAAATCAATGTACCTCTTCTTGATGCAATCAAACAAGTGCCTTCCTATGCAAAATTTTTAAAAGATTTGTGCACTGTCAAGCGTCGTTTAAATGTCAAGAAGAAGGCATTTCTGGCTGAAAATGTGAGTGCAATTTTACAGCATAACATTCTTCCTAAATATAAGGATCCAGGTTGCCCAACTATCTCGTGCATCATTGGCAATTTTAGGATTGAGCGAGCATTGTTAGATTTAGGAGCGAGTGTGAATTTGTTGCCATATACGGTATATGAGCAACTCGGTTTGGGTGAGTTGAAGCCAACAACTGTGACCTTACAATTAGCTGACCGGTCAGTGAAGGTCCCTCGAGGGATTATCGAAGATGTGTTGGTCCAAGTAGACAAGTTCTATTTTCCTGTCGACTTTATCGTACTGGACACACATCCGGCTTCCAATTCACCATCTCAGATTCCAGTCATCTTAGGACGTCCATTCCTTGCAACTTCTAATGCATTGATCAATTGTAGGAATGGTGTCATGAAGCTTTCTTTTGAAAATATGACCTTGGAACTGAACGTCTTTAGTATAGGTAAACAACCCAGTGATCATGAAGAAAGTAAAGAAGTTGAATGGGTTGAAACCATTGCGGAAGAATATCAGTTAAAAGAAACATTTACTGAATCGGCCGACAATGGTTTGATAGATTGGTGTTCTGAAGGTACTGCTGATGATACGGTCCCACCTATTTTAGATAACTCGGATGTCATGATGGTCAATGGGTGGAGACCGAGAATAGAGGAATTTGAACATTTGCCATCTCGAGGAGCAAAGATAGTACCATCCCATGAACAAGCACCTAAGCTCGAGTTGAAACCTTTACCGAAGGAACTCAAGTATGCCTTTCTTGGATCCGATGACACTTTTCCTATAATCATCTCATCTGATCTTGATCATGCCCAAGAAAGAAAATTACTTGGTGTTCTAAAGAATCATAGAGGAGCTTTAGGGTGGTCTATTGTAGACTTGAAGGGGATTAGCCCTTTAATTTGCACGCACCGGATATATTTGGAGGACAATGCCAAAACCACAAGGCAAATGCAACGCAGGTTGAATCCTACGATGAGAGATGTGGTTAAAGCAGAAGTCCTCAAGTTGCTTGACGTGGGTATTATTTACCCAATTTTCGATAGCAAGTGGGTGAGTCCAACTCAAGTCGTGCCCGAAAAAGCAGGTCTGACGGTAGTCAAAAATGAGCAGGGTGAGTTAGTCCCAACTCGTGTCCCGACGAGTTGGCGCATGTGTGTTGACTATCGCAAATTGAATTTGGTCCCTAGGAAAGATCACTTACCCCTACCCTTCCTAGACCAAGTTTTGGAAAGAGTTGCAGGACATAATTTTTATTGTTTTCTCGATGGCTATTCCGGATACTACCAAATCGAGATTTCACCAGAAGATCAAGAGAAGACTACTTTCACTTGTCCTTTTGGTACATTCGCTTTCCGTCGGATGCCGTTCGGGTTATGTAATGCACCTGCAACATTTCAAAGATGCATGCTCAGTATTTTTGAAGACATGAACGAGAAGTTTTTGGAAGTGTTCATGGATGATTTTTCTATTTTTGGCGATTCTTTTGATGATTGTTTACTACATTTACAAGCTGTCTTAGCTCGGTGTATAGAAAAGAACCTGATACTGAATTGGGAGAAATGCCACTTCATGGTGCCAAAGGGAATTGTCCTAGGACATATTGTTTCATCGAAGGGCATGGAAGTTGATAGAGCTAAGATTGACTTAATCGCCAAGCTACCTGCACCCAAGACGGTTAGAGATGTTAGATCATTTTTGGGTCATGCCGGATTTTATAGGAGGTTCATCAAGGACTTTAGTGTCATAGCCCGACCATTATGTAACCTCCTATCCCTTGATACACCGTTCAATTGGACTGAAACCTGTCAAGAGGCATTCGAAAAGTTGAAGTCTATGCTTAGCACTGCACCCATCGTGCGACCACCCGATTGGTCATTACCTTTTGAGATCATGTGCGATGCTAGTGACTATGCGATAGGAGCTGTCCTAGGACAACGTAAGGATAATAAGCCATATGTCATTTACTATGCAAGCAAAACTTTAAATGATGCTCAAATGAATTACACCACCACCGAAAAGGAATTGCTTGCAGTAGTATTTGCATTAGACAAATTTCGCTCTTATATCCTTGGTGCTCCTATTGTTATCTTTACGGATCATGCAGCGCTAAAATATTTACTGGATAAGAAAGAGGCTAAACCACGCTTAATACGATGGATTCTTTTACTCCAAGAATTTGACATCACTATCAAAGATAAAAAGGGAGTAGAGAATGTGGTTGCTGACCATTTATCACGGCTAGTTTTTAATGATTCGGTGCCACAGTTGCCCATCAAGGACTCGTTCCCTGAAGAGCAATTGTTTGCACTTTCTACTATGCCATGGTATGCTGATATTGTAAACTTTCTTGTCACTAACCGGATGCCGGAGCATTGGGGATCGAATGATAAGAATAATTTCTTGCGTGAAGTAAGAAATTATTATTATGATGCTCCTTATTTGTTCAAGTATTGCAATGATCAAATCTTTAGAAGATGCATTCCGGAACATGAGATACAAAGTGTACTCTCTTTTTGTCATGCCAGTGCTTGTGGAGGACACTTTGCATCTAAGAAAACGGCAGCTAAGGTGTTGCAATGTGGTTTTTATTGGCCTACACTATTTAAAGATGCCCACGAGTTCTGTAGGACATGTGACCCATGTCAACGTGTTGGAAGTCTAACTCGTAGGCAAATGATGCCTCTTCAGCCCATTACTGCTATTGAAATTTTTGACATTTGGGGCATCGATTTCATGGGCCCATTCCCACCGTCTTTTGGACATGAGTATATTTTAGTTGGTGTTGAGTATGTGTCAAAATGGGTAGAAGCTGTTGCCTGTAGAACTAATGATCACAAACCTGTTTTGAAATTTCTGAAAGAAAATATTTTTTCATGATTTGGGATGCCCAAGGTTATAATTAGTGATGGAGGAAAACATTTCTGTAATAAGCCTTTTGAGATCCTATTACGAAAGTACGGTATCACTCATAGAATTGCAACTCCTTATCACCCGCAGACTAGTGGCCAAGTAGAGTTAGCCAATCGGGAGATTAAACGAATTTTAGAGAAAACGGTGAATCCATCACGCAAAGACTGGTCTTTAAAACTTTCTGACGCATTGTGGGCTTACCGTACTGCTTATAAAACTATTCTTGGTATGTCCCCGTATCGGCTAGTCTATGGAAAAGCATGTCATCTACCTGTTGAATTAGAGCATAAATCATATTGGGCCATTAGAAAATTGAACTTTGAATTGTCAGATGCTGGTTTAATTCGAAAATTACAATTAAGTGAGTTGAATGAAATTCGTCGGGATGCGTATGACAATGCTAGACTTTGCAAAGAACGAATGAAAATTAGGCATGATAAATCAATTCTAAGAAAATCTTTTAAACCTGCACAAAAAGTTCTTTTGTATGACTCTCGCTTACATCTGTTTCCTGGAAAGTTACGATCAAGATGGACAGGTCCTTTCATTGTAAAAACTGTTTTTCCACACGGGGCAGTTGAAATTGAGAATCCACAGGATGGTCAAATTTTTAAGGTAAATGGACACAGATTAAAACCTTTTCTTGAAAATTTTGCAGATGAAGAGGACTCCTTTCCCTTGGGGGAGCCTTCTTATGACTGAGCATGACGGCCAAGGTATGTGTATATTAGTTAGAATTATTTTTTTTCTTTTATTTTTCTTCTTATTTTCCAGGTCTTCTTTTCTGAAAATCAACAGCTCAAGGTATTCTTTTTTTCTCCAATATTCTTTTCTCTATTGTTTCTCACATATAGTTTTCTTGCATTTTTTACATTGAGGACAATGCAATGTTTAAGTTGGGGGGAGGGAAATATTTTGACAAAAAAAAAAAAAAACTTGTTTTTGCATTTGATTTATTTTATTACTTTCTTTTCTGAGCAAATGCACATGTATTTTCATATTGAGTGTGTACAACTATTAAGGCAAGGAACACATGCATACTATGACTGATCAGAGACCTATTATTAGATCCCCACACCTGTACTTAATGACAATAGGAAGGCCTCAGGAGTTCATATTTGTTAACTGCATTTTTGTTAGCCTTATCCATAAAAGAAGTATGAGTATCCTTGTTCGTACCATAAGGTTCAGGATTTGGTTTTCACATAAAGATAGAGGTTGAATATCCCGACTAGATTACTTAGGTGCCTTATGATCCGACTTTGGTTGACCTATAGTCACGATGCAGTCACATATATAATAAAAATATTTATATGGTTCAGTCTATCATTTCTTTTCTTGCATAATTATTATTCAAAAAAAAAAAAAAAAACTTATGATGACAAGTCTGGCCTCGTGGCGTAGTCTGGTTCGAGTAATTAAGTCCGAGGGGTGTTTCACCTAATGTCTTGAGCCAACTGGATCGGGGGTCATTGACTGAAAGCTCGCTACATGGACCTTACTAGAGCCTAATGGGGTTGGATAGCTGTAGTTGTCATGTGTATTGAAAAAAAAAAATGAAATAAAAATAAGCATGAATGAGTTGGTTAGGCTGAACCTAGTGACATGTGGTAATGGCTGGTTTGACTCCATTGTATTGGACCTCTGTGTACCCGGGTTGTTTAGTTGAGATTGATAGCTCTTTCTTTACATGCGAACCATTCTTGACAAATTTAGACAACATGTGATATTCTGAAAATTTGATGGATCAGGTTCTAATAAAGTGTAGAAAACATTTGTGGACTTGAGTAGTGCACCTAAAACTCAGGCGGTGCCCTATTGTGGTGGAGGTATTAGTACTCTGAGAAAATCATATGATTTGATGCACATTACACTTTTATATTCCTTGCTTTGATAGTTGCCATACTTGAAAATATTTGTCAATTAATTACATGTGTATTAGCTTAGGGTTTATTTTTATTAGAATCTCATGTCATATAATTCATGATGTTCGTGGGTAACATCCCTGAAAACCCTCACGAGACAACACTCGTCCACTAGGGTAACCTAGGGGTTTAACGGCTTGTTGCACGTGCTAAGTGCAATCGTGATTCCTACGAAAGTGAGTACTTATCTTAGTTTTATGTCTTTAGCTTCAATAAAAAGTCAAAGGTTAAACCACATCTTTTGTACTCTCATTTTATTATTTGCTCGTTAATTGCTAGAGACTAGCAATAAGCTAGTTGGGGGGTGTGATGAGAGCACAAAAGTGCGATCTACACATCACTCAAATTAGTATTATTGCTAACAAATGATGATAGAAATGCTGTATTAATATTATATTTTTGTGGGGTGCAGGTGATCGTAAATCAAAGTTAAAATGCGCATTGAGCCCGAAAGATGCATCACTGTAAGTGACCAGCTAAACGTTCTGGATTGTTTCCCAGTCGTCACCCCCGCATCATCAGCTCGCGTCCACTCCAGTGTCCGTCTGAGTCCGCTTCGCCCGCGAGCCCGAGTTCATCCATCCACCATGTCATATCAAGCTCCCAGTTCCGTGATCTCAGCGCCAGCGTCTCAGATTCATCACCCGTGATATCAAAGCCACGCGTCCCAGCTCCAGCTTCGGTTCACAGCGCCTCCCAGCTCCGTGATCGTGATTCGCCTGTGAAGCTTCCATGTCTGCATCCAAGCTCCATCCGACTTCATCTAAGCGTCCACGTCCGAGTTCCTCACGAGTGCACCCTCGTCCGCACCTCATCCCAGCATGCCACGTCCGTGATCAGCTTCCTTCACGCGTCCGGAGTTCTAGCTCTCCCGAGATCCCAGCTTCTGTGACCAGCATCCCAGATTCCGCCTCATCCGCAAAGCTCCCAACGTCCGCATGCAGCTCATCAAATCCCACGATGCATTCCAAAGCTTCCACGCTCCAGCTCCTCTCAGATCCCACGCGTTCCAAGCTTCCACGTTCACAGAGCATCATAGCGGCCTCATGCGATCAGCCTTCCAGCGATCCGTCCGTGCTTCCTTCCGATTCGTCCGCATCCCAGCTCTTCTCGGATCTCCTAATGCATCTCAGCTCTTGCAATCCAGCCGTCCCTCCACGTCCGAAGATGATCAGCATCCCAGGATCCGTGATCATCTCCCATCCCGCGTTTGGCCTTCTCGCATCCGGGATACTCGGCATGTCCACATATCCCGTGGGATCAGGGATCCATCGCGGCATATGGAGGCTCTCGGGGGGTTTAAAAGAGAGGAAAAACAGAGGCTGCCGATCCCTCATTCATTCGAAAACAGAGCCCCTATTCAAAGAAAAGAGAGAAGAAAGGGAAACAGAGCATGCTCTGTTTCCAAAAAGAATAGAAAAAAAAAGAAAAGAAAAAAAAGAGGGAGTTTTCTTTTATGATTATGGAGGGCTGATTTCTTAGGGAGGGAGATGGAGGAACTTTTGATGTATTGCTCTTTGAAGTAAACTCTAAACTTTTGCTTTTAATGATTTTTATTTATTGATATGTTTTTGATCCATGCGTAGTTATTTCGTAGATAGATCTTTAATGGAGTATGATTATTGATATATGGATTGCTTTAGTATTTGATTCGTCGTAGACGTAGAAAGCACGGCGAATGCTTAGAAATTGAGTTCATATGTTCATGAAACATATACCATGATTAGATCTATCCTACATTTAATCTTTAATCAAGAACCATAGAGTTTATTCCTTGGATGCAATATCATCAAGGGGGATTCCAGATCCCTACCATTTTTATTTCATTGAATTGTGTTTATTATTCTCTGCATTTAATTTCTGAAAATCAAAACATCATTTTAATCCACATATTTATTCAACTAAAGTACTAATTATATCTAAAAATTACGCTAATAATCTATAGATCGTTCCCTGAGGATTCGACCTCGGACTCCCGAGATTTTACTACTTGTGCGATTCTCCTGCACTTGGGAGAACAATTTTATTTTTGCATCAACCATTGCTCTTTCCATTTATTTCGAATCCTTTCTTAAGCAACAAAGGAATTGAAATTACATTTCTAATGATTTTTGGCATAAAATAACAGTCTTCTAGCTTCAAAAACTTTCCGGAGGGTAGCTCTAGTATGTAGGTGCCAACAGCTTCAGCCTGGATGGATTCTCCTCCAGCGCCATATAGCTCGAAGTCACCTTTCTTCAGTCTTCTAATTTTCTGCAGTCCATGCAAAGATTTGCATATGTGAGAACCACAATCGGTATCCAATACCCATAAATTAGAATCAGAAGAACTTAATGTCATATTGGCATGTAATAAAAACATACCTTTTGATGCAACACTTGCATCAGGCTTCACACTTGCAAGAAAGCTCTTGCAGTTCCTTTTCCAATGCCCCATCTTGCCACAGTGGAAACAAGTACCGGGTCCAGAGATTTCTTTTCCTTCTTCTTTTTGATGCGACTCTTAGGGTTTAGTTTTTTCTTTGAACCCTTGTTGCCCGACTTCTTCTTTGAGCTCTCACCAACAAGAAGGATTGGACCCTTGTCCTTCTTGATGTGAGACTCTGCTGTTTTCAGCATATTTAGAAGCTCAGGCAGGGAGGAATTCAGTTTGTTCATGTGATAATTCACGACAAACTGCGAGAATGAGTCGGGTAGTGATTGCAGGATCAAATCCTGACTGAGCTCACTGTCCATAGCAAAACCAAGTTGACTTAATCGAGTGATTAAGTCTATAACCTTTAAACAGTGGTCTTGCACAGACGATCCCTCGATCATTCTAGCACGGAACAACTATTTAGATATGTCATATCTAGCAGTTCTGCTCTGCTCACCATATAACTCCTTTAAGTTAAGGAGTATGAAGTGAGTATCCATGCTATCATGCTGCCTCTGCAATTCATTATTCATAGAAGCAAGCATGATACATTTGACAGTCAAACTGTCATTTTTTCACATGCGATATGTGGCCAATTCCTCCTCAGTTACATCTTCCCCTGCTGACCCTAGGTCAGGGGTTTCAAGAATGTAGGAAAGTTTTTCTTGTGTGAGAACAATCTTTAAATTCCTCAACCAATCCACATAGTTGGGACCAGTCAATTTGTTTGCATCTAAGATACCTCTAAGTGAGAGTGAAGATGCCATTTTTACAGAATTAATCTATAATTACAAAGAACACTAATATAAGCAGACCAATCATGATGACATGTATTCAATCAGACAAGAACTTTTATCTAATTGTTACTCCCACTATTTTTATCGAATATCATAACCCTCAAGTATGATGAACGAGAAAATACTAATTTTCTTAGTGGGGTTGAGATCCAAATTCCTTATAAAAGACCTTGTGGAAATCACAACAAGCCTTTATAAGTTCAAAGGTAGGAAACTCTTTCCAATTACATCCCATGCAATTCTCAACTTTATTCTGTCCTCTAGCACACATATAGTCTTGTGGGAATCACAACAAACTATTGTGTCTAGTTAAGTCAAACCCTTCATTTTTATACAGTCATATTTGAATAATGCTGCCCTTGTGGGAATCACAACAAGGCAACATATTAAAATATGCCATATGCATCATATGCACCAAGATATTACAATATCAATCCCTAATACTAGCCTTGTGGGAATCACAACAAGCTAGCGTAGATATTGACATAATAATATCTAAGCATGAAGGAAGGACCTTTATAGTGTTATATCAGCAATTAGCTTTTCCATGGAGGTCAATCAAATAGTTGGCCAGGTAAGCAGATGGGAGGCTCTCCTTACTTAGTAAGGTCCTAATTAAATAACCACCTGTAGCCTCTTTCCTCGACACCAACTTAGTCAATTGATTCAGAATGGCTCAGCTTAAAGCAATTAACACTACGACTTAATTATGAATTTAGTGAGGGCTTTCAAATAGTAGTATCTTACTAACATTAAGTTCAACCATAAAGGACAATCAAATAATTGGCCAGAAAAGCAAGTGGGAGGCACCCCTCACTCAGAGAGTGAGGTCCTAATTAAATAACCACCTGTGGCTTCCTTTCTAGACACCAACTGAGTCAATTATTCCAGAATGGGTCAGCCCAAAGTTTTCATACTACTATATTGGTCTCAATGCACATTCTATAATTTAGCACTAGCAATTATACTATGCTACAACATGAATATAACACTATCTCATGGCATAAACTAATCATGCATACAAACAACCGAGCTATCTAATAGCATCAAGATAATAGCATGTATTATCATTTGGTTAAACTGATTAAGGGTGGCTCTGATACCACTGTTGGGTTTTCCAGTGCCCTAGGGCGCAGCGGAAGATATGGGATTATAAAATTTTCTTATAAAACCCATTATATGAAACCCTAATAAGCCAAGATCGCCTTAATAGTATAACCAAATAATGTAGAAAATATAATCTTGGTATAGAAGAATACCTATCACGCTATATCCAATATGACTGAAGATGTCCTAAGGTGCCCAAATGTTCACCCTCTGATGTTGATCCACACAGGAATGGGTTCAAGACTCTAGCTCCACCAAAACTTAATTCTAATTGTTCAATCCTTCCAAAGAATTTAATTGGCTGATTTTCCTTCACTTCCTTCTTCCTTTCTACCTCTAAAACATTCACTAGCCTTTTTGTCCTAAAGAAGACCCTCTTGTCTTGGGTTAGGACAAAAGAGAGAGGCTTGTAAGAAAGAAGGGATAAGGGAGAGAGAAGGAGAGGCTTTTTCTTGGATGATCTTTAGCACCACTGTTGACCCCCTAATGGATTTTGATGAATACAAAACACTAGAGTATAATTCCATTTATCTTAACAATTTACTTGAGGATTTCATGTGTTTAATTAAGAATATTGTTAAGAAATGTCTAGGCAAGTTCCCATAATTTTTATGAATTTATTGAAGAATTTTTGAGATGAAGAAAACAGATCAGGGACAGCCGAGACGTCTCCGGTTTGTTCCAGAGACTTCTCTGGCACAAACAGGAAGAACTGGCACGTTTGGAGACGTCCCCGGCACCTGGCGAGGCGTCTCGCAGGGTCGGAGTCGACTCTCTCAGAAGCGGAGTCGACTCTCTCAGTGGCGGCAGAAAGGCCGATTTCAAGAGATGCGCGCGAGCCGTCTCCACAGTACGCAGAGTCGTCCCCGCAAGTAAAAGCTGAGTTTCTGAGTCGTCCCCAGAGAGTGCGGAGTCGACTCTCTCAGGGTATTCCAGAGGATGTCTTTTTCGGTGATAAGGCAGCAGAGACGTCCCCTGAAAGAGCGGAGTCGACTCTCTCAGAGAATTTCAGAAGACTTGTTTTTCGGAGATATAACGGCGGAGTCGTCCCCAAGGCAGCGGAGTCGTCCCATGCAAAAAGCGCAAACAAGCCGAGACGTCCCCGTAAAGTGCCGATGCGACCCTCTCAGAAAAATAGAAAAATAAGGATTCAAACCGTTCATCATCGGAGTCGTCCCCGTAAAGCGCCGAGTCGACCCCAAACAACGTCAAAAGTAAAATCTTACAGCCGAGACGTCTCGCGTTGAAGCGGAGACGTCTCCGAAGCGCCTGGGACGCGACTGACAACTTTTTCAGGTTTGGTTTGAATTTCAACCTCCCTTAACTTTATCTCTAACGGCTATATTTGCTTTTTGGGCTATAAAAGGGAGCTCTTAAGTGCTTTCCAACAACTTCTCACCAACCCAACACAAGATCATTCAAGAGAGAAGAAAGAAAAAGAGGTTCAAGGGAGTTAGTGCATTCAAGTGAAGAAATCAAGTGCCTTCAAGCTTCCCAAGTGATTTCGTGCTCGACTACTCTCTTCCGCTAGGCATTCAAAGCTCACATTCAAGCCAACGCGATCCACATCGGAAGAACCACCATTTCCCACGCTTTCAATGGCTAAAAGGGTTCTTCCGAGTTCTATTATTTCTCACTGTTTTATTTGCTTCTTGAGAGCTTTTAAATTCTTGTAAAACTTTTTCAATATTGTGCTTGTTCCAGTCAAGGAACTTGGAACAAGGGAAAAGCGTCCCAAGCCTAGGTGAAATTGGGGGTTATAGGGTTCGTTGTTAGCCCGGTGTAAAACAACGAGTTGGGTAGTGCACTCGCAAAACTACCGGACTGTAATCTTGGATTATAGTGAAAATTCCCAAAGGTGCTTTGGAGAGTGGATGTAGGAGCAGTGGAAGCTCCGAACCACTATAAAACCTTGTGTTTGCGATTGATTGTTCTCATACCTTTATCTTTACTTTAGTTCATACATTTGTGTGTTTTATTTTTAATTAGGCAAAAAGTTTTAAAACACCCAATTCACCCCCCTCTTGGGTGACCATCTCTGGGCAACAAGTGGTATCAGAGCGGGTGCTCTGTGTATTTCTTGAAAGACCTAACCAATCTTAGCCAAAGATCTAGATGGCAACACCCTTTAACAATGTTCCTACTGAGGGGCAGGCGACCAATAGACCTCCACTCTTCAATGGGACAAATTATACCTATTGGAAGACTAGAATGAGGATTTTTATTCAAGCACAAGATTATGCCTTGTGGAGGGTCATAATCAAGGGACCACACGAACCATCTCACATGGTTAATGGCATTCAAGTTCCCAAACCTGAGGAGGATTGGGATGAGAATGACAGTAAGATGGTTCAACTCAATTCTAGAGCCATGAACTCATTATTCTGTGCTCTAGATGTAAATGAGTTCAATAGAGTCTCCACCTGTAGTTCCGCCAAGGAAATATGGGATAGGCTTGAAGTTACCCACGAGGGTACGAATCAAGTCAAAGAGTCTAAAGTGAACATTCTAGTTCACAAATATGAGTTGTTTAAGATGGAACCCAATGAAACCATCACATGCATGTTTACACGCTTCACCGATATAATTAATGGTCTAAAGAGTTTGGGTAAATCCTATACTAATCCGGAACTTGTGAGTAAAATTCTCAGGTCTTTGCCGAAAGCATGGGAAGCAAAGGTCACGGCGATCATAGAAGCCAAAGATCTCAACACTTTGGGACTAGAACAACTATTGGGCTCATTGATGACGCATGAGCTCACAATGAAGCAACATGAAGAAGAGTTGCCAAAGAAGAAGACAATTGCACTCAAGGCTACTTCGAGTGTGTGTGAAGAAGAAAGTAGTGAGAGTGAAGAAGAAAGCGAAGATGAGGACTTGGGTTTAATAGTAAGGAAGTTTAAGAAATTCATGAGAAGAAAGAAACCCTTCCCAAGAAAGAAATTTGGAGGGAGAAATGATTGGGAAAAAGAAAAGGAAAAAGAAAGAGACCCAATCATATGCTATGATTGCAAGAGACCGGGACACATTCGTTCCGAATGCCCTCAACAAAAGAAGCACTTTGGAAAGAAGAAGAAGAAGGCGTTGAAGGCAACGTGGGACGATAGTGACACATCCTCCTCCGAGGAAGAGAAGGAAGAGACCGCAAATTTGTGCTTCATGGCATTTGAAAACGACGAGGTATGTCAAAGCTCAACTATAAATTTTACTTTAGAAGAATTATATGAAGCTTTTCAAGAACTTATGAGTGATTGTAGTATGTTAGGAGCAAAGGATAAAGAACTAAAGGCCTCCAATCAAAAACTAAAGGATGATATTAAAAAACTATTGATTGAGAAAGAGAGCGTTGAAAATGTTAACACCATTGATCTAGAAAATAAAAATTCAAAACTTAGCATTGAAAATGAAACGGCAAAAACACTAATTAAGGAATTGAATCTAAAAGTTAAATCTCTACTCAATAATAATACCTCACTTGCACAAAATGTTGAATCCCTTAAAAAGGATAAGGAAGAACTAGTTAAAGAAAATTTGGATCTTAAGAATGAGGTACATAAGTACAAACCAATTGTTGAAAAATTTACACAAAGCTCTGAAAAATTAAATCTTATTCTTTCAAATCAAAGAGCTGTTTTTAATAAAGCCGGATTAGGATATAAAACTAACAAGCAACAAAAGTATCTAAAGAATTTCTTTGTGAAAGCAAAAGATGTCAAAACTGAAAAACCTACATGCTTTCATTGTGGAAAAAGTGGACATAAAGCCTACTCTTGTATTCAAAGAAAGATCCAAACTAACAAGAGTACATTTGTAAAAGCTAAAAACATAACTAAAGTATGGGTGCCTAAGGGAACCAACTACACTAACCACGAAGGACCCAAGAAAACTTGGGTACCTAAGAGCTTCACATGATCATTTTGCAGGTATGCCTTGCAGCCGGAAATAAAAAGAGAATGTGGTATCTTGATAGTGGTTGCTCAAGGCATATGACCGGTGACAAGAGTCTCTTCGTCACTTTAAAATCAAAAGAAGGAGTAGTCACATTTGGAGACAATGCTAAAGGTCAAATCATTGGTGTTGGTAAAATCTCCATATCACCCTCCTCATTTATTGACAATGTATTGTTAGTTAATGGACTCAAACATAATTTATTAAGTATAAGTCAATTTTGTGACAAGGGCTTTAAAGTGTCATTTGAATCTTCACTTTGCATAATTAGTAGTCTAGTTGACAATGAGATCATACTTACAGGACATAGGCATGGAAATGTTTACATGGTAGATCTTGATGATCTCACCATGAAGGATGGCCAATGTCTTGTAGCCATGGATCCCAAAGTCAATGAGACTAGTTGGTTATGGCATCGTAGGTTAGGGCATGCTAGCATGGATTTAATCTCTAAATTGATTACAAAAGATCTAGTCAAAGGACTACCAAAAATAGATTTTGAAAAGAACAAAATTTGTGCTGCATGTCAATTAGGGAAACAAACGAGAAGCTCTTTCAAGTCTAAAAACATAGTCTCAACATCAAAACCCTTAGAACTAATTCACATGGATTTATTTGGACCCACTAGAACTGCTAGTCTAGGGGGTAAGAAATTTGGTCTTGTAATTGTTGATGATTTTTCACGTTTTACATGGGTTTCATTTCTTGCACACAAAGATGAGTCCTTTCCCGCTTTTATCAAGTTTCATAATAGGGTTTCGAATGAACTCAATCTTAAACTAAAAGCAATTAGGAGTGATCATGGTACCGAGTTTGAAAATCAGTATTTTGAAAAATTTTGTGAAGAAAATGGTATCAATCACAATTTCTCGGCACCTAGGACACCCCAACAAAACGGGATGGTAGAAAGGAAGAATCGCACACTAGCAGATATGGCTCGTACCATGTTGTGCGAATCGGATTTACCAAAGTACTTTTGAGCTGAAGCAATAAATACTTCATGTCATATTTTAAACCGTGCTTTAGTTAGATCCATCTTAAAGAAAACACCTTATGAGTTGATAAAAAGTAAGAAACCAAATATAAGCTATTTTTATGTTTTCGGTTGTCGATGCTTTATTTTAAACAATGGAAAGGACAATCTAAGTAAATTTAGTGCTAAATCAAATGAGGGGATCTTCTTAGGTTATTCCTCATCTAGTAGAGCATACAGGGTCTTCAACAAGAGAACTCTCGTTGTTGAAGAATCCATTCATGTTGTTTTTGATGAAGCTAATGGAAATTCTTCTAGAAAAGAAGAAGATGGTGATGCAGGTATACTTGAAGACCGAATGAAGGAATTCTCCATACAAGACAAACAACATGAGGATGAGATCAAAGAAGATACAATTCAGCAAGATGAAGAAGATCAACCTCCATCGAGAAATCAAGATCTTCCTAAGGAATGGAGGTATGCACATGGTCATCCAAGGGATCTAATCCTTGGTGATCCTTCACAAGGAATAAGAACTAGATCCTCTTTAAGAAACACTAGTAATTATCTTGCATTCGTTTCACAAATCGAGCCTAAATCACTAGAAGAAGCTGAAAAAGATGATAATTGGATGAATGCTATGCAAGAGGAATTAAACCAATTTGAAAGAAATGAAGTTTGGACTCTAATGAAAAGACCCCCTAATGTTTCAATTATAGGCACCAAATGGGTATATAGAAATAAACTAGATGAAGATGGAATAGTAATAAGAAACAAAGCTAGGCTAGTGGCCAAAGGATATAATCAGGAGGAAGGAATAGACTTTGATGAAACTTTTGCTCCTGTTGCTAGATTAGAGGCTATTAGACTACTTTTGGCATATGCATGCTTTATGGATTTCAAACTCTATCAAATGGATGTAAAAAGCGCCTTTTTAAATGGTTATATAATGGAGGAAGTTTATGTAGGACAACCTCCAGGTTTTGAGAACCACTTACATCCAGATTATGTTTTTAAATTGCATAAAGCATTATATGGACTTAAGCAAGCCCCTAGGGCATGGTATGAAAGATTAAGTAATTTCCTAATTGAAAATAAATTTAAAAGAGGAAATGTGGACAAAACCCTCTTCATTAAAAGAAAAGGAAATGACTTATTGCTTGTGCAAATTTATGTGGATGATATAATTTTTGGTGCTACTAATGATAGTCTTTGTCAAGAGTTTGCCAAGCTTATGCAGGGAGAATTTGAAATGAGCATGATGGGTGAGCTCAACTTCTTCCTTGGGCTACAAATAAAACAATCAGAGGAAGGCATCTTCATCAGTCAGTCCAAATATATCAAGGAGATGTTGGAAAAATTCAAGATGAAGGATGCAAAGGAAATCAGCACACCCATGGGCTCAAGTTGCAAGCTTGACAAAGATAAAAAAGGTAAAAGTATAGACTGCAAATTGTACAGAGGTATGATAGGCTCTTTACTTTACCTTACTGCTAGTAGACCAGATATATTATTCAGTGTTTGTATGTGTGCTAGATACCAAGCATGTCTTAAGGAATCACACTTGCAAGCTGTTAAAAGAATTTTTAGATATCTAGTAGGGACATCTAATGTAGGCTTATGGTATTCTAAACAATCTGACATAAATTTAATTGCTTATTCCGTGCTGATTTTGCCGGGTGCAAACTCGACAGAAAAAGCACAAGTGGCACATGTCAATTCTTGGGTGCTAATTTGGTTTCTTGGTTTAGCAAGAAACAGAATTCAGTTGCCTTATCCACAGCTGAGGCTGAGTACATTGCAGCTGGAAGCTGTTGTGCCCAAGTTCTATGGATTAAGCAACAACTTGAAGACTTCGGTATCAAAATGGACAATATACCAATTAAATGTGATAATACAAGTGCAATTAATTTAACAAAAAATCCTGTCCAACACTCAAAATCAAAACATATAGAGATTAGGCATCACTTTATTAGGGATCATGTGCTGAAAAATGATGTGATGATTGAGTATGTATGTACTGAAAATCAATTGGCCGATATCTTTACAAAGCCCCTTTGTAAAGATAGGTTCAACTTCTTAAGGAATGCATTGAGCTTGTATGATCCTAGCAATTAAATTGAACTTGCATTGCAATGCTTTGCTACTCAAACTAGTAATCCACCTCAAGGTTAACATAAGTGAAAGCATGAATCTATCTAAGTTAAATGATGAATTGTTCGACTTTCCGGAGGATGGTTACCCTCCCTTGGACTCTTCATGGAGATATTTTCAGAGCCTATTTCATAGGTATTCGAAATTTGGTCAAACATTCCTCATTTCAATGTTAATAATTCAAAAAATCATTATCAAACTTTTATAGGATGTATTATTAAGGGGGAGGATCACAAACAAACTCACTCTGTATTCACCAAAAGAAATCATGTTGATTAGTGTGATTGAGTAAAATAAATTGGGAAAAGATAGAAATTAGTCTGAAATTTTTCAGTGCCGGAGACGTCTCTGGCAAATCGCAGAGATGTCCCCCCGGCGAGACGTCTCGCATCAGTCGCGGAGACGTCTCGGGGACCGAACGAGGGTTTTTAAATAGGTGAAACAGCTCGAGCCGACCCGAGCTATTCTCTTCCATCCCCGACAAAAACAAAAACCCTAGCCTCCATTTGCTCTCCACCACAAACCCTAGCCTCCATTTGCTCTCCATCACAAACCCTAGCATCCATGGCACCTAAGAGGGCTAGACGAACCGGTGGGAGGCGTCCTAGGGTAGCAACCGACGGTGAGAAACGGAGGGAAGAGCCATCCGCGCCGTCCCCTCCGGTTGCTCCGCCAACCACGACCATTTCCTGTGCGAATCGCACAGTAACCACCGGTAGGTACATAGATTTCCATTTTCTAGATAGTGAGGGGTTCTCTATTGGAGAGAAACTCCGTGCCCAAGGATGGGAATACCTTTGTACCCTCAATACATCGACCTACCCTGGCCTAGTTAGAGAGATGTTTAGTAATATGGCCTTAGGGGACTTAGGGTACACTGCACATATCCGGGGGACGTTGGTAGAGATTAATGAGGATGTCCTATCTAGCGTCTTGCAAATCCCTAAGGACGGTGAGGCTCCGACCTCACATCCCCAAAGGGAAATAGCCCTAAACTTGCTTTTAGGACGAGAGGACTGCGGGCCTCTTGATGTAGTGAACTCACAAGACCTAAATGCCGAAATGAGACTACTTTTGAGTATTGTCAACCGGGTCTTGTTTCCAAAAACCGGTCGCTTCGATTTTGTTTCGGAGCGAGACCTAGTTATCATGCACCACATCCTACTAGGGATTCCCCTAAACCTCCCTAGACTTATGTTGAACTACATTGCTATATGTCATAGGTATTCTAGGTTTAGCATACCCTATGGGATGATCTTTACCCTAGTATTCAAACATTTTAAGGTTCACATTCCAGAAAATGAACCTGCAAAACCCTTGAGAAACATCGACTATTATAATGAGAGCACAATGCGTAGAATGGAGTTTCACAAGGTAGATGGGTCATGGGTTAAGGTACCAAAAAGAAAAGCTCAAACCTTAGATCCTGAGATCCCACATCAGGAGCCTGACCACCACTCTCCTCCACTCAGCCACATGGACATCCCTGATATACCCTCCAGCTCAGCTGGACCTTCCACCTCTATGCCACCTCCTCCTACAGTCACTGGGCCCTTCTCCCTATCAGAAGAACAGATGCGCACTTTAGCATCTGTGATATGCCAGCAAATGAGGGAGGAAATGAGATCGATGATCTCTACTGAGTTGGCCCCCATCAGAGCCTCACATGAAGGGCTTCTACAAGAGTTGAAGGAAATCAGAACTCAGATAGAAGCTACAGCGCAAGAACTAGTTAGTGTGAGTGCCACCCAAACCTTCAGATCAATTGAGCTACAAGACAGCTTGAGGAACATTTCAGATGGTCTTCAAGAGTTGACAAGCCCTGGAGGCAATGTGGGCACCGTGGCTGCCCAACTTAGAGGAAGAATTGAAAGGGCAAGCATTGAATTTGAAGCACTAGTGGCAGCCTTCCATCAATCTCAAGGAGAGCAGTTCAAAACTCTACTGGACTCAATTAATGCATTTATAGATGCAGCTGCTAGGGCTTATGAGCAACGTCGCCGATGAGGGACATTTTGTAGACATCTAGAATTCATCTGTTTTTGTAAAACCCTAGGCTCATTTTGAAACTTCTTTTGTATTAGGAATCAATACTTGTAATGATTTCCACTTTAACCTTGTAATGACTTCAAATGTTTACAATGAATGACATACAATTCCTTTTGAAACCTTGTGTATGTAAATTTGACACAACTTATCAATGCATATGAAACAGGGGGAGCACAACCTGAATATCAAAGGGGGAGTGAAATGAATTCTGAATTCATTAATAAAACAATAAACAGAGGGAGCATAACTTGAATATCCTTGAGTGGTTCATTGTAATATGCTGAATTCTCCTAGGAATTGTGCTTTAAGTACCTACGTATAATTTGTCCCCTTCATTGTTGATGACAAAAAGGGGGAGTAGATATATAGAACTTATATATGGAGTAGAACCTGAATATGGAATGCAATGCAAAATTTACACTCATACTTAAAGTTGAATTAGAAAAGATAAAATTGAAGAATATTGGCTTTAAGATAATTGCCCTTCTGAAAAAGAAAGGGGGAGTCAAAAAGAACTTAGCTTTCAATTATCTTTAGCATCAATATTTCATTTTAACTTGATTCAAATTCAATTGATATGCTAAAATTGCTTAAGAGCTATTAAGATCAATCTTATGCATAAGGATAGAACTGAAAATTGACTATTTTGAATTATGCACACTGTATCTAGCTCTAATCAAAACATTATACTTGTACATCTGATCAAATACTGTGTATATGTTTAAATTTCGAATTTTGCATATACTCAGTGTTTTGTCATCATCAAAAAGGGGGAGATTGTTGACCCCCTAATGGATTTTGATGAATACAAAACACTAGAGTATAATTCCATTTATCTTAACAATTTACTTGAGGATTTCATGTGTTTAATTAAGAATATTGTTAAGAAATGTCTAGGCAAGTTTCCATAATTTGTATGAATTTATTGAAGAATTTTTGAGATGAAGAAAACAGATCAGGGACAGCCGAGACGTCTCCGGTTTGTTCCAGAGACGTCTCTGGCACAAACAGGAAGAACTGGCACGTTTGGAGACGTCCCCGGCACCTGGCGAGGCGTCTCGCAGGGTCGGAGTCGACTCTCTCAGAAGCGGAGTCGACTCTCTCAGTGGCGGCAGAAAGGCCGATTTCAAGAGATGCGCGCGAGCCGTCTCCACAGTACGCGGAGTCGCCCCCGCAAGTAAAAGCTGAGTTTCCGAGTCGTCCCTAGAGAGTGCGGAGTTGACTCTCTCAGGGTATTCCAGAGGATGTCTTTTTCGGTGATAAGGCAGCGGAGACGTCCCCTGAAAGAGCGGAGTCGACTCTCTCAGAGAATTCCAGAAGACTTGTTTTTCGGAGATATAACGGCGGAGTCGTCCCCATACAAAAAGCGCAAACAAGCCGAGACGTCCCCGTAAAGTGTCGAGGCGACCCTCTCAGAAAAACAGAAAAACAAGGATTCAAACCGTTCATCATCGGAGTCGTCCCCGTAAAGCGCCGAGTCGACCCCAAACAACGTCAAAAATAAAATCTTACAGCCGAGACGTCTCGCGTTGAAGCGGAGACGTCTTCGAAGCGCCTGGGATGCGACTGACAACTTTTTCAGGTTTGGTTTGAATTTCAAACTCCCTTAACTTTATCTCTAGCGGCTATATTTGCTTTTTGGGCTATAAAAGGGAGCTCTTAAGTGCTTTCCAACAACTTCTTACCAACCCAACACAAGATCATTCAAGAGAGAAGAAAGAAAAAGAGGTTCAAGGGAGTTAGTACATTCAAGTGAAGAAATCAAGTGCCTTCAAGCTTCCCAAGTGATTTCGTGCTCGACTACTCTCTTCCGCTAGGCATTCAAAGCTCACATTCAAGCCAACGCGATCCACATCGGAAGAACCACCATTTCCCACGCTTCCAACGGCTATAAGGGTTCTTCCGGGTTCTATTATTTCTCACTGTTTTATTTGCTTCTTGAGAGCTTTTAAATTCTTGTAAAACTTTTTCAATATTGTGCTTGTTCCAGTCAAGGGACTTGGAACAAGGGAAAGGCGTCCCAAGCCTAGGTGAAATTGGGGGTTATAGGGTTCGTTGTTAGCCCGGTGTAAAACAACGAGTTGGGTAGTGCACTCGCAAAACTACCGGACTGTAATCTTGGATTATAGTGGAAATTCCCAAAGGTGCTTTGGGGAGTGGATGTAGGAGCAGTGGAAGCTCCGAACCACTATAAAACCTTGTGTTTGCGATTGATTGTTCTCATACCTCTATCTTTACTTTAGTTCATACACTTATGTGTTTTATTTTTAATTAGACAAAAAGTTTTAAAACACCTAATTCATCCCCCCTCTTGGGTGACCATCTCTGGGCAACAACCCCAAAGCACCTCCTTATTTATAAGAGATGGAGGGATGCATCATAAAGGGATGCATCCCATCCACACACCTCATCATGATGAGGCATGTGCCAAGAGAGGCATCCCATCATGATGGGGTGCTAAGGAGAAGGGTGTATCAACTTCTTTCTCATGTCTCCCTCTTAAATCCTGATGATCCAAGGGCCCAAATGCAGTGAACCAAAGCCAATGGTCCAGATCTAGGCACCATCTAATGGTCCAGATCAAGGCATCATCATCCAGGGTGCCATCCGATGGTCCAGAAGCAAGATGCCATCACCGATGGTCCAGATTCAGGCGCTGAGCAACGGTCCAGATCTTTCATCCAGAGAGCCATCCAGTGGTCCAGATTCAGGCGCTGAGCAACGGTCCAGATCTTTCATCTAGAGAGCCATCCAGTGGTCCAGATTCAGGCGCTAACCAGTGGACCAGATCCTTCATCCAGGAAGCCATCCAATGGTCTAGATGAAGGCGCCAACCAGTGGACCAGATCCTTCATCCAGGAAGCGATCCAATGGTCCAGAAGTAAAGGCCCTATCAAACCCAATCCAATTGGGTTTAACCAACTTAAAGAAAACATTAAACCTAATCAAATCAGGTCTAATTAAAACCAAATGGGTTCCAACTCTTGGCTAACCCATATTAGGTCATGATCTAATCATATTAGATCAACCTAACCTAAGAATCAGATTCGAATTTAATTTGAATCAGGAGCTAGGGTTTGCAACACGTGCTAGCATGTTCATCTTGCAAACATGATCTAATCCAATTAGACCCTTGATCAATTTCCTTGTGTGTGACCCATTGGGTTCCTTATCTTAGCCAGCAGTAGGTGCAGGTGCAAGTTGACCTAACCTGATTAGAATACCTCTAATCCAATTTAGGTTCAATTTAGTGCTAAACCTGACTTAGCAATCAGAACCTTTCTGATGCTTTGATCTAATCAAACTCTTTGATCCGATCAACCCACAAGACATGATTGACGTCTAGCAATGTATCATGTCTACCCGGAAGATGAGGAATGTATTGGACAAATCCAAACATACCCTTCAGTGGCAAGTTACTGTGCAATTCAATCCCTCAGTCATACTACATCCTGAATAAGTGCATGAGTATGGATCAATATCAAACTCAATCACTTATTCATGTCTCTCTCAATCTTTTATATGATAATTCAAACAATGAAACATTAGAAACTCTTTCTAATATTCATTTTGCTTTGATCAAAGGCTTCTTGAATCATCATAAGATTAGAGTAAGTAGGATGTTACCTTCTCTTACTAGAAGTGACTGATTCCTTGTTGACCTACTCACAATCTTCGTACAAAATCCACCATATCCAGAATACCCCGTACACAACGCAATGTCGTGAATGAGGGTAAACCAAAACATAGCTTCAAGTGCACAAGGTACCATGGTGATCTCAGGTCTAAGGATCACTTGCACAACTTCCACTATGAGAACCATCTTTTGATAATTAAGTAAGAATCCATAAGATGTTCTCATGGCTGGTCATTTCAGTGAACTCATTCCTCTAATGAGCACCCACATCTTTGTATTAGTGTCTCAAACAAGTGATTGTGAGATCAATCACCCTCTACATTGAGCATACATAAGATGTGCCAGTCTTTCCGGTAATATTGATCCCTGACTCAATATACCAATTTGACCGAAAATATTCTAAATTAGGATTTTAGGATTTTAGGTCTCACTGGTATGATCTCATCATAACCCTAAAACCAATGTCCTAATTTATGGGGTTCATCATCCAATAATAAAATAGATAAGCAGCAAATGATGAAACACAATGCCTTTATTGATATATATCGAGTGTCAAAGTACATGATTTGGAGGATTACAAAGAGAAACCCATCAAATGATTGGTGTGGAGTGATTGATTAAAACCCTATTTGATTTTGATGAGCTCAAAGCATTAGAGTATATATGTTGTTTACTAATGAATTCAATTTAGTGTTTCAGTGAAAATCTTGTCTAAGTGTCTCAAGACTTGGTTCATAATATTTTGGATAAGTTAAGAAGTCAGTTTGAACCAAAGTCTGAGACTCGAGTCGACTCCAGAGTATTACGAGTCGACTCCAAGCGTATCAGGATCACTGGCACGGGCTCGAGTCGACTCCTGACCATTACGAGTCGACTCCAACTGAGAACGGACAGACAAACAGAAAGCATCAACTCAAAATCTGTCAGCGAGTCGACTCCTGAAGTGCGCGAGTCGACTCCGATGTTTACCGAGTCGACTCCGGAGAAGTATGAGTCGACTCCAAGGAGTTATAGGCAGAAAAGTCAGAGAGTGGTTTTCGACCCTGAGATTCGAGTCGACTCCTGTGGAACACGAGTCGACTCCGATGGTTGGCAGGTCGACTCCAAAGATAGTGAGAGTCGACTCTCAGCAGTACACAAGGCAAAAGTCAGAGAGCGTTTTTCGGACTCTGAGATTCGAGTCGACTCCCGCATTGCACGAGTCGACTCCGAGACACCGCGACCCCAAAGAAGACAGAAGACCAATTTGCTGTCTCTGAGATTCGAGTCGACTCCCAGACAGCTCGAGTCGACTCCAAGGCAGCGCTTCACTAAAAACACAGAAGACTAAGTTTCGGAAACTGAGAGCCGAGTCGACTCCGGAACAGTTCGAGTCGACTCCAAGACTGGACGAGCCAAAAGACAGTAGATCGAGAGTTCGGGCTCTGAGCGCCGAGTCGACTTCCAGGATTGTCGAGTCGACTCGAGTGGACCAAGTTCAAAAATAGATCCACGGACTCCATGGGATGAGCCGACTCCGAAAATGCCAAGTCAGCTCCAGAAGTTGGCGAGTCGACTCCGGGTCAAGTCGAGTCAACTCCCAGTCGAAGAGGCGACTTTAATTCAAATCCGGAACAGTTGCCGAGTCGACTCCAGAAAAGCATGAGTCGACTCCCGCTACAGCCGAGTCGACTCCTGATCGCGCGAGTCGACTCCAACCCACCAACGGACATATTGTCAGGCTGTGCAGAGTATGCAGAACGGGCAGAAAAAGGTCTCTAACGGCTAGTTTCCGTGGGGGATGGCTTAAATAGCCACAGAAGACTGTAGCAAGGCAGAGAACAACTATTCCACTCAAAGTAATCCAGCTTTCAATCTCTGCAACCTGGTTTTCAACGGAAAAGAGGGAAGAGCAACATTAACTGCATCCACCTACTTCTTTCCAACATTGAAAGAGATCTCCTCCTGCATTCAAGTCGACCAGACATTCAAGAGGAGACCCGAAGTTCAAGAAGCCCTACTCTACTCCAACTCAAACGTGTTTGAGGGCTTCTAACTTCTCTTTTGTTTATGTTGTTATTTATCTGCTTTTGAGAAGCTCTGTTTTTTTGTTACTCCTTTTTACTTCTATCTTGTCTTTGCTTGGTTCAATCGGGGGATTGAATCAAGGGTATTGAGGTTGGTTGGTGAGCCGAGTGTAAAACCAACGTGTAAGGGTTCGATTGTGATCCCGGGAAAACAATCGGGTTGGTTCTAGTCGGTGAGCCTGGGAAAACCGACCGAGTTCGTTGTGAGCTCGTAAAACAACAAGTTTGGTTGTGAGCTTGGAAAACAACCGGCTGTAATCCAAGGGGTTATAGTGAATTCCCAAGTGAGACTTGGGGAGTGGATGTAGGAGCAAGGGTTAGCTCCGAACCACTATAAAACATTGTGTTTGTGATTGTTTGTCTCTCTCTATCTCTCGCATTTCATTCACCGCACATAGAAACTAATTAATCATCTCGCAAAAGCATTAATTAGTTATCCACAAAAGTTTTAATAGCCAAATTATTTTAAAACCCAATTCACCCCCCCTCTTGGGTTGTCTATCTGGGCAACAAGTGGTATCAGAGCCTAAACTCTTCTACCCTAAGAGTCAAAGATCAAAATGACAACCCCATTTGGATCTTCCCACATTGAGGGTCAGTCCACCCAAAGACCCCCATTCTTTAATGGATCTGACTACTCATATTGGAAGGCTAGGATGAGAATATTCATCCAAGCCCAAGACTATGAGATGTGGACCATTGTAGCAAATGGGCCATACATCCCATCCATTTATGTAGAGGGGGTCACTGTACCCAAACTCGAAAAGGATTGGGATGAACACGACATGAGAAAGGCACAACTCAATTCTAAAGCAATGAATGTGCTTTACTGTGCACTAGATA
Source organism: Phoenix dactylifera (assembly GCF_051530095.1). NCBI lineage: Eukaryota > Viridiplantae > Streptophyta > Magnoliopsida > Arecales > Arecaceae > Phoenix > Phoenix dactylifera. Next base: position 23,797,023 of record NC_143193.1, on the reverse strand, counting down.
GGAATGAATTCAATAGAGTCTCTACTTGCAATTCTGCAAAAGAGATTTGGGATAGACTTGAAGTGACCCATGAGGGCACGAATCATGTCAAAGAATCTAAAATAAATATATTGGTTCATAAGTATGAACTATTTAAAATGGATTCTAATGAAACAATCACTTGCATGTTCACTAGATTCACTGACATTGTCAATGGCCTAAAAAGCCTTGGCAAAAACTATACTAACAGTGAGCTTGTCAGGAAGATTCTTCGATGTCTACCAAGGTCATGGGAAGCCAAGGTGACGGCAATCCAAGAAGCTAAGGACTTGAACAAGCTTCCACTTGAAGAGCTCCTTGGATCCCTAATGACTCACGAGCTAACCATGAAGCAACACAGCGAAGAAGAGTCCTCACATAAGAAAAAGGTAATAGCTCTTAAATCCACATCATCTAACAAAGATTTGTCCTGCAGTAGCAGCAGTGAAGAAGAAGATCATGAGGGAGATGATGATGAGGCTCTTCTTGTGCGCAAGTTCAGAAAATTCATCAACCACAAGAAGTCCTATCATCAAAGGAGAGGCCCCTCAAATTTCTATCGCAAGGATAAAGGTAAGAAAAGGGAAAATGAGGGGATTGGATGCTATGAGTGCAAGAAGCCGGGACACATCAGAGCTGAGTGTCCCTTACTTAAGAAGGGCAGCAAGTACAAGAAGAAGAAAGCCCTTGTCACCACCTTATCGGACTCCGACGCATCATCTTCATCATCGGATGAGGAACAAGAAGAAAAGGCCAATTTCTGCTTCATGGCCAACGAAAATGAGGTAACATCCGAAACGCATCTAGATTTTACTTTTGATGAACTTTATGATGCATTTAATGAACTAATGATTGAATATAAGGCTATAAACATTAAGAATAAAGAGCTAAAACTAGCTAATCAAACTTACATACATAAATATGATAAACTAGTTAAGGATAAGGACTGTATCACCAAAGAAAATCTAGAACTTAAGACAAGCAACCAACTCTTAATTAAAAAAACTAACACCTTAAGTAAAGATAATAAAAAACTAACTAAGGAAATTTCAGAACTTAAAAACAATAAACAAATCTTAAACGAAAATCTCATAAAAGACTTGAATACTCTAAAAACGGAAAAACAAACTCTAACTAAAGAACTTGAAAAATACAAACCTTTGGTTGAGAAATTTACTTATAGTTCTGAAAAATTAAATATGATACTTAATAGTCAACGTGCAGTATTCAATAGAGCAGGTTTAGGATATAAACCTAAAAATAAGCAAAAACTTCTTAGTAACTTCTTTGTTAAAGCAGGAGAAAGTAAAACTAAGAAAATAACCTGTTTTTGTTGTGAAAAATTAGGACATAAGGCAAATGTGTGTAATTATAGAAAAGAAAAAACAAAAGGAAAAATTAAAAGGGTATGGGTTCCAAAAGGAACCAACATGACTAACCATGAAGGACCCAAGAAAACTTGGGTACCTAAGATTACATGATTTGCTTGTATAGGAGTGTCTTGCAACCAAGGTCAACAAAAATTGCTGGTACTTGGATAGTGGCTGCTCAAGACACATGACGGGTGACAAGGATCAATTCTTCACCCTTGAAGCTAAGAAAGGAGGTGCTGTGACTTTTGGAGACAATAACCAAGGTCACATCATTGGTATAGGTAAAGTTCAAATTACCCCTTCTACTTTTATTGATAATATTCGATATGTTGATGGTCTTAAGCATAATTTATTAAGCATTAGTCAATTATGTGATAGAGGCTATAATGTTATGTTTAAACCATCACTATGCATCATAACAAACCCAAATGATAATAGTTTAGTTTTTAAAGGAATAAGACGTGGGAATATGTATGTTGTAGATCTTGAGGATCTTGCCAAACACAACCCATGCTTAGTTGTTAATGAAACTAAGGACAATGATGCTAGTTGGTTATGGCACCGTAAGTTAGGTCATGCAAGCATGGACACAATATCTAAACTAGTTAAAAGAGATTCTGTGATAGGTTTGCCAAAACTAAGATTTGAAAAGAATAAAATATGTGAAGCTTGTCAATATGGCAAACAATCTAGGAACTCCTTCAAATCCATAAAATGTGTCTCTACCTCTAGACCTCTAGAATTATTACACATGGACCTATTCGGACCAACTAGAACAACAAGCCTAGGTGGAAATAAATATGGTCTAGTCATTGTAGATGATTATTCTAGATACACTTGGGTTATGTTCTTAGCACATAAAGATCAAGCTTTTTCAGTATTTAAAAAGTTTCATAAGGAAGTAACCAATGCTAGAGATACTACAGTAATAGCTATTAGAAGTGACCATGGTACCGAATTTGAAAATCATTTATTTGATGAGTTTTGTAGTAAAAAGGGAATAACTCACAATTTTTCTGCACCTAGGACACCACAACAAAATGGAGTTGTGGAGAGGAAAAATAGAACTCTAGAGGAAATGGCTAGAACTATGTTATGTGAAAGTAACCTCCCTAAGTACTTTTGGGGAGAAGCCATTAATACTTCTTGTCATATATTAAATAGAGTTTTATTGAGACCCATTATAAAGAAAACACCTTATGAACTTTGGAAAAACAGAAAACCAAAGGTAAACTACTTTCATGTTTTTGGATGTAGGTGTTTTGTTCATAATAATGGGAAAGATAATCTAGGAAAATTTGACTCAAAATCTGATGAGGCTATATTCTTGGGGTACTCTACAACTAGCAAAGCCTATAGAGTCTTTAATAAAAGAACCCTAGTTATAGAAGAATCTATACATGTTGTATTTGATGATTCTAGTGACATCTCTTCTAGCAAGAGAGTTAATTTTGATGATGATGCTAAAATTCTTGAAGAAAAGATAGATGAGATGACATTACAAGATGATAATCAAAAATTAATTGAAGGTGCATTATCAAGCCAAGAGGCTATTGTGGATCATGGACTAACTAAAGCTTGGAGGTATGCTCACGGGCATCCTAAAGAATTAATTCTAGATGATCCATCTCAACCTATTAGGACTAGGGCATCCCTTAGGAACATAAATAATCATCTAGCCTTTGTTTCTCATTTTGAGCCCAAACACATAGAAGAAGCTGAAAAAGATGTAAATTGGATAAATGCAATGCAAGAAGAATTAAACCAATTTACTAGAAACAAAGTATGGAATCTAGTTGAAAGACCTACTGAATATTCAATTATAGGTACCAAATGGATTTATAAAAATAAACTTGATGAAAATGGTACTGTAATAAGGAATAAGGCTAGATTAGTAGCCACGGGTTATAATCAAGAAGAAGGTATAGATTTTGATGAAACCTTTGCTCCGGTAGCTAGACTTGAAGCAATTAGACTTTTACTAGCTTTTGCATGCTCTAAGGACTTTAAGTTATTTCAAATGGATGTAAAAAGTGCATTTTTAAATGGGTATATTAATGAGGAGGTATATGTAGAACAACCTCCTAGTTTTGAAAATCATCAATACCCTAATCATGTTTATAAATTGAACAAAGCACTTTATGGTTTAAAATAAGCACCTAGAGCATGGTATGAGAGGCTTAGCAAATTCCTATTAGAACATGAGTTCTCTAGGGGCAATGTAGATACTACATTGTTTCTAAAGAAGAAAAACAAAGATATGTTGTTAGTACAGATTTATGTTGATGATATTATTTTCAGTGCTACTAACAATCGTCTCTGCGAAGAATTTGCTAACTTGATGCAGAGTGAATTTGAGATGAGCATGATGGGAGAGCTGAATTACTTCCTTGGACTTCAAATCAAACAATCTGAAGGAGGCATCTTCATCAATCAAGCCAAATACATCAAGGAGATGCTCAAGAAGTTTGATATGGAGGGAAACAAATCAATCAGCACCCCCATGAGCTCATCATGCAAATTAGACCAAGATGAATCAGGTAAATCTGTAGATCAGAAACTATATAGAGGTATGATAGGATCTTTATTGTATCTTACTGCAAGTAGACCTGATATCATGTTTAGTATTTGCATGTGTGCTAGATATCAGGCTAATCCTAAGGAATCACATCTAATTGCAGTAAAGAGAATCTTTAAATACCTAATAGGAACAAAGAATATAGGATTATGGTATTCTAAAGAATCTAGCCTGAACTTAATAGGTTATACAGATTCAGACTTTGCTGGATGTAAACTTGATAGAAAAAGCACCAGCGGGTCATGTCAATTCCTAGGAGAAAACTTAATATCATGGTTTAGCAAGAAACAAAACTCGGTTGCATTATCTACTGCTGAAGCTGAATATGTTGCAGCCGGGAGTTGTTGTGCTCAAATCTTATGGATCAAACAACAATTAGAAGATTATGGCATTAAACAAGATAAAATACCCATTAATTGTGATAATACAAGTGCCATTAATCTAACTAAAAATCCAATTCAGCATTCAAGAACTAAACATATTGAAATAAGACATCACTTCATAAGAGATCATGTACTGAATGGTGATGTGACACTCCAATTTGTTTGTACTGATGATCAATTAGCTGACATTTTTACAAAACCCCTAAGTGAAGAGAGATTTAGTGTGCTTAGGAGGGGATTAGGAGTGATTGATCCATCCTAGTGGTAGTTTCCACTAGATTCATTGATTTTGATGATTAGATTGTGGTTAAAATAGAGTTTCTTTTCAATGATCATCAAATCAGATCATAATTTAGTGATTTTCCCTCATTCGGCACGAACATAGCATGATTTTTAGGTGCGTGCCAAAGTTCGAGACGACTCGAGTAAGTTTCAGAGTCGGCTCGTAAGGGGGAGTCGACTCGCGCTTAGTCGGGAGTCGACTCGAGGTCGATGGCAGCAGAGGTGGAGTCGACTCGCATACAGTCGGGAGTCGACTCGCGCATAAGGAGAGTCGGGGTCAATAGGCGCATAAGAAGAGTCGACTCGCGCATACTTTGGAGTCGACTCGAGGTTGAGTCGACTCGCGACTCAGAGGAGTCGACTCGCAGTCGGGATCCGACTTTTTAACCCTAGCTCCATCGTTTTCAAAACATTTCTATTCTCCGCCGCCACTGTTCACAAGCCCTAGTGCCGACTCCTAGGTCGTCCCCGGTCGTCCCCAAGCTTTTTCCGTCGACTTTTCACCGTCCATTAGGGCTTTTCCTCCCATTCTAGGTCACTATGCCTCGTAAAGCCGTCGTCCGGAAGAGGCCCCAACCCGAGGCCGGTCCCGAGAGGCGCTCCAAGACTCGGCACGATCCCGCGAGGTCACAACCTCCGGCTCGTTCCCCGCCGAGGGCGGTTCCCGCGAGGCCGTGCGCCGGGAAGGCGGTCTCCACCGGGAGATACGTCGATTTCGACTATCTCTCCCGGGAGGGCTTCACCATAGGTGAGAGATTGCGTGTCCAGGGCTTAGAGTATTTCCTTACATTAGATCTCCCCACTTACCCTGGATTAGTTAGAGAGTTTTACGGTACCGTCCATCGGGGAGATGGGGGTATCGAGGGCACGGTAGTCGGTGTCCCTCTGTTCGTTACGGAGGATCTTATTGCCCACATCCTCCACCTTCCACAAGTGGGGGTGGCTCCCACACACCCCGAGGACAGGACTGAGGCCCTTACGGCCATACTAGGATATCCTCCTCAGTCCCCTTTAGACGAGGTATCCGCTAGCTCACTTCCTGTTGAGGTGCGGATCCTCCTGAGTATTTTGTCTAGGTCCATTTTTCCGAAGACTGGCCGCTTCGATTTTGTGTCTGAGAGGGACCTCGCCCTTATGTTTTATATTCTTCAGGACACCCCAATCAACTTCCCCAAACTCATTTATAGATATCTGTGTGAGCCCCTAGATAGACCTAGGCTCACCCTCCCCTACGGTATGATGTTCACTCTGTTGTTTAGGGAGTACGAGATTCCCATTCCTGAGGGGGAACCCTCTAAGGCGTTGCGATGGACTGATCGCATGCGTCCGGGGACCCTACACAGGATGGGGTTTCGGAAGGTAGAGGGAACATGGGTTAGGAAGTCATCCACCTCCACACATACCTCCAGACACTCTCCTAGCCCTGAGCCAGATTCTGACTATCCTGACTTTCCCTCCACTTCTGCTCCTACCACCTCAGCCGGACCTTCCTCCTCAGCTCCACCACCTATGGAGGTCCGGATTGCTCCTGAGCAGCTCCTGGAGTTGTGGCAGGAGATTGTTAGAGACCTGCGAGATGAGCTACTTCGGGAGCTCCGAGGTTCAGTGCCAGCTCCCACTCCTGCACCCACATCTTCTGAGTTGGTCCCTTCCTTGACAGCCGTGACTGACATGACGGCCCATGTACGGGAAGAGATCTACAACGTGAGGAGTTTGATTCAGGCTCAGTTCTCCAGTATGAGTGAGGTCACGGGCATCACTCGGAAGATGCGCGATGACATCCGGAAGGACATGAGCACACTACCCAGGGGGCCGAGCACTTGTCGAATGTGCTCATCGACAAGCTGGACGCACTGCAGAAGTCGGTCCTCGAGCTCGATACGACACAGAGCAGGGCCATTCAGGCCGTTATCCGACAGCTCGAGAACGTCACCAATGCGGTCCAAGCACTAGTTGAGCGCATGCCTCGGGGAGCCACATCCTCGAGAGGAGGAGATACATCCTCGAGAGGAGGAGATACATCCTCGAGAGGAGGAGCTACATCCTCGAGGAGACCGTAGCTGAGAGGAGGAGCTACATCCTCGAGGAGACCGTAGCTGCTTTTGTGTTTTATTTTGATATGTACTATTTTGCTTTACTTATTGTATTCTCAAATGTATTCACATACACATCAATACAATGAGTAGACATCTTATCTTCATTTCTGTGCAATTTGATCTATGATTGATTGTGTGTTCTGCTTACCTCCTTTTTTTTGATACGATGACAAAAAGGGGGAGAAATATTGAATAGATATGTAAATGGAATCAACATAAAAGAAATCAAAATGAGAATCAAAAATTAAAACATAATTTGTTCTTAGTGGATTTGGTACCTCGAGGCTCATTATCTCTCTTTTGGGGCTCCTAATGGAGTAATCTCCAGAATCTATTCAAGGGATATTCGGAGATTAGCTGAATCCAACTCAAGAACAAATTGACAGATTTTCCCTCTAAATACCAAAATTTAAAATTCAAAAACTTCAATATACTAAAAGGAAATTCAGAGAATCAAAACATAGTAGAATGCATATGTTGAGGGGGAGAATCTGAATTTTTAAGAAAGCCAAATCATTAAATATATATAAGCCAAACAATTGATTGCATGATATGAAGGCTTATATAATTCCAAATGAAAGGGGGAGCTTTAACTCCAAAATTTATTGTTTCACACCTTTCAAGCTTGGATATATTAAATTACCAGACATATGAATTCATTTATGGATTTTATTTCCTTGTTTATTGAGCAATTCACTTTACATATACTCAAAGTTTTGTCATCATCAAAAAGGGGGAGATTGTGGAGTGATTGATTAAAACCCTATTTGATTTTGATGAGCTCAAAGCATTAGAGTATATATGTTGTTTACTAATGAATTCAATTGAGTGTTTCAGTGAAAATCTTGTCTAAGTGTCTCAAGACTTGGTTCATAATATTTTGGATAAGTTAAGAAGTCAGTTTGAACCAAAGTCTGAGACTCGAGTCGACTCCAGAGTATTACGAGTCGACTCCAAGCGTATCAGGATCACTAGCACGGGCTCGAGTCGACTCCTGACCATTACGAGTCGACTCCAACTGAGAACGGACAGACAAACAGAAAGCATCAACTCAAAATCTGTCAGCGAGTCGACTCCTGAAGTGCGCGAGTCGACTCCGATGTTTACCGAGTCGACTCCGGAGAAGTATGAGTCGACTCCAAGGAGTTACAGGCAGAAAAGTCAGAGAGCGGTTTTCGACCCTGAGATTCGAGTCGACTCCTGTGGAACGCGAGTCGACTCCGATGGTTGGCAGGTCGACTCCAAAGATAGTGAGAGTCGACTCTCAGCAGTACACAAGGCAAAAGTCAGAGAGCGTTTTTCGGACTCTGAGATTCGAGTCGACTCCCGCATTGCACGAGTCGACTCCGAGACACCACGACCCCAAAGAAGACAGAAGACCAATTTGCTGTCTCTGAGATTCGAGTCGACTCCCAGACAGCTCGAGTCGACTCCAAGGCAGCACTTCACTAAAAACACAGAAGACTAAGTTTCGGAAACTGAGAGCCGAGTCGACTCCGGAACAGTTCGAGTCGACTCCAAGACTGGACGAGCCAAAAGACAGTAGATCGAGAGTTCGGGCTCTGAGCGCCGAGTCGACTCCCAGGATTGTCGAGTTGACTCGAGTGGACCAAGTTCAAAAATAGATCCACGGACTCCATGGGATGAGCCGACTCCGAAAATGCCAAGTCAGCTCCAGAAGTTGGCGAGTCGACTCCGGGTCAAGTCGAGTCGACTCCCAGTCGAAGAGGCGACTTTAATTCAAATCCGGAACAGTTGCCGAGTCGACTCCAGAAAAGCATGAGTCGACTCCCGCTACAGCCGAGTCGACTCCTGATCGCGCGAGTCGACTCCAACCTACCAACGGACATATTGTCAGGCTGTGCAGAGTATGCAGAACGGGCAGAAAAAGGTCTCTAACGGCTAGTTTCCGTGGGGGATGGCTTAAATAGCCACAGAAGACTGTAGCAAGGCAGAGAACAACTATTCCACTCAAAGTAATCAAGCTTTCAATCTCTGCAACCTGGTTTTCAACGGAAAAGAGGGAAGAGCAACATTAACTGCATCCACCTACTTCTTCCCAACATTGAAAGAGATCTCCTCCTGCATTCAAGTCGACCAGACATTCAAGAGGAGACCCGAAGTTCAAGAAGCCCTACTCTACTCCAACTCAAACGTGTTTGAGGGCTTCTAACTTCTCTTTTGTTTATGTTGTTATTTATCTGCTTTTGAGAAGCTCTGTTTTCCTGTTACTCCTTTTTACTTCCATCTTGTCTTTGCTTGGTTCAATCGGGGGATTGAATCAAGGGTATTGAGGTTGGTTGGTGAGCCGAGTGTAAAACCAACGTGTAAGGGTTCGATTGTGATCCCAGAAAAACAATCGGGTTGGTTCTAGTCGGTGAGCCTGGGAAAACCGACCGAGTTCGTTGTGAGCTCGTAAAACAACAAGTTTGGTTGTGAGCTTGGAAAACAACCGGCTGTAATCCAAGGGGTTATAGTGAATTTCCAAGTGAGACTTGGGGAGTGGACGTAGGAGCAAGGGTTAGCTCCGAACCACTATAAAACATTGTGTTTGTGATTGTTTGTCTCTCTCTATCTCTCGCATTTCATTCACCGCACATAGAAACTAATTAATCATCTCGCAAAAGCATTAATTAGTTATCCACAAAAGTTTTCATAGCCAAATTATTTTAAAACCCAATTCACCCCCCCTCTTGGGTTGTCTATCTGGGCAACAATTGGCTTATAGGGCATCTACTCTTTCAGTTTTTTGTAAATTGGTTAAGTTCCTCTTGCATAGCATTTATCCAATTTACATCACTTTCAGCTTCTTCAATGTTTTTATGTTCTAAATGTGAAACAAATGCAAGATGATTATTTAAGTTTCTAAGAGAGGCTCTAGTTCTAACAGGTTGAGATGGATCATCTAAGATTAACTCTTTAGGATGACCGTGAGCATACCTCCAAGCCTTTGTAAGCCCATGTTCGGCAATTACCTCTTGGCTTGTTGAAGTTTCTTCAACTTGCTTGGGTTCATCCTCTTGTAGAGTCATGTGATCCATCTTCTCCTCAAGTATTCCTGCATTATCATCAAAAGCTACTCTCTTGCTAGAGGAAGAATCATTAGTCTCATCAAAAATAATATGAATAGATTCTTCAATAACAAGGGTTCTTTTGTTGAACACTCTATATGCCCTACTTGATGTAGAATATCCCAAAAAGATACCTTCATCAGATTTGAAATCAAATTTTTCTAAATTATCTTTGTCATTATTATGAATAAAATACCTACAACCAAAGATATGAAAGTAATTTACTTTGGGCTTTCTATCTCTCCAAAGTTCATAAGGTGTTTTCTTTATAATTGGTCTCAATAAAACTCTATTTAGTATATAACATGATGTGTTAATAGCCTCACCCCAAAAGTACTTTGGGAGATCACTTTCACATAACATGGTCCTATCCATTTCCTCTAGGGTTCTATTTTTTCTTTCAACCATCCTAATTTGTTGTGGAGTCCTAGGAGCAGAAAAATTATGAGTTATCCCCTTTTTACTACAAAATTTTTCAAATAGATGATTTTCAAATTTCGTTCCATGATCACTTCTAATAGCTATAACTGAAGCATTTCATGCATTAGTCACTTCCTTATGGAATTTCTTAAATACTAAAAATGCTTCATCTTTATGAGCTAAAAACATGACCCATGTATATCTAGAAAAATCATCTACAATGACAAAACCATACTTATTTCCACCAAGGCTTGTGGTCCTAGTTGGTCCAAAAAGATCCATGTGAAGTAGCTCAAGGGGTCTTGTTAGATGTATGCCCTAGAAGCCAATTTAGCTGACACATTGTTGATTCTAGGGACATAATTTTGTACTTGACTATTTATTATTGAATAAATAAAAGGCATCTTTTCATTCATATTATTTATGTGTCTATGAATCGTCCAAGAAATTAATAAGATGATGATACATATTCTCAAGAGTTGAGAATTTGAGCCATGTATCATTGGTGATTAATTTCTAAATGCTCCTGATCAATGGATCATCACGAGGACGGTGATCGATCCGATCAGTGCACAGATCACTTTCCTTCTGGATGGACGAGACTTGAGTCCACAGTGTAGGGACACTGAAGTGATAGTGCAGGTGCTTGTTAGAGAACAAGGGTACTGAGCGTGACCAAGACAAGAAGTCACTTGGATGTCTATCCACTCGTCAGTGACTTACTTGATGTTGCAGTAGTGTGACTGGTCCTTTGACCTGCGGTGCTTCGGCTACTCACAGTGAGGTTATTGTAGTTTGACTGCACACATACATGGTCTCTAGCCATATGGGTCCATGCAGTGTAGATTGGCTGCAGTAGGTTCACTGTAGGAGTAGGGTATGCACCTACAAGGAATCTATCGACCTTGATAGAAGAGGAGTGATCCTATGTGATTTGTTAGACTGAGTTCTAAGACCTTGGCCAGGGCAGTAAAGTGGAGAAAGAGTTTTCCACTATCGAACTCAAGTCGAATAAATCTTGACATATGACAGACGATGGGGTTTGACGAGTTGTCCATGACCTCCGTCCTGTAGGGATCCACGATAGTAGGACTGTATCACACGTTAACTGCACCTAGAGGTTCATCATTCCATTCTGCTGGGTAGCCACTACATGCTGCTAGGTGTCACTGGTGGATGGTGGGACTCATAGGGATTATCTTGATGATCGATAAACCCTAATGAGTTGAGTTAGAATCGTTCCAACCCATTGAAAGGAGTTTTCAATGATATAGTGATAGAGATCACAATATATCTCACTACCAGTCAGAATAGAACCTATGGGGTCACACACACTAGAAGTATTGACCGATCCGATGGTTGAAATCGTGATTAGGAATCACAAGAAATCAATTTGATTGATAAAAAGTTGAAGAAGGAAAAAGAAATTAATTAATTGGACTTGAAACAAGAATCCTACTTCGGGTAGGATACCTAGAGTTCTAATTGGATTAGGACTGGGATTCCTACTTGGAATAGGATTCCTCAATCCTAATGAGATTAGGAGTTTTGAATTAAAATTGGATTCCTACTTGGAGTAGGATTCCTAGAAATCCTAATTGAATTAGGACTTCGGATTCAAATAGAGTCCTAATTGGATTAGGACTAAAATTAAATAAATCCTAATTGGATTAGGATTCCTTAAGTCTAAATTAATTAATAATCTAATGAATCAACATGACTCCTAATTGGATTAGGATTGAAGAGTTCAATTGAGTCATGGTTCATTCAAGTCCTAATTGGATTAGGACTAGTATGCATTGAACCAAATTTGGCTAAGCCTAATCGAATTAGGACTAAACCGGATTAGGGCCTCCCAATCCTCATTAGATGAGGATTAGGGCAAACCAAGAGGAGGGACGTACGCCCCCTCCTTCTTCTCTTCTTTGGTGCGGCAAGGTAAGAGGGGCCGGCGCCCCTCTTGGAAAATAGTATGGAGCTCCTAAAAGTTAGGAGCTCCACAATCTATTTAAAGGGGCTCAAGAGGCAGCACCTAGGGCATTGGGATTTCCTCTCCCTTGTGCCGTACGCCCTTCATCCTCCCCTTGGGTTTTCAGCCGCCATCAGCAAGAAGAGAGAAAGGGATTGCCGGCTCATCCTTCTTCTCTTGTTTGGGCTCCAACGCAAGCAAGGAAGAGAAGGCTGCAAAGGGTTCTTGTTCTTCTTCATCATCCCTCCTTCTTCTTCCTCCTCTCAAGCACTTTCAAGAGTTGAAAGAAAGAGAGGAGATCAGCCATCAAAGGAAGTCTCTGCAAGGGAGCTAGCACCCCGGGGAGACAAGGAAACGTTGATCGGATCTCTACTTTGTGTGGATACCCGTAGAGGCCGGACGTTTGAACGGCTTCAAGCGAACCCTCTTCCTAAAACCACGAATTCAGATTCGCGGTGATCATCTACCCGCGCAAGGTGAAGATTTGATCTTCCTATTACTTTTAAAAGTTTTAATTCTTACCTAATTACGAAAGGTCTTGAAACAACGTTCATGTGATGAACGTCGAACCCGCGCATGCCTCTTCCGCTGCCATCTGAAAAATTTTTGAAATATCAGCGGCATGGGCGGGTTCCCAACAGTGGTATCAGAGCCTAGGCTTCGTAGATTAAGGTAAGAATTAAATATCTAAAGGCATATTAGATCTGAAAATTAAATGATCATGTATGCTGAAAAATTCTGCATGCAGATTTTTCAGGGGTGCTGATTTTTACATGCTGATTTTTATGTGATAAAAAGATGATTCTAATTGCATTGTTAATGGGATTACAAAGTTTAGAATCATGATTAGCATGATCAGCGACCTATGTCATGATATAATCAGTTAAGTTTCAGATCTGAAAATTATAATTGTAGCATACGGTGATGATCATAGGATTCAACCCCTTTTGGTATCAAATGTAATGACCTGCGATGTGATCTGCGATGTCATGTAATTTTTCAGATGCTTGCATGCATCTTATTTGATGTTTTGAGAGGCCTGCGTGCCTCCTAAAAGGAGATGTAAATTATTTTTATTTTTATTTAACATCTGGTTGTATTTCTGTGATGTGATGTACATCAACGATCAAGTTGAAGCAAAGGCATGAGATGAAAGGTGATCCAAGCGGTTGATGGCGATGGGATCAAGGGTTGATCAAGGATCAAATCAAGGAGGCTTGGAACCAATTCAAGAGTTGAAGACCACTTGATCAATTGATGTGCATGTGCTTGTAATACGACCTAATTAGAATCCATGATCATCACCTAGTTAAAGTTTAGCTTTAATTATTGCCGCGATTATAACTGCCTGCAATGCGCCGTTTGCATGTGATGTGAATGAGAGTCGGGTAGATAGGTTTACATGTGATGTAGCAAACCCAATTGAGACCTAAATCAAAACCTCCTCAATCAAGTCGAGAGTGAACCGACATGAGCAAGTCATATTAGATTAATTGATCTAATTGGTGTCTAGAAAAGCATGAAAGGTGGTTACTTAATTAGGACCTTACTCTCTGAGTAAGGGGAGCCTCCCACCTGCTTACCTGGCCAATTGTTCGATTACCTCTTATGAAGGGCTCAAGTTGCAAACACTAAGACCTGATTAACCAATATTAAGTCAATAGGTCTTCCACTGTAGTAGAGCTGCTAAGGCCTTTCTGATGTTGATTTGTCTCGGCTGGACACAGTGGTCAAGTTGCATTGGGGGGCTGGACCTCTCTATAGACATGAGATGTTGTAGGGTAAAGGTGGGGTTGGGCACCAATAACTGTTAGGTGAGGACCCAATGACGACTTTATTCCTACGGTTATACAGTGGGTCTGACTTAACTAAGAAATGAGACCAATAACTGTTAGGTGAGGTCTTCATGGCTTAGAGACCAAGTTGCACTGCAACATGCTTGAGAAGCATTGTACAAGAGTTGTACACTCATCCATCTATGTGTCACCAATAACTGTTAGGTGAGGTGGCATGTAAATTGGTGGGACCGCAGTACCCACTAGAAACCCTAGTCGTGTGGGATTTCCGTTTTCCTACCAGGGGAGTGTGAGGAATTCGAGAAAATAGTGGGAGTCACAATTTGTTCTAAAAGACCTTAGGACAGATTAGGATCAAGTACAAAAGTCTAACTAGAATCTTTACTCTCTGCAGATACAATGTCGGCTTCAAACCCTTTGACCCGTATTCTTGAGACCAACCGACTGACCGGAACCAATTACAAGGATTGGCTTAGAAATCTCAAAATAGTTTTGGACTGTGAGAAGATAGGCTACATACTCGATTCAGATATCTCCACATTACCAGCACGTCCCACTGATGTTCAGCGTGAGATGCATAAAAAGTGGTTGGACGATGACATTAGAGTAAAATGCTATATGATGGCATCTATGTCTAATGAACTCCAATGCCAGCATGAAAATATAAAGACTGCTAGGGACATACTGGCACACCTGCAAGAGTTGTATGGTGAGCAAAGTCGCACAGCTCGTTTTGAAGTGTCCAAGAGGCTTTTCAAAGCGAAGATGCGCGAGGGGCAGTCTGTCCATGATCACGGTCTGACCATGATCAAGGACCTAGAGGAGCTTGAGAAGCTCGGTATGGACATGCACAAGGAATTGCAAGTGGATTTGATCCTACAGTCACTTTCTGATTCATTTGGTCAGTTTATAGTAAACTACCACATGAATAAGATTGAATGCACTAAGACTGAACTAATCAACATGTTGGTAACTGCTGAGGGAGCCTTGAAAGGTTCAAGGGGCAATGTCCTCGCTGCTGAGTTGACTTCTGGTTCCAAGAGAAAGTCTACTTGGAAGAAAAAGAAGCCTGCAAAGAAGCAGAAGAAAGACAAGAAGCCAAAGAAGGAAGTTCAAAAGAAAAGGGCTAACGACAAAGGAAAATGTTTCCACTGCAATGTCGAAGGCCACTGGAAGAGAAACTGTCCTTCATACCTCGAGAGCCTAAAGAACAAGAAAGGTGACACACCTTCAGAAGGTATAGACTTGCTCATAATTGAAACTAATCTAACGGTTTCTTCTACTTCTAGTTGGGTTATAGATTCTGGTTCTAGTGCTCATTTGTGCACTACCATGCAGGGTCTAAAGGAAAGTAGAAGGCTGGCGGAAGGTGCGGTAACCCTTCGGGTTGGCAACGGGGCAAAAGTTGCTGCTGTGGCTGTGGGCACCTACCATCTGCGACTACCGTCTGGATTTAGTTTAATACTTAGAGACTGCTACTATGTACCTGTTGCTAGCAGAAATTTGATTTCTGTTTCATGTCTAGCACAGGAAGGTCATGTTTTTACATTTGACAAAGACTGCTGTTCTATTTATTTGAGAAATAAAATAGTAGCACGTGGTTTTATGATTGACAGTCTCTATCATTTACATATGGATGTATCTGTGAATATTACTGAGCAAGATGTGAGTGCCAAAGGATCCAAAAGATCCAGAGATGAGATAAACCAAAGATATTTGTGGCACCTCAGGCTTGGCCATATTGGAGAAGACAGAATGAACAAAATGGATAAAGATGGGCTTTTAGGCTCATTGACTTCCAAGTCATATCCAGTTTGCGAGTCCTGTCTTCAAGAAAAAATGGCTAGACTGCCCTTTGTAGGACATGGGGAGAGGACCACTGAAATACTTACCCTAGTACATACAGATGTATGTGGCCCATTCGATGTGCTAGCCAGGGGACGTTATTCTTACTTCATTACCTTTACCGATGATTATTCACGGTATGGGTATGTGTATCTTATGAGACACAAGTCTGAGTTGTTTGAAAAGTTCAAAGAGTTCAAGAATGAAGTAGAAAAACAAACTGGAAAACCTCTTAAGGCTCTTCGATCAGATCGGGGAGGAGAATACCTTAGTGGGGAATTCCGGGACTATCTCAAAGAAAACGGCATAGTCTCACAATGGACACCTCCGGGTACACCTCAACTCAACGGGGTGTCAGAGAGGAGGAATCGGACCCTATTGGATATGGTCAGGTCCATGATGAGCTTCACTGATTTACCTATGTTTCTTTGGGGAGATGCCTTACTCACAGCGATTTATTTATTGAATAGAGTTCCCTCTAAATCCGTTCCTACCACACCGTATGAGATATGGCATGGTAAGAAACCAAGTCTGGGTCATCTCAAGATTTGGGGATGTCCGGCCCACGTCAAGCGACTACAGGCGGACAAGTTAGAGGCTAGGACCATAAGTGCTCGTTTTATAGGATATCCTAAAGAGTCATTAGGATACAATTTTTACGTCTCAGAGGATCACAATGTGTTTGTGATCCGTCATGCCATCTTCTTGGAAAATCAGTTTATCCTCGATATAGGAAGTGGGAGGAAAATTGAGCTTGAAGAGAAAGTCTCTGAAAAGCAAGGAGTCATGGATCCTATTGAACCCATTCATACAGAGCCAGTACACGATGTCCCTCCACCACCTCGTAGATCTAGTAGGATCTCCCATCCTCCCGATAGATACTTAGGTATACTAGAAGAGGATACCGAGGAAATGTTCCTAGTGGGAGATAGGGATCACATACTGGATCCCAAAACCTACAACGAGGCGATATCTGATATCGATTCCGAGAAATGGCTGGAAGCTATGAAGTCAGAGTTAGACTCCATGCATTCCAACCAAGTCTGGACCTTAGTAGATCCACCAGAAGGTATTGTACCTATTGGATGCAAATGGATCTACAAAAGGAAAATAGGTTCGGATGGAGAGGTAGAGACCTATAAGGCAAGGCTTGTGGCGAAAGGGTATAGTCAGCGCGAAGGTATTGACTATCAGGAGACCTTTTCACCTGTAGCCATGCTAAAATCCATCCGGACATTGCTTGCCATTGCAGCATTTCATGACTATGAAATCTGGCAGATGGATGTGAAAACTGCTTTCCTGAATGGATATCTTGATGAAGATATCTATATGGAACAGCCTTTGGGTTTCACTTCCAGTGATGGAGATCACAAGGTCTGCAAGCTGCAAAGGTCCATCTATGGACTAAAGCAAGCCTCTCGGAGTTGGAACACTCGTTTCGATGATGCAATCAAAACGTTTGATTTCATCAAAAACGAAGAGGAACCATGTGTTTATAAAAAGGTTAGTGGGAGTGCTGTCATTTTTCTCGTACTGTACGTAGATGACATTCTCCTGATTGGGAATGATATTCCCATGCTAACCTCGGTCAAGGTCTGGTTGTCAAAAGAATTCTCCATGAAAGACCTTTGGAAAGTATCCTATATTTTGGAAATAAAGGTCTATAGAGATAGATCTAAAAGAATGCTTGGCCTTTCACAGAAGATGTACATAGAGGAGGTGCTGAAGAGATTCAACACATGAGCAAGATTCCCTATGCATCGGCAATGGGAAGCCTCATGTATGCCATGCTGTGTACACAACCTGATATAGCTCTTGCTGTGAGTGTCACAAGCAGATATCAGTCGGATCCAGGCAAGAAGCACTGGATAGCTGTGAAAGAACAGTCTTAAGTACTTGAGAAGAACTAAGGACATGTTCTTGGTCTTTGGGAGAAGATCAGAGTTGAAGGTAGAAGGATGCACACATATTGATGATAGAAAGTCTACATCAGAATATGTGCAATTGTGGTTCAGTAAATTGGAAGAGTTCCAAACAACCGATCATTATAGATTCTACCTTAGAAGCTGAATGTTAAGCCGTATCTAAGGGTGCAGTGGAAACCTTCTGATTAAAAGTTAATTGCAGAGTTAGGTGTAATGTCATTAGATGCCATAACACTTTACTGCGATAAATATTGGCACCATAGCACTAGCTATGGAGCCATGGTCTCATTAGAAGTCCAAGCACATAGAGCGGCGCTTCCATTTCATACGCGACTATGATGTAGAGGTGCAGAGAGTAGACTCCGCGGATAACGTGGCAGACCCGTTCACTAAGCAACTGAGTCAGCAAAAGACTGAAGCCCACCTTGAGAAGATGGGCCTAAGATATATGACCAATTGGCTTTAGTGCAAGTGGGAGATTGTTAGATGTATGCCCTAGAAGCCAATTTGGCTGACACATTGTTGATTCTAGGGACATAATTTTGTACTTGACTATTTATTATTGAATAAATAAAAGGCATCTTTTCATTCATATTATTTATGTGTCTATGAATCGTCCAAGAAATTAATAAGATGATGATACATATTCTCAAGAGTTGAGAATTTGAGCCATGTATCATTGGTGATTAATTTCTAATTGCTCCTGATCAATGGATCATCACGAGGACGGTGATCGATCCGATCAGTGCACAGATCACTTTCCTTCTGGATGGACGAGACTTGAGTCCACAGTATAGGGACACTGAAGTGATAGTGCAGGTGCTTGTTAGAGAACAAGGGTACTGAGCGTGACCAAGACAAGAAGTCACTTGGATGTCTATCCACTCGTCAGTGACTTACTTGATGTTGCAGTAGTGTGACTGGTCCTTTGACCTGCGGTGCTTCGGCTACTCACAGTGAGGTTATTGTAGTTTGACTGCACACATACATGGTCTCTAGCCATATGGGTCCATGCAGTGTAGATTGGCTGCAGTAGGTTCACTGTAGGAGTAGGGTATGCACCTACAAGGAATCTATCGACCTTGATAGAAGAGGAGTGATCCTATGTGATTTGTTAGACTGAGTTCTAAGACCTTGGCCAGGGCAGTAAAGTGGAGAAAGAGTTTTCCACTATCGAACTCAAGTCGAATAAATCTTGACATATGACAGACGATGGGGTTTGACGAGTTGTCCATGACCTCCGTCCTGTAGGGATCCACGATAGTAGGACTGTATCACACGTTAACTGCACCTAGAGGTTCATCATTCCATTCTGCTGGGTAGCCACTACATGCTGCTAGGTGTCACTGGTGGATGGTGGGACTCATAGGGATTATCTTGATGATCGATAAACCCTAATGAGTTGAGTTGGAATCGTTCCAACCCATTGAAAGGAGTTTTCAATGATATAGTGATAGAGATCACAATATATCTCACTACCAGTCAGAATAGAACCTATGGGGTCACACACACTAGAAGTATTGACCGATCCGATGGTTGAAATCGTGATTAGGAATCACAAGAAATCAATTTGATTGATAAAAAGTTGAAGAAGGAAAAAGGAATTAATTAATTGGACTTGAAACAAGAATCCTACTTCGGGTAGGATACCTAGAGTTCTAATTGGATTAGGACTGGGATTCCTACTTGGAATAGGATTCCTCAATCCTAATGAGATTAGGAGTTTTGAATTAAAATTGGATTCCTACTTGGAGTAGGATTCCTAGAAATCCTAATTGAATTAGGACTTCGGATTCAAATAGAGTCCTAATTGGATTAGGACTAAAATTAAATAAATCCTAATTGGATTAGGATTCCTTAAGTCTAAATTAATTAATAATCTAATGAATCAACATGACTCCTAATTGGATTAGGATTGAAGAGTTCAATTGAGTCATGGTTCATTCAAGTCCTAATTGGATTAGGACTAGTATGCATTGAACCAAATTTGGCTAAGCCTAATCGAATTAGGACTAAACCGGATTAGGGCCTCCCAATCCTCATTAGATGAGGATTAGGGCAAACCAAGAGGAGGGACGTACGCCCCCTCCTTCTTCTCTTCTTTGGTGCGGCAAGGTAAGAGGGGCCGGCGCCCCTCTTGGAAAATAGTATGGAGCTCCTAAAAGTTAGGAGCTCCACAATCTATTTAAAGGGGCTCAAGGGGCAGCACCTAGGGCATTGGGATTTCCTCTCCCTTGTGCCGTACGCCCTTCATCCTCCCCTTGGGTTTTCAGCCGCCATCAGCAAGAAGAGAGAAAGGGATTGCCGGCTCATCCTTCTTCTCTTGTTTGGGCTCCAACGCAAGCAAGGAAGAGAAGGCTGCAAAGGGTTCTTGTTCTTCTTCATCATCCCTCCTTCTTCTTCCTCCTCTCAAGCACTTTCAAGAGTTGAAAGAAAGAGAGGAGATCAGCCATCAAAGGAAGTCTCTGCAAGGGAGCTAGCACCCCGGGGAGACAAGGAAACGTTGATCGGATCTCTACTTTGTGTGGATACCCGTAGAGGCCGGACGTTTGAACGGCTTCAAGCGAACCCTCTTCCTAAAACCACGAATTCAGATTCGCGGTGATCATCTACCCGCGCAAGGTGAAGATTTGATCTTCCTATTAGTTTTAAAAGTTTTAATTCTTACCTAATTACGAAAGGTCTCGAAACAACGTTCATGTGATGAACGTCGAACCCGCGCATGCCTCTTCCGCTGCCATCTGAAAAATTTTTGAAATATCAGCGGCATGGGCGGGTTCCCAACAGGTCTAATAGTAGAGACACAATTTATAGATTTAAAAAAAATTTTAGATTGTTTGCCAAATTGACATGCTCTACAAATTTTATTTTTCTCAAATGTTAGTTTTGGCAAACCAATCACAGAATCCCTTTTTACTAATTGAGATAGTGTATCCATACTTGCATGACCTAATTTACGGTGCCATAACCAACTTGCACCATTGACCTTAGTATCACTAGCTACTAAGCAGCGGCTATTTTTGGTAAGATCTTCAAGATCTACTACATAAATATTGCCACGTCTTAGTCCTTTGAACACTAAGCTATTGTCAATTGAGTTGGTTATGATGCATAAAGATGGCTTAAACAAAACATCAAAATCTCTATCACATAATTGACTAACGCTAAGTAAGTTATGCTTAAGACCATCTACAAACCAAACATTATCAACAAAGGTTGAAGGTGTGATTTGTATTTTACCGATACCAATGATGTGACCTTGGTTATTGTCTCCAAAAGTCACCGCACCTCCTTTTTTAGACTCTAGGATGAAGAATTACTCCTTGTCACCCGTCATGTGTCTTGAGCAGCCACTATCCAAGTACCAACAGTGTTTATTGAGCTTGGCTACAAGACACTCCTACACAAAGAAATCATACAATCTTAGGTACCCAAATTTTCTTGGATCCTTCAAGGTTAGTTATGTTGGTTCCTTTTGGAATCCAAATCTTTTTAATCATTCTTATAGCTTCTGTTTTTCTATGGTTACATATATTAGCTATATGTCCTATTCTACCACAACAAAAATAAGTAACATTTTTAGTTTTACTTTCACCAGCTTTTACAAAGAATTTTTTGAAAAATTTTTGTTTGTTCTTGGGCTTATACCCTAACCCGGCTCTATTAAATACAGCTCTTTGACTATTAAGGATCATATCAAGTTTTTCAGAGCTATAGGTAAACTTCTCAACAATAGGTTTATATTTTTCAAGTTCTTTTGTTAAGTTCAGTTTTTCTTTTTTTAGTAAGTTTAAATCTTTTGTAAAGTTATCTTTTAGAGTTTGATTGCTATTTTTAAGTTCTGAAATTTTCTTAGTTAGTCTTTCTTTATCTTTAATTAAGATACCAGTTTTTTGAGTTAGCAATTGGTTGCTTGTTTTAAGTTTTAAGTTTTCTTTTACGATAGAGTCCTTATCTTTAATTAATTTATCGTTTTTATGAATGTAGGATTGATTAGTTAGCTTCAATTCTTTGTTTTTAAGGTTTATTGACCTATATTCATCCATTAGTTCATTAAAGGCATCATACAATTCTTCAAAGGTAAAATCTAAATGTGTTTTAGATGTTACCTCATTTCCGTTTGCCATAAAGCAGAAATTGGCCTTTTTCTCTTGTTCCTCTTCCGATGATGATGATGATTTATCGGAGTCAGTCTAGGTGGTGACAAGAGATTTCTTCTTCTTGTACTTGTTGCCCTTTTTCAGCAAGGGGCAGTCGGCTCTGAGATGACTGGACTTCTTGCATTCATAGCATCCGGTTTCCTCACTTTTCTTTTTCTTACCTTTATCTTGTAGAAGGAGCTCGAGGAAACTCTCTTCTTATGGAAAGGCTTTTTTCTATTGATGAATCTTCTGAATTTTCGCACAAGAAGAGCTTCTTCATCATCTTCCTCATTGTCTTCTTCTTCACTACTGCTACTGCAAGAAAAATCCTTGTTAGAAGAAGTAGACTTGAGGGCAATTATCTTTTTCTTATGGAAGAATTCTTCTTCGCTGTGTCGTTTCATTGTGAGCTCATGTGTCATTAGTGATCCAAGAAGCTCCTCGAGTGGCAGCTTGTTCAAGTCTTTTGCTTCTTGGATTGCCGTGACCTTGGCTTCCCATGACTTTGGTAAAGAGTGAAGAATTTTCCTGACAAGATCACTGTTAGTATAACTTTTGCCAAGGCTTTTTAAGCCGTTGACAATATCAGTAAATCTTGTGAACATGCAAGAAATGGTTTCATTAGACTCCATTTTAAATAGTTCATATTTGTGTACTAGCATGTTAATTTTAGATTCTTTGACTTGATTTGTGCTCTCATGGGTCACTTCAAGTCTATCTCATATTTCTTTTGCAGAATTACAAGTAGATATTCTATTGAATTCATTAGGGTCCAAGGCACAATAAAGAACATTCATTGCTTTGGCATTTAGTTGTGCCTTTCTTCTATCATTATCATCCCAATCTTTTTCAAGCTTGGGTATAGCAATGTTATCAACATAGATAGAAGGAATATATGGTCCATTAATTATGATGCTCCAAACATCATAATCTTGGGCTTGGATAAATATTCTCATTCTACCTTCCAATAGGTATAGTTAGGTCCATTGAACAATGGAGGCCTATTGGTGGATTGCCCCTCACTAAGGAAAGATCCAAAAGGGGTTGTCATCTTAATCTTTAACTCTTTTTAAGGATTGGAACACCAATCGATATAAGAGCACCTGCTCTGATACCACTTGTTGCCCAAGAAGACAACCCAAGAGGGAGGATGAATTGGATTTTAATTAAATATTGACCAATTAAAAATATAATGAGTAATTAACTAAATCTATTGCAAGCAAATTAGTTAGTTTACTAGATGCAGTGAGTGAAGAGAGAGAAAGAGATAACAACTAATACAAACACAGAAAAGTTTATAGTGGTTCGGAGCCAACTCTTGCTCCTACGTCCACTCCCCAAGCCGCACTTGGGAGTTCACTATAATCTCTAGGATTACAGCTGGTTGTTTTACAAGCTCACAACCCAACTTGTTGTTTTCACGAGATCACAACAAACTCGGTCAGTTTTCACAGTCTCACAGACTAGAACCATCCGATTGTTTTTTCGGGTTCACAATCAAACCCAGTTGGTTTTTCTCGGTTCACCAACCACAACCTTACACCGTTGGTTTTATCTTTGGCTCACCAACAAACCTTACAACCCTTGATTCAATCCCTTGATTGAATCAAGTAAGAAAAACAAAGGTTGGGAGTTCCCAAAGAAAGCTTCTAAAAAAGCAAGTGTGAGAACAATATAAGCAAAGTAAAGTTAGAAGCCATCAAATAGATTTCAGATGAGAAAGTGGGGGCTTCTCGATTTTTGAGTCTCCTCTTGAATATGCCGAATGATGGAGGATAGTAGTAGAGCCTTGAATGCGAAGGAAGCACTTTTAGATTTGAGTTGAATGCATTTCTTTCTTTTTTTTCTTGAATCTACTCAACAGAAGCTCTTGGTGGTTGAAATGCTTTAATGCTTAGATGGAATAGCTCTTTTGTTGTCTACTACTGTTCACTCTGGCTATTTAAGTAGTTCTATTCGAAAACTAGCCGTTAGAGAGTGATTTGGAGCCGTTCTATCCAGTCTGCATATCCTGACAATATATCTGTTGGGATCGGAGTCAACTCGTGCAATCTGGAGTCGACTCGGCTATTGCTGGAGTCGACTCATGCTTTACTGGAGACGACTCGCCTGTTGTTCAGGATTTGAATTAAAGTGCTTGTCCTATCCTGGAGTCGACTCGGATCAAACCTCGAGTCGACTCGCCAACATCTGGAGATGACTCGGGCACTTAGGAGTTGGCTCATTCTCAGGGTTCCAGAATCCCATCTTTCTGTTTTTCTTCCTCGAGTCGACTCAGGTATTCTTGGAGTCGACTCGGCTCTCTTGAGAGGCGACTCGAGATCTTCGGGAGACGACTCGCTCTCAAAGTCCGAAAAACTGATTCTTTATCTATTGAACTGATCTGCCTCGGAGTCGACTCGCGCTTTGTTGGAGTCGACTCGTTCACAGGGTTTTCGAGATTGGTTCTCTATCTTTCAGACTGCTTTCCTCTAGGAATCGACTCGGACATAACTAGGAGTCGACTCGCCAAACATCGGAGTTGACTCGTAACCTTCTAGAGTCGACTCGGTAACAGAGTCTAAAATCCATCGTTTTGTCTTTCTGTCTGTTACCCTTTGGAGTCGACTCAGATCAGTCGGGAGTCGACTCGGCAAGCATCAGAGTCAACTCGAAATATTTTGAAGTCGACTCGCTGACAGTGTCTGAAACTCTTCTTTCTATCTTTCTGTCTGTTCTCAGTCGGAGTCGACTCGTAGAGTATCGGAGTTGACTCGAGCTTGTGCCAGAACCTTTAAACCATCCGGAGTCAACTCGTAATCTTCCGGAGTTGACTCGGGATGCAGACTTTGGTTCAAATTGAGTCCAATACTTATCCAAATTACTTTGAACTAAGGCTTAAGGCACTTAACTAGAAATTCACACATATTTGCCTGAAATACTAGATTGAATTCATTAGTACAATATAAAATATACTCATATACTTTGGCATTTAGTTGTGCCTTCCTTCTATCATTATCATCCCAATCTTTTTCAAGCTTGGGTATAGCAATGTTATCAACATAGATAGAAGGAATATATGGTCCATTAATTATGATGCTCCAAACATCATAATTTGGGTTTACTCAATCAAAATCAAATAGGGGTTTACTCAATCACTCCACACTTGTACATTACATTAACAGGCTGTGATAATATGTAAATCTCATTACTCAATTGTCCATTCATTACAGTAACACCATTCATAACGATATCACAGTAATTTTTTTTATTGAAATCTCATAATCGTTAATGGCCAAAAGGCCTACAAAAATTACATTCAATAGAAAAGGAGGACAAAATTGACAATCATTTAAGACTATTATTTGAGAATTGAATATAAGTTTCAAAATTCCTAAAGCTAGAACTGAAACTGATCTTCCATCTCCAACATTTAGGAACCTTTCGCTTTCTTCAAATCTCTCACTGACATGTATTCCCTACAACGAATTATAAATATTAAAAGGACTTCCGGTATCCAATACCCAGGTCGAATTATTACAAATTGAAAAATTACAAGGTGTTATCATATAAGTACCTTGATCTGCAACTGATTGCATCTTTTTCTTTGGCCTATTCGAGTCAAGAGAGGCATTGTACTGAGGACAGT
Source organism: Phoenix dactylifera (assembly GCF_051530095.1). Classification (NCBI taxonomy): domain Eukaryota; kingdom Viridiplantae; phylum Streptophyta; class Magnoliopsida; order Arecales; family Arecaceae; genus Phoenix; species Phoenix dactylifera. The sequence continues at coordinate 23,771,497 of NC_143193.1, read as the reverse complement.
TTCTCTTCCAATGCCCTTGCTTCTTACAATAGAAGCACTCTGCCTTACTCTGATCAGCCTTCTTCTTCTTAGTTTGAGTCTGCTCAGCACGATGCACCTTTTTTTTTTGATTTTTATTTTTCTTCTTCCCTTTCTTAAAGAGACCACGACCCTTGGATGAACTTCCCACTAAGTTCACCATCTTCTTAAGAAGTTGGTGATCATTCTCAAACGTCTGTAGTAACTCCAACAATTGGTGATAATTCACTACAGATTTCGTCATACGAAAATGAGTGAGAAAAGGACGGTATGATCCAAGCAATGAGTTTAGTATGGCATCCTTCCCCAATTGATCATGAAGGGAAAAGCCAAGAGAACTTAGATGCTCGATTAACTCAATCATGTACAGTACATGATCAGTTACCGAGATCCCATCTTTCATTCGGGTGCTGAAGATGGCACAACTAGTTTTGTGCCTCTCAACGTCGTCAGGAACGTCGAATGATTCATTCAACACTTGAATGATATCTTTCGGCTACGTATTCTCAAAATGCCTACTAAACTCATCACTCATTGCTGCCAACATGATGCATCAAACAGTGATCCGGTCACTGAGCCACTTCTGATAAATGTCTCTGGCCGATCTTGATGCATTAGTAGCGGGCTGCTCTGGTGCTGGATCCGTTATCACATAAAGGATCCTCTCATGCTCTAGCACTATTTTCAGTTTCCTATGCCAATTATTGAATTTAGACCAGTCAACTTGTCATTGTCCAACAATGAGCGAAGTGACAAATTAGTGGTCATTTCTGCATAAAAAGAAAATTTGGCTATTAATATATGAATTGACTAAATTCAATAGACTTGGACTTTAGTCTAAAGATACTCCCACTATTTTATACAAATTGGTAGCCTCTACCTCCTATTCGAAAAATTACTCCTAATTCTTTAGTGGGCACTAGAACCCAATAAATCACATATAGGCCCGAGTGTGGCTCGGCTAACCCATATGCACCTATTGGTAGGTTCTAAACCAGTTGCTTCACCAAGAAACTTCTAGTGATAATTTTACCCTAGGTTCTTCGGCAGGCGTGTGGCGCCTCCACCGAATACCCTAGTTAGGTCCAACCATTAGATGATAGGGTTCAATCTAATCAACTAATAGACGACCAAGCCCGAGTGTGGCTCGGCTCACCTAACCGCCTATTGAAGATACACTCAACTCATCATATATTGAATGATAATTTCAATGCTTAATAAGTACCAGGCGTGTCGCGCCTCCAATAATTATCAAAACATTGGACCCATTATCACCCAACTTAATGGGAGGCTATGACCTAGTTATCCCATAACCATTTCATTTTAAGAACCTAATAATTTTAGAGATTTTCATAATTAGGATAGATGAGAAGATCCGGTTAGTCTAATTTCTCCCACTGACTTCACCAAATCAGATTAGACTCAAACCGGTTAAGGAGGCACCTAAATCAGTCAAATTGATTTTTCTTAAGGCATGGGTCAACTCGAATCATTAAGTGATCCAATCAAAATGTGATTGACCATGTCAGCCAGGTAAGTGAGATTGATGGAAGGAATATACCATTAACTCGACAAAGACGAATTAGTGCGAGTAGCTCCCAATTAAAAAACACCGATCAAAACTGCCAAACTTACCTTAGACATCGACTGGTTAATCAATTTCGATTTGATTACTCAAATGACTCGGGCTATACCTTTGAGCCTAAATCAAGTTCCATCTTGGTCTAATCAAAGACATGGACTTGATCCATCTACAACTATTGTAAATTGACCTAGAATTTTCTTGACCTAATCTAGTTACTACTTAATTAGATTTGATTAATTAATTCTATTTGTCTATATATGATTCTAACCTTAGGTCTAACCCAATCCTAAAAACTTGATTCAAGCTAACCCATATGCCCAAAGAATTATGCAATGTCAGTTAATTGAGTTACAATTTTATTTCATAACACTTAATTCTCAATTAAGTTTAGACTTATGAAAGTTTTGATCATTGCATATTTCTTTTTAATTACATATTAATTTCAATCTTTCAGTTCTTAAAACATATTTTCAGATCTGAGTTTTTGTAATTAATGACATGTAATCAATTTTAATTCATGTTTAAATCATTATGATTTATGTTCATGCTGTTAGATGTATGCCCTAGAAGCCAATCTGGCTGACACATTGTTAATTCTAGGGACATAATTTTGTACTTGACTATTTATTATTGAATAAATAAAAGGCATCTTTTCATTCATATTATTTATGTGTCTATGAATCGTCCAAGAAATTAATAAGATGATGATGCATATTCTCAAGAGTTGAGAATTTGAGCCATGTATCATTAGTGATTATTTTCTAAATGCTCCTGATCGATGGATCATCACGAGGACGGTGATCGATCCGATGAGATCAGTGCACAGATTACTTTTCTTATGGATGGACGAGACTCGAGTCCACAGTGTAGCGACACTGAAGTAATAGTGCAGGTGCTTGTTAAGAACAAGGGTACTGAGCGTGACCAATACAAGAAGTCACTTGGATGTCTATCCACTCGTCGGTGACTTGCTTGATGTTCAAGTAGTATGACTGGTCCTTTGACCTGCGGTGCTTCAGCTACTCACAGTGAGGTTATTGTAGTTTGACTATACGTATACATGGTCTCTAGTCATATGGGTCCTTGTAGTGTAGATTGGCTGCATTAAGTTCACTGTAGGAGTAGGGTATGCACTTACATGGAATCTATCGACCTTGATAGAAGAGGAGTGATTCTATGTGATTTGTTAGACTGAGTTCTAAGACCTTGGCCGGGGCACTAATATAAAGGGGAGAAAGAGTTTTCCACTAACAAACTCGAGTCGAATAAATCTTGACATATGACAGACGAAGGGGTTTGACGAGTTATCCATGACCTCCGGTCTGTAGGGATCCACGATAGTAGGACTGTATCACACGATAACTGCACCTAGAGGTTCATCATTCTATTCTACTGGGTAGCCACTATATGCTGCTAGGTGTCACTGGTGGATGGTGGGACTCACAGGGATTATCTCGATGATCGATAAACCCTAATAAGTAGAGTTGGAATCGTTCCAATCCATTGAAAGGAGTTTTCAATGATATTGTGATAGAGATCATAATATATCTCACTACCAGTCAGAGTAGAACCTATGGGGTCACACACACTAGAAGTATTGACCGATCCGATGGTTGAATCGTGATTAAGAATCACAAGTAATCAATTCGATTGATATTCAGTTGAAGAAGGAACAAAGAAAATTAATTAATTGGACTTGAAACAAGAGTCCTACTTCGATTAGGATTTCTAGAGTCCTAATTGGATTAAGACTGGAAATCCTAGTTAGAGTAGGACTGGGATTCCTACTTGTAATAGGATTCCTATAATCCTAATTAGATTAGGAGTTTTGAATTAAAATTAGATTCCTACTTGGAGTAGGATTCCTAGAGTCCTAATCAGATTAGGACTTCGGATTCAAATAGAGTCCTAATTGGATTAGGACTAAAATTAAATATGTCCTAATTTGGATTAGGATTTCTTAAGTCACAATTAATTATTAATCTAATGAATCAATAAGACTCCTAATTGGATTAGGATTGAAGAGTTCAATTGAGTCAAAATTGATTTAAGTTCTAATTGGATTAGGACTTACCTAGATTGGATCCAAATTGGTTCACCCTTGGGCTAAGCCTAATTGGATTAGGGCTTGACCACATTAGGGCATCCAAAACCTTACTTAATGAGGATTAGGGCAACACAAGAGGAGGGGCTCACGCCCTTCCCCTTTTCTCCTCCTTGGTGCGGCATGAAGAGAGGGGCCGGCGCCCCTCTTATGGAAGAGTGTCAAAGGGCTCCTAACTTGTAGGAGCCCTAGATGCTATTTAAGAGGAGGCCTTGGGGGCTGACCTAATTTGAGTGAATCCCTCTTCTCCTCAGCCATGGCCTCCTCCTCCTTCTCCTTGGTTTTCAGCCGCAAGCAAGGGAAGCAAAAGACAAGGTGTTGGCAGTCCCCTTCTTCCTCCTCCTTGGTTCCAACGCAGGAAAAAGGAAGTGGGCTGCAGGGGCTTCGTTCCTCTTCTTTTCTTCATCCTTCTTCTTCCTCCTCTCAAGCATATTCAAGAGTTGAAAGAAAGAGAGGAGATCAGCCATCAAAAGTGATCTCTGCAAGGGAGCTAGCACCCCGGGGAGATAGAAAGCTTGGATCGGTTCTCTGCTTCGTGTGGATACCCGTAGAGGCCGGGCACTTGAACGGCTTCAAGCGAACCTCCATCCTAAACCACGAACTTCAGTTTGCGGTGATCATCTACCCGCACAAGGTGAAGATCTGATCTTCTAAAGGTTTTAAAAGTTTTTAATCCTTATCTATCTATGAACGGTTTTTGAACAACGTTCATGCGATGAACGGTTGATCCCGCGCATGCCTCTTCCGCTGCATCTGAATTTTTTAAAATTTCAGCGGCATGATCGGGGTTTTCTAACAGTGGTATCAGAGCCTAGGCATTGTAGATTAAGGTAAGGATTAATTATTAATAGGCTTAATAGATCTGAAAATTGAATGATCATGCATGCTGAAAATTTTCTGCATGCAGATTTTTCTAGGGTGCTGATTTTTGCATGCTGATTTTTATGTGATAAAAAGATGATTCTAATTGCATTGTTAATGGGATTACAAAGTTTAGAATCATGATTAGCATGATCAGCAACCTATGTCATGAGATAATCAGTTAGTTTTCAGATCTGAAAATTATAATTGCTGCATGTGGTGATGATCGTAGGATTCAAACCCTTTTGGTATTAAATGTAAAGACCTGCGATGTGATCTGCAATGTCATGTAATTTTTCAGATGCTTGCATGCATCTTATTTGATATTTTGAGAGGCCTGCGTGCCTCCTAAAAGAAGTTGTAATTTATTATTATTTTTATTTTACATCTGGTTGTATTTCTATGATGTGATGTACGTCAACGATCAAGTTGAAGACAAGGCATGAGATGAACAGGGTTCTAAGCGGTTGATGGCGATTGGATCAAGAGTTGGTCAAGGATCGAATCAAGGAGGCTTGGAATCAATTCAAGAGTCGAAGACCAATTGATCGATTGACGTGCATGTGCTTGTAATACGACCTAATTAGAGTCCATGATCATCACCTATTTAAAATTTAGCTTTATTTTGATGCTGCGATTATAACTGCCTGTGATGTGCCGTTTGCATGTGATGTGAAGAAAAGCCGGGTAGATAGGTTTACATGTGATGTAACAAACCCAATTGAGACCTAAATTAAAACCTCCTCAATCAAGTCGAGACTGAACCAACATGAGCAAGTCATATTAGATTAATTGATCTAATTAGTGTCTAGGAAAGCATGAAAGGTGGTTACTTAATTAGGACCTTACTCTCTGAGTAAGGGGAGCCTCCCACCTGCTTACCTGGCCAATTATTCGATTACCTCTTATGAAGAGCTCAAGTTGCAAACACTAAGACCTGATTAACCAATATTAAGTCAATAGGTCTTCCACTGTAGTAGAGCTACTAAGGCCTTTCTGATGTTGATTTGTCTCGGCTGGATACAGTGGTCAAGTTGCATCGGAGGGCTGGACCTCTCTATAGACATGAGATGTTGTAGGGTAAAGGTGGGGTTGGGCACCAATAACTGTTAGGTGAGGACCCAATGACGACTTTATTTCTACGGTTATATGGTGGGTCTGACTTAACTAAGAAATGGGACCAATAACTGTTAGATGAGGTTTTCATGGCTTAGAGACCAAGTAGCACTGCAACATGCTTGAGAAGCATTGTACAAGAGTTGTACATTCATCAATCTATGTGTCACCAATAACTGTTAGGTGAGGTGGCATGTAAATTGGTGGGACCGCAGTACCCACTAGAAACCCTAGTCATGTGGGATTTTTGTTTTCCTACCAGAGGAGTGTGAGAAATTCGAAAAAATAGTGGGAGTTACATTTGTTCTAAAAGACCTTAGAACAGATTAGGATCAAGTACAAAAGTCTAACTAGAATCTTTACTCTCTGAGGATTATAAAGTTAGCTTTTAGACTCTTAACTCATAGAACAACCGTTTGACCAAACCCAATTATAAAGATTGGCTCAGCAAATTTCAAAAAATAGTTTTGAATTGTGAGAAATTCGGGTATATGCTAGACCATGGAATCCCCGTGTTACCAATCCGTCCGATCATTGATCAGCGTAAGACGCTTGTTAAGTGGACGAACAATGACAATAAAGTTAGGTGCTGCACAATGGCATCCATGTCCAATGAATTACAATGCTAGCATGAGAACATGAGACTGCCAGGGACATATTAAATCACCTACAAGAGTTGTATGGTGATCAGAGTCGCGCAGCATGTTTTGAAGTGTCCAAGAGGCTCTTTAAGACAAAGATGCATGAGGGGCAGTCTGTCCACGATCATGGTTTGACCATGATAAAGGACTTGAAGAAGCTTGAGAAGCTCGGCATACCATGCACAAGGAATTGCAAACGGATTTGATCCCACAATTCCTTCTAGCTTCATATGAACAGTTTATAGTAAATTACCATATGAACAAGATTGTATGCACCAAAATAGAATTGTTGAATAAATTGGTAACTAACTTAGGGACCTTGAAGAAGTTCAAGGGGCATCGTTTCGCTGTCAAGTTGGTTTCTACTTTCAAGAGAGAGTCTATTTGGAAGAAGAAGAAGAAGCCTGCGAAGAAGCAGAAGACTAAGAAAACACCAAGTTAGGAAGTTCCAAGAAAAAGGCCAATTGCAAGGAAAAGTGTTTCCATTGCATAATGGACGGCCATTGGAAGAGGAACTGTCCTACATACATGGGAAGCATAAAGAACATGAAGGGTGACAGACCTTCAGAAGGTTTGTCAGATATGCTCAGGATACTTAGGGACTGTTACCTATTGCTAGCAGAAATTTGATTTCTGTATTTTATTTAGCACAGAAAGATTTTTATTTATTTGAAAATTAAATTGATTCAAAATGGTTTTATGATTGACAGTCTCTATCACATACATATGGATGTATCTGTGAATATATCTGAGCAAACAGTGAAAACCATAGGATCTAATAGATCCAAAAATGAGATAACTCTAAAGTATTTATGGCACCTCAGGCTTGGCCATATAGGAGAAGACAGAATAAACAAATTGGAGAAACATGAGCTTTTGGGCTCATTGACTTTCGAGTCATATTTGATTTGTGAATTCTGCCTTCGAGGAAAGATGGCCAAATTATCCTTTGTAGGACACAGGGAGGTCCACTGAAATACTTACCCTAGTACACACTGATGTGTGTGGCCCATTCGATGTGCAGGCTAGGGGTTGTAATTTTTTACTTCATTTTACCGATGATTACTCACGGTATGGATATGTGTATGAGACACAAATATGAAACTTTTGAAAGGTTCAAAAAGCTTAGATATGAAGTAGAAAAATAAGCACAAAAACTCATTAAAGTTCTTCGATCAGATCGAGGAAGTGAATACCTTAATAGAGAGTTCCGTGATTATCTCAAGGAGAATGGTATAGTTTCATAATGGATTCCTCCTGGTACACCTCAGCTCAATGGAGATCAGAGAGGAGGAATCAGACTCTATTGATATGGTCCAGTCCATGATGAGCTTCACTGATTTATCCTTGTTTCTTTAGATAGATGCCCTATTTTCAGCTATTTACTTGTTGAATAGAGTTTCCTCTAAATCCCTTCCTACCACACCGTATGAGAGGATCACAATGTGTTTGTGAGCCGTCATGCCATCTTCTTGGAAAAACAGTTTATCCTTGATAGAGGCAGTGGGAGGAAAATTGAGCTTGAAGAGAAAGTCTCTGAAAAGCAACGAGTCATGGATCCTATCAAACCCATTCATACAGAGCCAGTACATGATGTCCCTCAACCACTTTGCAGATCTAGTAGGGTCTCCCATCCTCCCGATAGATACTTAGGTATACTACAAGAGGATACCGAGGAAATGTTCCTAGTGGGAGATAGGGATCACACGCAGGATCCCAAAACCTATGACGAGGCGATATCTGATATCGATTCCGAGAAATGGTTGGAAGCTATGAAGTCAGAGTTAGACTCCATGCATTCCAACCAAGTCTGGACCTTAGTAGATCCACCAGAAGGTATTGTACCTAATGGATGTAAATGGATCTACAAAAGAAAGATAGGTTCGGATGGAGAGGTAGAGACCTATAAAGCAAAGCTTGTGGCGAAAGGGTATAGTCAACGCGAAGGCATTGACTATCAGGAGACCTTTTCACCTGTAGCCATGCTGAAATCCATCCGAACATTGCTTGCCATTGCAGCATTTCATGATTATGAAATCTGACAGATGGATGTGAAAACAGCTTTTCTGAATAGATATCTTGATGAAGACATCTATATGGAACAGCCTTTGGGTTTCACTTCCAGTGATGGAGATCACAAGGTCTGCAAGCTGCAAAGGTCCATCTATGGACTAAAGCAAGCATCTCGGAGTTGGAACACTCGTTTCGATGACGCAATCAAAAAGTTTGATTTCATCAAAAATGAAGAGGAACCGTGTGTTTACAAAAGGGTTAGTGGGAGTGCTGTTGTATTTCTCGTACTGTACGACATCCTCCTAATAGGAAATGATATTCCCATGCTAACCTCGGTCAAGGTCTGGTTGTCAAAAAGGTTCTCCATGAAAGACCTTGGGGAAGCATCCTATATTTTGGGAATAAAGGTTTATAGAGATAGATCTAAAAGGATGCTTGGCCTATCACAGAAGATGTACATAGAGGAAGTGCTGAAAAGGTTCAGCATGGAAAACTCTAAAAGGAGTCTCTTACCCCTAAGGCATGGAATAAATCTCTCCAAGAAGATGTGCCCCAACACATCTGAAGAGATTCAACGCATGAGCAAGATCCCCTATGCATCAGCGATAGGGAGCCTCATGTATGCCATGCTATGTACATGACTTGATATAGTACATGCTGTGAATGTCACGAGCATATGTCAATCAGATCCAGGCAAGAAGCACTGGATAGCTGTGAAGAACAGTCTTAAGTACTTGAAAAGAACTAAGGACATGTTCTTGGTCTTTGGAAGAAGATCAGAGTTGAAGGTAGAAGGATGCACACATATTGATGATAGAAAGTCTACATCAGAATATGTGCAATGGTGGTTCAGTAAATTGGAAGAGTTCCAAACAACCGATCATTATAGATTCTAACTTAGAAGCTGAATGTTAAGCCGTCTCTAAGGGTGCAGTGGAAATCTTTTAGTTTAAAAGGTTCATTGCATAGTTAGGTGTAATGTCATCAGATGTCATAACACTCTACTGCGATAACAAAGGCACCATAGCACTAGCTAAGGAGCCAAGGTCTCACCAGAAATCGAAGCACATAGAGCGGCAGTTTAACCTAATAAGCGACTACCTCGAAAGAAAATAAGTAGAGGATCAGAGAGTAGACTCCACAGAAAATATGGCAGACCCATTCACTAAGCAGCTAAGTCTGCAAAAAACTAAAACGCATCTTGAGAAGATGGGGCTTAGGTTTATGACTGATTGGCTTTAGTGCAAGTGGGAGATTGTTAGATGTATGCCCTAGAAGCCAATCTGGCTGACACATTGTTAATTATAGGGACATAATTTTGTACTTGACTATTTATTATTGAATAAATAAAAGGCATCTTTTCATTCATATTATTTATGTGTCTATGAATCGTCCAAGAAATTAATAAGATGATGATGCATATTCTCAAGAGTTGAGAATTTGAGCCATGTATCATTAGTGATTATTTTCTAAACGCTTCTGATCGATGGATCATCACGAGGACGGTGATCGATCCGATGAGATCAGTGCACAGATTACTTTCCTTATGGATGGACGAGACTCGAGTCTACAGTGTAGCGACACTGAAGTAATAGTGCAGGTGCTTGTTAAGAACAAGGGTACTGAGCGTGACCAATACAAGAAGTCACTTGGATGTCTATCCACTCGTCGGTGACTTGCTTGATGTTGCAGTAGTATGACTGGTCCTTTGACCTGCGGTGCTTCAGCTAGTCACAGTGAGGTTATTGTAGTTTGACTACACGTATACATGGTCTCTAGTCATATGGGTCCTTGTAGTGTAGATTGGCTGCATTAAGTTCACTGTAGGAGTAGGGTATGCACTTACATGGAATCTATCGACCTTGATAGAAGAGGAGTGATCCTATATGATTTGTTAGACTGAGTTCTAAGACCTTGGCCAGGGCACTAATATAAAGTGGAGAAAGAGTTTTCCACTAACGAACTCGAGTCGAATAAATCTTGATATATGACAGACGAAGGGATTTGACGAGTTATCCATGACCTCCGGTCTATAGGGATCCACGATAGTAGGACTGTATCACACGATAACTGCACCTAGAGGTTCATCATTCTATTCTACTGGGTAGCCACTACATGCTGCTAGGTGTCACTGGTGGATGGTGGGACTCACAGGGATTATCTCGATGATCGATAAATCCTAATGAGTAGAGTTGGAATCGTTCTAATCCATTGAAAGGAGTTTTCAATGATATTGTGATAGAGATCATAATATATCTCACTAACAGTCAGAGTAGAACCTATGGGGTCACACACACTAGAAGTATTGACCGATCCGATGGTTGAATCGTGACTAAGAATCACAAGTAATCAATTCGATTGATATTCAGTTGAAGAAGGAACAAAGGGAATTAATTAATTGGACTTGAAACAAGAGTCCTACTTCGATTAGGATTCCTAGAGTCCTAATTGGATTAGGACTGGGAATCCTAGTTGGAGTAGGACTGGGATTCCTACTTGGAATAGGATTCCTATAATCCTAATTAGATTAGGAGTTTTGAATTAAAATTAGATTCCTACTTGGAGTAGGATTCCTAGAGTCCTAATCAGATTAGGACTTCAGATTCAAATAGAGTCCTAATTGGATTAGGACTAAAATTAAATATGTCCTAATTTGGATTAGGGTTTCTTAAGTCACAATTAATTATTAATCTAATGAATCAATAAGACTCCTAATTGGATTAGGATTGAAGAGTTCAATTGAGTCAAAATTGATTTAAGTTCTAATTGGATTAGGACTTACCTAGATTGGATTCAAATTGGTTCACCCTTGGGCTAAACCTAATTGGATTAGGGCTTGACCACATTAGGGCATCCAAAACCTTACTTAATGAGGATTAGGGCAACACAAGAGGAGGGGCTCACGCCCTTCCCCTTTTCTCCTCCTTGGTGCGGCATGAAGAGAGGGGCCGGCGCCCCTCTTATGGAAGAGTGTCAAAGGGCTCCTAACTTGTAGGAGCCCTAGATGCTATTTAAGACGAGGCCTTGGGGGCTGACCTAATTTGAGTGAATCCCTCTTCTCCTCAGCCGTGGCCTCCTCCTCCTTCTCCTTGGTTTTCAGCCGCAAGCAAGGGAAGCAAAGGACAAGGTGTTGGCGGTCCCCTTCTTCCTCCTCCTTGGTTCCAACGCAGGAAAAAGGAAGTGGGCTGCAGGGGCTTCGTTCCTCTTCTTTTCTTCATCCTTCTTCTTCCTCCTCTCAAGCATATTCAAGAGTTGAAAGAAAGAGAGCAGATCAGCCATCAAAAGTGATCTCTGCAAGGGAGCTAGCACACCGGGGAGATAGAATGCTTGGATCGGTTCTCTGCTTCGTGTGGATACCCGTAGAGGCCGGGCACTTGAACGGCTTCAAGCGAACCTCCATCCTAAACCACGAACTTCAGTTTGCGGTGATCATCTACCCGCACAAGGTGAAGATCTGATCTTCTAAAGGTTTTAAAAGTTTTTAATTCTTATCTATCTACGAACGGTTTTTGAACAACGTTCATGCGATGAACGGTTGATCCCGCGCATGCCTCTTCCGCTGCATCTGAATTTTTTAAAATTTCAGCGGCATGATCGGGGTTTTCTAACACATGCATCACATATACATAACTACATGAATTAATACAAACAACATACATCTTATGTATTTGTTTTTTCACTTTTATTTTCAGATCTGATTTGTTCATTAAAATCAGAGATCATATGAATCATAAATTTTATTTAGATCTAATCTAAACGATATTATGATTTCAGATTTATTCATGTTACTAATCCTAACACAAACATGCATCATATACATCCAAAATTTCAGATCTACTTAATCATGCATAATCAGCAATTAAATCAATAATAAAAAGCACTTTAGATCTAATTTAAATATGTTAATGATTTCATATTTAATTGTAAGAATTAAAACATAAAAGTTTAAAAACGAACCTGGCTCTGATACCGCTGAAAGTGTATCTTAGGTTCTTCGGTGTTAGCATGCTGAATTTTTTTTTTTGGAAAACCATGGCTGAATCTCGATCGGGTTGCCTACGTACCCCTTCACAAAGGGGATCAAGCCACACGTAGCTCTTTTTGAGTTTCAAAAATGCAGAGAAAAAATGAATCAAACAATTTAATTCATGCATGCTTACAAGATCAAATCTAGAAAGCAGCACATTAAGAACACATAGGATTATGCTGGAATCGTTTAAACAATTATGCTAAAACTTTTATGTATGATTAACTATCAGATCTGAAACTTAAGAACTCTATTCCAATTAATCTCTAAATATTAATCGAATGGATTCTGGAGATATCTCCATGAGAAGCCCCAAAAGAGGGTAAAACCTCGGAGAATCGGACCTACACCTTGATACCATAATAAATGATTAATGCTAGAATAATACCTTTTATGATGGATGAAAGTTGTGGATCTAATTTTTGACTTCGCAGCCATGCACACGAATGGCCTTTACGAGAAGTACACGCGAAGCTCTGAAGGATCTTCTTCCGCAACAGTGCCAGCAGTTGCTGAACACCTGAAGGCTGAAATCTGCTCGCCGGGATTCAATCAACTCTTGATCAATCGTCTTGAAGTAGATGGAGATGAGGTTTGTAGGAGAAGTAGAGGATTCAGATCTGATCTTGAATCTTCCAGATATTCACCTTGAAAAACCTAGCTAAAATGGAGAAGGAAGAGGAGAAGGAGGCATGTGAGGAAGAAGTCTACAATGCAATGTGTAGCCGGCGCCCATTTTTGACCCCATTTAATGGCATTCGAATTTCATTCAAAATTAAAAAATTAGCTCCTGAAATCCTTCTTTAGTTCGTGCATGCAATGGAATAGGAACAACCCAAATCAGATCTCAACCAAATCTGATTTAAATTCAAACTTTAAACACATGCGCAAGGGGAGAGTGATGCAAAATTCCATGCGGCAAGGCACAAGACTTCATATTTTCGAACTCACCTCTTGAAATTCGAATTTCAATCATTCAAAAACTCATATGCCACCTTGGCTGATGGTTTGAGTGATTAAAATCATTTAACACATTGCTTAATGTTTGAATTTAAATTCAAACACCAAGCAATGTCGCCAAGTGTCAAGCAATGAGTTCATGCGCCATGCATTAATTTTGGGTTATTTAAAATTCATGAAATCCAATTCCATGTCACCACTAATTGCCACATCATCTGAAACTAATCCTCTTGTGTTTCACCTAATCAAATTTGGTCAAACCTGGATTAAAACAAAGCAATTTGGTTGAACCCAATCTAATTAGGTTAGGCCCTGATTGAGCTCAAATTGAATCCAATTCAATTTTGGCTCATCCAAACTCAATCAAATTGAATTAATTACTTTGTGTTGCACCTAATCCAATTAGGTTAATCCCCAATTAAGCACAAATTAATTTAAAATTAATTTGATCAGCTTAAGTTCTTTTGGTTCTGACCTAATCCAATCAGGTCAAAATCCTGATTGAGCCCAAAGTTGAATCCAATTCAATTTGGCTCATCGTTAGCACAATTACTCAATAAAATTGAGTTTATTAGCAATTTAATTACTAATTAATCCTCCAATAATTACTTTAATTATTTTATAAGATAATTTACCAATCAAATTGACCAAATTACCCCCGAATGATTCTTAATCGTTCATCAACCTTCTTGATCAATCAGAAAACTTCTATGCGTGTGACCTCATAGGTTCGAACCTAAGCTGGTAGTACAAGAATGACTTCCTGCACTAATCAATGTGACCATCTAGCAATGATACCCGACATCCGAATAGGCCGAATATATGCGAAGCAAATATTCTAGAACCCTGGACCATGGTTACTGTATAATTCATCCCTTTGACTCCTAATGCCAGGATGACTTAGAGCTCACTGTCAACGCTATAATTTGTACATCTATTATGTGATTAACTTTAGATATCCCATAACTCCTCACTGGAATTACCCTGGCCAAGATTTTGCTAAATTAATCACAAGATATTATCTCCTATTTTCAGGAGGGGTCAATTCCATCTTGACTCACAACTGACTACGCAAGTACTTGACTGCACCCAGTGACCTTCCGTCACTGAATTAGAAATTCAAGTAGTCTGATACCAAAGTACAATAAGTTGCTTGTTAATCACTGTGGTGATCTCAGGTCTGAGAGATACTTATACCCATATCCACTCGGAACATCTCTCGATAGTAGAGTATTCCAGAATTGGTCACGTTCAGCGAAATATACTCCTACACTTCACCTATGTGGCATATCAGTGTCTCCACACTCCTTGGTTAAGAGGATAACCAACGTATATGTCACACAACGACCTAATCTCGATAATGCTATCATCCTTATAACAATATATCATTTGGTCGCGAGCTCGTTCAAGGACTCGAAGATAAATTCTCCTTTATCATTAATAAGTCTTAAGGACTTCATCATATAAGAGTTCATTTGAAGATGTAAAATGATGAATAATGCCAAAAAACACTTTATTAATTTGTCAATTCATTTACAAAATCCAATCATCAATATGTTGACGATTGACATTTAGGATATAATTCCCAACAGGCGGCCCTCCTACTTCCTCCATTTGGTTCCAATATGAAGAAAAATAAAAAGGCTGCGAAGGGCTTTTCTTCTTCTTCCATAGAACCAACATTCTTCTTCTTCCTCCCTTAGGCATTCAAGAGTTGATTCAAAGGGAGGTCTTCAGCCATCCAAAGCCATCTCTGCAAGGGAGCTAGCACCCTAGGAAGATACGAAGGCTTCGATCGTTTCACTACTTCGTATGGATACCCGTAGAGGCCGGACGTATGTGCGGCTTCCATCGAACCTACAACAAATCCACGAAAATCAGATTTGCGGAGACCATCTACCTGCACAAGGTGAAGATCTGATCTTCTTAATAACGTAAAATTGTTTAAAAGAATTTAATCCTAATCTATCTACAAATGATGTTTTACAAATATGTTCTTGCGATGAATGAAATATCGCGCACGCCTTTCCGCTGCGCATTGAATTTTCTGAAATTTTCTGTGGCGTGCGAGGGATCCTAACATCTACACTCTTTTGTTAAGAGGACAACCAACGATATGGCACACAACGATCTATTCTTGATAATGCTATTGTCCAAGTAATAGCATGTCGTTTGGTCGTGAATCCTCCTTTATTTTTTAAAAGAGTCCTAAGGACTTCATCACATCACAGGAGTTCAAAAAGATGTATAGAATATATGCGATGAATAATACTAAATAACCTTTTATTAATTCATTAATTCATATACAATTCAATCATCAGTAGGCCGATGATTGACTTTTAGGATACAATTTCCAACAATTCCCACTTAGACTAAAGCCAATCGGTATAGTATCGTATACCCATCTTCGACTTATGATCATTGAACACTTTGATGCCGAGGACTTTAGTAAATGGGCCAGCCAAATTTTTCTTCGAGGTTCTCTGCCTCGCACACTGAGTCAGCCACAGTATTCTGCTTGGAACTTTTCCAGCAGACAACACCACCTTTTAGGGTAAATATATAACCCGACACGCTCTTGCTATCATCTCGATCTGACTGGAAACTGGAATCAGTGTATCCTACTAGTTTCAAGTCAGTATCACCGTAGACAAGCCACTGGTCCTTAGTATTTCTCAAATACTTATGGATGGTTTTTACAACCTTTCAGTGGTTGTTACCTGGATCAGACTGGTATCTACTCACTACCACTAGTGAATATGCCACGTCTGGTGTAGTGCATGTCACGGCAAATTAATCATGCTGAACCTTTTCAGCACAGTATCAATGTACGTGGATTGGGACAATCCAAGCAATCTTTTAGATCTATCTTTATAAATCTTCATACCTACGATATAAGATGCTTCTTCCAAATTCTTCATGGCAAATTGAGATGAAAGTCAAACTTTTATTTCCTGTAATGTGGGGATGTCATTCCTGATTAAGAGAATATCATCTACATACAAAACAAGAAATACAATCACTAAACCATTTGCCCATTTATAAATGCAAGGTTCTTCTTCATTCTTAATGACGTCATACGTTCTGATCACCTTATCAAAATGTATGTTCCAACTCCGAGAAGCTTGCTTTAATCCATAAATGGATCTCTGAAGCTTGTACACTTTAGATTCATCTATAGATGTAAAACCTTCAGGTTGTATTATATACACTTCTTCTTCTAAATCTCTATTTAGAAATGTGGTTTTTACATCCATCTGCCAGATCTCATAATCTAAATGTGCTGCTATCGCAAGCATAATCCGAATAAACTTGAGCATTGCTACAGTAGAAAATGTCTCATCATAATCAATACCATAATGTTGACGATATCCCTTTGCAACCAGGTGGGCTTTATAGGTCTCAATCTTTTCGTCTGCACCCCTTTTCCTTTTGAAAATCCATTTACACCCTATGGATTTTATTCCTTCGAGTGGGTCAACTAATGTCCATACATCATTGTCCTTCATGGACTCCATTTCAGTTGCATGGCTCCAAGCCATTTATTAGAGTCATATCTCTGCATTGCATCCATATAGGTGACCGGATCCTCATCATTTTCACCAAGTTCGATAGGATCTCCATTCCGGACCAAGAAACCGTAGTATCTATCCGGTTGACGTAGTACTCTTTCTAATCGTCTTAATGGTGCATTTATAATGGGTTCTGGATTTGATCTAATCAACTCAGATTCTAAACGTTCAGTGGTTGGTGTCGGTTCTTCAACATGTTGAATTTTTTTAAGTTCAACATTAGAACTATTACTTCCTTCTCCAAGGAATTCCTTCTCTAAGAAGACAACTATATTGCTGATGAACAACTTTTGTTCTTCAGCAAGATAGAAATAATAACCTTTAATCTCTTTAGGATAACCGATAAAGAAACATTTGTCATACTTGGTTTCAAGTTTGTCTGCTTTCAAACGTTTAACATAAGCCGAACACCCCCAAACCCTAAGATGAGAAAGCATCGGTTTCCATCCCGTCCACATCCCCAAAAGGATATGGGCAAACTTGCAAACCCCATCATGGATCAAACTATGTCTAACAGGGTTCGATTTCTCCTTTCTGATACTCTATTATATTGTGGTGTACCAGGAGGAGTCCATTGGGAGAAAATTCCATTTTCTCCTAGATATGTCAAAAACTCACTGGAGAGATATTCTCCTCCTCGGTCTGATCAAAGAGTTTTAATACTCTTTCCTGTTTGTTTTTCTACTTCATTACTGTTGCTGGGGGTCCAAACCGAGAACGATTGGCACAGCGGTGTGAACGGGGTTCCCTTTGAATTGCTTTGGTTGCGCTCCACCTTCCGCCGGGAAACCTGCAAGCAAGCCTCGCACCACCACTGGGGTAGTGGGGGCCCTCCGACGATCAAGTTAGAAGGAATCGAAGGAGAAGGTGAGGTAGCAGGTAAGATGATGCTATGGAGAATCTTGCTTACCCCCCCTTCCCCCCCAGCCCCATATATATCAGGCTGGGGGGTTTTTCTGGGGATTGGTCATCGTGTGGCACGATGGGGTTGCCACTGACGTGGCCGTTACAGGGCGTCGTGGGGCAGCGCCGGGTACGGCCATGGCAGGGCGTAGTGGAGCTCCGCTTTGTGCGGTTGTTACAGGGGATCGTGGGGCAGCGCCGGATTCGGCCGTTGCAGGGAGTAGTGGAGCAGGGGGCCGCGGCGTGCCTCAGGAGAACAGTCTGTTGTTGTCAAGAGATTGCCGACCCGAGGTCGGATTGCTGGATCAAGGGGCAACCGACTCGGGGTCGGACTGCTGGATCAAGGGGCAGCCGACTCGGGGTCGGGCTGCGGAGCCGAAGATATCTGACCCGAGGTCGGATTGCTGGATCAAGGGGCAGCCGACTCGGGGTCGGACTGCAGAGCCGAAGATATCCGACCCGAGGTCGGATTGCTGGATCAAGGGGCAGCCGACTCGGGGTCGGGCTGCGGAGCCGAAGATATCTGACCCGAGGTCGGATTGCTGGATCAAGGGGCAGCCGTAGTCTTCCTGGGCGCGCGTGCCGATCACGTGGGGCATGGTGGCTAAGTTCTCCCGTAACAGTAGCCCCCCACTTCCGAGCCTGGAACCAGGAGGGGAACGGATGAAGGGAGTGATGCTTCGAGATTGCCGCCATCCCTCGGAAAGGCGCGCGCGCTCCGAGCTCCCCACTCTTTTTTTATGGCGTATGGCGGTTGTCGCTGATCTGGCGGTCTGCGGATTTCGGCGGACATCCTTCCTTAATGGCGTCGATTCGCCTTTGGGGCGAGAACGATCCTTCGGTAGCCAGGCGTCCTCTGGCGTCACCGAGGCGTCACCCGCCTTTCTGCCTATTTAACCGGGGGCCCTCCCCCGTCCGCCTTTCTCTTCACAGGCATCCTCGAGTTTCTCCCTTGTGCTGTTGCCGTTGCCGTCGGACTGTTCGTTCGCTCCTCCTTTGACGCTCTCGGAGCCGTTCTTCCTTCCCTTCCGGTGAGTTGCCCCACTCTTCAATTTAGGGCTCTCCGTACTTTCTCCTTTCGTATTAGTGTACCCCAGTCGTTCCGGTCCCTTCTCCCCTCTTGACCCTGTCCTGACCGTAGATTCTCTGGCCGTTAGGGATGGACGAAGTAAGAGCGGACCGCATTCAGTCGGAGCTGGTCCCCGAAGACCTAGATAGGTTCGTGGCCCGGTACCACCTTCCCGAAGCCTGCAACGTTACGCTCCCGGGGCCTGAGGAGAGGATGTCCCATCCTCCTCCAGGGAAGGTCGCCATTAATGAGGACATCCTTCGGGCTGGGTTCCGCTTTCCCCCCTCGGACTTAGTCGTGCAGGTGCTTCGAGGTTTAAGAGTGGCGCCGACGCAACTGGTGCCGAACTCATGGCGTACCCTGACGGCCTTCCAGGTTCTCTGCCGCATGCACGAGGTTCCCGCCACCCTGAATGTCTTTTGGGAATGCTACGGCCTGAACGGCCACCCCCGAGACAGAGGGTGGTGGTGCTTTGCGGCGCGGCGAGGGTGCGGCCTCGTCAAGGAGGCTCCTTCCTCCATTCATGGCTGGAAGGAGCGTTTCTTTTTCATCGACGTAGATCCCTCTTGGGAAATCGGGACAACCTGGGAGACGCCGATGAAGTCCCCGATCGGCTTATCGAGGTTGTCAAGGGAGGAGTCCGATGGCGTCGCCGTTTTGAGGGGGTTGGTTGCCGAGGGCCGGCTCCCCCCGGTGGCTCGCCTTATTTCCGAGGATGCCTTGGTGAACGTCGGTCTGAGCTCGGTCCCCGCCGACCGTGAGCCCGCCATCACTTCTTCTTTTTTAGCTCTTTTCTCCTCTTTCGTTTCTTCTTTCCATCAGCTTCTCAGTTTCTAACCATCTCGTTCTTTTTGCAGAAATCGACGACGTCATGCAGTCGGACAGGGCAATGGCTGTTAGTAGGGCGTCCCTATTGGAAGTGGTCCGGAGGAAGAAACGGACTCCTCCGAGCGGGGTCCCACCGGCGAAGAAGCCCCGCCATCAGGCGACTCCGACGCCGACAGACGGGTCCGGGCCCACCGATCAGGGGGACGCCGCGGGCTCGGACTGACAGTTGACACCGTATCAGCCCTCCGGTGATGAGACTACCACTTTTTCGGAGGTGTCATCCGGGCGCGCCCGAGACGGCCGGGTCGGACGCGGTCGGTCCCCAGCCCGGCCTTCGACTCGGTCGGCCTCGGATGATACGAGGAGGGGCGCGCCGAGGCCTCGGCCGAGCGGGACCCTGTCGATTTCTGGCACGGCCCCCGCCCCGAGCACGGTCGGCATGACTCTCCCTCAAGCAATGGGTAAGGGTAAGGCCGCAGAACCACCGTCCAGCTCCGGGGCGAAGTCGGGGTCGGCCTTCACTTTCGCCGGCGCCCGAAACCTCATCGAGACGGTGCTGCTGGAGGGTGACCGTAGACAGGTCCGGCAGATGAAGATCCCTGAAGTCGGAGCTGCCAGCTGCGTCTGCCTCATGTCGGTGAGTGTTCTTTTGGTCGCTTTCGTCATTTATAGGCTCTATTGATCCCCGTCTGACGCTCTCATTTTTCCTGTCTCTTAGCTCGCCCAGTACATGATCCGTCTGGAGGAGAGCCACGAGGAACAGGCGAGGCTCCTGGCGAAGGCCGAGAGCCGACTGAAAGCTGTAGAGGAGGGAGGCCAGGCTGCGGCGGGGAGAACGACCAGGGACCTCGAGACGAGGCTCCAGGTGGCCGAAGAGCGGGCACTCGGCTTCGCCGCCCTCGAGAGGCAACTGTTGGAGGCTCAGGAGCAACTCAAGGTTGCCTCGGGTCTCGAAAGCGAGATCAGGAAGGCGGAGGAGCGAGCCGAAAAGCAGTCCCGGAAGGCTGCCGACTTCCGGGAGAGGTGGGAGAAGGCCCAGTAGTCGGCCGACAACGCCCGCAACCGAACCCGATCTCTTGAAGCCAAGATGGCCGAATTGGAGTCGGCCTTGGAGGGGACTCGTGCGAGCAACCAGGAGCTTCATTCGCGCCTGGAGGAGGCTGAGGCTGCTCGCGTCGCTGCCGAGGCGAAGCACATGGAGGCTCGGGCCGATCTGCTGAGGGTCTCCTCCGAGGCGGACGAGCGGATTGTGGCGAAGGTCATGGAAGCGAAAGCTCAGATTACGGAGCGAGCGGAGGCGGCGCTGGCCGAGAAGAGCGCAGAAATCGGGCGTCAGGCGGTACAGGCCTATCGTCAGTCCGCCGAGTTCATCCGTGACATGTCGGGTGCGGGGTCCGACTCCTTTGCCTTGGGCTTCGATGAAGGCCTGGCAAGGGTGTCCACTAAATACCCCGGAATTGACCTGAGTGGGGTGTCCCTCCTCGACTCCCCTCCGATGCCATTGCCTGCCGGTTCTCCAACCGTCTCCCTACCCTTCGCGGACGTGCTCGCCGTTCCCGATCCAGGGGTTCCTCCAAGCTGACCCTCTGTACTTTTTCTTTGTTCTTTTCTTTGTATGTTGGCGTTTTGCAATGTTGTATGGGTCTCGGCCCTGATGCAACGAAAGTTAATGCAAACAAAGTGTTTCCTCATTTCACTTTCGTCCTTCCTCTTTTTAACTCTTGATAGCGTCTCGCCGACTCCTGACTCTTGAAGTTCCTCTGGCACTAGGCCAGGCATCCGAGGGTTAGGCCTCAGGAAATCCTTCCGGCGCTAGGCCAGGCATCCGAGGGTTAGGCCTCAGGAAATTCTTCCGGCGCTAGGCCAGGCATCCGAGGGTTAGGCCTCAGGAAATTCTTCCGGCGCTAGGCCAGGCATCCGAGGGTTAGGCCTCAGGAAATTCCTCCGGCGCTAGGCCAGGCATCCGAGGGTTAGGCCTCAGGAAATTCCTCCAGCACTAGGCCAGGCATCCGAGGGTTAGGCCTCAGGAAATTCTTCCGGCGCTAGGCCAGGCATCCGAGGGTTAGGCCTCAGAAAATTCTTCCGGCGCTAGGCCAGGCATCCGAGGGTTAGGCCTCAGGAAATTCTTCCGGCGCTAGGCCAGGCATCCGAGGGTTAGGCCTCAGGAAATTCTCCAGCGCTAGGCCAGGCATCCGAGGGTTAGGCCTTAGGAAATTCTTCCGGCGCTAGGCCAGGCATCCGAGGGTTAGGCCTCAGGAAATTCTTCCGGCGCTAGGCCAGGCATCCGAGGGCCGAGCCTCGGGAAATTCCGCTCGTTGGTCGGCCAAGGCTGGCGCAAGCCGAGGCGACCGGTCGGGGCTTCAGGCTAGTCTGCTCCCGGGATGATCATCGGGTTAGCCTGGCATCCGAGGACTGAGCCTCGTGGAATTCCGCTCGTTGGTCGGCCAAGGCTGGCGCAAGCCGAGGCGACCGGTCGGGGCTTCAGGCTAGTCTGCTCCCGGGATGATCATCGGGTTAGCCTGGCATCCGAAGGCCGAGCCTCGGGGAATTCCGCTCGTTGGTCGGCCAAGGCTGGCGCAAGCCGAGGCGACCGGTCGGGGCTTCAGGCTAGTCTGCTCCCGGGATGATCATCGGGTTAGCCTGGCATCCGAGGGCCGAGCCTCGGGGAATTCCGCTCGTTGGTCGGCCAAGGCTGGCGCAAGCCGAGGCGACCGGTCGGGGCTTCAGGCTAGTCTGCTCCCGGGATGATCATCGGGTTAGCCTGGCATCCGAAGGCCGAGCTTCGGGGAATTCCGCTCGTTGGTCGGCCAAGGCTGGCGCAAGCCGAGGCGACCGGTCGGGGCTTCAGGCTAGTCTGCTCCCGGGATGATCATCGGGTTAGCCTGGCATCCGAGGGCCGAGCCTCGGGGAATTCCGCTCGTTGGTCGGCCAAGGCTGGCGCAAGCCGAGGCGACCGGTCGGGGCTTCAGGCTAGTCTGCTCCCGGGATGATCATCGGGTTAGCCTGGCATCCAAAGGCCGAGCTTCGGGGAATTCCGCTCGTTGGTCGCGCGCCTATCACTTGCCGCTCGACGGGGTTTCTCCGTGGCCAGCTGCGGTCGTATTTCTCCTCCTCTCGACGCGTCGCCTGGGGAACACCAGAAGGCTATTAAATGCTAATTGAGGCGTTACCTGGAAAATCGGATCGGCCAGTTGCTGCTTGCGAGGAGTGCCAGTTAAGCGGCCGCGATACGCGCGTTCTTCGAGGCGGATGCGGCCTGGGCGCGTGCGGATATACGTGTGCCGTGGGATACACGCCGCCCGGAGTGTCCTGCATGAAGAATGCAATTAAGGAGAACGACGCTTAGGAGGTCATGGGAGGATACGCCTCGAGAGCCGGAACGGCTCCGGATTCGATGCGCCCGCATTTATTGGAGCCACCCGCATCGAAACGACCGGGGGGCCACAGTTTGGCTATAAATATAAGTGCAGGTGTGGTGGAGCCTGCCAAGCCGGAGCTGTTCAGGTTCCCATGGATCGTGGACCTCCTCTCCGGTGCGTGGCTGGGAAGCCCCTGCCGGAAGAACGGGAGGTGCGCCCCTCGCGACTTCCGCCAACTAGCCGTTTCATCTGGGATCAACGGGGAGATTCTCCCCGGCGGAACTCCGCTCTAGGCGTTTCATCCGGGATCACATCCCCCCTCTTTTCCGTCCCACCTCCCAATTGAGCTCTGCACCAGACGCTTCATCCGGGATCGCGCCTCCTCGCGCTCTTCTCCCTTGTATTCCTTCCCTCCCCTTCTCTTGGGGAGGGCCGGAATATCCTTTGGAGGTGGCGTTCCTCTAGGAGCAGTGTGAACTCCTTCTTCGTCCACTTCTTCTTCGTCCGCACCGGCTCTTCGTCTTTTGCGTGAGGCGTCGATGGCGCCTCCGGGGAGAAGCACCCACGCCCGGTGGGATTGCAGCTGCTTCGGGTGGAGGGTTCGGGATCCCGGATCTTCAACTCTACGGAGTCCCCACCTCTTCCTTACTTTCTTTACTCCCCAATCCCCCTCTGGGAATTCTTTGTAATCACACGAACACGCCATTGTGACCAGGAATTATTGAAATGAAAAGGACTATACATTTTTTGAACTGTCTTTCTGGCTTTGTCTTTCTACTGGTAATACACCCGTAGGTTAGCGAAATTCCAGCTCCTTGGAATTTCTCGACCATCTAGGGCCTCCAACTGGTAGGAGCCAGGTCGGTTTACCCAGCGAACCCTATACGGGCCTTCCCAATTTGGTGCCAGCTTCCCACCTTCCGCGGGTTGGGATGCTTTGGCTCGCCTTAGCACCAGATCTCCGATTCTGAAAAGTTTTGGTCGGACCTTGGAGTTATAATATCGGGCCACCCTCCGCTGATACATCGCCATCCGAACCTGCGCCATTTCCCTCGCTTCTTCCAAGAGGTCCAAGTTTCCTCGGAGTTGCTCCGAATTGGCCTCGGGTCGGTGCGTAGCCACCCGGGGCGAGGGGAGTCCGAGCTCCACGGGGACAACCGCTTCCGTGCCATAGGTTAGGCTGAAAGGCGTCTCCCCGGTAGGGGTCCGATGCGTGGTCCGATACGCCCAAAGGACGTTCTCGAGTTCTTCGACCCAAGCTTGCCCCGTCCGACCGATTCGCGCCTTAATTCCTTGGAGGATTGTCCGGTTTGTCACCTCGGCCTCACCGTTGGTTTGGGGATGCGACACAGATGTGAACCGATGCTCGATCCCGAATTCCTCGCAGAAGTCACGGAAATGCTTGTTGTCGAACTGTCGACCATTATCCGAGATGAGGACCCGGGGTACCCCAAATCGGACAATGATGTTTTTCTTCACGAACTTTCGGACTTGCACCTCCGTGATAGTGGCCAGCGGCTCTGCCTCCACCCACTTGGTGAAGTAGTCGATTGCAACAATCAAGAATTTCCGCAGGGCGGAAGCGACGGGGAATGGTCCGAGGATATCCATTCCCCACTGTGCGAAGGGCCAGGGTGCGGTGATTGGTGCCAAGGGGACAGAAGGGGCTCTCTGGACGTTGGCGTGGCGCTGGCAGGCATCGCATTTCCGTACGTGATCCTTTGAGTCCTCCAACAAGGTAGGCCAATAATAGCCTTGCCTCATGATCTTGTGCGCCAAGGACCTAGCCCCCGAGTGCGATCCGCAGACGCCCTCATGGACTTCGCCGAGGACGTAGGCCGCCTCCGAGGGGCGGAGGCACCTTAAGAGGGGGGCGGTAAACGAGGTCTGATACAGCCTCCCTTCATAGAGTACGTAGTGGGCGGACTTCCTGACAAGTCGTCGAGCTTGATCTTCGTCTTCAGGGAGGATCCCTTCGGCGAGGTAGGCGACGAGCGGGTCCATCCAAGACGGCTCCGGATCAATCGCCATCACCGCTCCAGCCTCGCCGATGCTCGGGGCATCCAGGGTCTTCAGGTAGATTGCCCTCGACAAGTTGTGCGCCTCTGCGCCCACCAAGCGGGACAACCTGTCAGCCCTGGCATTTTTGCTTCTGGGGACCTGCTGGATGTCGACACTGCCGAGGTCGGGAATGAGTGCTTGCACCTTCCGGACGTAGTTCTGCATGGTCGGGCTCCGGGCCTCGAACTCCCCACGGACCTGCCCGACCACCAGCTGGGAGTCGGTGAAGACCTTCAAACGCCGGATGCCGAGCTCCCCAGTGAGTTTGAGTCCTGCGACTAGGGCCTCGTATTCCGCCTCGTTGTTGGTAACTGGAAATCCAAACCTCAAGGCATACTCGGCTATCACTCCATCAGGACTGGTAAGGACCAGCCCGGCCCCTCCACCCTCGGGGTTCGACGACCCATCGATGTGAAGCGTCCAGGTCGGGAGGTCGAGGCTGGGCGTTTCCGGCGGTCTAGGTTCTGCCTCCTGCACCGTGCACTCAGCGAGGAAGTCCGCGAGCACCTGGGCCTTGATGGCGGGTCGAGGCTGGTAGCGGATGTCGAATTCTCCGAGTTCTACTGCCCACTTCACCAGCCGTCCCGCATTCTCGGGGTTGCTGAGGATCTGTCGTAACGGTTGATCAGTTAAGAGGGTGACAGAATGGGCCTGGAAATAGGGGCGGAGCCTCCTGGTCGCGGTCAGCAGCGCGAAGGCGATCTTTTCAGCCTTCGTATACCGCGTCTCGGCATCCCGTAGGACCCGACTGATGTAGTACACAGGCTTCTGGAGCTTTGCCTCTTTCCGAACCAGCACCGCACTGACCGCGGTTGGGGAGACCGCCAGATAGAGGTAGAGTATCTCCCCTTCTTGCGGCTTGGACAGTAGGGGAGGAGACGCCAGGTATTCCTTGAGCTGGTCGAATGCTACTTGACATTCGGCAGTCCAGAGGAAGTCTTTTGGGCGTTTTAACACCTTGAAGAATGGTTGGCAGCGTTCGGCCGATTTTGCCACAAATCGTCCGAGCGCGGCGACCCTTCCAGCGAGCTCCTGAACTTCCTTTACTTTGGTCGGAGGGGACATACCTTGGATGGCCTTGATTTTGTCCGGGTTGGCTTCGATACCCCGCTGGTTGACAATAAAACCAAGGAACCTCCCGGCTGAAGCGCCAAAGGCGCACTTCGCTGGGTTCAGCTTCATGCGAAACTTCCGTAAGGTGGTGAAAGTCTCCTCCAGATCCACGATGTGCTGGTCTGCCTGGCGGCTCTTCACCAGCATATCGTCCACGTACACCTCCATGTTCCGGCCGATTTGCTCTTTGAAGATTTTGTTGACGAGGCGCTGGTAAGTGGCGCCAGCGTTCTTCAGACCGAAGGGCATTACCTTGTAGCAGTACAGCCCCCGGTCCGTTATAAAGGCAGTTTTCTCCTCGTCCTGTGGGGCCATCATTATCTGGTTGTAACCGGAGAAGGCGTCCATGAAAGACAGCAGCTGATATCCGGAAGTCGCGTCGACCAGTTGGTCTATCCGCGGAAGCGGAAAGCTATCCTTAGGGCACACCTTGTTCAGGTCGGTATAGTCGACGCACATCCTCCACTTTCCGCTCGCCTTCCGGACAAGTACAACATTTGCCAGCCACTCGGGGTAACTCACCTCCCTTATGAATCCTGCCTCCAAGAGTTTGTCTACCTCTTGGTCGACCACCCGGATCCGATCCGGGGCACAGTGTCTCTTCTTCTGCTTCACTGGCCGGTGGGTCGGGTCGACGTTGAGGGCGTGAGAAATGACCTCCGGGTCGATCCCAGGTACATCGGCCGCCGACCAGGCAAATACATCGGCATTGGCTCGGAGGAATTCCACCAACCGGGCCCAAGCTCCCGGGTCGAGATTGGCGCCGACCCGGACCACCCGGTCCCGGCGGCCTTCCTCGAGGGGAACTTCGACCACACCCTCGGCCGGCTCCCCCTGCCGCAAGGCCACCTCGTCTCTGGCATCAAGGGACTCGACGCTTAGGGCTTCTGCGGGCTTCTTCCCTTTGAGGGTCACTAGGAAACATTGCCGTGCGGTCGGTTGGTTGCCTCGGACCTCCCCGATCCCGACCGCCGTAGGGAACCGCATGAGCAAGTGGTACGTAGAGACCACCGCGCGAAGGGCGTTCAGTCCGGGTCGTCCGAGGATAGCGTTGTAGGCCGAGGGAACACGGACGACCAAGAACCCGAGTCGCACCGTGGCTTCTGCGGGTGCGACGCCCGCAGTCACAGGCAGCTCAACGACACCTTCCGCCGGGACAGCGTCACCGGTGAATCCTATGAGGGGGGTGGATATTTTGTGCAACAATTGTCTGGACAAGCCCATCTTTTGGAAGGCCTCGTAAAACAAGATATCAGCTGAGCTTCCACTATCCACAAGAACACGCCTTACATCATAGTTTGCCATAGTGAGGGAGATCACCATGGCGTCATCGTGGGGGGTCTGAACCCCCTTTACATCCTCATCACAAAAGGTGATTACATTGCCGACTCTCTGTCTCTTTGCGACGGCCGCCCCTAACGCTTCCATCGAGCCTCCTGCTTTCCTCACGGGCCGGGGGCAGCCTCCAGTGGTAGTGTGGATTACGCCCGCAACGGGTCGATTCTGCTCCCGAGGCTCCGGAGGGGCCGGGTCGGCCGGACGCGGGTCTGCGGGGGGACGTCGGTCGCTCATATATCGACCGAGACGCCCCCGGCGGATGAGAGCCTCGATCTCGTCCCGAAGCTGGAAGCAGTCCTCCGTGTCGTGGCCGTGGTCTCGGTGGTACTCACAGTACGCCCGGGAGGGCCTCTTCCCAGGGATCCTCCGCATCTGTCTCAGGGCCGGGAGGTCCTCCCGCCCCTTGATCTCCATAAGGATCTGGGCCCGGGGAGTCAGGAGAGGGGTGTACCGGTGAAAACGTCGGGGCGGAGAACGAGGGCGTGGGGCGCCGTGGTTCTTCGCCGGCGACGGGCTTCTGCGCCGACGCTGAGGCGTCGGGCTCCTCCTCTGGCGTGCCTCTTTCCGCCTTTTCTTCCCAAGCTTTTGAGGGATCTCGGCGGCCTCCTTGCTCCGGTGGGCGGCCGCCTCCTCGGCGTCCGCATACTGGTTCACCCGGGACAACAGCTCTGGGAAGCTCCGCGGCAGGCGTTTGTCCAGGGAGAAGGTGAGTCTGCCCTTTCGGAAGCCACGCTTCAGGGCTGAAAGAGCTACCTCCTGACTCAGGTTCCGGACCTCCAGCGTAGCCCTGTTGAAGCGGGTAAGATAATCCCGCAGGCTTTCTCTCTCGTTTTGCCGGACATCAAAGAGGGAATCAGAGACCAGTCGCCGCCGGCTACTGACGGCGAAATGAGTGATGAAGAGGCGAGTGTACTGGTCGAAGGACCGGATTGAGTCAGCCTCCAGCCCGGCGAACCATGCCCTCGCCGGGCCGTGGAGGGTTGCCGGGAAAGCCTTGCAGAGAAGGGGATCTGATGCTCCGTGGAGGAGCATAAGGGTCCTGAAACTCTCGACGTGATCCCGCGGATCCGCCGCCCCGTCATAGGGCTCGATCGCCGGCATTTTGAACCCCGGCGGATTCGGGGTCCGCAGGATCCTCGAGGCGAGCGCCGGCTGGGAGGAGATCTCTAAGTCGGCGAAGGGATCTTTGGAATGGCCCTTCAGGACCTGGAGTTGTCGGTGGAGATCGTCCACCCGCCGGTCCAGGGAGCGCGACCGGTGGGTGGGAGACAAGGAGCGGCGAGAGGGGGACCGACTGGAGCGCGGGTTCCTCGAGGACTGGGGGGTCTGGGAACGCGCCCGGGCCCGCCTCTCGTACCCCGCGCAGCTCCGGTGGGAAGGTTCCGGCAGAATGGAGCGTGCTCGAGAATCCTCCTCGCGCCGGCGCTCCTCCCCATGGGAGAGGAAGGAGCGCGGGTTGAGGAGGACAGGCGAACGCTCAGGCAGCGGCGGCTCCTGAGCCCGCTGCGGCGCCCGGGACATCGCACCCTGCAGATTCTGCACCGCCTCCGCGAGGGTGCGAACCTGCTGGGTTAGCTGGTCGAACTGGGCGGCTTCGACCATCTGAATGGGCGGTGGGGCGGTGGAGTGTTGCTGAGAGCGTGTTGGAGATGCAGCGGCCTCCCGGCCAGCGGCGCGAGAGGCCCCGCGACCGGAAGCATTGGAAGCTCCACGACCACCTCGTCGTGCCATTACGATCGCTCTGAGATCCGGTCCCTTCCTCTAGCGCCAACTGTTGCTGGGGGTCCAAACCGAGAACGATTGGCACAGCGGTGTGAACGGGGTTCCCTTTGAATTGCTTTGGTTGCGCTCCACCTTCCGCCGGGAAACCTGTAAGCGAGCCTCGCACCACCACTGGGGTAGTAGGGGCCCTCCGACGATCAAGTTAGAGGGAATCGAAGGAGAAGGAGAGGTAGCAGGTAAGATGATGCTATGGAGAATCTTGCTTACCCTCCCCCTTCCCCCCCAGCCCCATATATATCAGGCTGGGGGATTTTTCTGGGGATTGGTCATCGTGTGGCACGATGGGGTTGCCACTGACGTGGCCGTTACAGGGCGTCGTGGGGCAGCGCCGGGTACGGCCATGGCAGGGCGTAGTGGAGCTCCGCTTTGTACGGTTGTTACAGGGGATCGTGGGGCAGCGCCGGATTCGGCCGTTGCAGGGAGTAGTGGAGCAGGGGGCCGCGGCGTGCCTCAGGAGAACAGTCTGTTGTTGTCAAGAGATTGCCGACCCGAGGTCGGATTGCTGGATCAAGGGGCAACCGACTCGGGGTCGGACTGCTGGATCAAGGGGCAGCCGACTCGGGGTCGGGCTGCGGAGCCAAAGATATCCGACCCGAGGTCGGATTGCTGGATCAAGGGGCAGCCGACTCGGGGTCGGACTGCGGAGCCGAAGATATCCGACCCGAGGTCGGATTGCTGGATCAAGGGGCAGCCGACTCGGGGTCGGGCTGCGGAGCCGAAGATATCCGACCCGAGGTCGGATTGCTGGATCAAGGGGCAGCCGTAGTCTTCCTGGGCGCGCGTGCCGGTCACGTGGGGCATGGTGGCTAAGTTCCCCCGTAACAATTACGATATAATTTGAACATTTCAAATGATTCATATTTATGTCTCATTAAATAGACATAACCATACCTCAAAAAGTCATCTGTGAACGTAATGAAATACGAGTATCCACCTCTGACTTTTGTGCTCATTGGCCCACATACATCAGTATGTACAAGGGTCAATCAATCACTGGCTCGTTCATCTTTTTCGATAAAAGATGATTTGGTCATCTTTCCAAGAAGACATGACTCACAGGTTGTCAATGATTCACAATCATTAACATTGAGGATTCCTTCTTTACTTAACCTGTTCATCCTATTCTTGTTAATATGACCTGTTACGGGGGAACTTAGCCACCATGCCCTACGTGACCGGCACGCGCGCCCAGGAAGACTACGGCTGCCCCTTGATCCAGCAATCCGACCTCGGGTCGGATATCTTCGGCTCCGCAGCCCGACCCCGAGTCGGCTGCCCCTTGATCCAGCAATCCGACCTCGGGTCGGATATCTTCGGCTCCGCAGTCCGACCCCGAGTCGGCTGCCCCTTGATCCAGCAATCCGACCTCGGGTCGGATATCTTCGGCTCCGCAGCCCGACCCCGAGTCGGCTGCCCCTTGATCCAGCAATCCGACCTCGGGTCGGATATCTTCGGCTCCGCAGCCCGACCCCGAGTCGGCTGCCCCTTGATCCAGCAGTCCGACCCCGAGTCGGTTGCCCCTTGATCCAGCAATCCGACCTCGGGTCGGCAATCTCTTGACAACAGACTGTTCTCCTGAGGCACGCCGCGGCCCCCTACTCCACTACTCCCTGCAACGGCCGAATCCGGCGCTGCCCCACGATCCCCTGTAACAACCGTACAAAGTGGAGCTCCACTACGCCCTGCCATGGCCGTACCCGGCGCTGCCCCACGACGCCCTGTAACGGCCACGTCAGTGGCAACCCCATCGTGCCACACGATGACCAATCCCCAGAAAAACCCCCCAGCCTGATATATATGGGGCTGGGGGGGAAGGGGGAGGGTAAGCAAGATTCTCCATAGCATCATCTTACCTGCTACCTCTCCTTCTCCTTCGATTCCCTCTAACTTGATCGTCGAAGGGCCCCCACTACCCCAGTGGTGGTGCGAGGCTCGCTTACAGGTTTTCCGGCGGAAGGTGGAGCGCAACCAAAGCAATTCAAAGGGAACCCCGTTCACACCACTGTGCCAATCGTTCTCGGTTTGGACCCCCAGCAACAGTTGGCGCTAGAGGAAGGGACCGGATCTCAGAGCGATCGTAATGGCACGGCGAGGTGGTCGTGGAGCTTCCAATGCTTCCGGTCGCGGGGCCTCTCGCGCCACTGGCCGGGAGGCCGCTGCATCTCTAACACGCTCTCAGCAACACTCCACCGCCCCACCGCCCATTCAGATGGTCGAAGCCGCCCAATTCGACCAGCTAACCCAGCAGGTTCGCACCCTCGCGGAGGCGGTGCAGAATCTGCAGGGTGCGATGTCCCGGGCGCCGCAGCGGGCTCAGGAGCCGCCGCTGCCTGAGCGTTCGCCTGTCCTCCTCAACCCGCGCTCCTTCCTCTCCCATGGGGAGGAGCGCCGGCGCGAGGAGGATTCTCGAGCACGCTCCATTCTGCCGGGACCTTCCCACCGGAGCTGCGCGGGGTACGAGAGGCGGGCCCGGGCGCGTTCCCAGACCCCCCAGTCCTCGAGGAACCCGCGCTCCAGTCGGTCCCCCTCTCGCCGCTCCTTGTCTCCCACCCACCGGTCGCGCTCCCTGGACCGGCGGGTGGACGATCTCCACCGACAACTCCAGGTCCTGAAGGGCCATTCCAAAGATCCCTTCGCCGACTTAGAGATCTCCTCCCAGCCGGCGCTCGCCTCGAGGATCCTGCGGACCCCGAATCCGCCGGGGTTCAAAATGCCGGCGATCGAGCCCTATGACGGGGCGGCAGATCCGCGGGATCACGTCGAGAGTTTCAGGACCCTTATGCTCCTCCACGGAGCATCAGATCCCCTTCTCTGCAAGGCTTTCCCGGCAACCCTCCGCGGCCCGGCGAGGGCATGGTTCGCCGGGCTGGAGGCTGACTCAATCCGGTCCTTCGACCAGTTCACTCGCCTCTTCATCACTCATTTCGCCGTCAGTAGCCGGCGGCGACTGGTCTCCGACTCCCTCTTTGATGTCCGGCAAAACGAGGGAGAAAGCCTGCGGGATTATCTTACCCGCTTCAACAGGGCTACGCTGGAGGTCCGGAACCTGAGTCAGGAGGTAGCTCTTTCAGCCCTGAAGCGTGGCTTCCGAAAGGGCAGACTCACCTTCTCCCTGGACAAACGCCTGCCGCGGAGCTTCCCAGAGCTGTTGTCCCGGGCGAACCAGTATGCGGACGCCGAGGAGGCGGCCGCCCACCGGAGCAAGGAGGCCGCCGAGATTCCTCAAAAGCTTGAGAAGAAAAGGCGGAAAGAGGCACGCCAGAGGAGGAGCCCGACGCCTCAGCGTCGGCGCAGAAGCCCGTCGCCGGCGAAGAACCACGGCGCCCCACGCCCTCGTTCTCCGCCCCGACGTTTTCACCGGTACACCCCTCTCCTGACTCCCCGGGCCCAGATCCTTATGGAGATCAAGGGGCGGGAGGACCTCCCGGCCCTGAGACAGATGCGGAGGATCCCTGGGAAGAGGCCCTCCCGGGCGTACTGTGAGTACCACCGAGACCACGGCCACGACACAGAGGACTGCTTCCAGCTTCGGGACGAGATCGAGGCTCTCATCCGCCGGGGGCGTCTCGGTCGATATGTGAGCGACCGACGTCCCCCCGCAGACCCGCGTCCGGCCGACCCGGCCCCTCCGGAGCCTCGGGAGCAGAATCGACCCGTTGCGGGCGTAATCCACACTATCACTGGGGGCTGCCCCCGGCCCGTGAGGAAAGCAAGGGGCTCGACGGAAGCGTTAGGGGCAGCCGTCGCAAAGAGGCAGAGGGTCGGCAATGTAATCACCTTTTGTGATGAGGATGTAAAGGGGGTTCAGACCCCCCACGATGACGCCATGGTGATCTCCCTCACTATGGCAAACTATGATGTAAGGCGTGTTCTTGTGGATAGTGGAAGCTCAGCTGATATCTTGTTTTACGAGGCCTTCCAAAAGATGGGCTTGTCCAGACAATTGTTGCACAAAATATCCACCCCCCTCATAGGATTCACCGGTGACGCTGTCCCGGCGGAAGGTGTCGTTGAGCTGCCTGTGACTACGGGCGTCACACCCGCAGAAGCCACGGTGCGACTCGGGTTCTTGGTCGTCCGTGTTCCCTCGGCCTACAACGCTATCCTCGGACGACCCGGACTGAACGCCCTTCGCGCGGTGGTCTCTACGTACCACTTGCTCATGCGGTTCCCCACGGCGGTCGGGATCGGGGAGGTCCGAGGCGACCAACCGACCGCACGACAATGTTTCCTAGCAACCCTCAAAGGGAAGAAGCCCGCAGAAGCCCTAAGCGTCGAGTCCCTTGATGCCAGAGACGAGGTGGCCTTGCGGCAGGGGGAGCCGGCCGAGGGTGTGGTCGAAGTTCCCCTCGAGGAAGGCCGCCGGGACCGGGTGGTCCGGGTCGGCGCCAATCTCGACCCGGGAGCTCGGGCCCGATTGGTGGAATTCCTCCGAGCCAATGCCGATGTATTTGCCTGGTCGGCGGCCGATGTACCTGGGATCGACCCGGAGGTCATTTCTCACGCCCTCAACGTCGACCCGACCCACCGGCCAGTGAAGCAGAAGAAGAGACACTGTGCCCCGGATCGGATTCGGGTGGTCGACCAGGAGGTAGACAAACTCTTGGAGGCAGGATTCATAAGGGAGGTGAGTTACCCCGAGTGGCTGGCAAATGTTGTACTTGTCCGAAAGGCGAGCGGAAAGTGGAGGATGTGCGTCGACTATACCGACCTGAACAAGGCGTGCCCTAAGGATAGCTTCCCGCTTCCGCGGATAGACCAACTGGTCGACGCGACTTCCGGATATCAGCTGCTGTCTTTTATGGACGCCTTCTCCGGTTACAACCAGATAATGATGGCCCCACAGGACGAGGAGAAAACTGCCTTTATAACGGACCGGGGGCTGTACTGCTACAAGGTAATGCCCTTCGGTCTGAAGAACGCTGGCGCCACTTACCAGCGCCTCGTCAACAAAATCTTCAAAGAGCAAATCGGCCGGAACATGGAGGTGTACGTGGACGATATGCTGGTGAAGAGCCGCCAGGCAGACCAGCACATCGTGGATCTGGAGGAGACTTTCACCACCTTACGGAAGTTTCGCATGAAGCTGAACCCAGCGAAGTGCGCCTTTGGCGCTTCGGACGGGAGGTTCCTTGGTTTTATTGTCAACCAGCGGGGTATCGAAGCCAACCCGGACAAAATCAAGGCCATCCAAGGTATGTCCCCTCCGACCAAAGTAAAGGAAGTTCAGGAGCTCGCTGGAAGGGTCGCCGCGCTCGGACGATTTGTGGCAAAATCGGCCGAACGCTGCCAACCATTCTTCAAGGTGTTAAAACGCCCAAAAGACTTCCTCTGGACTGCCGAATGTCAAGCAGCATTCGACCAGCTCAAGAAATACCTGGCGTCTCCTCCCCTACTGTCCAAGCCGCAAGAAGGGGAGATGCTCTACCTCTATCTGGCGGTCTACCCAACCGCGGTCAGTGCGGTGCTGGTTCGGGAAGAGGCAAAGCTCCAGAAGCCTGTGTACTACATCAGCCGGGTCCTACGGGACACCGAGACGCGGTATACGAAGGCTGAAAAGATCGCCTTCGCGCTGCTGACCGCGACCAGGAGGCTCCGCCCCTATTTTCAGGCCCATTCTGTCACCCTCTTAACTGATCAACCGTTACGACAGATCCTCAGCAACCCCGAGAATGCGGGACGGCTGGTGAAGTGGGCAGTAGAACTCGGAGAATTCGACATCCGCTACCAGCCTCGACCCGCCATCAAGGCCCAGGTGCTCGCGGACTTCCTCGCTGAGTGCACGGTGCAGGAGGCGGAACCTAGACCGCCGGAAACGCCCAGCCTCGACCTCCCGACCTGGACGCTTCACATCGATGGGTCGTCGAACCCCGAGGGTGGAGGGGCCGGGCTGGTCCTTACCAGTCCTGATGGAGTGATAGCCGAGTATGCCTTGAGGTTTGGATTTCCAGTTACCAACAACGAGGCGGAATACGAGGCCCTAGTCGCAGGACTCAAACTCACTGGGGAGCTCGGCATCTGGCATTTGAAGGTCTTCACCGACTCCCAGCTGGTGGTCGGGCAGGTCCGTGGGGGGTTCGAGGCCCGGAGCCCGACCATGCAGAACTACGTCCGGAAGGTGCAAGCACTCATTCCCGACCTCGGCAGTGTCGACATCCAGCAGGTCCCCAGAAGTGAAAATGCCAGGGCCAACAGGTTGTCCCGCTTGGTGGGCGCAGAGGCGCACAACTTGTCGAGGGCAATCTACCTGGAGACCCTGGATGCCCCGAGCATCGGCGAGGCTGGAGCGGTGATGGCGATTGATCTGGAGCCGTCTTGGATGGACCCGCTCGTCGCCTACCTCGCCGAAGGGATCCTCCCTGAAGACGAAGATCAAGCTCGGCGACTTGTCAGGAAGTCCGCCCACTACGTACTCTATGAAGGGAGGCTGTATCGGACCTCATTTACCGCCCCCCTCTTAAGGTGCCTCCGCCCCTCGGAGGCGGCCTACGTCCTCGGCGAAGTCCATGAGGGCGTCTACGGATCGCACTCGAGGGCTAGGTCCTTGGCGCACAAGATCATGAGGCAAGGCTATTATTGGCCTACCTTGTTGGAGGACTCAAAGGATCACGTACGGAAATGCGACGCCTGCCAGCGCCACGCCAACGTCCAGAGAGCCCCTTCTGTCCCCTTGGCACCAATCACCGCACCCTGGCCCTTCGCACAGTGGGGAATGGATATCCTCGGACCATTCCCCGTCGCTTCCGCCCAGCGGAAATTCTTGATTGTTGCAATCGACTACTTCACCAAGTGGGTGGAGGCACAGCCGCTGGCCACTATCACGGAGGCGCAAGTCCAGAAGTTCGTGAAGAAAAACATCATTGTCCGATTTGGGGTACCCCGGGTCCTCATCTCGGATAATGGTCGACAGTTCGACAACAAGCATTTTCGTGACTTCTGCGAGGAATTCGGGATCGAGCATCGGTTCACATCTGTGTCGCATCCCCAAACCAACGGTGAGGCCGAGGTGACAAACCGGACAATCCTCCAAGGAATTAAGGCGCGAATCGGTCGGACGGGGCAAGCTTGGGTCGAAGAACTCGAGAACGTCCTTTGGGCGTATCGGACCACGCATCGGACCCCTACCGGGGAGACGCCTTTTAGCCTAACCTATGGCACGGAAGCGGTTGTCCCCGTGGAGCTCGGACTCCCCTCGCCCCGGGTGGCTACGCACCAACCCGAGGCCAATTCGGAGCAACTCCGAGGAAACTTAGACCTCTTGGAAGAAGCGAGGGAAATGGCGCAGGTTCGGATGGCGATGTATCAGCGGAGGGTGGCCCGATATTATAACTCCAAGGTCCGACCAAAACTTTTCAGAATCGGAGATCTGGTGCTAAGGCGAGCCAAAGCATCCCAACCCGCGGAAGGTGGGAAGCTGGCGCCAAATTGGGAAGGCCCGTATAGGGTTCGCTGGGTAAACCGACCTGGCTCCTACCAGTTGGAGGCCCTAGATGGTCGAGAAATTCCAAGGAGCTGGAATTCCGCTAACCTACGGGTGTATTACCAGTAGAAAGACAAAGCCAGAAAGACAGTTCAAAAAATGTATAGTCCTTTTCATTTCAATAATTCCTGGTCACAATGGCGTGTTCGTGTGATTACAAAGAATTCCCAGAGGGGGATTGGGGAGTAAAGAAAGTAAGGAAGAGGTGGGGACTCCGTAGAGTTGAAGATCCGGGATCCCGAACCCTTCACCCGAAGCAGCTGCAATCCCACCGGGCATGGGTGCTTCTCCCCGGAGGCGCCATCGACGCCTCACGCAAAAGATGAAGAGCCGGTGCGGACGAAGAAGAAGTGGACGAAGAAGGAGTTCACACTGCTCCTAGAGGAACGCCACCTCCAAAGGATATTCCGGCCCTCCCCAAGAGAAGGGGAGGGAAGGAATACAAGGGAGAAGAGCGCGAGGAGGCGCGATCCCGGATGAAGCGTCTGGCGCAGAGCTCAATCGGGAGGTGGGACGGCAAAGAGGGGGGATGTGATCCCGGATGAAACGCCTAGAGCGGAGTTCCACCGGGGAGAATCTCCCCGTTGATCCCAGATGAAACGGCTAGTTGGCGGAAGTCGCGAGGGGCGCACCTCCCGTTCTTCCGGCAGGGGCTTCCCAGCCACGCACCGGAGAGGAGGTCCACGATCCATGGCAACCTGAACAACTCCGGCTTGGCAGGCTTCACCGCACCTGCACTTATATTTATAGCCAAACTGTGGCCCCACGGTCGTTCCGATGCGGGTGGCTCCAATAAATGCGGGCGCATCGAATCCGGAGCCGTTTCGGCTCTCGAGGCGTATCCTCCCACGACCTCCTAAGCGTCGTTCTCCTTAATTGCATTCTTCATGCAGGACACTCCGGGCGGCGTGTATCCCACGGCACACGTATCTCCGCACGCGCCCAGGCCGCATCCGCCTCGAAGAACGCGCGTATCGCGGCCGCTTAACTGGCACTCCTCGCAAGCAGCAACTGGCCGATCCGATTTCTCAGGTAACGCCTCAATTAGCATTTAATAGCCTTCTGGTGTTCCCCAGGCGACGCGTCGAGAGGAGGAGAAATACGATCGCAGCTGGCCACGGAGAAACCCCGTCGAGCGGCAAGTGATAGGCGCGCGACCAACGAGCGGAATTCCCCGGAGCTCGGCCAGGCTAACCCGATGATCATCCCGGGAGCAGACTAGCCTGAAGCCCCGACCGGTCGCCTCGGCTTGCGCCAGCCTTGGCCGACCAACGAGCGGAATTCCCCGAGGCTCGGCCCTCGGATGCCAGGCTAACCCGATGATCATCCCGGGAGCAGACTAGCCTGAAGCCCCGACCGGTCGCCTCGGCTTGCGCCAGCCTTGGCCGACCAACGAGCGGAATTCCCCGAGGCTCGGCCCTCGGATGCCAGGCTAACCCGATGATCATCCCGGGAGCAGACTAGCCTGAAGCCCCGACCGGTCGCCTCGGCTTGCGCCAGCCTTGGCCGACCAACGAGCGGAATTCTCCGAGGCTCGGCCCTCGGATGCCAGGCTAACCCGATGATCATCCCGGGAGCAGACTAGCCTGAAGCCCCGACCGGTCGCCTCGGCTTGCGCCAGCCTTGGCCGACCAACGAGCGGAATTCTCCGAGGCTCGGCCCTCGGATGCCAGGCTAACCCGATGATCATCCCGGGAGCAGACTAGCCTGAAGCCCCGACCGGTCGCCTCGGCTTGCGCCAGCCTTGGCCGACCAACGAGCGGAATTCCCCGAGGCTCGGTCCTCGGATGCCAGGCTAACCCGATGATCATCCCGGGAGCAGACTAGCCTGAAGCCCCGACCGGTCGCCTCGGCTTGCGCCAGCCTTGGCCGACCAACGAGCGGAATTCCCCGAGGCTCGGCCCTCGGATGCCTGGCCTAGCGCCGGAAGAATTTCCTGAGGCCTAACCCTCGGATGCCTGGCCTAGCGCCGGAAGAATTTCCTGAGGCCTAACTCTCGGATGCCTGGCCTAGCACCGGAAGAATTTCCTGAGGCCTAACCCTCGGATGCCTGGCCTAGCGCCGGAAGAATTTCCTGAGGCCTAACCCTCGGATGCCTGGCCTAGCGCCGGAAGAATTTCCTGAGGCCTAACCCTCGAATGCCTGGCCTAGCGCCGGAAGAATTTCCTGAGGCCTAACCCTCGGATGCCTGGCCTAGTGCCAGAGGAACTTCAAGAGTCAGGAGTCGGCGAGACGCTATCAAGAGTTAAAAAGAGGAAGGACGAAAGTGAAATGAGGAAACACTTTGTTTGCATTAACTTTCGTTGCATCAGGGCCGAGACCCATACAACATGGCAAAACGCCAACATACAAAGAAAAGAACAAAGAAAAAGTACAGGGGGTCAGCTTGGAGGAACCCCTGGATCAGGAACGGCGAGCACGTCCGCGAAGGGTAGGGAGACGGTTGGAGAACCGGCAGGCAATGGCATCGGAGGGGAGTCGAGGAGGGAGACCCCACTCAGGTCAATTCCGGGGTATTTAGTGGACACCCTTGCCAGGCCTTCATCGAAGCCTAAGGCAAAGGAGTCGGACCCCGCATCCGACATGTCACGGATGAACTCGGCGGACTGACGATAGGCCTGTACCGCCTGACGCCCGATTTCTGCGCTCTTCTCGGCCAGCGCCGCCTCCGCTCGCTCCGTAATCTGAGCTTTCGCTTTCATGACCTTCGCCACAATCCGCTCGTCCGCCTCGGAGGAGACCCTCAGCAGATCGGCCCGAGCCTCCATGTGCTTCGCCTCGGCAGCGATGCGAGCAGCCTCAGCCTCCTCCAGGCGCGAATGAAGCTCCTGGTTGCTCGCACGAGTCCCCTCCAAGGCCGACTCCAATTCGGCCATCTTGGCTTCAAGAGATCGGGTTCGGTTACGGGCGTTGTCGGCCGACTGCTGGGCCTTCTTCCACCTCTCCCGGAAGTCGGCAGCCTTCCGGAACTGCTTTTCGGCTCGCTCCTCCGCCTTCCTGATCTCGCTTTCGAGACCCGAGGCAACCTTGAGTTGCTCCTGAGCCTCCAACAGTTGCCTCTCGAGGGCGGCGAAGCCGAGTGCCCGCTCTTCGGCCACCTGGAGCCTCGTCTCGAGGTCCCTGGTCGTTCTCCCCGCCGCAGCCTGGCCTCCCTCCTCTACAGCTTTCAGTCGGCTCTCGGCCTTCGCCAGGAGCCTCGCCTGTTCCTCGTGGCTCTCCTCTAGACGGATCATGTACTGGGCGAGCTAAGAGACAGGAAAAATGAGAGCGTCAGACGGGGATCAATAGAGCCTATAAATGATGAAAGCGACCAAAAGAACACTCACCGACATGAGGCAGACGCAGCTGGCAGCTCCGACTTCAGGGATCCTCATCTGCCGGACCTGCCTACGGTCACCCTCCAGCAGCACCGTCTCGATGAGGTTTCGGGCGCCGGCGAAAGTGAAGGCCGACCCCGACTTCGCCCCGGAGCCGGATGGTGGTTCTGCGGCCTTACCCTTACCCATTGCTTGAGGGAGAGTCATGCCGACCGTGCTCGGGGCGGGGGCCGCGCCTGAAATCGACAGGGTCCCGCTCGGCCGAGGCCTCGGCGCGCCCCTCCTCGTATCATCCGAGGCCGACCGAGTCGAAGGCCGGGCTGGGGACCGACCGCGTCCGACCCGGCCGTCTCGGGCGCACCCGGATGACACCTCCGGAAAAGCGGTAGTCTCATCACCGGAGGGCTGATACGGCGTCAACTGTCGGTCCGAGCCTGCGGCGTCCCCCTGATCGGTGGGCCCGAACCCGTCTGTCGGCGTCGGAGTCGCCTGCTGGCGGGGCTTCTTCGCCGGTGGGACCCGCTCGGAGGAGTCCGTTTCTTCCTCCGGACCGCTTCCAGTAGGGACGCCCTACTAACAGCCATTGCCCTGTCCGACTGCATGACGTCGTCGATTTCTGCAAAAAGAACGAGATGGTTAGAAACTGAGAAGCTGATGGAAAGAAGAAACGAAAGAGGAGAAAAGAGCTAAAAAAGAAGAAGTGATGGCGGGCTCACGGTCGGCGGGGACCGAGCTCAGACCGACGTTCACCAAGGCATCCTCGGAAATAAGGCGAGCCACCGGGGGGAGCCGGCCCTCGGCAACCAACCCCCTCAAAACGGCGACGCCATCGGACTCCTCCCTTGACAACCTCGATAGGCCGATCGGGGACTTCATCGGCGTCTCCCTGGTTGTCCCGATTCCCCAAGAGGGATCTACGTCGATGAAAAAGAAACGCTCCTTCCAGCCATGAATGGAGGAAGGAGCCTCCTTGACGAGGCCGCACCCTCGCCGCGCCGCAAAGCACCACCACCCTCTGTCCCGGGGGTGGCCGTTCAGGCCGTAGCATTTCCAAAAGACATTCAGGGTGGCGGGAACCTCGTGCATGCGGCAGAGAACCTGGAAGGCCGTCAGGATACGCCATGAGTTCGGCACCAGTTGCGTCGGCGCCACTCTTAAACCTCGAAGCACCTGCACGACTAAGTCCGAGGGGGGAAAGCGGAACCCAGCCCGAAGGATGTCCTCATTAATGGCGACCTTCCCTGGAGGAGGATGGGACATCCTCTCCTCAGGCCCCGGGAGCGTAATGTTGCAGGCTTCGGGAAGGTGGTACCGGGCCACGAACCTATCTAGGTCTTCGGGGACCAGCTCCGACTGAATGCGGTCCGCTCTTACTTCGTCCATCCCTAACGGCCAGAGAATCTATGGTCAGGACGGGGTCAAGAGGGGAGAAGGGACCGGAACGACTGGGGTACACTAATACGAAAGGAGAAAGTACGGAGAGCCCTAAATTGAAGAGTGGGGCAACTCACCGGAAGGGAAGGAAGAACGGCCCCGAGAGCGTCAAAGGAGGAGCGAACGAACAGTCCGACGGCAACGGCAACAGCACAAGGGAGAAACTCGAGGATGCCTGTGAAGAGAAAGGCGGACGGGGGAGGGCCCCCAGTTAAATAGGCAGAAAGGCGGGTGACGCCTCGGTGACGCCAGAGGACTTCTGGCTACCGAAGGATCGTTCTCGCCCCAAAGGCGAATCGACGCCATTAAGGAAGGATGTCCGCCGAAATCCGCAGACCGCCAGATCAGCGACAACCGCCATACGCCATAAAAAAAGAGCGGGGAGCTCGGAGCGCGCGCGCCTTTCCGAGGGATGGCGGCAATCTCGAAGCATCACTCCCTTCACCCGTTCCCCTCCTGGTTCCAGGCTCGGAAGTGGGGGGCTACTGTTACGGGGGAACTTAGCCACCATGCCCCACGTGACCGGTACGCGCGCCCAGGAAGACTACGGCTGCCCCTTGATCCAGCAATCCGACCTCGGGTCGGATATCTTCGGCTCCGTAGCCCGACCCCGAGTCAGCTGCCCCTTGATCCAGCAATCCGACCTCGGGTCGGATATCTTCGGCTTCGCAGTCCGACCCCGAGTCGGCTGCCCCTTGATCCAGCAATCCGACCTCGGGTCGGATATCTTCGGCTCCGCAGCCCGACCCCGAGTCGGCTGCCCCTTGATCCAGCAATCCGACCTCGGGTCGGATATCTTCGGCTCCGCAGTCCGACCCCGAGTCGGCTGCCCCTTGATCCAGCAATCCGACCTCGGGTCGGATATCTTCGGCTCCGCAGCCCGACCCCGAGTCGGCTGCCCCTTGATCCAACAGTCCGACCCCGAGTCGGTTGCCCCTTGATCCAGCAATCCGACCTCGGGTCGGCAATCTCTTGACAACAGACTGTTCTCCTGAGGCACGCCGCGGCCTCCTGCTCCACTACTCCCTGCAACGGCCGAATCCGGCGCTGCCCCACGATCCCCTGTAACAACCGTACAAAGCGGAGCTCCACTACGCCCTGTCATGGCCGTACCCGGCGCTGCCCCACGACGCTCTGTAACGGCCACGTCAGTGGCAACCCCATCGTGCCACATGATGACCAATCCCCAGAAAAACCCCCCAGCCTGATATATATGGGGCTGGGGGGGAAGGGGGAGGGTAAGCAAGATTCTCCATAGCATCATCTTACCTGCTACCTCTCCTTCTCCTTCGATTCCCTCTAACTTGATCGTCGGAGGGCCCCCACTACCCCAGTGGTGGTGCGAGGCTCGCTTGCAGGTTTTCCGGCGGAAGGTGGAGCGCAACCAAAGCAATTCAAAGGGAACCCCGTTCACACCGCTGTGCCAATCGTTCTCGGTTTGGACCCCCAGCAACATGACCTAGCCTATGATGCCAAAGGTAGACATCTGTGACATTATCTATTCTAAGGCGCTTAGTTGACTTGTATATTATATTAACAGGCTGTGACAATAAATAGATGTCATTGCTCAATTGTCCATTCATTACAGTAACACCATTCATAATGATATCATAAGAACATTTCTATATTAAAATTTCATAACCGTTCATGGCCAAAAGGCCTACGAAAATTACATTCAATAAGTACGTAGGACAATAGTGACAATCACTCAAGACAACTACATGAGAATTGAAATCAAGTTTGAGATTTTCTAAAGCTAGAATTGGAATAGATCTTCCATCTCCAACATTCAGGAATCTCTCGTTGTTTCCAAATCTCTCATTTACCTGAAGTCCTTGCAACAAATTGTATATATTAAACGGACTTCCAGTATCTAATACTCAGGTCGAATTATCACATATAGAGAAATTACAAGGTGTTATCATATAAAAATCTTGATCAATAACTGATTGCCCTTTTCTCTTGCTTGGCCTGTTCGGATCAAGTGAGGCAAGGTACTGAGGATAATTCCTCTTCCAATACCCTTGCTTCTTACAGTAGAAGCACTTTGCCTTACTTTGATCAGCCTTCACCTTCTTGGTCTGACTTGGCTTAGCGCGTTGCACCTTTTTCTTTTGATTCTTATTTTTCTTCTTCCCTTTCTTAAAGGGACCACGACCCCAGGACGAACCTCCCACTAAATTCACCGACCCTTTTAGAAGTTGGTGATCCTTCTCAAACATTTGTAGTAAACCCAACAATTGGTGATAATTTACTACCAATTTTGTCATATGAAAATGAGTGAGAAACGGACGGTATGAACCAGAAAGAGAGTTCAGTATAGCATCCTTTCCCAATTGATCATGTAGGAGAAATTCGAGAGTGCCTAGGCGCTCGATTAAGTCAATCATGTACAATATATGATCGATCACTAAAGCCCCGTCCTTCATACGTGTGTTGAAAATAGCATAACTGGTCTTATGCCTTTCAACGTCGTCAGGAATACTGAAGGAATTGTTCAACACTTGAACAATTTCTTCAGGCTGCG
Organism: Phoenix dactylifera; assembly: GCF_051530095.1. Lineage (NCBI taxonomy): Eukaryota > Viridiplantae > Streptophyta > Magnoliopsida > Arecales > Arecaceae > Phoenix > Phoenix dactylifera. The sequence goes on along the minus strand of NC_143193.1, from coordinate 23,727,389 downwards.
CATTCTCAAACCTATGACTGAACTCGTCGTTCATCGCAGCGAGCATAATGCAACGGACAGTGATACAGTCACTGAGCCACTTCTGATAAGTGTCTCTGACTGTACCCCGTGCATTAGCAACGGGCTGCTCAGGTGCTGGATCCGTTATCACATAAAGGATCCGTTCATGCTCTAGCACAATCTTAAGTTTCCTAAGCCAGTTGTTAAAATTAGGTCCAGTCAACTTGTCATTATCCAACAATGAACGAAGTGATAAACTAGTGGCCATTTCTGCATAAAAAAAATCGGCTATCAGTATATGAATAGACAAGACCCTAAAGACTTGGACTTTAGTCTAAAGATTCTTCAACTATTTTATACAAATTTGTAGCCTCTACCTCAAATTCGAAGAATTATTGATAGTCAACTTTAAAGACCACACAATAGCACGTATCTAGTAGGATAGTGATTACGGGTATCGATCCACAGGGGTTGGGGTATAGTTGTTTTCTAAATAAAATATTTAAAAAGGAGAATTTGTAAAGGAAATTCAACTAAGAAATTTAATGAAAATGCAATTGAAGTGATATCAGTGTGAGGGGACCTAGGGCAAGAAATTCACCACTAACATCGAAACAAGGGTTATTTATATTTTAATTTATTCTTGGATTAACATGCAAATTGGCTACAAGCCTAATAAGCATTTGAATAAAATCTCACAAAAGTAATTTAGGCATAATCCATCTTCAGTTGGCATGAAATGTCTACCCTAATCTAAGGTGGCAGCACATCGCATCTTCCTTAAGCATGGACTATCTTATTTTTACTTCAATGATCATGAAGAATAGTTGTATAAACTTCATATTTAAAATCACATAAATTAAACATGAAATAAAAGAAGATATTCATTAAAAACAATAAGTTCATACAACTCCAAGAATATAAAATTAAAAATATAAAACCCATGTCCCTTTGTTAGGGCTGCATCCAGCCCTAGTGAAGATCAGCCTTCCATGAAGTTGTGGGCGGCAGCAGCAGCACAGCAGCGGGCTCCCATTTGCATCATGATCAGCTTCCTTTCTTCCTCCCTCAGCACTTCATTCTTATTTTTTTATATACATGGGAAGTTATTCCCAAAATATCCAAACCTCTCTCCCTCCTCTATTTTTTATTTCTATGGGACTCGGCCTGTCAAGAGATTGATGGGATCAACCCCCCATGGGGGAAGAGGGAATGCCCCCAGGTGGGGAAGGAGGAATGCCCATCTTGGTTCATGCTGGGCCTTTTTATAGGCTGCGACTCCCTATCTCCTCCCCTGTTTCGAATGTAGATAAGGATGAAGACATGGTGGGATAAGGTTGCGGGATGAAGATAGAGCTGATCCGGGAGTTGCGATAATACTGGAAAGATACTGAGAAGATCTCGGATTAGAAGAAGAATTCTGTTTTGAGGCAGGGGATGACGCTGATGAAGCTCACGGTTGAGAGGACTTGATCCTTTGATGCGGATGCTAAGAATTGCTGGGAAGAGCGCATAGGTGTTGGCTTGATCCGTGATGAAGGGGGAACGCACGTAAACGGGATGAAAGATTTCCTAGGGAGGATAAACTCAGGAAAGATAGGAACAGAGGATTCTTCCGTGATCAATATGATTAATCCGAATGGGAGGTAGTTTGGATTCGGTTGGCAGTTGATGGGAAGATTAAGCTTTGTTCTGTTAAAACAGGGGATACATGGGCGGCTGAAAGCCATTGTGAACGGGAGGAAGGGCTTACGGGATGCTGTGAATCCTGGGAAGATAAAGTCGAATCGAGAACAATGCGGGATGAAGGTGAATCACGACCGAGATGAGGCTGAACTAAGAAAGCAAGGGATAAGCTTGGAGGGATTCACGGAATGGTTGGAAAGCGGTGACTTATCCGTGGATGAGATTTGATGCAGCTAGTGGATGCTGGATATGAGAAGGAAGCAGAGGATATTTTTGGATGCAGAATAGGGGAGTTGATCGAAAGAAGAAAGACGTTGGGAGATTCAGATAAGGATGGAACGGCGTGGAAGAAACAGGATGGGGTGAAGTTCGGATTCGGAAGTTGGGAGGAAGTTGGGATCTCGGGATGAAAGGGAACTGCTCCTTGTTTTCGTGAAGGGAAGTCGGTCACGGTTGTGAAGTGATCTGGATGAAGTTCGGCTAGGAGATGATTCTTGAATCGCGGACGGGATGGAAGACACGCGGAGCAGAGGAGGAAGGCTGGGATGGATTACGTCCGTGGATGAGGTGAATTGATGAAACATGATCTGGTGACGCGGAACAGGGGAGAGGTGTTGCGAGATACGCGGGGCGGACACATGAAATTTGGGACTTGAACGGGATGATAGGCTTGGTTTTGTTCGTGGGACCCGGGAACTGGAAAGTGACGTGGAAGCTTGATCTCTAAGCATTTAAAGGATGACGTGGACACGGGTTCAGCTGCAAACGCGACCTGTACACATTAGTTCAGACATCATCCTAATTAGTTCGACGTAACCTGCACACATTAGACTCGACCAATAAAATCAAGCAAACTCGAATTATTTCTAATAATTTATTAAAATGCAATGATAAGGGAGAATGAATTTTTTTATGTTTAAATTTAAAATATATGCGTAAAAATAATGATAAGTGCTATAAGTAAGATATTAATTCATGCATTATTTAGCACTTATCACACCCCCAAACCTACATTTTGCTAGTCCTCGAGCAAAATAAAAACTAACTCACTTTCGCAAGAATCGCGATTGCATTTACCGTATGCAATAAGGCTTTAAACCCCTAGGTGGCCCTAGTGGACGAGTTTTGTCTCGTGAGGGTTTCCGGCTCAGATACCCACAAACTGTTGTCTCTACCCAAAGAGTTTATTGTTTTATAAAATCTAACTTCAAATGCATAAGGACCAAGAATTTCAAACGCACACAAAGTTTTAATTGCTAAGTCAGCCCAAATCTTAGGTCAGTATGCAACTTAAGTTGAAGTCATTAAGTTTCTGTTAGAGAATTGTAAGGCTAATTTATACTTGGGTGCTCGGTGATATCTGGACCATACACAAGCTAAGGCTTTAGATTCTCCAAAATACTGCTAAAACTAGTAGTTTTCAAGAATTGGTCAGATAAGACATAATCACTGATTCAAAATCATCCTATCTTGCAGGATTTCGAGAGTTGTGGATGTTTACTTTAATACCTCATGGGCTTTATCTGTAATATTCCAGTTTACTCGAATGTTTACAACGACGGCTTTCACACTATCATCTTTTTCAAGATCAATATTATTATTTTTTTTATATATTTTTTTTATTTTTTTTATTTTGTATTTATAAATAAATTACGCACTTTTACTCTTGTAATGATTCCTCCGTGTAGCGAGCATTCAGTCAACACTCCTACACCAGATGGCGTAAGGTGTTGGGCATCAAGACTCCCCTACGGACCTATGCTCGGGTTCCTCATACAAGCCCGCTGACCTTTGACAATAGGTAGCCCTTTTCGATGTACCTAACTAAATTCACTTCTTTTTTTTTTTTTTTAACATAGGATAATAGTGAATTAGATAGGAATGATTCATCAGGACTCAAGGTTGCTACCAGACTTAACAACATAATGTTGAACCTAACCCTTAGAAGTGCAGGCCATACGTGTTGTAAAATTTCAAAGTAAAAATTATCTTACAACTTACTAAAAGAACTTTTAATAAAAAGAACTCAAATTGTCTTACTTCTGACTAATCATTGGGCTTGTTAGATTTTATATACTTTGTGTGTTTATCATTTCAGCACTAAGGCATGGAAATTAGGTGTTTTTTTTTATAGGTAAATCTTATTCAAAAATGCGAAAATGCGAAAAATTTCTTCAAAAATTTCAATCTTATACCCCCCAACCTAGACCAAACATTGTCCTCAATATTTTTTTTTGAATATTATATTATTATTTTTATTATTTTTTTATATTTTTTTATATTTTAAATTTTTTTTTTATTTTAGTTTGGACGAAAATATGATGCAGATGGAAAATAGAAGCATTTTACCTTAGTTGCATCAGTAATATGAGGACTCCTGCTAAGAAATTAGAAAATATGTAATAAAAAATGCAAAAATGTCCTACGAAAATTGGGTTGCCTCCCAACAAGTGCTAAGTTTAACGTCTTTAGCCAGACATAGTACATCCTTAATTATATCATACCAGGTATAGTTGATTCTAATGTTCTGATCTCAGCTCGAATATTCCTTAGGGTCCGTTCTATTTCAGGGTCAAAAGGTAATAGTTCAGGAGATCTGGAACGACACCCTAGCATGCACCAATACTCTTCTGATCAGTCATGTATAGTTAAGCATGCACTAAAAGAAAAACACATCAAATCCTTGTATTTGCCCTAAAATCACTAGACAGCTCCTAACTGGTTTGAAGAGGGCACCTAAGCCTCCAATCCGGTCTAATGAACTTAGTTGACCAGGTAAGCTCCCAAGTAAGTGAGGGGGTCACGATGCGTTCGCAAAGGTCCCACTTAAAAACCACTTGCCTCGAACAGATGAACTGTCTCCCTTAAGGGACAAAGCTTGCCTAGACATCAACTGAGCCACAGAGCAAAATTGGTGCAACTTTCGGTGATCTTCGTCCTATTGAGCTCGAATGTCCCTAGGGGCCAACGTCTAATTGATTTTAATTAAAGTGATAGCTATGTGAGAATTGATTCACCTAATTTGGGCAAGAATCTGGTAATAAAATCCAGTTCTTATCTTGTTGGGGTGATTGCCCTTACTATGTGCGGATTAATTGGTGTATGTGTATCAAGCATGCATTCACACTTTTTGCTGAATTTAAAATCAAACAATCACCGTAATATTTCAGGCTAATTGGAAATAAATTTAAATAAGAAAGGTTCAGATGTTACCAAAGGAAATTTTCCCAGCAATTTTTTTATTTTAAAGCAAACCTCTACAGCCTTTCTTTTCCAGCAATTCCCTTTTTGATCGTCCCAGATGTCCTCTTCGATTCCTGATCAAGAAAAATCAAAAATTAGTAAGAGAGAGAAAGGAGATAAGAAAAGTAGCCAAAATAGAAAATATTTTTATTTTATTTTAGATATATATATTTTTTGAAAGTTTTCTTTTTTGAAAGGATTTTTTTTAATGAAAAGAAAAACAACTATGCTAACAATCCCCGGCAACGGCGCCAAAAATTGATAGTCAACTTTAAAGACCACGCAATAGCACGTATCTAGTAGGATAGTGATTACGGGTATCGATCCACAGGAGTTGGGGTATAGTTGTTTTCTAAATAAAATATTTAAAAAGGAGAATTTGTAAAGGAAATTCAACTAAGAAATTTAATGAAAATGTAATTGAAGTGATATCAGTGTGAGGGGATCTAGGGCAAGAAATTCACCACTAACATCGGAACAAGGGTTATTTATATTTTAATTTATTCTTGGATTAACATGCAAATTGGCTACAAGCCTAATAAGCATTTGAATAAAATCTCACAAAAGTAATTTAGGCATAATCCATCTTCAGTTGGCATGAAATGTCTACCCTAATCTAAGGTGGCAGCACATCGCATCTTCCTTAAGTATGGACTATCTTATTTTTACTTCAATGATCATGAAGAACAGTTGTATAAACTTCATATTTAAAATCACAGAAATTAAACATGAAATAAAAGAAGATATTCATTAAAAACAATAAGTTCATACAACTCCAAGAATATAAAATTAAAAATATAAAACCCATGTCCCTTTGTTAGGGCTGCATCCAGCCCTAGTGAAGATCAGCCTTCCATGAAGTTGTGGGCGGCAGCAGCAGCACAGCAGCGGGCTCCCATTTGCATCATGATCAGCTTCCTTTCTTCCTCCCTCAGCACTTCATTCTTATTTTTTTATATACATGGGAAGTTATTCCCAAAATATCCAAACCTCTCTCCCTCCTCTATTTTTTATTTCTATGGGACTCGGCCTGTTAAGAGATTGATGGGATCAACCCCCCATGGGGGAAGAGGGAATGCCCCCAGGTGGGGAAGGAGGAATGCCCATCTTGGTTCATGCTGGGCCTTTTTATAGGCTGCGACTCCCTATCTCCTCCCCTGTTTCGAATGTAGATAAGGATGAAGACATGGTGGGATAAGGTTGCGGGATGAAGATAGAGCTGATCCGGGAGTTGCGATAATACTGGAAAGATACTGAGAAGATCTCGGATTAGAAGAAGAATTCTGTTTTGAGGCAGGGGATGACGCTGATGAAGCTCACGGTTGAGAGGACTTGATCCTTTGATGCGGATGCTAAGAATTGCTGGGAAGAGCGCATAGGTGTTGGCTTGATCCGTGATGAAGGGGGAACGCACGTAAACGGGATGAAAGATTTCCTAGGGAGGATAAACTCAGGAAAGATAGGAACAGAGGATTCTTCCGTGATCAATATGATTAATCCGAATGGGAGGTAGTTTGGATTCGGTTGGCAGTTGATGGGAAGATTAAGCTTTGTTCTGTTAAAACAGGGGATACATGGGCGGCTGAAAGCCATTGCGAACGGGAGGAAGGGCTTACGGGATGCTGTGAATCCTGGGAAGATAAAGTCGAATCGAGAACAATACGGGATGAAGGTGAATCATGACCGAGATGAGGCTGAACTAAGAAAGCAGGGGATAAGCTTGGAGGGATTCACGGAATGGTTGGAAAGCGGTGACTTATCCGTGGATGAGATTTGATGCAGCTGGTGGATGCTGGATATGAGAAGGAAGCAGAGGATTTTTTTGGATGCAGAATAGGGGAGTTGATCGAAAGAAGAAAGACGTTGGGAGATTCGGATAAGGATGGAACGGCGTGGAAGAAACAGGATGGGGTGAAGTTCGGATTCGGAGGTTGGGAGGAAGTGAAAGAGTAGATGCCCTACAAGCCAATCGCAATATGTATTGCGAAAGGTTTTTTTCTTTTGATTTGTCCAAATCATGTACATGACATTTAAATATGAATAAAGGCGTTATGTTTTATCATATGCTGTTGATTATATTTATGATAAATTCCTTAGTTTAGGGCAATGGTTTTAAGACTATGATGAGATCATACTAGTGAGACTTAAAATCCTAAAATCCTAATCTTAAATATTCCCAGTCATTGGTACATTGAGTCGGGGATCAATGATTACCGGAAAGACTGGCATGTCTTATGTATGCTCGATGCAGAGGATGATTGATCTCACAATCATTTGTGTGGAGACACTAATACAAAGATGTGGGTGCTCATTAGAGGAATGAGTTCACTGAATTGACCTACAAAGAGAAATCTTATGAAGTCTTACTTACATGTCAAAAGATGATTCTCTTAGTGGGAGTTGTGCAACTGATCCTATGACCTGAGATCACCATGGTATCTTATGCACATGAACCCATATTTTGGTTTACACTCATTCATGACAATAAGTTATGTACGAGGTCTTCTGGATATGGTGAATTGTGTACGAAGATTATGAGTAGGTCAACAAGGAATTAATCACTTCTAGTAAGAGAAGATAGCATCCTATTTATTCTAATCATATGATAATTCAGAAAACCTTTGATCAAAGTAGAATGAAAATTAGAAAGAGTTTCTAATGTTTCATTATTTGAATTATCATTAAAAGATTGAGAAAAATATGAATATGAAATTGAGTTTGACATATATTCATACTCATATGCATATTTGGGATGCAGTTTGATTAAAGGATTGAATTGCATGGTAACTTGCCACTGAAGGGTATTTTTGGTATTTCCACCAAATTCCATATTTTCCGGATAGACATGACACGTTGCTAGACGTCAATCTTGTTTTATAGGTTTGATCAAATTAAAGAGTTAATTCGATCACCAATTAGAAAGGATTCTAATTGTTAAGTTCGGGTTCGCGCAGTTTGGACTTAAATCGATTAGAAGAGTTCTAATCAAGTTGGGTCAACTCGCACTCACACCTATTGCTGGCTAAGTATGGAACCCAATGGGTCACACACAAGAAAACTTATCAAGGGTCTAATTGGATTAGATCATGTTTGCAAGATAAACATCCTAGCAGGTGTTGCAAACCTTAGCTCCTAATTCGAATTGGATTCGAATCTGATTCGAATTGGATTTGAATCGGATTCTTAATTGATCTAATTTGATTAGATCATATTCTAATATGGGTTAGCCAAGAGTTGGCACCTAATTGGCTTGGTTTGAGTCTAATTGGATTAGATTTAATAAATCATTCAATCTAGATCGTTAGATCTTGATCTACCGTTGGATGAAGACATAATGGAGAGTTGGTTTAACCCAATTGGATTGGGTTAGAGGATGGCTACCATAATTGACCATTGGATCTTAATCCCACCATTGGATGAAGACATAATGGGTCAAGTGAATGGCGCCTTGCATTGGAGCCCTTGGATCATCATCATGAAAGATCAAGAGGTGAGGCGTGATGGACATGTGATTAGCATGTGATGTTGACTTGGTCAAAATATGGCACCACATGAAAGGACATATCATTTGATACACCTCTTCACTTGATCTGCACCTCCTCTTATTTGATATGGCCCTTAGATGATGTCCTTTCATGAAAGGATGTGTGGATGGGATGCATCCCTTGGAGATGCATCCCTACACCTATTATAAATAGGCTAGCACTCCATGGGTTTCATCATTCCAACTCCACCCCACTCCTCTCTTCTTTCTTTCTTACATTAGTTTCTTTCTTTCTAGCATTGCTTCTAGTGTGTCCTAAGCCAAGACAAGGTGGTCTTCTTTAGGACAAAAGGATTAGAAGTGATTTTAGAAGGTTAAAGAAAAATAGAAAGAAAGGAAAGCAAGCCATTAGAGTTCTTTAAGAATTCTGCATTAAGGATCAAAGTCTTTGGAGCTTAAGACTTAAATCAAGTTTTCGTGTGGATCAACGTTGGAGGGTGAACACTTGGGCACCTAGTGGAAATTCTGCATATTGGATTAGCGTTAGAGGTATTCTTCTATTTCTGCATTTATATTATATTATTTGATTGCTTTCATTAAGGTGATCTTGGCTTATAAGGGTTTTATGTTAAGGAACTTTATCAAGAAATTTTTAAAATTCCTAACTTCCGCTGCGCATTATAACATGCTAAAATCCTTCAAGTGGTATCAGAGCCATCCTTAATTGGTTCAATCAAATAATTATGTATGATGTATGATTATTAATTTACTATGAGATAGTAATGTCATATGCTTAGAGAAATGCTGAAATGTATGATTAATATATGATATGTTATGTAATAAAATATCATGATATGAAATTTTCCATATGAAAATATGTTGAAGCATGTTAATTAATTGCTTATGATTTATACATGCTATGAGATAGCCATGATGCATAATAGTTTATTTTAGACATGTTAAATGTATGTTACAATTAAAGAATGTGCTAGAGACTAGTAAGCCCTCAATAAAAATTATATTAAGTCATAGTGTTGAAAAACTTTGAGCTAACCCATTCTAGAACAATTAATCTAATTGGTGTCTAAGGAAAGCACTAAAGGTGGTTACTTAATTAGGACCTTACTCTCTGAGTAAGGGGAGCCTCCCACCTGCTTACCTGGCCAATTGTTTGATTGCCTATTATGGATAAGCTTAATATTGATATAACACTATTGATAGCCTTCCTTCATACCTCGATATTATTATGTCAAGATCCATGCTAGTTTGTTGTGCTAACACAAGACTTGCAATGGGGACTGATGTTATACTGTCTTGGTGCATTAAGATGCTTATGGCATATTTTAATATATTGCCTTGTTGTGCAACCACAAGGGCAATATTATTCGAATATGACTATATGGAAATGAAGGGTTTGACTTAACTAAAATATTATTGTTTGTTGTGCTAACACAAGGCAATAAGTATTTTAAGAGGACAAGATAAAGTTGAGAATTGCATGAGATGCAATTGGAAAGAGTTTCCTACCTTTGAACTCATAAGAGTTTGTTGTGTAAACACAAGGCTTTTTATGATGAATTAGGATCTCAACCCTACTAAGAAAAATTATATTTTCACGTTTATCATAGGAGAGGGCTATGATATTCGATAAAAATAGTAGGAGACAAATTAGATTAAAGTCCTTATCTAGTTGCAAACATGTCATCATGATTGGTCTGCTTATATTAGTTTTGTTTTGCATATGTAGAATTATTAAATGGCTTCTTCACTTTCACTAAGAGGCATCTTAGATGCCAACAAGTTGACCGGACCAAACTATGTGGACTGGTTGAGGAATTTAAAGATAGTACTCACTCAGGAGAAAATTTCCTATATACTTGAAACCCCTGATCTTGGAGATCTAGGGGATGATGCTACAGAAGAGGAGGTTGCCACACATAAGATGTGGAAAAATGACAGTGTGACTGTCAAATGTATCATACTTGCCTCTATGAACAATAAATTACAGAGGCAACATGAAGGCATGGATACTCAATCCATACTTCTCAATTTAAAAGAGTTGTATGGAGAACAAAGCAGGACTGCTAGGTATGAGATATCTAAGCAGTTGTTCCGTGCTAGAATGAATGAAGGAACTCCAGTGCAAAACCATGTTCTTATGGTTATAGACTTGATCACCAGATTAAGTCAATTAGGTTTTGCTATGGATAGTGAGCTCAGTCAGGATTTGATCCTGCAATCACTGCCTGATTCATTCTCTCAGTTTGTTGTGAACTTTCACATGAACAAGCTGAACACCTCCCTGCCCGAGCTGTTAAATATGCTCAAAACAGCTGAAGGGCATATTAAGAAGGATAAAGGTCCACTCCTTCTTATAAATAGCACCTCTATGAGGAAATCGGGAAATAAGGGTTCTAAGAAACGATTGAACCCCAAGAGTAGCATCAAAAAGAAAAAAGGAAAGAAAAACTCCGGATCAAGTACCTGTTTTCATTGCGGCAAAGCTGGCCACTGGAAAAGGAATTGCAAGAGTTTTCTTGCAAGTATGAAGACCGATGCAAGAGTTGCATCAAAAGGTATGTTTATGTTACATGCCAACTTGTCATTAAGTTCTTCAAATTCAAATTCATGGGTATTGGATACCGGCTGTGGTTTTCACATTTGCAAATCTTTGCATGGACTACAGAAAATTAAAATTTTGAAGAAAGGTGACTTCGAGCTGTATGGCGCTGGAGGAGAGTCCATCCAGGCTGAAGCTGTTGGAACCTACAACTTGGAATTGCCTTCGGAAAAGCTCCTACAATTAGAAGATTGTTATTATATGCCCAAAATTATTAGAAATGTAATTTCCATTCCTTTGTTGTTAAAGAAAGGTTTTGAAATTAATGGAAAGGGCAATGGTTGCTCTATTTATTTTTCTAATAAGCATCTTTGCAATGGCATTATGGAAAATGGTCTTCTAGTTTTATTACTTAATGACAATGTCTTTCATATTAATAAAAGCAATAAAAGAAAGAGAGAGGAAGTGAATAATACCCTCCTTTGGCATTGCCGACTTGGTCACATAAGTGAATCAAGAATTAACAAGTTATACAAAGAAGAGTTCTTTGATCCTTATGATTATGAATCATTAGGAACTTGTGAATCTTGTCTTATGGGAAAAATGACCAAGTCTCCATTCACTGGACATGGAGAAAGGGCAAGTGAGTTATTAGGACTTATACATACAGATGTATGTGGTCCTATGACAACTCCAGCTAGAGGTGGATACTCTTACTTCATCACATTCACTGATGATTTATCAAGGTTCGGATTTGTGTATCTTATGAAACATAAATACGAAGCCTTTGATAAGTTTAAAGAGTATCAAAGTATGGTTGAAAAACAAACCGGAAAGTGTATTAAAATCCTTCGATCTGATCGAGGAGGTGAATACCTTTCTAGTGAATTTTTAAATCATCTTAAAGAAAAGGGCATTCTCTCTGAATGGACACCTCCGTATACGCCACAACTAAATGGTGTAGCTGAACGGAGGAATCGTACTCTATTAGATATGGTAAGATCCATGATGTGCTTTACAGATCTTCCTATTTCCTTCTGGGGTTATGCCTTAGAAACTGCTACATATGTGCTAAACAGGATACCTTCAAAATCTGTATCTAGTACTCCATATGAGATATGGAGAGGTAGAAAGCCCAATCTTAAATATTTTAAAATATGGGGCTGCCAAGCATATGTCAAAAGAAATTTTGGACATAAGCTAAGTGCTAGATCAGATAAATGTACATTTATAGGTTATTCCAAAGAAAGTATTGGATATCTCTTCTATCACCCTACTGAACAAAAGGTATTTGTTAGTAGGCATGCCACTTTCTTAGAAAAAGAGTTTATCTTAGAAAAGAGCAGTGAAAGAAGAATTGAACTTAATGAAGTTCAAGACCTACAAATAGAAACACAAGAAATTCTTCAACCAAATGTACCCATTGATGAAGTACAACCACAACACACATCTCCTCTCCAAAGGTCAGATAGAGTGCGAAATGCACCTAAGAGGTATGGGTTTATCATTGAGAATGATGAAGCCCACATCATCGAAAATGATGATCCTCTGACCTATTCGGAAGCTATCATGAGTAATGACTCTAACAAATGGTTAGAAGCTATGAAATCCGAAATAGACTCTATGTATACCAACCAAGTATGGACTTTGGTTGATGCACCAGAAGGTGTTAACCCTATAGGTTGCAAATGGGTCTATAAGAAGAAGATTGGAGCAGATGGCCAAGTAGAAACCTACAAGGCTAGATTGGTGGCAAAAGGTTTCAGGCAAAAGCAAGGAATTGACTATGATGAAACTTTTTCACCAGTTGCCATGCTTAAATCTATTCGGATTTTGCTTGCAATAGCTGCATACTATGATTATGAAATTTGGCAGATGGATGTCAAAACCGCCTTCCTTAATGGTTATCTTGAGGAAGAGGTTTACATGACGCAGCCAGAAGGATTTGTCTCAAGTGGGAGAGCAAATCAAGTATGCAAGCTTAAGAGATCCATTTATGGATTAAAGCAAGCATCGAGGAGTTGGAACATCCGTTTTGATACAACAGTCAAAGAGTTTGGTTTTATCAAAAATGTGGATGAACCATGTGTGTACAAGAAGACTAGTGGGAGTGCCGTTGTCTTCTTAATATTGTATGTAGATGACATACTAATCATTGGAAATGATATTCCAATGTTACAATCGGTCAAGACTTGGCTATCAAAAAGCTTTTCCATGAAAGACTTGGGAGAAGCATCCTATATACTTGGTATAAAGATCTATAGGGATAGATCTAAAAGGATGCTAGGCTTGTCCCAGTCTAAGTACATAGATCGTGTGCTAAAAAGATTCAGCATGGAAGGAAGTAAAAGAGGTTACTTACCTATGAGTCATGGCATACGTCTCTCTAAGAAGATGTCTCCTAAGACATCTGAAGAGAGGAATAGAATGAATTCTATTCCCTATGCTTCGGCAGTAGGATCAATTATGTATGCTATGCTATGTACTAGGCCTGATGTTGCTTATGCCTTAGGCATAACAAGCAGATTCCAGGCTGATCCAGGAGAAAATCATTGGATAGCTGTGAAAAATATTCTTAAGTACTTAAGAAGGACTAAAGATATTTTTCTAGTTTATGGAGGATCTGAGTTGAAACTAGAAGGATTTTCTGATTCTAGTTTTCAATCAGATCCAGATGATAGCAAGTCCACTTCAGGGTATGTCTTTACCCTAAATGGTGGTGCAGTGAGCTGGAAGAGTTCCAAGCAGCAAACTGTAGCTGACTCAACTACTGAGGCAGAATACATCGCTGTAAGTAAAGCCGCTAAGGAAGCTGTCTGGATGAAGAAGTTCATCGCTGAGTTGGGAGTAGTTCCTGAGATTGCTGGACCAGTTTCAGTTTATTGTGACAACACTGGAGCTGTTGCTCAAGCAAAGGAACCAAGATCTCATCACAAATCCAAGCACATTCTAAGACGCTTCCACCTCGTTCGAGAGATCGTCGAGAGACAAGACATAGTCATTGAACGAGTAGACACAAAGAACAACTTAGCAGACCCGTTCACTAAAGCTCTACCACAACAGCAGTTCGATCGCCACCTCGATTGTATGGGGATAAAATATAAGAGCGATTGGCTTTAGTGCAAGTGGGAGATTGAAAGAGTAGATGCCCTACAAGCCAATCGCAATATGTATTGCGAAAGGTTTTTTTCTTTTGATTTGTCCAAATCATGTACATGACATTTAAATATGAATAAAGGCGTTATGTTTTATCATATGCTGTTGATTATATTTATGATAAACTCCTTAGTTTAGGGCAATGGTTTTAAGACTATGATGAGATCATACTAGTGAGACTTAAAATCCTAAAATCCTAATCTTAAATATTCCCAGTCATTGGTACATTGAGTCGGGGATCAATGATTACCGGAAAGACTGGCATGTCTTATGTATGCTCGATGCAGAGGATGATTGATCTCACAATCATTTGTGTGGAGACACTAATACAAAGATGTGGGTGTTCATTAGAGGAATGAGTTCACTGAATTGACCTACAAAGAGAAATCTTATGAAGTCTTACTTACATGTCAAAAGATGATTCTCTTAGTGGGAGTTGTGCAACTGATCCTATGACCTGAGATCACCATGGTATCTTGTGCACATGAACCCATATTTTGGTTTACACTCATTCATGACAATAAGTTATGTACGAGGTCTTCTGGATATGGTGAATTGTGTACGAAGATTATGAGTAGGTCAACAAGGAATTAATCACTTCTAGTAAGAGAAGATAGCATCCTATTTATTCTAATCATATGATAATTCAGAAAACCTTTGATCAAAGTAGAATGAAAATTAGAAAGAGTTTCTAATGTTTCATTATTTGAATTATCATTAAAAGATTGAGAAAAATATGAATATGAAATTGAGTTTGACATATATTCATACTCATATGCATATTTGGGATGCAGTTTGATTAAAGGATTGAATTGCATGGTAACTTGCCACTGAAGGGTATTTTTGGTATTTCCACCAAATTCCATATTTTCCGGGTAGACATGACACGTTGCTAGACGTCAATCTTGTTTTATAGGTTTGATCAAATTAAAGAGTTAATTCGATCACCAATTAGAAAGGATTCTAATTGTTAAGTTCGGGTTCGCGCAGTTTGGACTTAAATCGATTAGAAGAGTTCTAATCAAGTTGGGTCAACTCGCACTCACACCTATTGCTGGCTAAGTATGGAACCCAATGGGTCACACACAAGAAAACTTATCAAGGGTCTAATTGGATTAGATCATGTTTGCAAGATAAACATCCTAGCAGGTGTTGCAAACCTTAGCTCCTAATTCGAATTGGATTCGAATCTGATTCGAATTGGATTCGAATCGGATTCTTAATTGATCTAATTTGATTAGATCATATTCTAATATGGGTTAGCCAAGAGTTGGCACCTAATTGGCTTGGTTTGAGTCTAATTGGATTAGATTTAATAAATCATTCAATCCAGACCGTTAGATCTTGATCTACCGTTGGATGAAGACATAATGGAGAGTTGGTTTAACCCAATTGGATTGGGTTAGAGGATGGCTACCATAATTGACCATTGGATCTTAATCCCACCATTGGATGAAGACATAATGGGTCAAGTGAATGGCGCCTTGCATTGGAGCCCTTGGATCATCATCATGAAAGATCAAGAGGTGAGGCGTGATGGACATGTGATTAGCATGTGATGTTGACTTGGTCAAAATATGGCACCACATGAAAGGACATATCATTTGATACACCTCTTCACTTGATCTGCACCTCCTCTTATTTGATATGGCCCTTAGATGATGTCCTTTCATGAAAGGATGTGTGGATGGGATGCATCCCTTGGAGATGCATCCCTACACCTATTATAAATAGGCTAGCACTCCATGGGTTTCATCATTCCAACTCCACCCCACTCCTCTCTTCTTTCTTTCTTACATTAGTTTCTTTCTTTCTAGCATTGCTTCTAGTGTGTCCTAAGCCAAGACAAGGTGGTCTTCTTTAGGACAAAAGGATTAGAAGTGATTTTAGAAGGTTAAAGAAAAATAGAAAGAAAGGAAAGCAAGCCATTAGAGTTCTTTAAGAATTCTGCATTAAGGATCAAAGTCTTTGGAGCTTAAGACTTAAATCAAGTTTTCGTGTGGATCAACGTTGGAGGGTGAACACTTGGGCACCTAGTGAAAATTCTGCATATTGGATTAGCGTTAGAGGTATTCTTCTATTTCTGCATTTATATTATATTATTTGATTGCTTTCATTAAGGTGATCTTGGCTTATAAGGGTTTTATGTTAAGGAACTTTATCAAGAAATTTTTAAAATTCCTAACTTCCGCTGCGCATTATAACATGCTAAAATCCTTCAGGAAGTTGGGATCTCGGGATGAAAGGAAACTGCTCCTTGTTTTCGTGAAGGGAAGTCGGTCACGGTTGTGAAGTGATCTGGATGAAGTTCGGCTGGGAGATGATTCTTGAATCGCGAACGGGATGGAAGACACGCAGAGCAGAGGAGGAAGGCTGGGATGGATTACGTCCGTGGATGAGGTGAATTGATGAAACATGATCTGGTGACGCGGAACAGGGAAGAGGTGTTGCGAGATACGCGGGGCGGACGCATGAAATTTGGGACTTGAACGGGATGATAGGCTTGGTTTTGTTCGTGGGACCCGGGAACTGGAAAGTGACGTGGAAGCTTGATCTCTAAGCATTTAAAGGATGACGTGGACACGGGTTCAGCTGCAAACGCGACCTGTACACATTAGTTCAGACATCATCCTAATTAGTTCGACGTAACCTGCACACATTAGACTCGACCAATAAAATCAAGCAAACTCGAATTATTTCTAATAATTTATTAAAATGCAATGATAAGGGGGAATGAATTTTCTTATGTTTAAATTTAAAATATATGCGTAAAAATAATGATAAGTGCTATAAGTAAGATATTAATTCATGCATTATTTAGCACTTATCAATTATACTTAACTCTTTAGTGGGCACTAGAACCCAATAGATCGCATATGGACCTGAGTGTGGCTCGGCCAACCCATATGCACCTATTGGTAGATTTTGAACTAAATGTTTCACCAAACAACTTCTAGTACCCCAGTCTCTTCGGCAGGCGTGTGGCACCTCCACCGAAAATCTTGGTTAGGGCCAACTATTAAATGACAGGGTTCCATGTAATCTACTAATAGATGACCAAGCTTGAGTATGGCTCAGTCCACCTGATCATCTATTAAAGGTACACTCGACTCATCATATATTAAATGACAATTTCAATGCCCGATAAGCACCAGGCGTGTGGCGTCTCCAATGATTATTGAAACATTGGACTCATTATCACCCAACTTAATGGGAGGCTATGAACTAGTTATCCCTATAACTATTTCATTTTAAGGATCTAATAATTTTAGAAGGTTTGATTTAATTGAGAATAGATGAGAAGAACCAATTAATCTAGATCCTTCTACTGACTTCACCAAGTCAGATGAATAAGAACTAGATTCAATCCGGTTAAGGAGGTACCTAAATCAGTCATACTGATTTTTCTTAAAGGCATAAGTCAACTTGAATCATTAAGTGATCTAATCAAAATGTGATTGACCATGCCAGCTAGGTAAGTGAGATCGGTGGAAGGGATATGCCATTAACTCGACAAAGACGAATCAGTACGAGTAGCTCCCAATTAAAAACCACCAGTCAAAACTACCAAACTTTCCTTGGACACCGACTAGTTAATCAATTTTGATTTGATTACTTAAACGACTCGGGCTCAACCTTTGAGCCTCAATTAAGTTTCATCTTTGTCTAATCAAAGACATGGAATTTGATCAACTACAACTAATCTAGTTGCTACTTAATTAGATTTGATCAAATAACTCTAATTAGACCATGTTTGATTCTAAGCCTAGGTCTAACCCAATCTTAAGAACTTGATTTGAGCTAACCCAAATGCCTCAAGAATTATGCAATGTCATTGAATTAAGTTCACAATTCTAGATCTAGGTTTTCATATCACTTAATTCTTAGTTAAGTA
This sequence comes from Phoenix dactylifera, assembly GCF_051530095.1. Classification (NCBI taxonomy): domain Eukaryota; kingdom Viridiplantae; phylum Streptophyta; class Magnoliopsida; order Arecales; family Arecaceae; genus Phoenix; species Phoenix dactylifera. The sequence continues at coordinate 23,709,365 of NC_143193.1, read as the reverse complement.
TAAGCTTATAAAAATTTCAAATCATTGCATATTCTTTTAATTACATATTAATTACAAAGTTTCAGTTCTTAAAACTTATTTTCAGATCTGAGATTTGCAATTAATCATGTTTATTTCAGATTTAATTTATGTTTAAATCTTAGTTGATTTATATTCATATATCACATATACAAACTAATATAAATTAACTTAAACAAAATATATCATATGCATTTATTTTCAAATTTAATTTGTTATACAAAATCATAAAATAAATTTCATTTATAACTAATCTAAGCAAGTTTATGATTTTAGATTTATTCATGTTTGTTATATCACATATACATCAACATGAATTTACCTAGATTCATGCATCACATGCAACTGATTTTCAGATCTGATTAATCATGCAAAATCAGTAACTAAATCATTCATAAATACTCTTTAGATCTGATCTAAACATATTTATAAATCTCTAATTTAATTACAAAGATTAAAATATATTTTAATCTACCTTTTATTGTTCATCTTCAAGGATCAATCACAGTGGCACCCCTACACGCCATAGGAGATCCTATCGAATGAGAAAAGAGGGTAACAAACCCTTCTTTCTCCTTTGATCGGATGGCCTGGTGATTAATCTAGTTAGATTACTAAACTACTTAGATTAATGATGCGGTTGGATCCACTAGACCGCCCGGACTTAATCATTTGGTTATTTTTGCTTTTGAGTCCTTGATGTTAATTTTATTTCAGCATAGCCTTGCTCGGGTTAGCCGACTTGGCCTTTATTAGAGTCGCTTTGGGTTTAGTTGTTTCTTGAATTCAATTAGATCAAGTCAAGTTAAGGGGTCAGGTAGCCACCTATAAATAGATGTGGTGAGCACCTATTTCAGTATGCAAAAATTAATTGAAAGGCTTTTGCCCTAGCTCTCTTCCCTTCTCTCTTCTCTTCTTGCGACGCCTTCCCCCTCTCCCTAGGCCGCCGTCCAAGGCCGCCGCCCCCTCCTTCATCCGGCTGCACCACCTCTGTCCCGAGAGGCCAGCCACCTCCTCCCTCTTCTTCCTCTCCTCCTTGATCCCTTCCAGCTTCTACAAACAACTCCATCCCGTTGGATTATCAGCCCGTCCTTCCCTGCGCAGTCATCAGTCGGAGGCTGATATATTAAGATCCCGACATCTTATCTAGACCCACGACCTACCGCTGGAAAGCTAACGCGGAGATCTACAATATATCCAAAATTGAGATCGATCTGACGGACGGATCTTTAAAAATCGTGTCTGCAATCAGGTCAAAACTACCCTTCCAGAAATCAAGAAGAGTCAAGAATCTTGGGATACAGATCAAATTCTATCGGATCGCATCAATTTGGTATCAGAGCAGTTCAATCCTTGGCCTTGGAAGATGGTGAACACCCGCTCTACAACCTCGAAGCAGCAAGAAGCGGCATCTTCAAGGGGCGTCGACCCACATCAAGAAGGCTCGCGATCACCCGCGGCCTCGGCGGACCTGAGATCCGATCTTGATTCCACCGACCGTCTCTTGGAGTTCTTGCGTGGGAATCAAACAACTATGCAGCAGAGCCAACAACAATTGATGGAGAAGATGGATACCACGCAACGCGATATCGAGATGATGTTGCAACTATTGCTAAATCAGCGGCAAGAAACTCCACCGGGGGGAGCTCCGCGTCGGACCCGGGTGGAATCTCCGGCCCCTACCCGTGGACGACCAGGACGGAGGGGACCCCCTCCTCGTGAGCCTCTCCTTCCCAACCCACCAGAGGAGATGCGGTTGGACCAAGGAGACGATCGACCTAGACCTCGACCCGAGCTCATACCGATTGGCGCACGCGCTAGGGCTCGGGGGATGAGCCCGATTGGCATCGACGACGGGTCGGATATGGAGGATGATCCCATCCAGAATTTTCAGATGAGGAACCAGCGTGTGGGGGAGTACCCACGCCGAGGATATGAACGAGATCGGGACCGTAATGGAGATCGAGAGGGAGGAAATCGCGGACTGACTCTTAGGCTGAAATTTCCCAAGTTTAAAGACGGCGATCCTCTCGATTGGGTGTATCGAGCTGAGCGGTTCTTTCACTACCATGGCACAGCGGAGGACCAAAAGGTATTGATCTCATCTTTTCACCTAGAAGAGACCGCCCTGCGATGGTTTCAAACCGCCGACCGAGCCCGACCATTCAACGGTTGGGAGGATTTTTCTGCAGCAATTTGTCGGCATTTCGGCCCTACCGAGTACGATGACTTCCAGTCTATGCTATCAAGGGTCACCCAAAAGACTACTGTTAGAGCCTTTCAAGAGGAGTTTGAGAGGATCAGCAACCGAGTGGTGGGGTGGAGCGACTCCGCGCTAAAAAGCGTATACCTCGGAGGACTTCGTGTCGACATTCAAGCCGAGGTGAGGACTTTGCAGCCACAATCTCTGGAGGATGCCTTTGCCTTGGCCCTAATGGTGGAAGAGAAGATCAAGACCACTCGATCAGCGGCATGGGGCAGCTGGACCAACCCCCGGGCCGGCCAAACCGCAGGGGGCTCCATCGGCCAGCCGAGAGCGCCGATGGTTGCAGCAGCCAACACAGGGCCGAGGACCCCTCTTCGCTTGTCAGGTGACGTCAAGAGGGTTGAGCGTCCACCCGGGAGGATCTTGACACCAGCACAAGTGGAGGAACGTCGAGCAAAAGGCCTATGTTTTCGCTGCGACGAGAAATTTACACCGGGACACCGGTGTGCGCGGCCCGTCGGAGCGGTGATGTTGATCGACGGATTGGAGGACGAGGCCGTGGCTGAAGATGGTGATGAGGTTGCTGAGGACGAGCCCCATGATTTAGAGGCCAAGGAAGAGGACATGCCACCTCAGATTTCATTGCATGCCTACTCCGGATCGGCGACACCGAAAACGCTACGCGTGGACGGCATGATCAAAAGACGTGTGGTGCGTATCCTCATAAATACGGGCAGCACCCACAATTTTTTGGATGAGAGGCTCGTCAAACAGATCGGTCTCATAGCAGAGCCGACATTGGGCTTCGACGTGGCATTGGGTGACGGAGCCACGTTGAGGGCGGAGGGCATATGCCGAGGCATCACTTTGACGATCCAGGGCAGCCAATTCAAGCTCGATCTCTATCCGTTGGCATTACGAGGAGCTGATTTGGTCCTTGGTACACAGTGGCTGCAGAGTCTTGGCCCGGTTACATTCGACTTCGCCGAGATGTGGGTGACTTTCAGACGGAGCGGACGGCGAGTTAGATTGGATGGCATTCGGCCTAGCCCAAGGGCTGCACTTCAGCCCCTAGTCGGCTTGCCCGAACCCGGCGCGCACAGCTACTTGATGCAGCTCTTACCTCTGTCGACGGAGACCACGACGGAGGCAGGTATACCTCCTGATTTGGCTGCTCTCTTATAGGGGTTCGCAGATTTATTTGAGGAGCCTCATAGTCTTCCACCCGAGAGGGAGCACGATCATCACATAGAGATTGTACCGGGAGCAGAACCGGCGAATGTGAGGCCTTACCGCTACCCGCACATTCAGAAGGAGGAGATCTCAAAGATGGTACGAGAGATGTTGGAGAGCGGCATCATTCAGCCCAGTAGAAGCTCATATTCATCGCCGGTGCTGCTGGTACATAAGAAGGACGAGACGTGGCGATTCTGCGTCGACTACCGGGCACTTAACGCGATCACCGTTAAGGACCGGTATCCGATTCCAGTCATCGAGGATCTGTTGGATGAGCTTGCTGGTGCGGAATACTTCAGCAAACTTGATCTCCGTGCCGGATACCACCAGATCCGTGTCAGGCCCGAAGATGTGCACAAGACGGCGTTTCGGATACACGATGGCCATTATGAGTTTCGGGTGATGCCGTTCGGCCTCACCAATGCACCAGCGACGTTCCAGGGGCTCATGAATGACATATTCAGACCATTACTACGACGGTATGTCCTTGTATTCTTCGATGACATACTAGTTTACAGTCGTTCATGGCAGGAGCACCTAGAGCACTTAGAGGAAGTGCTGAAAATTCTGCGCAGAAATCAATTGAAGGTAAAGCGATCCAAGTGCCTATGGGCCGAGCCGAAGGTCGAGTACCTAGGCCATGTCATCTCTGCTGCAGGTGTGGAGCCGGACCAAGCAAAGATACATTGCATGACCGAGTGGCCGCTACCCAAGAACCAAAAGGAGCTGCGAGGATTTTTGGGCCTAACCGGTTATTACCGCCGGTTTGTGGAGGGATATGGAAAGATCGCCGCGCCACTGACCCTGTTGCTGCGAAAGGGCGAGTTTAGATGGACCGAGGCAGCGACGGAAGCATTCGAGAAGCTCAAGGAAGCCATGACGACGGCCCCGATTTTGGCGCTACCCGATTTCGCCAAACCGTTTGTAGTCGAGTGCGATGCTTCCGGTGCCGGCATTGGTGCTGTTTTGATGCAGGAGGGACGGCCAATTGCTTTCATGAGCAAGGCGTTGTCCCCTAGGACCCGCTCGCTGTCCACATATGAGAGGGAGATGATGGCGGTCATCCATGCAGTCACAAAGTGGAGGCCGTACCTTATCGGCCGCCGATTCATCGTTCGGACTGATCAGCAGAGCCTTTCATTTTTTCTTGAGCAGCGCATACATACTCCAGCCCAGCAAAGGTGGGTGTCGAAGCTTCTCGGCTACGACTATGAGATGGTGTACAAAAAGGGTGCAGAAAATCGAGTGGCGGATGCACTATCGCGCCATCCCGAGTCCGACGAGTTGGCGGCTTTGACTACGCCGGTTTTTCCTTTTATTTCAAACTTGAGGACCGCCACATGCCGGGATCCGGACCTAGTACAGATCCAGAGGGAGTTGGCAGCAGATCCGAGCAGTCATCCCGAGATGGAGGACCGAGATGGGTTGATTCTGGACCATGGGTTGATCCGCGTGCCCACTGTTGCCCAGTAGATACAAGCCAAGAGGGGGGGTGAATTGGGTCTTTTAAAACTTTTATGCTACTTCTAAAACTTTATGATTAACTATGCTAAGTTGTATAGATGCACAGTGAAAGTTAAACTTAGCAAGGGTTTGATGTATAGACTTCGACTTGATTAAATATGCTTGCAACTAAAGGATGTGCGGATAAGAATTAAGCAAGCAATTTATCTAAGTAAGTAAGTGTGTTAGTTAGACAATAACTAGAGGCATTACAAACACAAAGGACATATAGTGGTTCGGTGCACCCCAGCACCTACATCCACTCCCCAAGACCTCTTGGGAATTTCACTATAATCCTACCGATTACAGCCGGTTGTTTTACAAGCTCACAACCCAACTTGTTGTTTTACGAGCGCACAACGAACTCGGTCGGTTTTCCCAGGCTCACCGACTAGAACCTCCTCGATTGTTTTTCCGGGCTCACAATCAAACCCTTACACGTTGGTTTTACCCTCGGCTCACCAACAAACCTAAACCCCGTTGGTTTTCCCTTTGGCTCACCAACAAACCTTAATCCCGTTGGTTTTCCCTTTGGCTCACCAACAAACCTTACACCGTTGGTTTTCCCTTTGGCTCACCAACAAACCTTTAACCCCTTGATTCAATCCCTTGATTGAATCAAGTTACAAGATATTAAAACAAAGAATAAAAACAAATCAAAGCTTCTTAAACAAGCAGATATGACAATATAAACAAATAGAGTAAAGAGAAGCCCTCAAACGAGTTTTGAAGATGGAGGAGCTCGGCTTCTTCTTTACTTGATCCTCCTCTGATTTGGCATGAAGTAGAGGATCCCCGAGGCAGCACACGGATGGAGAGGAAGCTTTCGGATTCACTTGGATGCTCTTCTTCTCTCTATTTCGTTTTGGATGGCCCTTTTGTGCTTATGGGAGATTTCCTTTGTAATCTCTTTGAGATCTCTTTCCTAGATGATCTCTCCCACTTCCATAAGTTCTCTCCTAGCTCTCTTCTTGTTTTTATAGCTTTTGATAACGTGGAAACAAGAATATAGCCGTTAGAGACAAAAATAGAGCCGTTGGAACCAGTCTGCACCTCCTGACAATATGACCGTTGGGATCGGAGTCGACTCGCGCGATCAGGAGTCGGCTCGCCTGTTGCAGGAGTCGGCTCGTGTTTTACCGGAGACGACTCGCCCACTGTTTCAAATTTGAATTAATGTGCTTGCCTCGACTGGGAGTCGACTCGTCTTAACCTGGAGTCGACTCGCCAACTTCTGGAGCTGACTTGGCAATTTCGGAGTCGGCTCATCCACTGAAATCCGTGGATCCAATTTTGAATTTTGTCCTCTCGAGTCGACTCGACTGTCCTGGGAGTCGACTCGAATCTCAGAGCCCGAACTCCCGATCCTCTATCTTTTGGCTCGTCCAGTCTTGGAGTCGACTCGAACTTCCTTGGAGTCGACTCGGCTCTCAGTTTGCGAAACACAGCCTTCTGCCATCTTGGTGTAGCGCTGCCTTGGAGTCGACTCGAGCTGTCTGGGAGTCGACTCGAATCTCAGAGGCAGTAACTTGGTTTTCTGTCTGTTGATGGTCGCGGAGTCTCGGAGTCGACTCGTGCAATGCGGGAGTCGACTCGAATCTCAGAGTCCCAAAAATGCTCTCTGACTTTTTCTTTGTGTTCCGCTGAGAGTCGACTCTTGCTTTCTTTGGAGTCGACCTACCAACCATCGGAGTCGACTCGCGTTCCACTGGAGTCGACTCGAATCTCAGACCCGAAAACTGCTCTCTGACTTTTCTGCCTGTGACTCCTAGGAGTCGACTCATATTTCTCCGGAGTCGACTCATACTTCTCCGGAGTCGACTCGAATTCCACTGGAGTCGACTCGAAGACTGTTCTTTTGAATTTTTCTTTTGATTTTACTCCTCCAATTTGAATCCTTTGAACTTTAAACTTGGGCCAATAAATTGTAGCTTTCTTCCAACTTGAGAGCATTGGAGGCCTTCTTGTGTTCTTCCAACTTGCTATGTTCCTTGCAAAATAAATATCTTTCTTCTTGAAACATAAACATTAGTATCTATACTTCAAGGTTTTGTGATCATCAAAATCAATCTATGAATCAATCTTTGGGTCATCAATCTCCCCCTTTTTGATGATGACAAAACTTGGAGTATGTGCAATATAAAAGATATTGATTTCTAGAAGTAATACATAGCTAAGTTGCATGAAGTGGAAAACATATATATTTAAAAACATACTTCATGATAATGCTTTAGATTTAATCAGCTTAACACAATTAACATATTTAAATTTTAAGCTGATTTGTATTCAATTCAAAGTAATAAAGCATTATGAGTATATATAGCATATACTTAGATATTTCTTCCCCTTTTTGACAACATCAAAAAGATAGTGAAACATTAAGCACAAAGATCAGAGCAGAACACATCGAGTGTGAATTCAAGAGGTTTTCTAATTTGATACCACAGATAGTTTTCTAATCAAGTGTAGGTGGAATCTTCCTTAGGTTAATTCAAGAAGTACTACAAATGATATTCAAGAAGTGCTTATTCAAGAAGTGTAGGTGGAAGCTTGTTTATTTAAGACCTTTTGCCCAATCTATTAAGTATTTTATCAACCATGAGAGCAATTTAATTAATTTTCTTAATGACTTCAAAGTTCTTTTATGATAATAGGAGCATTGGGGCACAAATATCAAAATATACATTCATGCAATTTTTGATACATCTTAGAGCTCTTTTAAAGACTTTCTTTTATTTCTTTAGAAAATAAGCACAATTTGATACATAAAATAATGAATTTGCACAAAATTGAAGTTCCAAAAAGCAAGCCAATTAGAGCTCATTAGTGAAGTTTAAAAAATAGATTTTCTAAGAGATACTCAAGAAAAGTTAACACATTATTCTCCTCCTTTTTCATTAAATTAGAGGCTCTTAAGATTTGCAATTTGGTTCAAGAGTGATGCATGAGATATACTAACCAAATAACACGCCTCAAGGTGTATCATACAGATTTTCAGATTTAAATTTCAGATGATACATATTGGAGAGTATTAGAATCACTTTTCATTTAGTGTTCTTTCTCTCTCCTTTAGTTATAGATTTATGCGATTAAGTTCCATAAGATCTTTCCTTCTGAAATTTTCTTTCTCCCCCTCAATTGATCATTCCATTTAAGAGTTTAGAATCCTAAGATAATGTTCAATAAGATTGTCAATCTCAAAAAAAAATTTCAGCTTATTTTCATAAGACTCAAGGTTTGAGATAAGACAACCTTTATAGAACTCATCTCAAGGAAATTAAAGCATGTCTTGCAATATAAGGAGGTTCATCAAAATCAATCCATAAAATTCAAAGTATGCATCAAAATAAAGTGTCTTTGGGATAGGATACTGAATATCTAAAGCTCCCCCTCAAAAGATGCATTCTTCTTTAATCATTTTAAATTGTTGAATTTCAGATTTTAGTGATAAACGTGAATAACACTGAAATTCTGTAATATCGAGAATGTAGAGTAATCTAGTATTATTCCAAAATTTGTAGTAATTACTCTTTCTAATCCTTTACGAACAAGTTATGCTTTCTCTTAATCTTAGAGAAAATGTATAGAAATATTAATCAGAAAATGATTCATTTGAAGCTCAATTTCTTTCAAAAGCATTTACATTTTCTTTCTTTTAGAGTCATTTGAGTGAACTGAAATATTTCTAGTTTTAAGATCATTCACTCTATTGATGGAAGTCTTTAATAATGTAGGAGAGAAAAATATATAGATGATCATTGAAGTATATCTATTTATAGAACTCAATTTCTGAATTATAGTTTTTCTGCAATGGATACATGAAGCACAATAAATCTTTTTAATATCAAAATAAGATCATATATTTAGAAATTTTTGTTTGCAATCAAGATCATCGAAAGACACATCATTTGGACCAATATTAGTACACTTTGAAGATAAGAATTGATATGTTTCGGATGCGTATCGGAGCAATCAACCAAAGGCATCAGAATTAATTCTGTTTTTCTTACATTAAGATTTTATTTAGAAATCATATTGAGTCTAAGCTTGTATACAAAATCAGATTCTGAATTACATAGGATTTTCAATTGAGGCTTTCAAAATCATAATTTGAGATATGTATCTTCCACATTATAGCTCATCTTAAATCATTAAGATTGAAAACGCATATTTCAATAACATTAGAGCACTTTCAGAATCTTTGTATTTAATTTTGAGTTTTGATACAAAATGGAGGATATTTTAACAAGTATTAGGATATTATGTATCAAAGTTAGGCAAGTAGAAAGATAGATCAAGATTAATTCATTCTGCCTAAATAGAGATATCTTTCTCTTCTCCTTTTTACAAATTTATTTAACTTTCAGATTTTAAAGATGATTGTGAACGACAAATCTGAAGTTTCTTTTCAATAATACCCAAAAATTTATGCAGTATTTCAAACATTCAATTTAAATTATCTAAGCATGGAGCATTACAAAATATTGAGAACCCATAATTCAAAACATCATACCATATGCATACTATATTAAGTGTTAAGTCATACATTAAAATAATAAGAACAAGCATGTCAAGGATCAAAATCAATTCTTTTCAAATAAACTCCTCCTATTTAAATATTATCTTGCATTGATTTCATCCTTAAATTATGTTTTCAAGTGATAAAAAAGACTTGATTCTTCTTATATACTTTCATTTACTTTGTCTTTCATTTTTACTTTCTTATGCTCTATACTCTATTTGCTCCCTATCCGGTGGAGTTGGGAAGGGGCACGAGGTACTACCACTAGCCTCCCTCTTGTGCCGTCCCTAATATGCCCTACACCGAATAGTTGGGTCAAATAGTGCCGGGTACTACCACTAGCCTCCCCATTGGCACCATCCCTATGATGAGCAATATAGAAAGGTTAAAATATTTGCTTCAAACTCTCCCTGTTTGAGTGTAATTAATTATAGATTTTATCCCTTCCAAATGTGCCGAATATATTATGCTTGTTTTGCTTTTCCTTAAGATTGAAGTACTTGCCTTTGCTCAGATTTTTCATCTCTTGAACAATGTCCATTTTCTTTTCTTTATCTCTCTCCCTTTTTGTCATTCTCAAGTAATTTACATGAAAGAGTAGAATGAAGAGATAATCTTATGTATCATATAGATGTATATTATGCAAACAACATTTTCATTGTGCTCAAGAATTCATAACTTCTCACAAGTTATTTTACATCAAAATTTTAAGCATATACTTGTGTATTTCATGGTTATGACATAGGCAAAGATATATTTTAGTTTGGGCAAACCATGAAATAATTTCTAAAAGTATAAGTCAGTCAATACACATATAGACATGATATCAAAAATTAATAATTAAAGAATTTAATCATGCCATAATAGGATTTAAGTTATTGACTTTGCTCAATTAATTTGTGAGAAAGGTATCTAAAATTACCTATTCATTATATGTTCTTCAAGCCAAACTAGATTTCTTATGTGTGAACTTTTGGCTGAAGAAGATCCTCTCTCTTGTTTGCATGTGAATGTTTAGTGTATCTTACATGAAGATATCCTTCAAGTTGAAATTTCTCATTTTTCTTTCTTGAAGGAAGGTCATTAGTTTCTTTAAGATACAAAGCATTCATCCAACATATATATATTTTTTAATTAGATGACTCAATATGAGATATGACAATAGTTGCATGTTGAGTCACTTTACTCAAGAGATTGCCTAAATATAAGCAAGCACATATCATTTGAACTAAAGAGATAGATTCATTAACCAAGATAGTTCAAGTCAATTTAGTTTAGATTCTATTTGCTTAAGATAATTATCAATAAGATATGTTAACTATGTTTTAATCAATTTATCTTAAACATTTGTTTCTATCAAAATTCAGATTATGATTTATTTGTTATCAATAAAATATGATTAATTAAAGTTAGATTGAAGTCTTGCACACGGTCACATAATGAGCATACAATCTGGTCTACTAGCTGTATGATAAAATAATTATTCTATCATGCTTCAATACAGCTTTAACACAATAGATCTACTTTGCTCATCCTTTTCAAACTCTACAAGATGGGGTCATAGATATACCTTCTTCATGCCAATCTTCTATAAGAGTTTTCTTGTGGACTAATGTTGGTCAATGAAGATCCCCTTTCCTGTTTGTCTTAATTTGGAGTTTGAGAGAAGATGTTAATTCATTCATCATACATATTTCAAACTCACCTTGTATGAGCTTAGTAAAAATATAAATCTTCATTAGTAGAACCAAAAATAATGTCACAAATTCTTCCTTTTGATACATAGATTTATCATTATTACTTTCTATCAAAAAGGTTGCTTAAGCTTTTATATCATGCTTTTGATGCTTGTTTCAAATCATATAATGCTTTATCATATTTGTAATGAGTGTTTTCAAATATGGTGGTTATCTAACATATATAAAGTAAGCACATAGGAGTCCATTCTACACACTCATTTGATAGGATATAACGTTTATAAAGCAAACAAATGATAAAGGTGATTTTTACTTCTAATCATGCAAGAATCTTATCAAGATCTATTTCATCTTTTCTTGATTTAATCTTTTAGTAGTCATCATTAAGTGTATATCTGAAAAATCCAATTTGGTTCTAATTAACAAGTTTTTCAGATTGTTATATGTAAAAGATTTAACCATATAATTTGATTTTAGTATTTTGATAATAGATCATTAGTCTCATAAAGAATAAAATGAATTGATACTTCTACATCTAGAATTTTTCATGAATGTTCTATATGCATTGCTAGATGAATGATATCCAAGGATAGAAATATCTTTATTAGATTTGGCATTATTTTTCAAGAGAACATATCAAGCATAACATGTACGACTGAAAAATATGAGAGATACGCAATAGTTCGTTTTCTATTTTTCAGAAGATCAAAAGAAGTTTTCATCAAAGATAGATCTAATAGAAGTCATATGTATGACAAGCAGTGATGATAGTTTTTAAAAATCATTTTAAGTAGATGACTATCATACAACATTGCCTTTTTCAATTCTTCAAAGATTCTATTAATCCTATTTTACCTATAGTGTTCTTGGTGCAGAAAGAATTGTATTCAATATTATTTTCTGTGCACAACTTAACACAAAAATTTGTTTTCAAAACTATGCCGTGATTCATAGTTTGCAAACCTTTATCATTTGATCGCTTTTTGTGAGTTTGTGCCAATGCAGAAAATATTTCAATTTGAGTGCCAAGAACAAGGCTAATGTAAGCTTTTGAAAAATTAGTGTTGGAAACAACATCTCTAGATTTAGAAATTATTTTTGTTTGTTTCCTTAGTTAGCATGCATAGTAAAACTTTGACCTTTAAGAGGATAATCTAAGTAAGCCTATGGCAAGGTCTTTTGAGATTAAGTACATACTAGCATGAGCTGATTTCATATGCCAAATATGGTTTCTTTAATCTTGGTATTCATAGTGCATATATTCAAAAGCATACCAAGTACACATTATCATATCTATGATCAATAAACAATAATGCCATAGATAAAAACTCTCAATTAAGCATATAGAGAATTCATAGAGTTATTCTTAATAAGTTGATTAATCATTTAGCACCTTATCCAATAGTGAGTAAAATGAAATGATTTGATTATATTTCCAAAAGTATTTTCTATATCACAAAATTGATCACTACTAGCAAATCATATCAAATACTAAAGCACAAATAATAATGAAATGCAAGAATTACTGATTTCCTTATTATTATTATTATTATTATTTTTATTTAAAATTACTTTTCATAAGTATGTTTTAAGTTTCAGTGTGTCTAGAACACCCACTTGTATGAGTTTATTTGTTCCATGGGTATCTTGGCACATCTATGTCTACATCCTCATATTTTCATTTTGGGTACCCAAGCTTGCTTGGGTCCTTGAGAGTTAGGACATATGGTTCCTTTTGGAACCCAAATCTGTTTAATAGTAATAATTTTACCATTTGATTTAATTGTGTTAGAATGATGGAAAAAGTTGTTATGCCCATTCTTTTCATGTTTGAGATAAGTTATCTTATTTAATGGTTTGCATGGTGAATTGATAACCTTTTTCTCTAGAGGTTTATTGTTAAGTAAAGGAGTCAAGCCAAGTTTTGATTTATCATAGGCAACATATTGGCTTTCAAACATCATTTTCAATCGTTCTGAGCTTACGGTGAATTTGTTAATAAAAGATTTTAATTGATTAATTTCTTTACTTAAGTTTTGATTTTCTCTAATTAAGCTATGATTTTTCTGAATTAATTCTTCTGAAAATGACCTTAAGCTTTCATTTTCAGAATTTAGTTTCTCTTGTATTTCATCATTAGAATTTCTTTCTTTTGAAATTTTCAGATTTAGTTTCTTAAGATTTTTATTCTTTACAGCTAATTTTCTACATTCACTATACAAATCGTGAAAAGCATTTAATAATTCATCATAAGAGAATTCGTCTTGAAAATCATTTGAGGTAAAAGTAGATTCAGATTTTACCTTGTCTTCCTGTGCCATAAAGCACAAGTCCGTTACCTCTTGTAGTTTCTTGGAGCTAATATCATCATTGTTGCTCCTAACTTTTATTTTCTGGCTTGACTCTTTCTTGGTCAAGGCTTTCTTCCTTTTTATCTCTTTCTTCCTTTCTTCTTGCTTCCTCTTTTTCTTTGTCTTTAGGAAGCTGATTTGCCTCGGAGTCGACTCAGACCTTATTGGAGTCGACTCGACTAACTTGGGAGTCGACTCTGAGCTACTTGGAGTCGACTCGACTGAGGAAGATTCATCACCCTTTTCTGCAGTCTCATTGTTAGTATATAATTGAAGCATATGAGAGCTAATCTGAGATTTACCATAAATATTTTCTAAAGTATCCCAGATCTCCTTAGCAGATAGGCATGCAGAAATTTCATTAAACTTTGTTTCTTGAATAGCACAATATAATATGTTCATAGCATTAGCATTTAATTGTGCTAAGTCCTTCTCATTAATATGAGAGAGTGTGTGAAGGTCATTTATTATGATTTTCCATAGATAATAGTTTTGTGATTGAATGAAAATGCGCATGCGTATTTTCCGATGTGGGTAGTTTATACCATTAAACAGTGGAGGTGTATCAATTGATTGTCCTTCTCCTAGAAAACTATCTATTTGAGTTGTCATGATCTTTGGCTCTAGTCGGTTAAGACTACAAATAATATTTGAGCACCTGCTCTGATACCACTTGTTGCCCAGTAGATACAAGCCAAGAGGGGGGGTGAATTGGGTCTTTTAAAACTTTTATGCTACTTCTAAAACTTTATGATTAACTATGCTAAGTTGTATAGATGCACAGTGAAAGTTAAACTTAGCAAGGGTTTGATGTATAGACTTCGACTTGATTAAATATGCTTGCAACTAAAGAATGTGCGGATAAGAATTAAGCAAGCAATTTATCTAAGTAAGTAAGTGTGTTAGTTAGACAATAACTAGAGGCATTACAAACACAAAGGACATATAGTGGTTCGGTGCACCCCAGCACCTACATCCACTCCCCAAGACCTCTTGGGAATTTCACTATAATCCTACCGATTACAGCCGGTTGTTTTACAAGCTCACAACCCAACTTGTTGTTTTACGAGCGCACAACGAACTCGGTCGGTTTTCCCAGGCTCACCGACTAGAACCTCCCCGATTGTTTTCCCGGGCTCACAATCAAACCCTTACACGTTGGTTTTACCCTCGGCTCACCAACAAACCTAAACCCCGTTGGTTTTCCCTTTGGCTCACCAACAAACCTTAATCCCGTTGGTTTTCCCTTTGGCTCACCAACAAACCTTACACCGTTGGTTTTCCCTTTGGCTCACCAACAAACCTTTAACCCCTTGATTCAATCCCTTGATTGAATCAAGTTACAAGATATTAAAACAAAGAATAAAAACAAATCAAAGCTTCTTAAACAAGCAGATATGACAATATAAACAAATAGAGTAAAGAGAAGCCCTCAAACGAGTTTTGAAGATGGAGGAGCTCGGCTTCTTCTTTACTTGATCCTCCTCTGATTTGGCATGAAGTAGAGGATCCCCGAGGCAGCACACGGATGGAGAGGAAGCTTTCGGATTCACTTGGATGCTCTTCTTCTCTCTATTTCGTTTTGGATGGCCCTTTTGTGCTTATGGAAGATTTCCTTTGTAATCTCTTTGAGATCTCTTTCCTAGATGATCTCTCCCACTTCCATAAGTTCTCTCCTAGCTCTCTTCTTGTTTTTATAGCTTTTGATAACGTGGAAACAAGAATATAGCCGTTAGAGACAAAAATAGAGCCGTTGGAACCAGTCTGCACCTCCTGACAATATGACCGTTGGGATCGGAGTCGACTCGCGCGATCAGGAGTCGGCTCGCCTGTTGCAGGAGTCGGCTCGTGTTTTACCGGAGACGACTCGCCCACTGTTCCAAATTTGAATTAATGTGCTTGCCTCGACTGGGAGTCGACTCGTCTTAACCTGGAGTCGACTCGCCAACTTCTGGAGCTGACTTGGCAATTTCGGAGTCGGCTCATCCACTGAAGTCCGTGGATCCAATTTTGAATTTTGTCCTCTCGAGTCGACTCGACTGTCCTGGGAGTCGACTCGAATCTCAGAGCCCGAACTCCCGATCCTCTGTCTTTTGGCTCGTCCAGTCTTGGAGTCGACTCGAACTTCCTTGGAGTCGACTCGGCTCTCAGTTTGCGAAACACAGCCTTCTGCCATCTTGGTGTAGCGCTGCCTTGGAGTCGACTCGAGCTGTCTGGGAGTCGACTCGAATCTCAGAGGCAGTAACTTGGTTTTCTGTCTGTTGATGGTCGCGGAGTCTCGGAGTCGACTCGTGCAATGCGGGAGTCGACTCGAATCTCAGAGTCCCAAAAATGCTCTCTGACTTTTTCTTTGTGTTCCGCTGAGAGTCGACTCTTGCTTTCTTTGGAGTCGACCTACCAACCATCGGAGTCGACTCGCGTTCCACTGGAGTCGACTCGAATCTCAGACCCGAAAACTGCTCTCTGACTTTTCTGCCTGTGACTCCTAGGAGTCGACTCATATTTCTCCGGAGTCGACTCATACTTCTCCGGAGTCGACTCGAATTCCACTGGAGTCGACTCGAAGACTGTTCTTTTGAATTTTTCTTTTGATTTTACTCCTCCAATTTGAATCCTTTGAACTTTAAACTTGGGCCAATAAATTGTAGCTTTCTTCCAACTTGAGAGCATTGGAGGCCTTCTTGTGTTCTTCCAACTTGCTATGTTCCTTGCAAAATAAATATCTTTCTCCTTGCAACATAAACATTAGTATCTATACTTCAAGGTTTTGTGATCATCAAAATCAATCTATGAATCAATCTTTGGGTCATCACCCACAGATTCAGCCATGCGGCAGGTATTGATCCAGCACTTCCATGATACTCCTTTTGCTGGACACGAGGGATTTTTCAGGACTTACAAGAGGCTGAGCCAAAGCTGTACGTGGGTAGGCATGAAGGCAGCGGTCAGAGCTTATGTCCAGCAATGCGATGTGTGCCAAAGGGCGAAGGCGGATTCACTGCGACCTGCGGGTCTACTTCAGCCTTTACCGATTCCTGATCAGGTTTGGGAGGATGTGTCGATGGACTTCATTGAGGGGCTGCCATTAGTTCGAGGGTACTCAGTGATCATGGTCGATGTGGACCGCCTCAGCAAGTATGCCCACTTTTCGGCGCTCGCACATCCATTTTCTGCTCGACGGGTGGCAGAGGTCTACATACGGGACATTGCTCGATTACATGGTATGCCTCGGACTATTGTTTCTGATCGTGACCGCATTTTTGTTAGCGCATTCTGGCAGGCTTACTTCAAACAGCAAGGGACGAAGCTTGCCATGAGCTCGGCTTACCACCCTCAGACCGATGGGCAGACGGAGGTGGTAAACCGATGCATCGAGCAGTACTTGCGTTGTATGATTGGTGATCGGCCCCAAGAGTGGCTTTCTTATTTACCTTGGGCCGAGTATTCGTACAACACCGCTTTCCACTCAGCCATAGGGATGACACCCTTTGAGGCGGTGTATGGACGAGTACCACCGACGCTGCGAGTTTATGATCCACTGTCACATGCGGACCGGACAGAGGCAGATTTTGAGCTCTTAGACCGCGATGCTACCTTACGGCGGTTAAAGTTCCACATAACGACTGCGCAGAACAGGATGAAGCAGCTGCATGATCGGAAGCACAGAGATCCAGTATACGAGGTGGGCGACTGGGTATACGTCAAGGTGCAGCCTTATCGACAGTTGACACTGCGGCCCATGGCGAACCAGAAGCTCTCTCATCGCTTCTATGGGCCCTTTCAGATAATGGAGCGCATTGGACCCGTGGCGTATCGCTTGGACTTGCCGACTACATCGAGAGTTCACCCGGTATTCCACGTGTCGCTTTTGAGGGCCCGGCTTGGACCCAAGATATCTGTCGGCCCAATCATACATGAGCCACCGGAGGACGAGGTAGTGGAGCCGGTTCGAGTGCTGGCGAAGCGCAGAATACGAGTAGAAGGACGACTGGAAATCTAGATACTAGTGGAGTGGCTGGGGAGAGCAGCAGACCAGGCCACATGGGAGTTTGAGACTGAGATACTTGATCGTTTTCCTGACTTCCGACCTTGAGGACAAGGTTAAGGGAAGCGTGGTGGAGTGATGCGGTTGGATCCACTAGACCGCCTCGGACTTAATCATTTGGTTATTTTTGCTTTTGAGTCCTTGATGTTAATTTTATTTCAGCATAGCATTGCTCGGGTTAGCCGACTTGGCCTTTATTAGAGTCGCTTTGGGTTTAGTTATTTCTTGAATTCAATTAGATCAAGTCAAGTTAAGGGGTCAGGTAGCCACCTATAAATAGATGTGGTGAGCACCTATTTCAGTATGCAAAAATTAATTGAAAGGCTTTTGCCCTAGCTCTCTTCCCTTCTCTCTTCTCTTCTTGCGACGCCTTCCCCCTCTCCCTAGGCCACCGTCCAAGGCCGCCGCCCCCTCCTTCATCCGGCTGCACCACCTCTGTCCCGAGAGGCCAGCCACCTCCTCCCTCTTCTTCCTCTCCTCCTTGATCCCTTCCAGCTTCTACAAACAACTCCATCCCGTTGGATTATCAGCCCGTCCTTTTCTGCGCAGTCATCAGTCGGAGGCTGATATCTTAAGATCCCGACGTCCTCTCTAGACCCACGACCTACTGCTGGAAAGCTAACGCGGAGATCTACAACATATCCAAAATTAAGATCGATCTGATGGATGGATCTTTAGAAATCGTGTCTGCAATTAGGTCGGAACTACCCTTCCAAAAATCAAGAAGAGTCAAGAATCTTGGGATACGGATCAAATTCTATCGGATCGCATCAATTAATACAATTATTTTAAGCATAAATAATTTAAACATTCATTGAACCTAGGTCTGATATCATTGAAAGTAACCCTTGCGGGCTGCATGCATTTATTTTTCAAAAATTACAGCAAAAGTATTTAAAAATTAAACTATTTAATTTTCATGCATGCTAGAGATCAGATCTCTAAAACAAAAATAAGAACCATGATTTAAATATTTATGTAAAGCATGAAACAATGATTGTATGTCTAACATACAATTCTGAAATTTTGGCAACCCTACAATTTCAACAATCATATTTAAGATATAATCTTAACTTTAATGAGATCAAATCTCATACCTGATTTCTTGAAGGTTTTGAATGGCTCCTTGATCATGCTTTGCAGCCTCACACACGTCCGGCCTCTATAGATTGTCCACACAAAGCCCTAGGTAGATTGTCTTCCACGGGAGTGCTAGCTCACGCAGGAACGCTGTAATGGCCGAAGCTTTCTCCTTCTAAACAATCAACCTTTGATTGTTCTTCAAGAAGATGGAGGATGGACATGAGGAAGAAGGAGAAAAAGGGATGGAGTCCCTCAGAGAATTTTTTCAGAATTTTTTGAAACCTCTAAATATTGTATATATTGAATCCTAGGCGTGAGGGTCTTTTATAGCTAAAAGACCCCCCACGCCTCACACCTAATTTAGCCAAATAATTTGGCTGATAAAATTTCCAAAAAAATTTGGTGATTTGGTAGCTAAGAGGAGATAAACATATCCAAATTTCGTGCATTTTGGATTCCTAAAATATAGGAATTCATGCATCTAAAGTTCAGCCGCAGACCACCCTATTTCATGCGCCATGCAATCCCTACAAATTAGGAAATTCATATAAATCTTTTTAGAAATATTTGAGGCATATTTTTATAAAAATATAGCCCCATGCCTCGTCTCTTCTCATGCCAATTTTTGGCAAAAAATAAAGAGGATAGGCATGGAAAATCTTGGTGATAAATCAAGGTGTCATTCTTCTCCAAAAAAGATAAGGATGGGTTCCTAAAATTTAGAAATTTTTTTTCTTATCCAATTATGATTATTTGGACTCATAATCCTCATAAAATAAGGTCTTCTAATTGATTTGGGTCAAACCCAATCCAATTGGGTCAAGTTCCATCAACTAGGCCAAGCTTAATCTACTTGGGTTGAACCCAATCCAATTAGGTCAAACCCTGATGTAGCCAAAATTGAATCCTATTCAATTTGGCTCAACCTAAGCCCAATTACTCAATCAAATTGAGTTCATTAGCAATCTAATTGCTAATTAATTCTTCAATAATTTAATAATTATTTTAATGCAACTTTTGCTTAGAATAATTTGTCAATCGAATTGACCAAATTACCCCTGAATGATTCTTAATCATCAATCAGCCATTTGATCAATCTAGAAACTTCTATGCTTGTGACCCATAGGTTAGAACCTAAGCCGGTAGCACAAGAACAACATCTTGTACTAATCGAAATAACCATCTGTAATGGTACCCGATGTCCGGATAGGCCGAATGATTGCAAAGCAACATTCAAGAACCCTTGAACTATGGTTACCGTATAATTCATTCCTATGACTCCAAATGTTTAGGACGACTTCAGAGTTCACTGTCAACTCTTTAATCAGTTCATCCATAATGTGTTTCAATTTTACAAATCCTACGACTCTTCATAAGGATTATTCTGGCCAAGGTTTTTTTAAATTAAACACAAGGGCATTATCTCCTATCACCAAGAGGGGTCAATTCCATTTTGACTCACACACTGACTTCGCAAGTACTTGATTGCACCCAGTAACCTTCCATCACTGAATTAGAAACTCAGATAGTCCGGTACTAAAGTACAGTGAGTTGCTTGCTGGTCACCATGGTGATCTCAGATCGGAGGGATAAATATATCCATATCCACTCGGAACATCTCTTGACAGTAGAGCATTCCGGAACTGGTCACATTCAGTGAAATATACTCCTACACTTCACCTGTGTGGCATATTAGTGTCTCTACTCTTCTTGGTTAAGAGAACAACCAACGATATGGCATACAACGACCTATTCTTGATAATGTTATTGTCCTAGTAATAGCATGTTGTTTGGTTGCGAACTGGTTGAAAGACTCGTAGACAAATTCTTCTTTATCTCTTAAAAGAGTCCTAAGGACTTCATCACATCACAAGAGTTCAAAAAGATGTATAGAATATATGCGATGAATAATGCCAAAAAATCTTTTATTAATTCATTAATTCATATACAATTCAATCATCAACAGGCCGACAATTGACTTTTAGGATACAATTCCCAACACCTTCGTCACGCTGGTTCCGTACAAACTGGTTGAGTATTCTGCGGCGGATGAGTGCTTCAATCTCATCTCAGAGCTGGAAGCACTCCTCGGTGTCGTGGCCGTGATCTCGGTGGAAGCGAGAGTACTTCCTAGAGCGTTGCCAAGCTTCCGACTCTCGCATTGGTGGTGGAGTCTGGAGATAGCCTCGGCCTTCTATCTCCATGCGAATCTCGGACCGAGTAGCAGTGAGGGGAGTATAGTTTCCATACCTCCCTGGTGGTGTTCTCTACGGAGGTGGTGATCTCGGTCGGGGCCGTGGTCTCGAGTGAGGCAGGGAGGTGATCGGCTCCTCAAGCAGTTGCATTCCTCGTGACGCCTCTTCTGCCCCTTTGAGGGTCATTCGGTGGCGTCTCACCGAGAAGCCATGGCCTCTTCGGCCTTTGTGTACTTCCGAGCTTGAGCCAGCATCTCCGTGAAGTCGGCATGGAAATTCTTCTCAATGGAGAAGAGAAACTTGTAAGTACGAGCTGCCGTCTTCAATGCCGACATGGTGATTGACTGATCGAGCTCGCGGACCTCCCAAGTAGTGGCAATGAAGCGGTCGATGTAGTCTTTCAGGGATTTTCGTTCCTTCTTCTTGATATCGAGAATAGAATCCGACGTTCGCTGTTGGCGCCGACTGGCGGCGAAATTGGCCGCAAACTGCCTGCCGAGCTGCTCGAAGGACAACATGGTGCTTGGCTTTAGTCCGGAGAACCAAAGCCGGGCCGTTCCTCGGAGGGTTACGGGGAAAACCTTGCACAGCAAAGCCTCCGAGGATCCTTGCAATGCCATGAGGGCTCTATAACTCTCCAGATGATCCAGGGGATCGGTGGTCCCGTTGTAGGGTTCTATCTGGGGCATCTTAAATCTTGGTGGGATCAGCTCGTCCTCGATTAGGCGGAAGAAAGGCGACCTGGTAGTGAATTCAGGGTCGCCCTCGCACCTGATTCTTTGATCCTGAAGCGCCTCGATTTGCCACTCGAGTTCTTCGATCTTTTTGTCGAGTTCTCCGCCTTAGGAGGTCGCCATGGTGGTCTGTTCCGGTACCGATTGACCCGGGGTCAATTCGGCTTCCGATGGCTGTGACTTTCTATCCTGGTGACTCCTTAGCGGCTCTTTCCGGGGAGACGCTCGGGTAGAACCTTGGTGACGACGCCGTTGTCCATTGTTGATCCTTGAAGAGTCATGGGGATCCCGGCCTTGGGACACGGGCCCATCTGGAAGAAGTGCCGATCAAACGTGAACCTATGGAGGCGGCACAGGAGGGGCCTCTACTTGTTGCAGGCCTTGGACTGCTGTTGCTAGTGCCTGGACTTGCTGCACTAGCATGTTAAATTGCTCAAGTTGGATCTGCAGAACTTGATCTACCGAAAGCCTCGGTGGTGGGTTCTGGACTAAGCGGCTAGGACTTGGTGCATGTTGCCGGGAGGCATTGGAGGCTTCTCTGCTCCTTAGTCTCATGATCACGACTCGGGCCCTTCCTCTAGCGGCAACTGTTGCTGAAAATTGGAACCGGGGGTGACCACGGACTGAGGAGGAGCTCCAGCTGTGGTGCAGTGGCGAATGGTTGTCTCCGGCGGACCTGCAAGAAGCCTTTGGCCAGGGGTTCCGACGAAGGCCCTCCGATGTTTAAGTCAGAGAGGGGCTTTGAATAGAGAGAAAGAATGGAGATGTGTTTTTGGGCCGGAGAGAAGATCCAGAGAGAGCCCCCCCGCCTCGCCAGCGCTCCCCCCTCTTTATAGGAGGTGGTGTGGCGGTTACTTACCTTTGATTGCGATTGCGCAGATCTCGGATTAAATGGTTTACCTTAGATGATGCAAGATTTCAGGCTAGCTGGCGATCGGTTGAGATTGTGAGAATTCGAATATTGACAGCCGTCATGGCGAAGATTGCAGGATTCAATCCCGGATATGGAGGACTTGATTTTCGGTGGAGTGGGGGTCGGTTTATCCCTTTGACTAGGCTTTATTGGCCTTGAGGTCGATCGAGCTTAACTCAGCCGAGACCATGCCTGCCGAGGTCAGGCCTGCCAAGGTCGTGACTGCTGGGTCATTCATGCCGAGGTCGTGGGCGCTAAGGTCATGACTACCGAGAGTGTGCTCGTCGTTATCACGCTCGCCACCGGATTTCGGTGCTTTGACCAAGTGCTCCGGGTGATCCACTTTTTCCCCAACACCAAGAAAACCATACAAGGGGCTAGCGGTTTTAGCAAACACCTACTTGTTCCTAGATAGGAATTTATTATAGGTTCAATAAGTACCTAGAGAAACCCTAGAAAAATAAGAAAAAGAGAATTGCAATATCAGCCTCCATTAGAAGAAATAAACCTAAAGAAAAATCTACCAACAGCCACACAAACCCTACATCAAACTAGATTGCAAAGACATTGGTTAGAAGATTAAAATCATCTAACAACAAACTGACTATCCACAATAAAGATCGATAATAAAATTGCTTTAGGCCAAAACTGCATGGATTTACTCTTCAGAATGTGAACTCATGAATTATGAAACATCAGTAAAAAAAAGCATGAAATAACACCTCATAGAGTGAGCTAGGCATTTTCAAAGCAGAACCTTCATAGCATCAGTCCTTTGAAAGAAGCTGGAATATTAGCTCATCTTAAATATATTACAATGCAAAACAATATACTGACGTTGACAAACATTTGCTTACTACCTCACAAACTATGTTGAACGTCAATTAGAAAACATTTCCAGCTATCTTCAAATGAAGTCAAAGTTGAAAGAGTCTACAAGCATCAAAGGCCAAATATCATCACCACAGGCAAAGTTTTCTGTCATATGATTTAAATTTTCTTCTACGGCCTTTGAGGAGTTCTCCACAACATGAGAACCAGCATACTGCTTTTCAAAATTATTAACTGAGGACTGCTTTGCATTTATTACTGCTTGATCCATAGTTGCATCATTTCTTGTATTCTCCAAAACCAAAAGAGTTTTTTCTTCACTTGTATTATGCTGCTGTTCAGGATCAGTGATTGAGAACTGCTTTGCACTCGTTGCTTCTCCATCAACATAAGCATCATTTGTCATTGTATTCGTTGAGACCAGATGAGCATGTTGCTCACTTGCATTACACTGAATTGCATCATTATAACTTGGGTCATTCCCAGGCAATCCAATGTCAGTATATCCAGATACCATGTAAGGAAAGTTGCCATCACTATCAGATATTTGGGCCATATCATTTAGTAGTTGTGGTGGCTGATGGATTTCTCTACAAGATTCTGAGACTTGAATACCGCAATTAACTTGTTGCATCTTGGTACTTTCTCCAAAGGATGATGAGAATTGAATATCAGTATTTAGTTGTTGGGTTTGAATGGCTGCTTCAAATGAAGTAGGAATCGCACCTCCAAACCCCATAAAGTAGTTTGTGCTAGTGGCAAGGGAGCTTGTTGACTGTAAAACTGGCATCTCTCCAGTCAGTCCAAAATTTGAAGCTAGTTGGTTTTGGCTTGCATTTGTATTTTGATGAAGCAGATTGTCATTGTGAGATTGAATGGAGCTCAGATTAGGAACTGGAGGTTTCAGGGTGAAGCTATTTAAAAGTCCTTGTGCAGTCAAAAGCCCATATTGATTGGAAACTTGTTTAAACTGAGCCATTTCAGTGCCCGGTCTTAACATGGTAGGAATCGGTGAGCTGAATGGTTCATTCTTTTGTTTTAAACGATGCTTCTGCATTTGGGAAAAGAGATAGTCACAATTCAATAATAGGAAGAGCACGAACATTATGTTTTTTTGGAATATAAGGAAGAAAATTGAGCTTTGAATAGAATTAGTAACTTATGGTAGGATATCTGCAAGAGCAAGCTTTTCTTAACTACAATAACTTTTATAACTATAAATGACAACTTTCATCATTTATCAGTTTGAATGGTATATCAACTACAAGATTGGACCCATGTAAAAGACAATGCAAACGACAAATTTCACCTTTTACAATTAGTTCAATGACAGAGAAGATGTTATCATTTCCATATGTCCCTTCAGAAAAATCTTTGATTCAACTTTAGAAATATAGAGGAAAGGACTACAAGGCAAAGGATAAGGATAAATAGAAAGAAAATTGTATTATTTGTAACATGGTACGCTCGTACCATGCCATAGCAGTTCAACACCGTTACTCAGTATGGGGGCGTACCTGAAAGGTTCTAGCATGCTATAATGGGCAGCGGAAGCTAGGAATTTTAAAAATTTCTTGATAAAGTTGCTTAACATAAAATCCTTATAAGCCAAGATCACCTTAATGGAAGCAATCAAATAATATAATATAAATGCAGAAATAGAAGAATACCTCTAACGCTAATCCAATGTGCAGAATTTCCACTAGGTGCCCAAGTGTTCACCCTCCAACATTGATCCACACGAAAACTTGATTTAAGTCTTAAGCTCCAAAAACTTTGATCCTTAATGCAGAATTCTTCTAAAGAACTCTAATGGCTTGCTTTCCTTTCTTTCTATTTTTCTTTAACCTTCTAAAATCACTTCTAATCCTTTTGTCCTAAAGAAGACCACCTTGTCTTAGCTTAGGACACACTAGAAGCAATACTAGAAAGAAAGAAACTAATGTAAGAAAGAAAGAAGAGAGGAGTGGGGTGGAGTTGGAATGATGAAACCCATGGAGTGCTAGCCTATTTATAATAGGTGTAGGGATGCATCTCCAAGGGATGCATCCCATCCACACATCCTCTCATGAAAGAGCATCATCTAAAGGGCCATATCAAATAAGAGGAGGTGCAGATCAAGTGAAGAGGTGTATCAAATGATATGTCCTTTCATGTGGTGCCATATTTTGACCAAGTCAACATTACATGCTAATCACATGTCCATCACGCCTCACCTCTTGATCTTTCATGATGATGATCCAAGGGCTCCAATGCAAGGCGCCATTCACTTGACCCATTATGTCTTCATCCAATGGTGGGATTAAGATCCAATGGTCAATTATGATAGTTATCCTCTAATCCAATCCAATTGGGTTAAACCAACTCTCCATTATGTCTTCATCCAACAGTAGATCAAGATCTAATGGTCTAAATTGAATGATTTATTAAATCTAATCCAATTAGACTCAAACCAAGCCAATTAGGTGCCAACTCTTGTGAAGGAAAAATATCCCGCAAAATCCGATAAAATCGGATGCCAGGTCAGAAAATCAGTTTTAAAATTTTATCTATTTATTTATAACAAGTATAAATAAATAACATAACTATATTATGTTTACCATACCTCAATCCCGCAGCGGAAGATGGTCAAGGTACTCAGGAACAGAATCTGGTACAGGGCCAAGTGCTGGATCAGATACTGGATCAGATGCAAGATCTGGTACTGGATCGGAAACTGGATCTGGAACTGGATCTGGTGCCGGATCTGGTACTGATGGATCTGGTGCAATGCAAGGCCCGGATGTACGGACCCTCTACTTCACACGCACGCCAAGAAATGCAGGAAGGTAGGATGATGTCTGTATAGTGCAAAAACCCTTTTGCAAATAAACCCTTGGAAGAAAAGAATTTCAAAAATTCTTTCTTCCCTTTTTTTTTTTTCTTTTTTTCTTTCTTTTCCTCTTTCTTCCCGTTTCCTTTTCCTCTTTCTTCCCGTTTCCTTTTCCTCTCTTTTCAAGCTACTCAAAAGATCACGAATCTCCCCTCTCCCCAGATCAAATCTCTAGCAAAGAATGAAGAGAACCCCAGCCTATTTATAGGCAAAGAAAAGGCTGAACCAGGGAAGAGAAAACGGCAAAAGGGAAGAGTGAACGCCAAACGTTTCACGATTTTATTGAATTTTTGAACCGTTTGATTTCAATTAAATCAGTCCTATGTTAAAGAGGTTTCAAAACCGAAGAGACACGTCTCTTCGGATCTTCAAATGGTAGCCGAAAGAGGGAAGATCAAGCGCCCTATGATGAGTTCGGAAGAAGAAGGAAAAAGCGGTCCACGGGAGATGATATGCAGAGAAATCGGTCCATGGACCGAGGAAGAAACCAGAACAACCCGTGTCATTAAATTTGAGGGGCAAAAACGTAAATTTTCAGACTTGACTTAAATGGGTTAATTCAAATGGGCTGAATCAAATGGGTTTGGGTCCATCATTGGTTCTAAACCAAATTGAAGACCAATTTGAAAGATTTTGGATCCGGAAAAATTCCACATGAATCTGATTCATGTGAACTCCAATTAGTTCAATTTTCGGATCAATCCAAGTCACACTTGGACTAGAATAAATATGGAATAAATTCTAATAAAATCATCATGAAACCCAATTACATTCATTTGAATCCAATTCAAAAACAAACTCAACAAATGAGTCCAAATCAATTTCAATTACATTAATTGAAACTTGATTAAGCCAGAATACAGACATAATTAAATACACATCCATGAAATTCAGTATGTACCTCATGTTCAGTGCTAGCTGAACATAGACAAAATCAAATCTCAAATGATCCACAATTTAATTCTCAATTAAATTGGATCAAGTCCTTCCTACTTAACTTGACTTATGTGCGTGACTCCGATAGGTTCGAACACTAAGCCGGTAGTACATGGACTACTCCATACACTAATCGAGGTGACCATCTAGCAATGATACCCGACGTCCGGATAGGTCGAATATGCAAAGCAACATTCAAGAACCTAGACGTATGGTTGTTGCATAATTCATCCCTATGACCTTCGATGCTCAAGATGACCTTAGAGAGGACTGTCGACCTCTGGGTCCGGTCATCCATAGTGTATTTCAAATAATCAAATCAAGTGACCTATCACTTGGTTTACCCTGGCCAAGGTTTTACTGAATTGAAATACAGTGAGACATCAACTCCTAAAATCTGGAGCGGTCAATCCCATCTTGACTCATACACAGACTTCGCGAGTACTTGACTGCACCCAGCATCCTTCCGATCCCTGAATTAGAAATTCAGGTCATCCAGTGCCTAAGTACAGTGAGTTGCTTGCAAGTCACCGTGACAGTCTCAGGTCTAAGGGGTACTTATGCCCATACGTTTTACGAGCTAACTCCCGACAGTGGAGTGCTACGCAGGTGAGTCACTATTCAGTGACGATGTACTCCTACATCTCACCTGTATGCCATACAGTGTCTCCACACTCCTTGGTTTAAGAGGACAACCAACTAAATGGCACACAACGACCTATACTTGACATAGCTATCGTCCAATTGACAGCTCGTCATTTGGTCGCGAACTGGTTTAAGGACTAAATGATAAAACCTCTTTTATCCACTAAATTAGTCCTAAGGACTTCATCACAATACACAGGAGTTCAATTTGAAGATGCAACACTTGTGATAAATAGAAAATTGCCAGAATAAACTTTTATTCATTTTAATAAAACATATACATAATTCAATTTCTTACAATTAAAAAATTGGCTTTGGGACACAATTCCCAACAACTCCCACTTGAACTAAAGCCAATTTGTACAGTATCTAATACCCATCTTCGATTTGTGATAATCGAACTCCTTTACAGAAAGGGCTTTAGTGAATGGGTCAGCTAGGTTCTCCTTTCCATCGATCTTTTGAAGATTGACGTCACCTCGTTCCACGATCTCTCGTACAAGGTGGTAGCGACGCAGAATGTGCTTGGTTCTATGGTGGGACTTTGGCTCCTTTGCTTGTGCAATGGCTCCAGTATTGTCACAATACAAAAGAACTGGACCATTGATTGAGGGAGCAACACCAAGTTGATTTACAAACTTCTTGATCCAAACAGCTTCCTTTGCCGCATCTGATGCAGCAACATACTCTGCTTCGCATACGGAATCGGCTACTGAATGCTGCTTGGAACTTTTCCAGCAGACTGCTCCTCCATTCAGGGTAAACACAAATCCTGACATACTCTTACTGTCATCATGGTCTGACTGAAAACTAGAGTCTGTAAATCCCACAAGTTTTAAGTCAGATTCTCCATAGATTAACCATTGGTCCTTAGTATTTCTTAAATACTTAAGGATGGTTTTCACCACCTTCCAATGGTTCTCACCCGGATCAGACTGATACCTACTTGCTACTGCTAGTGAGTAAGCAACATCCGGTCTTGTACATGTCATGGCGTACATAATAGAACCTACTGCAGAAGCATATGGGATTCTACTCATACGCTCTCTCTCTTCGGAAGTTGTCGGACAATCTTTCTTAGAGAGAGAAATTCCTTGGCCTATCGGAAGATAGCCCTTCTTGGAATTCTCCATGTTGAACCGCTTCAACATAGTGTCGATGTACGTGGATTGGGATAATCCAAGCAACCTCTTAGATCTATCTCTATAGATTTTCATCCCTAGGATGTAGGATGCTTCTCCCAGATCCTTCATGGAGAACTGTGATGACAGCCAGAGTTTCACATTTTGTAATGCTGGAATGTCATTCCCAATTAAGAGAATGTCATCCACATATAAGACAAGGAATGTGATCACTGAACCATTAGCCCACTTGTAAACACAAGGTTCTTCTTCGTTCTTAACGAAGCCATACGTTTTGATAGTTTTATCGAAACGTATGTTCCAACTTCGAGAAGCTTGCTTAAGTCCATAAATGGACTTTTGTAGCTTGCATACTTTGGACTCGTCTGTGGATATGAAACCCTCAGGTTGTATCATATACACCTCTTCTTCTAGCTCTCCATTTAGAAAAGCTGTTTTCACATCCATTTGCCAGATTTCATAATCCATATATGCTGCTATAGCTAGCATGATCCGAATAGATTTTAGCATTGCCACAGGGGAAAAAGTCTCGTCATAATCGATACCATAACGTTGACGATACCCCTTGGCAACCAGACGGGCTTTATAGGTCTCCACCTTTCCGTCTGCGCCTCTCTTTCTTTTGAAGATCCATTTGCACCCTATGGGTTTTATCCCTTTGGGTGGATCAACTAGTGTCCATACACTATTGATTTCCATGGACTCCATTTCGGATTTCATGGCATTAAGCCACAACTCAGAGTCAGACCTCTGCATAGCATCCATATAGGTGATCGGATCCTCATTGTTCTCATCGAGCTCAATAGGATCCGCGTCATGGACCAAGAAACCGTAGTATCTATCCACTTGACGCGGCACTCTACCAGATCGCCTTAATGGTCCTTCTACACTGGGCTCCGGGTTTGATCTAATCAAAACCGATTCTGTGGGTTCAGTAGATTGTGTTAAATCTTCCACCTGCTGAACTTCACTAAGTTCAACCTTAGAGGCAACAATTCCTTCACCAAGGAATTCCTTTTCCAAAAATGTTGCCTTAAGTCTTACGAACACCTTTTGTTCATTAGGAAGGTAAAAGTAATAACCCCTAGTTTGCTTGGGGTACCCTACAAAATAACACTTATCGGACCTAGGACCAAGTTTGTCAGTTTGAGAACGTTTAACATAAGCCGGACATCCCCAAACCCTAAGGTATGAAAGTGTCGGCTTACGCCCAGTCCATATCTCATATGGAGTCTTCTCAACAGACTTACTTGGAACCTTATTTAGTATTATACACGCAGACTCTAAAGCATAACCCCAAAAAGATAGAGACAGACTAGTAAACCCCATCATGGATCGAACCATGTCTAACAGAGTTCGATTCCTCCTTTCGGATACACCATTATGCTGAGGTGTTCCTGGAGGGGTCCATTGTGAGAGAATCCCATTCTCCTCTAGATAAGTCAAGAAATCACCGGAAAGGTATTCTCCTCCTCAGTCTGACCGAAGGATCTTAATACTCTTTCCAGTCTGTTTTTCTACTTCATTACGAAATCGTTTGAACATTTCAAATGATTCCGACTTATGCTTCATCAGATAGACATACCCAAACCTGGATAGGTCATCTGTGAAGGTTATGAAGTAGGCATAATCACCTTTGGCACTTACGTTCATAGGTCCACATACATCAGTATGTATGAGGCCAAGAACATCGCTGGCTCGTTCACCCTTTCCAGAAAAAGGTGACTTGGTCATTTTACCCAGAAGACAGGATTCACAAGTTGGCAATGATTCACAATCGTTGATTTCTAAAATGCCTTGTTGGGCTAACCTGTTTATCCTGTTTTTGTTTATATGACCAAGCCGGCAATGCCATAAATAGGTTTCATTGACTTTATCTAATTTAGGGTATTTATTAGATGTGTACATTACATTCACAGGCAATGATAGAGTATAAATGCCATATTTCATTTGTCCACTGAAAATTTTAGTATCATTCAAAATGATATCACAAAATCTTTCATTTATATAAAAGGTATAACCATTCTTGGCCAAAAAGCCTACAGAGATGACATTCATCAAGAATGCTGGACAAAAGTGACAATCATCTAACATAACTACTCCAGACTCAAAAAACAACTCAATGACTCCTAAAGCTAGGACTGGAACAGATCTTCCATCACCAACATTTAGGAATCGATCGCCGTTCTTGAATCTTCTACTTACTTGAAGTCCCTGCAAAGAATTGCAAATATTAATTGGACTTCCGGTATCCAATACCCAGGTAGTAGAATCATAAACAGAAAAATTACAAGGTGTTATCATATAATTACCTTGTGCAGCAACTGTTTGCTGCATTTTCTTCTTTGGCCTGTTTGGATCAAGGGACGCTAAATAAGCCGGACAGTTCCGCTTCCAGTGACCCTGCTTCTTGCAGAAGAAGCATTCTGCCTTACTCTGATCAGATTTCCGCTTCATAGTCTGTTTGGGCTTAGAGACCCCAGCACGAGCTTTCTGCACCTTCTTCTTCTTTCCTTTCTTAAAGGAAGAAAGTCCTGCAGAAGTCCCACCTACCACATTCACCGACTCCTTTTTGAGTTGGTGATCCTTCTCATAGGTCTGCAGTAATCCTAGCAAACCATGATAGGATACTTCAGGTTTAGTCATTCTATAATGACTAAGGAAGGTCAGGTAGGACTTAGGAAGTGAATTCAAAATGGCATCCTTGCCCAATTGCTCATGCAAAGGAAAGCCAAGTTTACTTAGGCGATCAATTTGTTCGACCATGTACAATACATGATCGGTGACCGATGCCCCTTCCCTCATGCGGGCATTGAATATAGCGCAGGAGGTCTTATGTCGTTCAACATCATCAGGTGTACCGAAAGACTCCTTCAACATTTGAAGGATTTCCACTGGCTGCGCTTCCTCGAATTTACGACTAAACTCATCATTCATCGAGGCCCTCATGATGCAACGCACTGTAGTGCGATCGTTGAGCCACTTCTGATAAGCGTCTCTGATTGCACGTGGTGCATTGGCTGCAGGTTCCTCAGGTGCAGGATCCGATATCACATACAGGATCCGCTCATGCTCCAATACTATTTTCATCTTTCGATACCAGCTATCGAAGTTAGGTCCATTAAGCTTATCATTGTCTAATAGTGTTCGGAGGGACAATGAGTTAGCCATATCTGAAAAATAAAGGAAAAACCCAACTAATCAGTATATGATTTATTTAATCCTAAAGACTTGGACTTTAGTCTAAAGTTTTCTCCCACTATTTTAATCGAATTAATAGCCTCTACCTTTAATTCGAGGAATTACTTTAATTCCTTAGCGGGTACTAGAATCCACATGGACTGTATACAGGCCCGAGGAAAGCTCGGCCAACCCATATGCATCTAAGGGTAGGTACATTACCAATTATTTCTCTAAATAATTTCTAGTATTTTATTTTGCCCCAGGTGGTAATCAGTAGGCGGAGGCCTCCACTGAAAATCCTGGTCAGATCCAACCATTAATGAACTAACTCGATGACACTACCTAATGTATGATCAGGCCCGAGGAAAGCTCGGCCAACCTAATCACAATCAGATAGCTCAAAGAGCTATCATATAATGAAGGATAATTCCAATATTCAGATGAACACCAGACGGAAGCGTCCTGCATGTCCAACTGGAATACTGGACCAATTATCATCCATTTTAATGGGAGGCTATGACCTAGTTATCTATATAACTATATTATTTTAAGGACCTAATAATTTAGAGGATTTTAGAGAGACTGATAATTCTATATCCTCCCACTGACTGCACTGAGTCATATAGAGGACATAGAATTTCATTGGTCTATGGACATCTAAATCAGTCATACTGATTTTCTTATTGACATGGGTGAGTACCAAGTCTCAAGATATCTAAATCAAAGCTTGAACGACCACTTTGGCCAGGTAAGAGAGATCACGGGAGGGTTCCGCCATTAACCGTCTTTCCTAGACACCAACAGAGTTGGCCAGGAAAGAGGTAGCCCCAATTAATAACCGTAGATCCAACTTGCCTTAGACACCAAATGGTATGTCAAGTTGATTTAGATAGTCATTAAGAACTCAGGCTCGACCACTGAGCCACAATCAGATCCAATTGAAGTGTTTGGACATGATCAACAAAACTATTGAGTTTAATCAAATTAGAAAAATGAATTTAGTCTAATACAACTATTGATTCCAATTCAATTCTAACATTAGGTCTAACCTAATCAACTAATCTGATTGTGCTAACCCATGCCCCAAAATCCATGTTCAAATTTAAATTTTAATTCGAATTTCAAATTTTGAATTTTAAATCTTTATTTGAAATTCAAATTTTAAATTTTAAATTCAACATTTAATTCTTTATTAAATGTATTATGATCATGGATTCAAGGTGTCAATTTATTCCAAATATAAACAATTTATATTTAAACTTTATGGTCATAATAAATTTAAAACTGAAATTTCATAAACATCAATTATGCATAATTTCACAAAAATAAACTATTTATTTTATGATACAAATTAATCTCAATTTTGTGCTAGGACAACCTTTTCACTATAAGGGGTTAACCTTATAGCAGGACAACCTTATAATTCAGCACAAGATTGATATTTTATCAATAAATCTAGATCTAATCTAAATTTAAAAATTAAATCATGCACAATTCTAGATATTATAGGCCAATTCCATCGGCCAACCTGGCTCTGATACCAGTTGAAGGAAAAATATCCCGCAAAATCCGATAAAATCGGATGCCAGGTCAGAAAATCAGTTTTAAAATTTTATCTATTTATTTATAACAAGTATAAATAAATAACATAACTATATTATGTTTACCATACCTCAATCCCGCAGCGGAAGATGGTCAAGGTACTCAGGAACAGAATCTGGTACAGGGCCAAGTGCTGGATCAGATACTGGATCAGATGCAAGATCTGGTACTGGATCGGAAACTGGATCTGGAACTGGATCTGGTGCCGGATCTGGTACTGATGGATCTGGTGCAATGCAAGGCCCGGATGTACGGACCCTCTACTTCACACGCACGCCAAGAAATGCAGGAAGGTAGGATGATGTCTGTATAGTGCAAAAACCCTTTTGCAAATAAACCCTTGGAAGAAAAGAATTTCAAAAATTCTTTCTTCCCTTTTTTTTTTTTCTTTTTTTCTTTCTTTTCCTCTTTCTTCCCGTTTCCTTTTCCTCTTTCTTCCCGTTTCCTTTTCCTCTCTTTTCAAGCTACTCAAAAGATCACGAATCTCCCCTCTCCCCAGATCAAATCTCTAGCAAAGAATGAAGAGAACCCCAGCCTATTTATAGGCAAAGAAAAGGCTGAACCAGGGAAGAGAAAACGGCAAAAGGGAAGAGTGAACGCCAAACGTTTCACGATTTTATTGAATTTTTGAACCGTTTGATTTCAATTAAATCAGTCCTATGTTAAAGAGGTTTCAAAACCGAAGAGACACGTCTCTTCGGATCTTCAAATGGTAGCCGAAAGAGGGAAGATCAAGCGCCCTATGATGAGTTCGGAAGAAGAAGGAAAAAGCGGTCCACGGGAGATGATATGCAGAGAAATCAGTCCATGGACCGAGGAAGAAACCAGAACAACCCGTGTCATTAAATTTGAGGGGCAAAAACGTAAATTTTCAGACTTGACTTAAATGGGTTAATTCAAATGGGCTGAATCAAATGGGTTTGGGTCCATCATTGGTTCTAAACCAAATTGAAGACCAATTTGAAAGATTTTGGATCCGGAAAAATTCCACATGAATCTGATTCATGTGAACTCCAATTAGTTCAATTTTCGGATCAATCCAAGTCACACTTGGACTAGAATAAATATGGAATAAATTCTAATAAAATCATCATGAAACCCAATTACATTCATTTGAATCCAATTCAAAAACAAACTCAACAAATGAGTCCAAATCAATTTCAATTACATTAATTGAAACTTGATTAAGCCAGAATACAGACATAATTAAATACACATCCATGAAATTCAGTATGTACCTCATGTTCAGTGCTAGCTGAACATAGACAAAATCAAATCTCAAATGATCCACAATTTAATTCTCAATTAAATTGGATCAAGTCCTTCCTACTTAACTTGACTTATGTGCGTGACTCCGATAGGTTCGAACACTAAGCCGGTAGTACATGGACTACTCCATACACTAATCGAGGTGACCATCTAGCAATGATACCCGACGTCCGGATAGGTCGAATATGCAAAGCAACATTCAAGAACCTAGACGTATGGTTGTTGCATAATTCATCCCTATGACCTTCGATGCTCAAGATGACCTTAGAGAGGACTGTCGACCTCTGGGTCCGGTCATCCATAGTGTATTTCAAATAATCAAATCAAGTGACCTATCACTTGGTTTACCCTGGCCAAGGTTTTACTGAATTGAAATACAGTGAGACATCAACTCCTAAAATCTGGAGCGGTCAATCCCATCTTGACTCATA
Source organism: Phoenix dactylifera (assembly GCF_051530095.1). Classification (NCBI taxonomy): domain Eukaryota; kingdom Viridiplantae; phylum Streptophyta; class Magnoliopsida; order Arecales; family Arecaceae; genus Phoenix; species Phoenix dactylifera. Next base: position 23,673,951 of record NC_143193.1, on the reverse strand, counting down.
CACAGACTTCGCGAGTACTTGACTGCACCCAGCATCCTTCCGATCCCTGAATTAGAAATTCAGGTCATCCAGTGCCTAAGTACAGTGAGTTGCTTGCAAGTCACCGTGACAGTCTCAGGTCTAAGGGGTACTTATGCCCATACGTTTTACGAGCTAACTCCCGACAGTGGAGTGCTACGCAGGTGAGTCACTATTCAGTGACGATGTACTCCTACATCTCACCTGTATGCCATACAGTGTCTCCACACTCCTTGGTTTAAGAGGACAACCAACTAAATGGCACACAACGACCTATACTTGACATAGCTATCGTCCAATTGACAGCTCGTCATTTGGTCGCGAACTGGTTTAAGGACTAAATGATAAAACCTCTTTTATCCACTAAATTAGTCCTAAGGACTTCATCACAATACACAGGAGTTCAATTTGAAGATGCAACACTTGTGATAAATAGAAAATTGCCAGAATAAACTTTTATTCATTTTAATAAAACATATACATAATTCAATTTCTTACAATTAAAAAATTGGCTTTGGGACACAATTCCCAACATCTTGGCTAACCCATATTAGAACATGATCTAATTAAATTAGATCAATTAAGAATCGGATTCGAATCCAATTCGAATCAAGAGCTAAGGGTTTGCAACACCTGCTTGGATGTCTATCTTGCAAACATGATCTAATCCAATTAGACCCTTTATAAGTTTTCTTGTGTGTGACCCATTAGGTTCCATACTTAGCCAGCAATAGGTGTGAGTGCAAGTTGACCCAACTTGATTAGAACTCTTCTAATCGATTTAAGTCCAAACTGCGCGAACCCGAACTTAACAATTAGAATCCTTTCTAATTGGTGATCGAATTTAACTCTTTAATTCGATCAAACCTATAAGACAAGATTGACGTCTAGCAACGTATCATGTCTACCCGAAAAATATGGAATTTGGTGGAAATACCAAAAATACCCTTCAGTGGCAAGTTACCATTCAATTCAATCCTTTAAACAAACTGCATCCCGAATATGTATATGAGTATGAATATATGTCAAACTCAATTTCATATTCATATATTTCTCTATCTTCTAATGATAATTCGAATAATGAAACATTAGAAACTCTTTCTAATTTTTATTGTGCTTTGATCAAAGGCTTCCTGAATTATCATATGATTAGAATAAATAGGATGCAATCTTCTCTTACTAGAAGTGATTAATTTCTTGTTGACCTACTCATAACCTTCGTACACAATCTACCATATCCAGAAGACCTCGTACATAACTTATTGTCATGAATGAGTGGAAACCAAAAAATGGATTTATGTGCACAAGATACTATGGTGATCTCAGGTCAAAGGATTAGTTGCACAACTCCCACTAAGAGAATCATCTTTTGACATGTAAGTAAGACTTCATAAGATTTTTCTTTGTAGGTCAATTCAGTGAACTCATTTCTCTAATGAGCACCCACATCTTTGTATTAGTGTCTCCACACAAGTGATTGTGAGATCAATCACCCTCTGCATCGAGCATACATAAGATGTGCCAGTCTTTCCGGTAAACATTGATCCCCGACTCAGTGTACCAATGACTGGGAATATTTAAGATTAGGGTTTTAGGATTTTAGATCTCACTAGTATGATCTCATTATAGCCTCAAAATCATTGCCTTAATCTAAGGGGTTCATCACAAATATAATCAACAGCATATGATGAAACACAATGCCTTTATTTATATTAAATGTCATGTACATGATTTGGAAAATCAAAAAAAAATCCTTCACAATACATATTACGATTGGCTTGTAGGGCATCTACTCTTTCAATCTCCCACTTGCACTAAAGCCAATCGCCCTTATATTTCATCCCCATACAATCGAGGTGGCGATCGAACTGCTGTTGTGGTAGAGCTTTAGTGAACGGGTCTGCTAAGTTGTTCTTTGTGTCTACTCGTTCAATGACTATGTCTTGTCTCTCGACGATCTCTCGAATGAGGTGGAAGCATCTTAGAATGTGCTTGGATTTGTGATGAGACCTTGGTTCCTTTGCTTGAGCAACAGCTCCAGTGTTGTCACAATAAACTGAAACTGGTCCAGCAATCTCAGGAACTACTCCCAACTCAGAGATGAACTTCTTCATCCAGACAGCTTCCTTAGCGGCTTCACTTACAGCGATGTATTCTGCCTCAGTAGTTGAGTCAGCTACAGTTTGCTGCTTGGAACTCTTCCAGCTCACTGCACCACTATTTAGGGTAAAGACATACCCTGAAGTGGACTTGCTATCATCTGGGTCTGATTGAAAACTAGAATCAGAAAATCCTTCTAGTTTCAACTCAGATCCTCCATAAACTAGAAAAATATCTTTAGCCTTCTTAAGTACTTAAGAATATTTTTCATAGCTATCCAATGATTCTCTCCTGGATCAGCCTGGAATCTGCTTGTTATGCCTAAGGCATAAGCAACATCAGGCCTAGTACATAGCATAGCATACATAATTGGTCCTACTGCCGAAGCATAGGGAATAGAATTCATTCTATTCCTCTCTTCAGATGTCTTAGGAGACATCTTCTTAGAGAGACGTATGCCATGACTCATAGGTAAGTAACCTCTTTTACTTCCTTCCATGCTGAATCTTTTCAGCACACGATCTATGTACTTAGACTGAGACAAGCCTAGCATCCTTTTAGATCTATTGATAAGTGCTAAATAATGCATAAACTGATATCTTATTCATGGCACTTATCATTATTTTAATTTACATATTTTATAAATTTAACTAAAAAAATTGTGTTACCTTCATCATTGCATTTTAATAAATTATTTGAGATTTACTTATGTATTTACTGATTAAGCCTTATGTATGTAGGTCAAGTCAAATTGAATGATGCTTAAACCCACACTGCACTTCATCAAATTCTTTTCTTTTCTTCGCACATTCACCTATCAAAAACAAGTCTCCCTACATGTCCAAACTTCCCAATTCCCTTTTCAACACATGGCTATCCAAGATCACGTGTATTCTTCCCCGCGTCTAAAGGTCTTGTTCCCAGCTAACAGCAACACTCCCAGCCCCCGTATCCCATTCCGAATCTAAGCTCCATCTCTTCCGAACCAACCCAGCCAAATTAAATTCACATCCTTCTCAGCATGATCCACGGGATGGATTCAAAAATCCAGCTTCTTCCGCTAGATCCCAGCATCCTCTTCCTTCGGAATAAAGTTCCAGCTCATTCCCTCTTCTTCCGTGATCCAACCTCCTTCGGATTCTTTCCAGCATCCATGGATAACGATCACTCCCCTGTTCCCAGCAGCCCACGTATCTCCTTCATCTTCATCTCCCATGCTTCCGATTGTTCTTCCCAAACTTCACGGAAACAGAACACAGCAGCTAATGGATTAGATCTCCTCCCATCCGCGTCCTCTTCCCGTATCTTCCCATATCTTCCCGAACTTATCCTCCCTTCCCAGAATCCTCATCCCGTTAGATTCCGCAAGCTTTCCAGCTTCAAACAAAGCCAGCGCTCCATCCTCGTCCACGACATTCACCCAGTCCGAGAATCTCATCTTCCATCACCCACGGGATAAAGCCCAAGCATCCGTTCCCAGCTACTCTCCCCTGTTTCACGCGCAATCCATTCGTAATCATCCAGTTCCAGCCTTCATCCCGTAACCAACCGAATCCCATGGATCATCTCCCCTGTTCCCAACCGAATCGAGTTCATCCTCCCGAACTCCACCATCATCAAATCCCCCGCATCTCTTTCCTGTTCTATGACAGTCATCCAGAACCAAATCTAGATTAAAACATAAGAATCCCAGCTCCCCTGTTTCATGTACATCCCGTTCTTGAGTTCCTCCCGAATCATCCGCAGATCAAATCTTAGCTCCAAGCCATCAGCCGTAAGCTCCATCCTTCTGCATCCACGATTCAAATCCCATCCTCTCCACGATAGCATTCTTCCCTTCCGCATCTAAGGAACAAAACCAAGATCCTCCCCATTCTCCGCGATTTATCATCTTCCTCTCACCCACTGCCTTCACGGCATCCAAACAGAGCTTATCCTCTTCCCATCGTATCACAACAGTCCCAACGTCCCAGCCGTTCTTCCGTTCTCAGCTGCTCAACCGAAGTTCAGCTCCATCAGCCACGGATAGACTCAAATCATCATCCGCAAGATAACTGCCACATCCAAGGAACAAAGGATAGAAGTCATCTGCCTTATCCCGCTTTCGTTCATCTTAATCCTTCATTCGAAACAGAGGAGAGAGGAGGAGATTGCAGCTATAAAAGGAGGGAGCTTCACACGGAGAAGAGGCAAGCTTTGGGGGTCCGGTTCCAGGATCCGGGGAGAACAGGGGAGAAGCCAAGTTCCCACGAAGAAAAAAATAAAAAAAAAAAGAGAGAAGAGAGAGGGAGAGAATACTTTGTGATATTTTGGGAATAGAAAGAGTGGGATTGAAGGAAAAGATTTTTATATGAAGATGGAAGCCTGCTGCTGCCGTCTACCACTCCATGGAAGGCTGATCTCCTCTCTAGGGCTGGATGCAGCCCTAACAAAGGGCCAAGGGTTTTATATTTTTGATTTCTATTCTTGGAGTTGTATAAACCTTATTTTGCTTCTAATGAATATTTTATTTCATCTCATATTTAATTTCTGTGATTTTAAATGTGAAGTTTATACAACTGCTCTTCATGATTACTAAGTAAATATAAGATAGTCCATGCTTAAGGAAGATGCGATGTGCTGCCACCTTAGATTAGGGTAGACATTTCATGCTAACTAAAGATGGATTATGCCTAAATTACTTTTGTAAATTTTTATTTAAATGCTTATTAGGCTTGTAGCCAATTTGCATATTTATCCAAGAAGAAATTAAAATATAAATAACCCTTGTCTCGATGTTAGTGGTGGATTCCTTGCCCTAGGTTCCCTTAAACTGATATCCCTTTAATTGCATTTTCCTTTATTAAATTGCTTAGTTTAATAGTCTTCACAAACTCATCCTTTTAAATATTTTTATTTTAAGAAAATAATTATACCCCAATCCCGGTGAATCGATACCCGTAATCACTATCCTACTAGATACGTGCTATTGCGTGGTCTTAAAATTTGACTATCAATTTTTGGCGCCGTTGCCGGGGATTGCTAGCATAGTTGTTTTTCTTTTCATAAAAAAAACATTAAAAAAATAAATAAAAATATAATAATGATAATATATATATATATATCTAAAAAAATATTTTCTATTTTTGTTACTTTACTTATCCCTTTTTTCTCTCTTACTAATTTCTGAGTTTTTTTTTTTGTATGATTTGATCAGGAATCAAAGAGAGCATCTGGGACAATCAAAAAGGGAACTGCTGGAAAAGGAATGCTGTCGAGGTTTGCCTAAATTTTTTTTTCAAAATTGCTGGAAAAATTTCCTTTGGTAACCTCTAAACCTTTCTTATTTAAATTTCCTTTTGTGGTGATTGTTTGATTTTAAATTCAGCAAAAGTGTGAATGCATGCTTGATACACATACACCAATTAATCCGCACATAGTAAGGGCAATCACCCCTACAAGATAAGAACTGGATTTCATCACCAGATTCTTGCCCAAATTAGGTGAACCAATTCTCACATATCCATCACGTTAATTAAAATCAATTAGACGTTGGCCCCTAGGGACATTCGAGCTCAATAGGACGAAGATCACCGAAAGTTGCACCAATTTCGCTCTGTGGCTCAGTTGATGTCTAGGCAAGCTTTGTCCCAAGGGAGATAGTTCATCTGTTCGAGGCAAGTGGTTTTTAAGTGGGACCTTTGCAATGCATCGTGACCCCCCCACTTACCTGGGAGCTTACCTGGTCAACTCAGTTCATTAGACCGGATTGGAGGCTTAGGTGCCCTCTTCAAACCAGTTAGGAGCTGTCTAGTGATTTTAGGGCAAACATAAGGATTTGAAGTCTTTTTCTTTTAATGCATGCTTGACCGCACTTGACTGATTAGAAAAGCATTAGTGTATGCTAGGGTGTCGTTCCAGATCTCCTGAATTAGTACCTTTTGATTCTGAAATAAAGCGTTCTATTAGGGCCCTTCGAGCCGAAATCCGTACCTATAGAACCATAGGATCTACACCACTTATAGAGATGGCTGAAGAACAACCCAAACTCCTAAAGGAGTACTTCACTCCTTCCATTTATACCTCTCCATCTTGTATTCGACTACCTGATACCACCGCTGCTGCACATTTTGAAATTAAGTCTAGTGTCATCCAAATGCTTCCCTCTTTTTATGGACTTAACAATGAAGACCCATATAAACATTTGGATGAATTTCTTGAGATCTGCACTACTGTCAAAATTCAGAACTTCACTGATGATGCTCTGAAACTTAGGCTGTTTCCCTTTTCCCTTAAGGATATAGCTAAGCAGTGGCTTCATTCATTAGAAGCCAATTCCATTCTTTCATGGGCTCAAATGCAACATGAATTTCTAAAAAAATATTTTTCCATAGGAAGAACAAACCAATTTCGGCGTGCTATCACGAGCTTCTCCCAATCTGACGGGGAAGAATTTCATGAAACTTGAAAAAAATTTAGAGACTTGCTCCGAAAATGCCCGCATCATCAAATACCCAAATGGCAATTAGTGCAATATTTCTATGACGGATTGACTGAACGAAACCGTCAGATGATCGATACCGCATGCGGGGGTACTTTCATGCTTAAAAGCGACCATGAGGCATGTCAATTATTTGAAAACCTTAATGAAAATTCTCTCCATCATGCTTCCTCTGCTCGTCAAGCACCCCCGAGTTCTCAAAGAAAAGGGACCATATATGAAGTTAGCCAGTCCATAGGTCTATCTGACAAAGTAGATGCACTGTCCCGCAAGTTGGACCAGATAATGTCTAGAGAACAGCTTCCAAATTTTTCCCAAGCACAAGTCTGTGCTCTTTGTTCTAGCCCGTCTCACCCTATTCATGAATGCCCTTCGGCAGCTCAATTCCCTGAATTTGTGCAAGAACAAGTCAACGCTGCTCAAACACAGTCCCGACCGGGTAATGATCCATATTCCACTACTTATAACCCGGGATGGCGCAACCATCCAAACTTCTCTTGGAAGCAGCAGACTCCCAATACTTCCCAACCTTATTCCCAAAACTTTCAACCATTCCAGAATATTAATCCCTACCGTCCTTCGACTCAATTTCAACACACTCCTCCTCCACCCCATAGAAACACAGCCTTTGAGGAGAAAGTGTTGACCTCCCTTCAAGGTTTGGAAACCATTACACAATTGGTGCACTCTCACACGCAATCCATCGCCAAGCTAGAATCCCAAATGGGGCAACTAGCTAATGCACTGAACAAGCGAGAGGAAGGAAAACTTCCAAGCCAACCAGTGAGTAATCCTAGGGGACAATACATGGCTCAAGAAAATCAACTAAATACAATTCATCATGAACAAGCCAATGCTTTGACTATCCTAAGGAGTGGACGTATAGTAGACAATAGGATTGGAGAGGATAACAATAAGGAAGGTAAAGAAGAGGATAGAAATATGTCAAATGAAAATCTAAAACCTTCTTCTTCTTCTTCAGCTAGTCCACCTTCTGCCAAAACTCATATCCCAAAGGCCCCATTTTCTGAAGCTCTTAATTCACCCTCTCCCTTTGGAAAAAAGGGAACTTCACTAGAGGAGATGATGGAGGTTTTCAAACAAGTCAAAATCAACCTCCCGCTTCTTGATGCTATTAGACAAGTTCCCTCCTATGCCAAATTTCTCAAAGACTTTTGTACCCAAAGCGAAAATCTAGGACACATGTGCCTAAAAAGGTCTTCCTAACTGAGCAAGTGAGTTCTATTCTCCAACACAACACCCCTCCAAAATTTAAAGATCCTGGTGCTCCCACCATCTCCTGTGTCTTAGGAAATAATTTCATTGATCGAGCACTCTTAGATCTAGGGGCAAGTATCAACCTTTTACCTTACTCAGTTTATGAGAAACTTGGGTTAGGTGAGTTAAAACCAACCTCGGTATCCCTTCAATTGGCTGATCGATCTGTAAAAACACCACGTGGGATAATTGAAGATGTTCTTGTCAAGGTAGACAAATTCTATTTTTCAGTAGATTTTATCGTCCTTGATATGGAACATGAGCCTAATCCTAAGAAACAAATCCCCGTGATCCTTGGGCGCCCCTTTCTAGCTACAGCCAATGCGAGTATAAATTGTAGAACTGGGGTGATGAATATATCCTTTGGGAATATGAAGGTCAAGTTAAATATATTTCGTGCCTCTGATCAACCTGCAAAGAAAATTGAGTGCTTCCTAATAGACAAAATGGACGATCTTGTAGAAGAAACCCTTTCCTATATTTTGGCAGATAACCCTCTGAAAACATACTTGGCCTATTTTGACTTTGATATAGACAAGGCCATAGAAGCAGTCAACTTCCTGCCCAACAATCAGTCTTCTACAAATTTTCTTCCTTGGAGAACCCCGCATGAACCCGGTATGATTTGATAAGGATGCACTGCGTCTGGCTGAAGACGTTAAACTTAGCGCTTGTTGGGAGGCAACCCAATTCTCGTAGGTTATTTTTGCATATTTTCTTGTCGCATTTTTTTTATTTTCTTAACAGGATCCCTCATATTACTGATGCAACTACGTAAAATGCTTCTATCCTCCATATGCATCATATTTTCGTCCAAAATAAAAAAATATATAAAACAATAAAAATAATAATATAATATTCAAAAAAAAAACATTGAGGACAATGTCTGATCTAGGTTGGGGGGTATAGGATTCGAATTCTTGAAGGAATTTTTCGCATTTTCACATTTTTAAGTGAATTTCAAAAAAAAAAGTGAATTTCAAAAAAAAAAAAACCTAATTTCTATGCCTTAGTGCTGAAATGATAATCACACAAAGTATATAAAATCTAAAAAAGCCCAATGACTAGTCAGGAG